>NC_134337.1:4281679-4994576 GCF_964195595.1 Calonectris borealis
TGGTGGGCATAAGCTTGTATGAATTCCCACTGCTTGATTTTCTCTAAAAAATTCCTGCAGCTGCTGATCTAAGGATCAGACAGTGTCTACTGCTTTGATTATTGGTGTGTGGCAAATCCCAGGACAGGACATAGTTTCCTTAGTGGCAGGTTTGGATTTGTAGGTGGGCTGGGATCCAGAGTTTTCAAATTCATATTTTTATGCAGGAGCACTGCTCATGTCAGGAGCCGTGTGATACAATATACTCCCATTTTTTGATTTTCATAATTAGCAACTCTGCCGGCTGTTCGCTGAATGGATCCACTTTCACGAAGTCTGCATAGCGTGCAGAATGAGCGTTCAGCATCCTTAAAAACCTGCGGGTGGCATTTTCAGCAAACGCTACATGAGATTATTTTTCTAGGTGCTAGTCTGAGAGGCAGAAGTGAAAATGAGCTCTGCACTGGGTGATTCTGCTGCATATTTTAAATATTTTCATGGAATTTGGATTGTAAATAAGACAAGGGAGTGGGAAACAACTGTGTGTCTCCAGCTACTGTAGAATCCAGTAACCAAATACAAGCTGTCAGCAGTTTGTGAGCTGTGCACTACTAAATTGAGAAAATGTCTTTGTCTAATAGGTTATTCATTGCAAACCTAGAATGAATTAGTAGCTTAAAAAAATAAAACCCCCTTTAGTCCAGTTCCCCTGAATCTGATGGCTCTCACTTGGATTACTTGATGCCTGTTGGCTAAGAGTATCTAATAAGGAAAGCACATCACTGTAGACCTGTATATAAAGAGGTGAGTTAAGAGCATATCGGGTAGCACAGCAGGTGTGTAGAAGTGATTTTGCAGGAGGATGTGTTATCGATTTTGCCATGAATGCTTTCCGAGGGTGTGTCTGTTTCTCGCTGCAGATACAGTTGATGCTTTGTCACTTTTCTAGCTAAACTGTTTACGCTCATCTGTACTGAGGAAAACAGCGCAACCTCCACGGACATTTGCAGTCTCCCTCAACTGCTCTCTCTGCAATTGCTGATGAGTGACTCAGTAAACATTTCCATTTCTCTGTGCTGGGAGGTGGGAATCCAATTTAAAGTTTAATCTTCTGCACGCTGAGAGGTGCTGTCAAAGAGTCTGCAGAGGGAGACTTGAGTTTACCAGTGGGAGTTCCAGCCCTGCTGCCTTTTCTAAAGCCATATCCATTCCTTGCTAAGCATCCAGTCCCAAAATGTTCTGGAAAGAGGAGCTGCAAGGATGTTGATGTATTTTCTATGTGGTATACGGAACGAGTTACTGCATCTGTAGTCTGTTTGTGTTCTCTGTGTCTTGATTAAAGACTGCAGTTGGAGTGTCTGCTCTCTTCTGTGAAGATTTTCTGCCTTTTCCCATCAGGTTGAAAGGCAGAGACCTTTCGGAGCCAGTTACCAAAGTGGAGGAGGTGTTCTGTCTCGAATCGGCCCATCCTCAGATGGGGCTCGGCTGCCGTTTCCGTCGGGCAGTGGTCACTGCCATTATGAACCTTTTCCTGTTTTTCTGGAGTAAGTTGTTGGTGTTAGTAATCAGCATCTCCCCTTGCTAGCTGTAGAGATGAACCTGGGCGCACACACATTTTCCCAGCCGTATGAAATTACTAACAGAGGTGAAATAAATCTGCTGATGCGTTAATTTCTAATTAACCTTTGTTCTGGCAGCAGAGGGAGACCTGTAGACCTGCTCTTGTGCTGTGAGTGCTTAACACTTACTTTAAATCAGCAAGCTGATTAGCTATCTGGGTATTCCTCAAGTACTCATTACTATGGTCTGCAAAATAAGTATGTTAACTTACCTAAAAGATTCGGTTTTTCTTTCTTTTCTTGCACTAAGCTGCAAAGTCTTCTAGCCTCTTTAATAATGACTTGTAGCATTTCAGTGTTAGAGATTTTATTGGAATAGTCTGTCATGCCCCAGCTAAGACAGAGGTCTTACTGAGCGAGGTGATAACGAGAGATGAGTGTTGACTATAAGAGTTTATAATCTCGCCAAACAAGGTGGGGGTGAAAGGGGGTAGTTATGTTTATTGTAGAGACTGAGATTAGCTCCTGTCATAATGGGGGCATTTGTCAGTGCTAAACCTTCAATATAGATCTCCTGAATTTCGGGCTGGCGCTGGAGCCTCAGGCTTTATTTCCTTATCAAGCAGCTATCTTTGGAGCAGTGGAGCTTGACAGTCTTCCTAAGTGATTATTATGGGGGAGGCCTCTAGCAAAAAGATAGCTCTGGGACTTGGAGAATTGAAGGCCTGTGGTTGGGCTGAGGTTTCTGGTGTGGGGGGAAAAAGGCTTCCCGACCACCTCGTCCCACATGCATGCATGGTCTTCTGCTGCAGGTGTTGTCAGTACCAAGGTTTTTGTGGGTTGCAGCTGCACTGGTGAACAAAATGAATTAATTGGATTCGGTTCCAAGCAGCCCTGGGTGGCAGGGAGTAAAAGCTGCTTCTGGGGAGAGGCAGTGTCAGAAGTAAAACTGCTAGCATCCAGCAAGTACACGTCTGTCAGTTATTGAATTCCGTTTGTTTTTATTCTTCTAGGTCTGATAACTCTTTGGGGGATCCTGATCTTCCTTAGGTATCGCTGGCGGAAGATGGAGGAAGAGGAACAAGCCATGTATGAAATGGTGAAGAAGATCATAGGTAGAATCCAGTAGTTGTGTAAATGCAAGTAGCCCTGTTCTTCTCTGCAATATTGAGGTCTCTCACCATTTTGTCCTCTTTCCTTCCAGCTGTTGTCCAGGACCACTATAAGGAATGGGAACGGAATTTGGAACGTTACCCCTATGTCGGTATTTTCCACGTTCGGGACAGCCTCATCCCTCCTCAAAGCAGGTGAGCTGAGTTTTATTCATTAAGGAGGGCTGTCAGCATGATGTTATTCAGCTCAGCTAAAAACCGCAGTTACGGGGCAACGGATCATGAGCAGACAATTGATGGGAAGCTGGACTGCAAGAAGAGTCTGTCTGGCCTTTCAGTTTATAAAGGATTTTGACATAATTCAGGCTATGTCTTAACCTGCTGCAGATTAATGTGACAGTCCTTGGGCTGATATTTTGTGCGGTCACACAGGTGTATTGTCATTGTTCTATCAAACAGTAATTGGATTTTGTTTTGCTTGGGCACGGAGCATCTGATTTTTCTCTCCTTCATCTAATGTGTGCAGGATGCTATCCTCTTTCTCAGCCGTCGTACCTTATTCTCCAGACAGGTGCTGTGCTTTTCGGAACAAACCTTCCCACCATGAGTTGAATAGGGTATTGGGCTCTTCTGAAGTGGTTGTGTATGTTGCCGCCTAGAAAGTTACCGGTTCGAGTTGGGCAGCTTTGAAAGGGAGATATAGCGAGATGGCTGTTCTTGGTGCTTTTTCGAAAAGGAATTGTGGTCGAGATTGTTGCTCCATGGCGGTGGGGCCAGAGGGCTGCAGCCTGGTTCACAGTGGTTTACATGCCACTTGCTCTATCTGCAGGAATGTTTCTTGAGTTTTGGTTAAATGGAGCTACTTTGTTCTCCTAACGGCACAGAATGCTATGTGTGCTGCAAAGTCTTAAACATTCTCACCCTTTATCAGTCACGATACCACTAGTAGGAAAAGGAGTTATTTCAGCTGTTTTGAACCAGTCTCCGTGCGTGTGGTGCCCAGAATTACTAGATGCTGATTCAAAACTGGGGTGAACTTCAGTTTGTCCTCCCTGGTCTGAGATCTGTCTGCATGCAGGAAGGGTTGATGGCAATTTTCTAATCGCGTCCCTTCGCAATACAAATTGAGCTTGAAATTCAGGGCAGTCATCAATTACTGGTACTGACAGAGGGTCTCATCTTCCCCTCCTGAGGCAGGACCTGTGTTTTCATGTCCTGGCCTGAAATCGCTTCTAAACCAGAATTCTGGTTTAGTCTCCTTTACTGTCTGCACAGGGAACAGGAGGCAGCTAGCAGTAGCTTGATCAGCAGCCCCAACTTCTGTAAGCAGGAAAGCATGATGAGGATATGATTCTAATTTATTTCCTTTCGTTGCTGTTTCTTCCAGAAAAAAAATGAAGCGGGTCTGGGAGAGAGCTGTGGACTTTCTGGCTTCGAATGAGTCAAGGATTCAGACAGAGTCGCACAGGGTAGCGGGAGAAGATATGCTTGTGTGGAGGTGGACTCAGCCTTCTTACGTCTCGGATTCAGAGCACTGAAGAGGAGCAGAAGTTGAGCAACTGTTGATATGGACCTCTGCAAGGGGACAGTCCCTTCTCTGGTGGTGGGAAAGAGCAGGTCACGGTCCTAACTCCTAGGGTTGGGGATTGCACGTATCTGTTTGCTCTTCTTTCTGAAAATCTTCACACACAAAAATTCAGGGCAATAATATTGGCTTGGAAAGAAGATGGGCTTGAGCTGGTGGGAAGCTAGAATTGCACCAAAGTTAGCCTTCCAGCAGATGTCTGGCTTCCGTAGGCAAGCAAACCTAGAACAACTTGATAAAAAGAAAAAAAAGAAGTATACCTAATATTGAGGGACTTAGGATCTCTCTGACAAAGCTTAGGTGTTTAAAATTTGACCTCAATTCTGCAAAGGCCATCTGGTGGCAACGTCCATCAGGGAATGTGTTTAAAGAAGATTAACATTTCCCATGGAAACATTAGGGTGACAGTTAAGATGCATTGTGTTAGAATTTGTTTTTATCAGTACAAAAACAGTGATGAGAAGGCACTTGCTGCTTCCTAGCGAGGAAAATGTGTCGGCTTCACCCTTTAAAAATGGGGGAGAGGGGGAAAAGTCAGGTGAAGGTAGTCCTAGAGGGAGGGCAGTCTGACGTGCCTTGGTGGTTTGGGCTGGGTGGGGTGGAATGGAGGAGCGGTTGTCACCTCGTTACACCTTTTAAGTCTGCAGTCTGTGTGCTTTATGATTTCTGGGGGGCGGGGGGAATTTGGGTGGAAAATAAAGGATATAGGAAGCTTCAGAAAGCGCTTTCTTGTGGCTACAGCCAAAGGGACTGCTTCATGGGCTATTGAAGAGCAGCTTTGGAAAGGCTATTAGGGCTGAATGTACATGTTTATCCTGGGCAGCTGCAATGTGTGTGCTGTGTGTCAGAGCAGAGGTGTACCACGTGTGGAGTGTCAGTACAGGAATTGCCAAGTCAGTGTTCCTGCAGCCTCACAATAGGTACAAGGAGCAGCGTTCAATCCTCTGTTCGTGCTGCAGGCATCGTATTTTGTATCTATAATCATTTGGTTACTTAAGTTTCTTTTTAACGTCCAGCAAACAAGTGTTTGTTTCAAAGAAAATAGCACCAGTGTGTGGCAGTTCAGGCTAGGCAGAGATACTGCTAATCTACTCTTCCCAGTATTGTAAAACAGCTCTCCAGCTCACCACTAAGACAGCAGGGACCAAATTCGTGTCTGGCATAAGCTAGTAAAACCTGCAGAGAGAAGCCAGCCTTGATTTGAAGCCGTGTAACCAGTGGATGTTGTTCTTAGCATCACAGGTACAGTGTGAATGCTTGCATTCCTCTCTGACGCTGGGTGCACGGGGAGCTTTCTCTCCGGGCTCTGGGTTGGCTTAGGACGGCTGCCGAAGCCCTGCTCCCCGCTTGGCAGGCTGGTGATGCCACCTACAAGACGGGTTCCTTGTGCCAGTCCCTGCTCACCTCCCGGTATGAAGTCTGCACTTCTCCACCCCGCTGCTGGCTTTAGGGGGGTTTTCCACCTGGGCACCCCACAGGCTGCTGTGGAAGGGCTGCAGAGACTCCTTACGTACCTCCTGCTTGTGGTCATCAACCAAAACGAGTGGAGAGAGCAGATCTCTCCAGGAACAAACCACGGGGAGGTCTTTTCCATTAAATGGGAAATATCCTGCGTGGAGTTGACTCTTACCCCGTATTTTCTTTTTGGTTGCAAAGGTAGGGTATTTGAACAGACGAGGAGACTCAACAGCTGTCTTCAAGACAATGACCAGCTTCTTCCACTGTTAATAATATAGGGGATAAAGTGAAGGCAGCCCTGATTCTTCTAAAATGTTGTAACAAGATCGTCACTGCTGCCGTAGAAATTTTTGCAAACACTGGTGCCTACGTTCTTAAGCCTTCTTAAAATATATGTGGGGTTTGGGTTAGCTTTTTTTAACTGTCCAAATCCAGAAGTGAAGAGTCAGGCATTGCAGTCATCTTTTTGTATTAAACTTGTTTTTGTAGAATAAATTTCACTGGCTTGGTGCTGTTTGTTATATGTTCAATTTAGTTCTGTAAATCAACATATAAAATAAATTTATTACAAATAATTTGTTACCTTTATTTTTATTGAGGAGTCACAGATTGTTCCAAGTGCTTTTGCTCAGGCAGATCAAATAGGGAGCTCAGGGTTTCTAAGAATAAGACTGAAGATGGCATGAGGATTGTATGACAGCCTAACGAGACAACGTGGATCCTTGTGACGCTCGGTGATCTCTGCGCAATAGCCAGCAGTCTCAAGTGTTTGGCTGCAAATGAAATCTGTGTTTTGGGAATAGTTGGCATTAAGCAGAGGTGTGTATGAAAAGCAGTTAGCTTGTTTAGCTGCATTTTGAACAGATTGACAGCTTGGAGGGTTGTGAGACTGTAAATATTAGTTTAGCGGGTTGATCAGTATTCCTGTGGCCCGTTATAAAGCAGTTATTAAAGGCAGGGAACGGGGTGGTGCAATAAGTCTATGGTAACTGAGTGAGGGCGCCTGAAGCTTCACGCGTTTTGCGCTTGTTTTGGAAGGCAGATCCCTCGCACGTTGGGTGTCTGAAGTCACAGCTGCTGCAGAAAATCTTGACTCTGCTCCAAGCTGCTGATCCTGTGTTGTGGCATCCTCAGGCCGTGGTCAGCTCGCCTGTTTTTCGGGACGTGATGTGAAGTGCCCGGTGATGGCGTAGGAAGTCTGGGAGGTGATGAGGGTGTTGGATACGTTGCTGGGGTGGGATGGGTGTCCCTTCCTGCCCTTGCTCCCAGGCTGTTGCTTGTCACTGGACACGTTGCTTCCCTCCTTGTGTCCCAAGGGTTAATACACTTTAAGCAAGGCTATTGCAAAGCACTGTAAAAGGGGGGATATTCATGTCGAGGATAAAGGCAAAAAGTCAAGCCTTAGACTATTTGCCAGATCCCCAAGGTTTCCAAGGTTGCCTGGTGGAGTAGAAGACACGTAAGCACATCCTGATGGCAAGGCTGAGTTGTCTTTAGGGTCCGTTCCCTTGAGTGTGTTCAATTCCTCTCTCACCTGAGTGCCAGTGACTCAGAACATGTGCTACTGCGGGTTTCAACTTCTTCAAAGTCTATTCCTGAAACGGCACGAGTAGTCCGTGAATCATCGTTGTGTAACTTCTGTGGACATGGCTGACTCACTCATGTTTGGTTAGAGAAATGTTTACTTAATCTCGTAATGTAGGTCTGGATGACAAAGGGGGAGATTTCCACCGGCCCAGAAGGAGGTTGGCTCCGCGGCTGCCGTGGAAGTCGGTGGGAGCTGGCTACCTCCTCTGCGGCGCTGAGTCGTTGCTAAGGTATGGAAACAAAAGGGAAGTGAGGCTAAATCTCTCCTCTGAACCTGCATTCCTGCTCAGATGCTTTTACTCCATCTAGGTTGCTAAGTTACAGTTGAAATATATTCAAGGTTAGGAAATAGTCTTCAGTTTGGTGTAATTACGTGTGCCAGCGGATGTCTGCTGGCAACCAAGCCGCCATGTTCTCTGCGATAGTCTTCCCTCCGTGTCCCTTCCTTCATTTGCTCTCTTGAGAGCAGAGAAGAGCAGCAGTTTCGTGTCAAGCTCCTGCTTGCTCTGTACAAACTATTGGTAATTTTTGTGGTACTAGCAGTTTCCCCAGAACCCCCGGTCCACTCGAAGAAGGAGGAATAGCTGGGTTCACCGCCTGCCCTGCTCTCCTTACAACTCGCATTCGCTCAACCAGAGTTGCTAACGTCCCCCTCCCGCTTTCTTGCAAAGTATTAAGTTTCTATAAATAAATTCTCCAACGGTGGGCTGATAAAGCTCTCTCATCCCCTTACTGTCAGAAAGGAAGATATGTACCAACAAGGAATCTAAAATAAAATTTGCCCTTTATCTTTTCATTTCCTCCTTCCATTTAAAGCCTTTCACATTAAATGTTTTGTCTCCTGCTGACATGACAGCTGATGCTGTGCCTTATTTATGGGGCACTGTGCCAGTTCTCCTGGAAGGATCAACATGAATCGGAGAAGAAAAAGCACGGCCAGTGAGTCCTGCCCGAAGGTGCCTCCCTCCGGCACGGCCCCTGTCCGAAGCAATCACTCCCCGACGCCTCCCCCGGGATTTCCACCGTGACTTCGTTCAACCTTTAAAGAACGGCCTCCAGGTAGGTGTTGCAAAAGGTTTTTGTGCACGTTAATGAACAGACCCTCGCCACAGCAGAGCGCGAGGTGTCAGTCCTGTCCCCACCTCCCTACCCCTCGCAGGGCTGCCAGCAGCTGCAGACTCCAACGCGGGGACCAGACCTCTGCGCTAGCCTCAGCGGAGCGCGTTATTTTTGTAGGAACGCTCCTATAAGGCTGCTGGGGTCTGATGCAAAGCCCACGGGTGTCTTTGAATTGGCTTTCCAAGACGAGGAGACCCCCGGTGGGTTGTGGAAACCTTGCTTGGCTTCGAGCTGGTCTCACCCAGGGGCAGAGCGTGGGCTCTGCGCCGCGGGAGCGCCCCCCCCCGTGCTCCCCCTTTCCCAGCTCCTGGCAGAGCGTCGGCTCCCTGGGGATGTGCTCTCGGGTGGCAGGAGGACACCGGAGCCTCCGCTGACCTCCCTTCTGATGGAGGAGACCGCCTGCCCTGTGTCGCTTCGCAGCGACCTGCTGTAGGGCCGGGTTCAGTGTTTACATCACTGCTCCGAAACCGCTCCCGGCATCCAAACAGCAAAGGAAAACACCCCAGGGGGGCGAGGAGCTGCTGGCGGGGGGCTGGGAGCAGGGCTGGGCTCGCAGGGTGCAGCTGAGCCGCTTCCATGTGAAACAGCTCAGAAACGGGTCCCCGCGGGGTTCCCTGTGCTCTCTCCGGGAGAGCAGCTCCTGCTTAGCTCGCAGCCGGGGTCCCAAAGGTGCCACCAGCAGCAAGGCCACCTCGACAAGGGGTTACGTGTGCTTGCCAGCCGGCGGGTGAGGGTGCAGCACCCATCAGCAGGACGAAGGGCATTGCCAGCCTTGGGGCGAGGGAGGGACCCTGCCTGGCCCGGGGGGCTGTCCTGGTGTCACCGTCACCGTGCCACGGCTGCGGCTCCCATCTGGCACCGCTGCCGGTCCGGGGAGAGAGTGGAGAATAAAAGAACAGCAAATCCGTGAGGATGGTCCAAAGTCTTTTGAGATGCAAAGGGAAAAACCCGCGCTGTTGGTGCAGGAGGGGAAAGGACGGGTGCAGCACAACAGAATCGGTGTCGGCTCCCTGCGTGCCCTCAGCAGTTTTTGTTGGTCTTTAGTTGCTTTTTCTTTAACGTCCAAGGCAAGCCTCAGTCACACAATTTCACCCCAGCTCTCCCGCAGCTATAAATTTAGTCCTTTAATATGAGAAGGGCCCTGCACGGGTCCTGTCAGGATGAGGCTCAGTCGTGCTGAGGTTACCCGGGAGCTGGGGACCAGGCAGCCCTGGCTCCCTCGAGGCTTGGCCCCCACATTTATTGATGACAATCCCACCCTGCCTCCAGCCTGTGCGGGCGTGGAGAGGTTTGGAGTCGGGACTGAGGCTGCAGCTTGCAGGCTAGCCAAGGGTAATAATATCTTTGTGCCCGTAATTAGTTCCTAATTAGCATAGTTTTAATATGAGACAGAGTTGCTCTCCCCTTAGAGCGCTCTGCTTTTTACAAGAGGCTGAGTAATTGCCTCTGCGGCTCTGCGGCTGTTCGGCAGTGGCAATCAGCCCGGCTGCCTGCGCGGGGACCCCGCCGCCGCTCACGGGCTCCGGCTCGGGCATCCTCCGTGCACTTGTTTTAATGGAGCGATAACTGCAAAGGACACGTCTCCCGGCCCGGCACTACGCCTGACATAAAAATGAGATTGCTTCAATTAACACATGCGTTAAAAATACAATATCCAGCAGGACGGGCTTCTGCAAAGGAGAAAGGTGTGTGTCGGTGACGTGCTGCAGCAGCCGGACACCCATGCTGGGCTCCCTGGGGCCACGGGGCAAACCTGGGTGCTCGGTCCTGCCTCTGACTGAGCCCAGGGGCCCCCCCCAGCATGGTCCCAGCCCCCTCCTACCAGCTCAATAATGATTAGATTCAAAGCCTGACGTGTTTGGGGATTGCATACTGGCTTGGCTTCTCTTTTCGGGGGCTTTTGGAGCAACGTGCTGTAGCATGTGAAGGTGAGAATAAGGGGTGTGGGGACTCGCTGCTTGCCCGTGCCACCCTCGTGGCGGGCACGGTGAGGGGGAGCTGGCTTGGAGACCTGCCCTGGAAAAGGGGAGAGGAAAAGGAGGAGGAAACGCCGAGACCAGCCCAACTTGTGGGACAGGAGAAGGGAGAAGTAGATGCTGGGAACCAGCATGTTCCTGCTGCTGGGATGGTCCGTGATGCTGAGCCATGGCCCCTGGGCACCCCGTCCTGCGATGCTGAGCCCTTTCCGGACACACAGGAGAGCCAGCTGGTGCCTGCAGCGATCACCCCTGGCTTGCTGAAGGGTAAGAGGTGCTTCAGCCCTGGGACAGTCCCCTGTCCCCCCTGCCTCCGGAGGGCCAGGGGTTCTGGTGCTAAGCCCAGTGGGGACCATAGCCCAGGTGGGATGGAGAAGGCAGCAGCCGGGTCCGCATCTGCACCAGCATCCCCAGCCCCAACCGCAGCCCCCTTTAACGGCACCTAAACCCACCAAAACCCTCCATCTCTCACGGGGGTTACGTTATCGAGTGCGAGTTCCCCACAACCCCACCGCAGCAACGTTTCAGGATAACCTGCAGCTCAGCCGCTCAGCCGAGGGGAAGCCATCAGGGATGATGTGGCGAGGGGGATGCTGCGGGGAAGGGGAGGACGGGAGCGTGTTCCCCGTGGCCGAGCAAGGAACCCTGGCTGGAAAGGTCGCACAGTCTGCCCCAGCCCCCTCTGTTTTACTCCCGACCTGTCCTCTCCCCTGGCCTCTGGCTGCTCCAGTGCTGTCACGGTGCAGGTGACGCCCAGCAGAGCCGAATCACGGCTGGGGGATGTTTCACCCCATTGCTGGAAAGCAGAGAGGTACCTTAGGGGAGTTTACACCCTGAATTTTTGATGCCTCTATTGCATTTTGCTGAGATTGGCCAAAGGATGCAGAAGTTGTTGGCAGTTGGCATTGCAGAGCACCCATTTTTTTCCTTCAGAAACCAAGCTTTAAAAAAAAAAACAAACCACTTTCCTGAGCTAAAATACCAGCATAAAGCAGAGTGAAGTCAGGGCTCGGGAATCAAGGTCTTTGTTTCATCCTTGTCTTTAATCTCGGCTTCTGCCCCCGACCATCAGTTCGATCCCTCTGGTCTCCGTGAGCCTGTTTCCTCCCCTCCAGTTAGTGAGAATTACCACATCCATCAATCCTTATCTCAACAGCGAGGTTTTCTTCCCAACCTCCTGCCGTTTGGCTGCAAAGCCCTCCCAGCGCCTTCCCCATCGCAGCCGGCGGGGGCCCCACTCGTGGGCACTGATGTCCTCAAGTTACTGCTGGGGACTGGTCCGGGTCCCCCGGGGACTGGGGGATGAGAGCGGGTACCACCCCCTCCTTGTCCTGGGGGATGCTCGGACTGCGTGTGATCTCCTAAATAGGATACGGGTCCTGTCTTCCTGGGATGCGTGGGGCTGGCACGGCATGTCCAGAGCACGCCTGCCCTTGGCACGCGCTGGCGAGGACACCGGGCAGCGGGTGTTTGGAGGGGGTCCGGAGGTGGCTGGGGGGGGCATGCGCTGTCCTTGACTTGCTGGAGGAGACAATTCGGCCCTGGCAGGAAGCGCCCTGGGACTTTTCCATTCCCCCACCGGTCCCAAAGTGCCAGGGTGTCGTTTTTCCCTGCACGACGCTGTTGGCAGGGTCGGGGCTGGGTGGCTGCAGGCTCCGCTCCCTGATCCATTCACCGGCTGCACAGCTTCGGGCAAACCCTGCTCTCGCCCCGTGCCTTCCCCCCCCTTGCCATAAATAGCTTTTCTTTGCCAAACCCCTTTAGCTCAGCGGTTCAGTCTGTCCCGCAGCATCCCGGCTCCTCTTGCCACCCCCCCCCAGCGATCGCAGCCCCTCTGCCCTGTCCCCCCTGCATCGCCCCAGTGTGTTTTCCCCACGCAGGGAGCAAAGAGCCGGTGGGTTTCTTTGCTGGGAGCTCCGTGAAGCTGGTGTCCGTCCCGCTCCCACCGCCAGCCCCCTGCCCCCTCCCCGCTGGGGCGCAGCCAGGCTCCCAGCCCGCTCCCGTGGGGAGGTGATAAACACCAGTGGGGCCGAGCTGCGGGGGGGGCTTTTGCAGGTGGTACGGTGGAAAACAGACCGGAAAAAAGCAACAGTTGTTTTCCTGGAGAGACGGTTGCACAAGGGAGCCGGAGCGCGGCCACGCTTTCTGGAAAGCCTTGCACAGGGCCAGCCCCTTCTCCCTCCATCCTTAACCCTCTCGCACACATGGCTTTGCTTTCCTTTCACACCCAAGGGTGTCTCTCCCCCCTTTAAAGCTCAGCTGTCAGCCGGACATACCAGGCGCTTGCCAGCACCGGCGGCGGCAGTCAGGTGATGGCCCAAATGTCCACGGGCTCCCCCCGCTCCCTCATTTCTCATACTCCAGCCACACCGAGAAGCAGCGAGAACCCCAGCGCAGGCAGCACCCCGAGCCCAGGCAGCACCCCCAGCCCAGGCAGCACCCCCAGCCCAGGCAGCACCCCGAGCCCACGCTCGCCGCCGAGCCCGGACCAGCCACATACACCCCACAGGTGAGGTCCAGGGCGACTTCTGCATCAGCAGCGGCTGCCTTCCAGGGTGGGGTGAATAAGGGGAGGATGAACAAGCACTTGATTTTGGAGAGCGAGTGGGATATTGTTAGGAAGGCTCCGAGCCTTGGCTTGCGGGAAGGGACGGGAGCGAGGGGGACAGCCGGCACCCGGGGGGCTGGTGCGAACCTCTGGAGCAACCGGGGGTCTGCAAGAAATGAGCCTGGTGGCTTTCGGTTCTCCGTCACGCTCGTGGTATCGCCGGAAAGCGGGGGGACGCTCGGCAAAAGGGCAGATGGTGTTTGGTGGTGTGAGAGGCAGTAATCGGGCAGGGGGTGAGGGGACCCGTGCCCTTTCCCATGGGACGCGGTGGCACCACATCCCCCCATCCTGCGGCACTGCTGGCAGCCCCGAGCTTCCCACCGCGGCCCAAAGGCACATTCCCGTGTCCCACTGGGAAGCCCAGCCCTCGCCAGCCCCGCTGCCGCCCCGCACCGTCTCCCGATGCCCATGCCAGCCCCGGGGGTGGGCAGGGGGCTCTCAGCAGCCTGCCAGCCCCGGATAACGCAACTCCCAGCCCTCCCCATCGATCCTGCTGCTTCCCGCAAAGCCGCCAAATAAATCCTTTGGTGCAGCGAACTGAATCTTTGCATCTTCTTCACGAGGGACGTGGGGACCAGTCGTCAACTTTACGAACATCATTTTCTTTCAGGAAAGGAAATGTAAGATAAAAGAGCTGAGGGTTTCTGCACGTAAGGATTTACGGCGGGACGGTTAGAGCTTGGGTTTCTCACCGAGAGCTGAACATTTTGATCCTGGCATGGTGCTGCCCTGCAACTATTTCTGACTGTCTGTAGTCGAGGGAAGAGCAGGAAAGGCAGATTTGAAGGTTCATGGAGGGTTGCAGCCGCTTGCCTGCCCATGCAAACAGCCTGAGTCTGCTTCAAGCCCTGCCGGGATGGGCGCTGAGCTGGAACCGGTAGGATTTTCCTTATGGCCGAGGTGTTGTGGAGTTTGGAGGCAGGAGGGCAAAGACTGAAGGGAAATGGGGCAATTGGGCTTTGCCGCACCTTGCTCTCGGGCTGGGCTGGTGCTCGGTGCAGAAGCTGGCTTTGAATCCAGGTTGGCTCCGGTACCAAGAGCTACAGACATGCAGATCTCTTCAAATTAACAGCTACGTTATTTTCTTGCCTTTTAATAAAGCAAAAAAAAAAAAATTAGCAGCACCCTGCAGTGCTTGAAACCCGACTTTGCAGCAGGATGGGAGCTGGGTCCCCCAGAGGTGAGGGTGCTGACCGCAATATATAACACTAAGAACATGGCCCCGTGCTGACAGAGCACTTGTTTCTAAAGTGATTTTGCTTTTTAATATTCCGAAGTATTTCCGCTGCGAGGACCTTAGCTGCTTACAAGGCGTGGGCTTTCTGCTAGGGCCAGGCTGCGTTTTGCCCCCACACGTCAGACCCAGAGCCACAACGTTTCTGCTTGGGATGGGGTGGAGTAGGCACTAATTAGAGAATTTAATCGGCTTGATTTCTTTTGGCTGCGTTTAGAGTTGGGAATAAATAACCTGTTTAGCTCAGACTCTTTTGACATTTGGCCGTAAACGAGAGCAGGGCGGAGGGTAACGGCACCCGGCAATCGGTGCCCAGAGAGCCCTGGCTTGTGCTGCCGGCAGAGCCGTGGTCTGGCTGGTGCCGATCGGCCCGGCAAGTCCTCGTTACATACCGCGATCGTTAGAAACGCAAGTCCGTCTCAGGCCAGTGATGCTGCTGCGATGCACTGGAGGGGAAGCTGGTGTGGTCTGACCACCAGCGGGGAGAGGAGCCAGGGAGACGCACGTGTGCAGATGCTTTAAAGTATCTCGGGGTTTTTTTTCTGGAGAGAGGAGTTCTCTACACAGAGGAGTACTTTCCTTCCCCAATATTTTCTGACTCATCTTCATCTGCAGTGCCTGGGATGCTTTTTTGCTTTTTTTAGCTAGAGGAAAAATAGTCAAGGTTTCTGGTTTTGTTTTTGAAGGTACAGATTTATCTGTAATTCCATGTATTTTTAGTGACGTAAATATCTTTTGGCATTTGCGGTAACTTGAGCCGGCAGAAGTGATTTATTTCAAGAGTGTCTTGTTTCAGAGGAGCTCAGAGCAGCTCTGTAAGTGTTTGCGGTAACATTTATCTGCTCCGAATGGATGAGCTGCTTCAGAAGAAAAACTCAATGAAAAGAGCCCCTTTCTCTTACTGCAAATCTTGCTCCGACTTTTGCTTAAGAGAAAACAAAAAGAGCCTTATCAAATCGTGGGGTTTTTTCCCCCAACCCTCTTCACAGTGCCAAGGTTGCCAGAATTGTAAGTGTGTTATATCAGCCGAGTTTCAGCCTTGGACCGTCTCTGAAGCAATAAATACGGGATTGAAGTCATGTGGCGCGCTCTGCTCCAAAGAGGTGTTATGACAAATCCACTTGCTTTTTGCTTTTCTCCTTTTTTTTTTTTTTAAGGAGGGGAGGAGGTGAAAAAACAAAAAAACCCCACAACAAACCTACAGCTTTCAAAGGAGAAATCCTCTTTAAAAGTTGCCGCAACTTAACAAAATGCTAAATGCTTTTATTAACTTCTAGAAAGGCTCTGAAGGGCTGCTTTCTTCCCCAACTGAAAAGCACTCATCTAAGTGGCCTGGCTTTGTTCCCTCCGTGCCGGTACAGGCTGGTAATTGTAGAGTAGAAATTCCCCTCCAAAGTGCGGTGACGAAAAAATAGAGAAACTTTGGGAAAAAAAAAACCCACCACCTTGGGGGAAGGTAAAGGAGCTGCTCGGTGTGTTTTGGAGGTAGGAGTGTTTCTTCTCCCCCTTCTCTGCCTTCAACCCACTTCAGCCCACTCCTCCGGAGCGAAAAACAAAACGGGCACCTGCGCCGAGGGCTTGTTTGCTCGGTGGTTTAATCACAGCAGGAGGAGCGTGAAGGGGAAATTTAAGGAGCAGAGCTTTGGTTCTTTGTTGCAGGATGAGGAATATGCTGCGTTTTAGTGGTTAAAGCTCCCAGGTCGGGCTGTGAGTGCTGGCACCGGCGGAAAGGCTGAGCTCCTTGCAGAGACCCGGGAGCAGCCCGGCAGCCGGCCGCCCGCGATGGGAAACTCCAGGTTTATTGCTGGAGTGAGCAGGGAGGTATCACCATCCCTCTGCTATTTGGTGTCTCCTGGTCAAGGAGGGGGTGATGGTGCTGCCCTGGTCCCAGCAAGGCTTGGGGTTGGCAGACGCGGTGTCGCTCCCACCCACCAACACATCCTGGAGGCTTTGGGAGAGAGAAGGATCTTCCAAAGACATTATTATCTACTGCACGGGGTAAAAACGGGATGCAAAACTCCGCAAGCTTGGCTGAAGTTGGAGGAACAAGGAGAAAGTCGCCTGTGCTAACAGGGGCAGGCAAACCAGGGCTCTGCACGCCCCTTTTTGAGGGCTGCAGGAACATGGACCAGTCCTCAAAAGGATGATTTGATTTCCCCCCACCCCCCCATCCCTTTTAGTTTGGGGTCTCGAGTGTCTTCCTCTGATTTTACTGCCTTGATTGTATGAAGCCAGACTGCTTCTCCGGTGTAAATATGAGCTCAGCTGCCTTTTTGTCTTCCTCAGTGGCTACGGATTCCCCTGCCCGATGTCCACCAGAGCAAGAGCCATCCATGGGCTTTTTGCAAAGAATAAAGTGAAGGGGTGGGTGTTGCTGGGTGCTTGCAAGAGAAACCAAGGCAGTACAGCACAGATGTGGCCCGTGTCTGTGCTTTTCCTACCTTACTGGTTTAGAACCAGGACTTGTTGCTGTCAAGGAGGAATTTCTCTCGGGGGCTAGAATCAGGAACGGATCTGTTGCTGGATGCTCCCTTGGGCTGTAGCGGAGGGCAGGGCTGGAGCGCTCGCGGGAGCCGGCGCTTGGGTGCGAACCATCTCGGTGCTGGTTTGACATGACCTCGTGCCACGCGTTAGCACGGCGGAGGAAACGCTCCTGCTAACGCTCTGGTGTTAAATGACAGGGAACGTCCCAAACTGAGGTTTCTTTAGAAGGCGCAGAAGATGTTGCTAACTCCGTCGGCAGCGTTAAGAGGCGAGGGACTGCCCAGGGGGGGTGAGTTTGCAGGGGCTTTATTAATAAACCTCCTTGGCAAGGAATGTCCTTGGGAAAGACTAAGACCAGCATTAACGCAGTCTCGTAAGGCAAACTGGGGCTGTTTCGCAGCAAGGAGTGTCATTAATGCAGCGTATTGATAACCCGGCAATACCGGTTCAAGGAATGCCCTGATCCAGCTGGTTTGACGAGGCCACCGCATTAACTTGAGGACTCTTCTTGATCATTCCCCTCTGTTTCTTTTGCCTCCCCCCAGGTCTAAATTGGGTCTTTTCTGGACTCTGCATTTCAGGCTGGGGCTCCTGCCAGCCCCTGGGCACCTAAAGATCTCATCCCCCCCGGCTGCACCCTCGATGAGCTGAGCTGCCAGCCCCCGGGATGCCGGCGCAGATGGTGGTTTTGCAGTGGCTCCCCCCCCTTTCTCACGCTCCCCCTCTGTTTTGCAGACACCGTCGGTGAAACCCCAGAGTGGACGTTACCTGGTCCAACGCAGTATGTCCCAAATCCCGCTTCCAATCCCCCCTCGCTGCCGCTAAAGGGGAGCGAGCCCCCCTCCGCCTTTCGCCCAGCACCATGGTGGGTCAGAGCCCCCTGGACCCCAGCGAGAGCAGGACCGCCGTCCTCCTGGAGCCCTTCGTCCATCAGGTGGGCGGCCACATGAGCATGATGAAGTACGACGAGCACACGGTCTGCAAGCCCTTGGTCTCGCAGGAGCTGAGCTTCTACGAGTCGCTGCCCTTGGCCATGAGGCAGTTCACGCCCCAGTACAAAGGTAAGGGGAGATGCTGGGGAAGGAGCTAAGGGCTGGCAGCGTTGTCAGCAGGATTAGTCCTGAGATTGGGATAAGGGGCGAGCGGCAGCGCGGGAGGTACCGTCCGGCTCAGTGGGGCTGGGTCTGAGCTGTGGAGCCCCGTCAGTTCTGCAGGTTTTGCTGAACAAGGATGCTTCCCGGTTGAGTGTGTGCACAGGAGCAGGTCTGCGAGACTGGGAGGGTTTCCTGGGTCGCTGTGGCTGGGGGGAGTCTCTGATGTCTAATAAGGGTTGAGCGCTGGTTGATGGCACCAGGAGATCCTCCCCTCTGCCCGTCCCCTTGCTGCCATGGTCAGCTCGTTATGTCAAATCAGGCTGAAATTGGTCTGTTCTTGAGGGGGACAGGCAGGAGAAGGTGGAGGCTGAGAGCGTGAACACGATCCCCTCCCGCAGAGCCGAGAGCCTGGGCAGCGCAGGAGTGGGACAGAGAGGGTAGGAAAAAACACAGAACAAGGGGCAGGAAGAGGATGGGGTTTCCCAACAGTGTTTGCTTGGAGGATTTTGCAGGTCATGGCCCCGGATAAGTTGGTCTGATGGCACGTGAGTGGCAGCACTGAATAGGTGCAGGAAAGCAGGGACTAGGAGTCTTGTTCAAAACAGGATTCCCAAGATCTGACATATTACGTGCTCTGTTCGGTAGAGCTCTGAATTAGCATCCCCTGATAAGAAAGGTTTTCTGTACCAGGAGCAGAGCTAAGGGTGCCTTTGCACCACGTGCGTGGCCCCATTGCTGCAGGACTTGGTTTTAGAGGAGGTGAAGGTTTGTGTCAGAGGCAGAGAAGTCGGTGAGGGCAAGGAAAAGGTCAGGGTTGGCAGGAGCTGGGGGAGAGATGGTCCTTGGGGCCAGCGTCAAATACCAAGCCTGAAAAAACAGCCCAGGGATGCATCAAGCATCACATTTGCTGGGTGCTCCGCCTGAGCCAAGCCCAGCTCCCCCCAGCGCTCCTGTAAGCGCTGGTCCCTGGCAAACCAGAGGCACAGACCACTTAACTTCTTAAAAATCAAATCCAGGCAGCTGTCCTGCCACGAGCGAGACCCTCCGGAGACAGGGAAGAGCCTCCCGCCTGCCCCTCCGCTCGGTGCCCCCCATCACTGCCCGGTCCCCCCCTTCAGTGTCCCCGTCCCTCGCTCTCCTTGCCCTGAACCACTTTCCCAGCTGAATTTCTCAGCTTAGATATTGAAATTCAGCTCTTGGTCTCTGTGGGGGTCCTAGCATTTTTTTTAAAGTCATCCTCCCTCCCTCCCTGTCTTATTCCCTCACTATTTCTGCTTTTACTGCCAGACCTGTGCTGCTCATAAAGCTCCTGACCCTGGATTTTTGCGAGAGGCGAGAAGCTCAGCTGTCACGTAAAAACTTAAAATATCTTTTGGTCCTTCAGCGCTGCAGAAAAGAGCTCAAAGTGCCAGCCGCGGTTTCGATGCGCTTCCAATCCAATCTCTCCCTCTCCCAGAAAGTCAGGGGCCTTTGCAGATTTATGGGACAATATTAAAAAGATGCTTAAGAAAGAAAACAAGTCTTCCTCTAAGCAATTTTCTTTAGCAGGAGCCAGGGTTCGGTGCTGGAGAGCCGGGCCCTGCTCTGCCTCTCTAATAAAGATGTTAAGCAGTCCCAGCTTATCAGTTCAGGGGTGGCCTGGTTATTAATACTTTTTTTGTCTTCTTTTTCTCTTCTATTGCAAGTCCCAGTGAGTTTTGCGACGAGGGGTAATTAAATAGCAATTCTTCTCCAATTTGGCATTGGGCACACACATTTTTTTTTCTGTTTATAACTGTCCCAGCCCTGAATGCCAGGCGAATTAAAGAGGTGGAACATTTTCCCACGAGGGTGGGATCGGGGAGAATAATCCTGAGGTCTTCATCACCCGTTCACACGTGTCCACGTTCCTCATCTCTATTCTTAGGCTGTGGAGGGGGACACGGCTCGGGGACCATTATGTAATGGTGATATTATGTGCAATGGGGATGAAATGTCATCATTCAAACCTAACACTGAGCCGACTGCTTAAAAAATGTCTACCGCTCTCTTAATCATTTCAGGCAGGTTGGTGACCTTGGGACTGGCTTTCCCCCCCCGCCCAGCCCCTTGCAAACCTCTGCGTGCCCCGAGCTGAGCTTGCAAGGGGATGCTGGACTTGTTTTCAAGCCCGGTTCTGCTCAGATTCCTATCGCACGCAGCAGTACATAAATGCACTTGTAAATTTAAAAATAAATCCATGAGGGTAGAGCTGCATAGCAAAACACTCCTGAGGATCACTGGGATGCCACTAGCATGGTGACAGCACCCGTAAATACCCGCTGGCTGCCTCGCTGGTGCTGGACAGGAGGGGGATGTGGTTTTGGTGACACTAAAAGGCCAGCAAAGACAAGTACCTAAATACACTTTTGCTCCCAGATAGATGTTTTCTTATTGCAATAAAAGAGAAGGTCGGTACCACGTGTTACAGATCGGTTTTGCACACGTAGGTCACTTGCAGGACATATGCAAAACCCGGAGGGAAGCACACCAGGAAACAAAAGTGTTTTTCAGGCTGAGATGTAGGTTTATGAAGGCAGAGTTTTCAGCTGGAAGGAGTGAGAGGATCACATTCCCTTGCAATTTAATGGCTCATTCTTGCCTTTGAAAATCTCCCCATTAATTTTCATATTAATGTAAGATACTTAAGAACTCTTAGTTTCATGCTATATATAACGTTTTTAGGGCCAGATTGTCAGCACTATGTAAATCAGCACACCTCCATTGACTCGCAGATATGTAATTGGGACGGTTTTTAAGGTTACAGGCTGCTATAGCGCCGTAACTGAGGCGTAGCGCTGGATTTGGAATCGAGGACTCCGTTTGCCTCGCAGTGACTTTAAAAATAAAAAGGCTTTGATTTAGGCAAAAGATACGCTGGCTTTTTTTCCTGCCTACCTCCCCTGAAAATTCAAAGCAGGCATCCGAGCTGATAGGAATTTCGCTTGCTCTCAGATATCTGTAATATGGATTTTTTACGAATGGGATTCAGCGAAAGATCAGGTGGGCAGCGTCGGAGCCTGAGGAAGGCAGAGCTCCCTGTGCTCACCGCGACCATGAGCAAAGGACTAAGATAGCTAAAAATATTACTTACCCCCTAATTAAGGTTTCCAGCCCCCTTAGCAAAGCAGCCTGTGTGTATTCCCCCCCCATTTCAGTGCAAAATTATCTGATTTAACCGAGCCTGCTATGGCACACTGTTGGGATGAATCCTGATTTTACAGCAAAAGGGAACAGAAACGGTTGTGGTACCTGGGCGGAGGGGCTGTACGGAGGGCGGGAGGCAAGCGCGTCCGAATACAGCTGGAGCTGCAGGTTATGGGGTGCAGGAGGCGGGGAGGGACGGGCACCCCGAGTCTAACGGAGGTGGCCGGTGGCTGCAGACACACAGGGCTGCTGCAGTTCAGGTGGTGAAAACCTGCCTCAGTCAGCAAAACTCAGCAGGCAGGGCTCGGCGCACAGCGAGAGGGCAAATCCTTGCGTCTGTGTTTACTTACTATAATCTCACTTTAAATGGAGAGAAGGGAGTTTGCATATTTATTTGCTTTGGCAAATTTGCTTGGGAGAACAGAGCTCCCTTGTTTGTTAAGCTGCCGAAATGCATCTCCCCGCGGTGCCCGACGGACCGAGTGAGGGTACCCTGGGGACAGTCGGATAAACCCCAGCTCCACGTGTTGCTAACGGGGGGTCTTTCCAGTGACGAATTTTGCTTGTCCAACAGCCTTGCCCGTCCTCTTTTGGATCTGCCCTACTGCAGCTAGACTTGAAAGCAGCGGGGTACGACTCGTGCGGCTGGCATCCCCTCTGAGACCCGAAGGGCGATGCTCTAAAAATGCCTCTGCTGTCGAGAGGCTCCGACAGCCCTGACGGAGGGCTGCGGGAGCAGGATTGTGGTTATCAGCCTTTCCCGGAAAGGTCAGAGCCGTCTGGTACGCAAGCCGTGGCCATTCCTGCTCTGTCATTTGAGATGCGGAGGCAGCCGTCCCCGTGCCAGGGATGAGCTGAGACCGGGCTAAATACGTGATGGGCTGAATGGCATTTGAGCCCTGTGATTCCCGTTAGAGTCAGGGAAAATTGCAAGGCGAAAATACACAATGTTTTAAGCACTTACGGTGGAAAGTAATAATCCTAGTTCGCAGTCATGCTCCTCGTCGTGCACGAACACCGGGCATGTGAGGGTCCGGTCCCCCCTGTCAGCCGTTTGGGTGCTGGTCCTTGGCGCTTGGGAAGGACATGACCATGACAACGTACGGGCAACACGTACGCAGGCAGCGCTGCCAGCCCACGCACAAGCCTCTGCCCTTGCTCCTGGGGACTCTCCAATTAAAGGAAGCGGTTGGCATGCTGGTTGTCTTTGGAAAATTCCTGGTCCTCCCTTTCCTTCCTGCCCACAAAAAGCATTTCCAGCCTTGCCGTTGTCTTAAAAAGGGAGACCTAAATCCCTTGTCATAAATAAGCCAGGAGCCCCGGGTCCGACGCGGGGGTCTTCGCCGGGTCGCTTGCGGCACAGCAGAGCCTGGGGGGATGGAGGATGAAGGAACGTGATGTTCGGAGGAGGCAGGTTTCAAGCCGAGCCTTGAGAGGAGGGATCATTAGAAAATTCTGTGGCTGTTTTCTCAGACTAATGGTGTTTACTGGGCCTCAAATCAGAGTGGGATCAGCGTGAGAGGCCACTGAAACACGAGGAGGCAGCTGTCCTGCTAAGCGCCAGCTCCCAGGAAGGCTGGACCACCTCGGGCTGGTGCAGATGGTGGCCAAACCCATATGGTAACACACGGGTTAATCTCATTCTGGGTTGTTTTTCCCCTTTTTTGTCCAGGCATCGTTTCTGTGCACCTCAAAAAGGACAGCCTCGGCAACCTGACCCTGATCGCCAGCCCCAGCCTGCAGACGGAGAGCTGCGGCCGCCTGGATAACGCCATCGGCGATTCCTCGGTGACGATATGGCACAAATGCAAGTGGGCTGCCAGCCCCGGCACCGGCAGCGAGCACACGCTCGTCAAGTGGAGTCACACGCAGCTCACCAAGACCTTCAAAGACAGGTGAGGGTCTGCTGCTCCCTGCAAACCTCCTCCTGGTCCTCGCCGGCCGCTTCGGGTAGGGTCTAACCAGGATGGTTTCGGCGACACAACTCCTGGTTTAAGGCAAAGCGAACAAAAGCAACGCCCAGGTGGAGAAAAGCGAAGCCCAGCTTGGTGGCTTCATGGTTCATCACTTCCCCGGCTTGTGGATGGAGTGGGGCAGATTTGGCTCTCGCTGAGATGCTGTTGCTCAAATATGTGCCTCAAACTCTGCTTTAAACCTCTTTCGCTGGAGCATGCTCCAAAAGGAGGAGAGGCCCCATGAGAACGGCCACCAAGCAGACAGCACGGAACGCCAGAAGTAGCAGCTTTGAGGTGGTTCGATCCTGTCCTCGTCCCAGGGGAGAGCTGTCTCTCAAAGGCATTGCGGTGCTTGCAAGCACACCACGACCTTAGGGCTTGCAGAAGCTTTCCGCAAGACATCTTTCATCTCAAACTGGTTCAGAAAAGACCTAGGTCAGCTATGACTGAAGGGTGCAATATTGCTACCGTGAAACCGCTGCCCCTGGCGTGATGGGAGTTATGGTTTTCGGATGAGCGAGATCAAGGAATGACTCTCCAAGGAGAATAAATCTCCTCATCGCTCCCTCCCTCTCCTCCTCGAAGCCAACCCCTCTAAACTGGGAATCATTCCTATTGTTGGACGATTTGCCTGTGTTGTGCCCGTTAGGCAAATAAATAGAGATTCCTGGTCATTGGCGCTGTGAATGGCGCTTTTCACAGGAGCCAAGCACACTTTGAAATTATAATGAAAGAAAATATTGGCACCCGGCAATAGCTGGCTTTCTGAAAATTACTTTTACGGAGTAACAAAGGATCTCCGCAGGTTGGATGTGATGAATGTGTTTCCTTTGAGAGTCCCTGAAAATTTACCTTATCAAGTTTGAGGCTCTACAAAGGAGGAGGGGAGGGAATATTCTCTTCTGGAGCTTATAAACCAAACGTGTTCTTTTGTGTGTTTTGTCTAGCTGCCCGGGGAAGATGCTATTGAGGACAGACCTTCAGTACCGCACAGATTCACTTTTGGAAGATGCAAACAGAAACCAGCCAGAAAGAAACAGCTACAACCCCTGGGGACTGCACTGTCACAGGCAGCACCTGAACCGCATGTCCTCCAAGCATAATGAGAACAAACTTCATCGTATCCTTTTTCCTCTCTCCCCTCCAGCATAGCCTTGGCTACAAATAACAGCTCGTAATCACTGTATGTTTTATTGCAGGGGGAATGCATCCCTCCTGTGCCCTGTCCCTGGGAAAATAGAGAATAGGCAGAATATTGCTCTGTTATCTTCTCCCACTGTTCCGTTGGCCTAGATGATCATTGTAGGTCCCTTCCAACTGGAATATTCTATTCTAAAAAAAAAACAAGAAAAAGAAAAAAACCACTTCCCATAAAAGGTATTCAGCATAAGTCAAGGATCCCCTTGGCATACGTTTAAAAACACAACTATACAGGAATTAGCAGCTGCCTCGCCTTTTATTTTCCTGTTACACTTCATTACCCACCAGCCATGTGAGTAATACGGTTTAACAGCTTCCCCCACACCCACCGCAGCGAGTACAGCACCCGGGCAAGGTGTCGGATTGACAGCCCAGGGCTATCGTGTCACTGGAGAATGGAGCTGTTGGTGCTTTAATTGGTAGGGCTGTACTACAGTAAATTAACTGCAATTGGCAGCAAGGGGCCTATAGCGATGACGCGTTGGTAAAATTGGCTCAGAAAGACTCATTACAGTTGTGAGCTATTATGGAGAGCGTCAGCAGTTGCTCTGATTTAAGACCTCTTTCAATTAGAATTTAAAAGTATTGGGTTTCCCTTAACTCATGTTCAGAGTTTCTATTGCTTGAAAATGTGGTGTCAAAATACAACTATCCCTGCATCCTGGACTTAAAGATGGGAACCCGGCAGCATGGCGATGATGCCTCGGAGGAGAAGAAAGCCCGGCAGATCAAGAAGTGTGAACAAAGCACCTCTGCGTCTCTGGGCGTTCGCATCTGTGGGATGCAGGTAAGACGGAGCCTCCGTCCTTGTGGTGTTTGCCCGACCCACGGCTTGAAACCAAGCTGGAAATCTAAAGGGATCCTTTCCTTTGTTGGTGTAAATCGAAGCAGTTTCATTCCTGTCTCCCTCCAAACACAGGCTGTAAGGACTGGCCGCTCGGCCGTGTGTCCTCTCCTCAAACAGGAGAGGGTGCTCAGGGAAGAGTATAGAAAATGGCACATATAGGGTAACCCTTGCCCATATCCCCTCTTTGCCTTCTGGAGATTTGCCTGCTTTCACAAGCGCTGGCTGCGTAAGCACCATCCCGCACCACTGCCACCAGTATGAGCAGCTGGAACCAGTTTACCCCAGCTGAGAATCTGCCTGTACATGAACACAGATTCCCCTCTCATGCTCAGTTCTTGGCTGCCGCACAAAAAAGAAAAACAAAAAAGCATCCCTTGCCCCGCTCCTGCCTTCGCAGAGCTGTCTCATCCCGTCGCCGCAAGAGCGAGGGGTTTGTTTTGTGCTAAATATTGCGGTTCCTCTTGCTCAAAATCGCTGCCCTTCCTCCTAGGAACCGAAACCACGCATTTGTTTCACTCACACTTCTCAAGCAGGTTTCAAAATGTTGTTCTGCTCTGCCTGAAGGATAATTATGACAGTGATGATTATAAAGCACGCATATAGCAGCATAAACACTCGGTGTCAAAACCTGTGTCCCTTTCTGGTCTCTGACATCCTTCTGTTGAGCAGATCATCCTTTAAATTACAGCTGGCGTGTGAGTTAATTCTAAATTCACTCCCTCATTTCTTACTCAGTGTTACCAGAGCCTCACAATACAAATTTCTGTCTACCTCTTGTCTCTCTGTGTTTAAGAAAGCAAGATTATTGCTACCCGTGCATTATGTATCGCGAGAAGGTACAAAGCTGGGGTATTCCTGTACCGCTGCAAACTCCTACCATAGCCAGAGGGAAAACGCCGTAAATCACTAGTGACACAGCTACGACGTACAGCTATTTGGGTTTCACAAAGGGGTAATTTATAGCAGTACAACAAGAATCTGCACTAGTGGTTTAAATTGAATAGTTTAAATCTCCAGAGAAGACAGGAGGTGGGATGCAGCGAGAAGCCTGCAGTACATCGCCAGCGTTGCTAGATATTGCTAGACTGCAGAGGATTTCTGTCCCATTTCTTAGCTTGGGTCTGAACTTTTTTAGATGAGGGTGAAATCTAGAGCTTTGGGAAAACTGAACAACTGAATCTGGACTGCTGCTCTCTTCCCTCAAGGTTTACCAAGCAGACACTGGCCATTTTCTCTGCAAAGATAAGTATTACGGCAGGAAACTCTCACCGGAGGGATTCAGACAAACCTTGCGCCAGTTCCTGTGCAACGGTAACCACCTCCGAACGGATCTCCTGGAGCCCATCATCCTGCGGCTAAAAGCTCTGCTTTCTGTCATTAGGAAGCAAAGCTCTTACAGGTTCTACTCCAGCTCACTTCTCATCATTTATGATGGACAGGAGCACAAGGAGAACACGGCACCCTTGGATAATCACCTTCACTTCCAAAAAACAAACTGCACCACGTCACACGGCACTAATCACGCCAGAGTTGACGTCCGGATGATAGACTTTGCCCACACCACTTTTAAAGGCTCCAAATGCAATCACACCACTTACGACGGGCCAGACCACGGCTATATTTTTGGCCTAGAGAATCTCATCAAAATCCTTCAGAATATCTCAGAAGGAAAATGACAAATGCTGTGAAATAGCCTGGATTTACTAGTGACCGATAGCCCTGAAAAGTACCGCATTGGGTCAGCTGTACGGGACCCTCACAGCTGCTGGATGTCACGTGCACGGTTTGGAATGAGAGCACGGACAGCTTGCTAGGAAAGTGCAGAAAAACGCTACGTGCCATTACTGAACTCAAGCGTAAAAAGCAAAGAGCTGAAAGAATCTGTTCTGTCTGCAATCAATCAGAAGATTTATTTTCCTCTCCTGTTTTACTGCTGTCCTTGATTTATTTGTGAGCCAAAAGAAAGCATTACTTGAAAGAGTCTTAATGATAAAATAGGACCTGCTCACCTCTACACTCACGAAGCCAAGCGGGCTAAGGAGATATTGTGCATTTGAGTGAGACTATTAAAATGAGCTGGCAGGTCTGAACAGATTGCAGCATTACTTTCATCTCATGCTCACCGCTACGGGCTGAACGCAAAGATACGAGCGGGAGAGAAAAAAGCACACCCTGACATTCACGCTCCGCACACCCAGCGCTGCGAGACGGTCGGGTGTTGAAACACAGACGTACCAGACGCTGCAGAGGTTCTGTGCTGCTTAAAGTGTAAAAGCAGCGGGACCTCAGACCAAGAATCGGACCTTGCAAAGGTTTAATATCCCTGCGGGATTATATTAGGCCATGTTTCAGAAACTTTCTAAGCAAGGGGCTCCGTAGGAGCTGGAAGTATGGGAATGCGATGATTCTGTCAGGTATCAGTCACAAAAAACATTCACATCAAGGTATTTTTGCTTAAAAAAAATAAAAAAAGAAGGAAAAAAAAGTGTGAGATTGAGTCAGGGAGTAGACATTAAAGGTCACCTAGAAATTCTTTGATACAAATATTGTGTGTGTTTGGAAGAGACAATAACAAAAGACTCAAAATAATGTTTACAGCTTTTGTGGACAGATTTTATTATTACGGAGCAAACATAATTCCTTCCTGCATGGTGTGGGAAACCTGAAAGAGAAATCCTTACACAAGGAATAGAGCTACAGAACCCCGTTACTGGGGAGTGGGGATATAAATAAAATTGTCTAAGTAACTCTCACCCGTTGTCCATCTCTTCTTCACTTCCACAGCATCCTTAAGTTACGTTAGCTTTTGTTTAGGGCTGTATGTTTTGAAGAGAGCCATTTATTTCCACAAGTTTAAACATCAGATCTCAAGGGAGACCCCTTCACTTGTATTTTACTGCATACAGCTGGTGAATTGCTACAATTTATAGCTGGAAAATTTAAGTCATCTGGCCCAGCTGCGTATTTTGCTTGGCCTAAAGTCCACCTGGGAAGACCTCATTATTTACTGGATATTGTTCACAGTGTTGCATATTTCTTGCCCACAAACTCAGACGACTATAAAAAAAAGCCACAAACACTGCTTCAGTAGTGAAGATTGAGTCATCAATTGTCTTGGCTCACACGCGTGCACCGTGGTCCTGTGATCAGTGCTAATTGTGGCTGGTAACAGCTCTGCTGCTGAGGTTTATACAGACCCACCTCAGCATCTGCATCACTGCTGAGCGCCCACCGGGACGTCAGGTCTGAAAGCGGGGAAGGATGAGGAAGGGTCTAAGCACGACACCAGCAGCTGCGCACGTGCCAGACCCCCTCGTCAGCAAAGCAAAACACCCCCCGTGGCTGCACGCCTCTCCGGCCATTGCTCCTGGAAAGAAAACGGCAACCTGTTACTTGCGTAATGATAGAAGGCATCCCGCTCCCTCCCTTTCCGACCCTTATATACGAGCACATAATTATCAACTATTTAACCATTTGCCTGCCAAGAGAAGGAGCTCTGAGCCAGCGTACAACCTCATGTACTCCACGTGGAGAAGGGGAAAAACAGGCAAGACTTTCTAGGTTTTAGAACGGCCAGAAGCCAAGCATTAAGGTAGCCATTACGTGCTGCGCCGCTGCTGCCTGGCCCGGGTATTTGCAGCACCGCAGGAGCAAGATCCCTTTGCCAGCAGCACAAAGCACGACGCTCGGCAGCGCAGGCAGCAGCCTAGCAAATGAATGGGCAAAGCCGGGCTGCTCATCAGCTGCCTTTCAAAAACACAGGGTAGGCTGTGAGCCCACCGGGGGTGCTCGGAGCGCTGATTAAGAGCAGCGTTGCTCCCTAGGCCTCGACCCCCGCCCCTGCGGCGGTCTGGGCCTGCGGGGCCTGAGGGCACGGCAGCGGCCCGAGGGCCTCGCCTGGCAGTTCTCCCAGCCCTCACCGAAAGCACCCCCGGGATCGGGGGGGAAGGTGGATGGGGCAGCCTCTCGGGAGCCGCCCCCAGCCCTCCTTTTCGGTGATGCCCCCCGGGTGGCAGCGCCCGTTCCTACCCCCCCCCGCCACCGCCGCCCTCCCGCTGCGGACGCCGCCGCGCATGCGCGGCCCCACCGGACCCCTCTCGCCTGCCGTAGGTCACGTGATCCTTTCATGGCCGGCGCCGCCGGTAGCGATGGCGGCTACCAGGTACCGGCGGTTCCTGAAGCTCTGCGAGGAGTGGCCGGTGGAGGAGACGAAGCGGCAGCGGGACTTGGGCGTCTTCCTGCGGCAGCGGGTGGCGCAGGCCTTCCGCGAGGGGGAGAACACGCAGGTGAGGGCGGGGGGGGTGTGCGCGGCGGCGGCCTGCGAGGCGGTGGGGGGCGGCGAGGCGGGGCCTGGGCCGCGCAGGCGCCTCTTCCCTCCGGCAGTGGAGGGAACGGGGGCGGTTTAACGGTCTATCTGAGGCGGCTGCGGCGGTTTTTGGGCACAGACCTCGGGAGTTTGGTGCTGACACGGGTTTTTTTCCCGTGCGCCCCCCCCCCCCGCCTCGGAGCTCGCTCGGTTGCAGTTGAGGAGAAGGCTGTGAAACGAGCTTCCCTCGGGTCCCCTCAGAGCCTCCCTCGGGGCCCCGGACAGGCCGGTCTGGGAACGCTCTGCTCGCCTTTGAAACACAGGCCTGAGTCAGCCCCCGTCAGCCGGGTCCTCGCAGAGGACAAGCTGTGGTTTGTACCCGGTCCTTGCACCGTTTACACGACGTGCTTTGGAGAAGCCATTCCCGTGGTTGTGGAAGTGGGATACAAAACACTGTGAATCTGTCAGCGCTGTGCAGGAATCTAGTTAATTGGTGGGTTTTGCTTACCGGGGTGGTAGTGCGGTGCAGTGTGGAGTACACAGTGAAATGCAACATTGCCTGGCACTGTTAGGAGTTACGCAGCAGTTATAAAATTGGATTCCGGCTACAGTTGTAATTGTGTTGGAGGTTAGGCTTTGGTGCTGAAATAAATTAGAGAAGGTAATGCTTGACTTGGGCTGCAGACCTTTATAGGCTTGCAGGTGGTGCCGTGGAATGTAAATGTGCCCTTTCTTAGCATAAAAACATTGTTCCAGATACGTGTTTTCTACTTCAAGGGGCCATTATAGGCACCTAATTCTATATTGGTCACCAGAATAGTCTGCAGCAGACGTTGCGGAAAGTGCTTATTGCTTTTTCATATGCTCAGGACAGCTGAATATGCTGCACCAATTGGCTACGAGATCCCAATGCTGCCACTTATCTTGAAAATCTAAATTGATGCCTGCAGCACTGATGTCAATTTGTATGTATAAAGGCTTAATACAGCAAAGGGAAATGTACTGGCAGACAGCAGGAGGAATGTATGAGAAAAGAACTAGAACCATAAAGGATACTTTACCAGTCTAATGTCTGTTTTATTCACATAGAGTAAGATTGGCTGGTTTTATGGCGGGGGGGAATACTGTTTCTGCTACCCATTTAATAGCTATTTCTTCTATCATTACTAAAACATTAGCACGGTCATTTGAAATGTGACTGCAAGATACGTGAAGTTGAAGATCCCCTGCAGTGTGATGGTGCTTACTCTTGACATCTGTCTGTCCCTTTATCCTCTCTCCTGCAGCAGCCATTACCTACTGAATAAAAAAGAGCCTTTCCTTAGTTTTCCTAGTTTGTGCAGAGGAGGCATTACCTGCCTTGTGCTGAACCTGTGCCAATGTCCCAAGGACAGATGAGCCGTGTCATTTTATCCTGACATGTTTCTGTTGATACTATTCTTGTTCATGTATCCGTTTTAATCATTTATGTTTGATGTCATGGAGCAGCAATGCAGTGTTCTGGTTGAGTTGGCCCCCATTGGAAAATAGAAAACCAGGATGACGTGCCATCCACACTGCTAAATAGATGGCTCTGCAAGGCAGATGCACCTGTCCGAGGCACCTAGCAGAGGTTTAGGTATTTGCAAAATCTTTCCAGCTTACTCGGCCAAAATAGAAATCCATTTACCCTTCACAAGCTGTTCAGTGTCTTTCATGCTGCTTTTCCCTAATCAATTATAAACTATTTTTAGCCTGCACCGGGATTTTCTAACTTCCATCCTAGTACGTTATCCTAATTGATGCTTTAGATGCAAAACTGGCCTTTGAGCAAGAAGTCTCGCAGATTTCACAGCAGTGGCCAATAAACGTGAGAAGAAAACTGTCCAGCAACATTCTCATTAACTGTGTATTCACAGTTGATCTGTCAAATCTTTTCAAGCGGAGTTTAAGGTTAGTTCTGGAAATCGTGTGCCTCGTTATTCTTGTAGGCCAAGCTGGTGAGAAGTGGAAGGGAAAGAAAACGATCTGCATTCTGGAGCAACGTAATAGGGGTCACCAGCACCCTACATTGCCCTGAGAAGTCACCTAAGCTGCTCCTTGACTGTCCTTCTCACAAGCCTTGAAACGAGGTGGTTTTTGCTATGGAGGTTTAAAATAGGGCTTGTGTGATACTTTTATCCCTTTCCAGATTGCTGACCCTGAGACCTGTGACCGAATGTACGAGAGCTTAGTCAGAATCCACACCAACTACTACAAAAACAAGGTGAGCTTTGGCATTAGCCATCATCCCTCTCTTAGGGGGTGAGTCACCACCTCTGCGGTCGGCTGCCTCGTCCCAGCAGGGTTTCTGGGAATGTCTAACAGACAAATGAGCGGTCAGGTGGATGCAGCACTACCTGGTGCCTTTGGTCACTCTGGGAAAGCTGCAGGCATCTTGGCCTCTGTGACGTGTATGAGCAATGCAGATGATAGTTCTTGGTACGTATGAAGAGATTTCTTGGAGCTTGACTGAATATGAGCTCAGACTCTACCGTGTGGTGACATTTTTACCTGTTTTAATGCACTACAAGTAACATCTTTCTCTCTCTCTCCTCTCACCTACTTGCCCGCTTGTGAAGTATCCACGCCTGAAAGACACAAGCTTCACTGGAGTGACAGTAGAAGATTGCAAGATGATACTAGCAACAGGTACTAATACTGTGCTTGATTTGAGAATAAGTCAGTGCAGGAGCTAAAGAATAAGTCAGTGCAATCTAGCCTTTCTGTCACTGCATCATTTCTATAAACACCTGTGACTAAAGGACTGCCGCCGTGCAAGTATATTAGGATGTTTAATGAGGAGTAAGTTCAGGAATAATTGAGGAGATCTTCAGTAATCTATCAGGTCAAGAATTTGATTGTATTTTGCACTGGGCAGGAACAGCAAAGGGTTTGCAAGGGCTCTTTGAGATCAGGTAGCAGGAGCTAAGTGAAAGAAATGCACGTTTGCTACATCGTTCCAAAAATTCTCAGCTTCTGTTTCACCACATTCAAATTCCCTTCAGTATTTCTCCTTTTGTATTAGATTTTGAGAGAAAACAGGGTACCGCGATGCAGAAACACTCTCAGCCAGATCATTTATTAAGTGCAATGTAGGAAGCTAGTGGAGTTTTGTTCTGCTCCAGTTCCTAACTTTGATTGCAGTGCGTGGAAACTGAATATTAGTTGTTAGTGATAAGGGACTCCCCGCACAATTGATTGGAAGGGAAAACACACTTGCCTCAGGCTCTGAAATAGAAATTCATTAAGATGAAAAGTCAAAAAAAGGAAAATATATGTAAGGCAAAGCTTTTATAAGAGGCCTTTCATTCGTTTGCTTTTCTTTCTCTTTCTCCATCTCTCTCTTCTCCTTTTGCAGACATTCTGAAACAGATGGAAGACATGAAAAAAGGGACATGGAAAAAACTGCGAGAAAAGTTTTATGCCAAGAAACCTGAAGAAGACTCGAAGCGATAGGCTAACTCCCAGATTCTCCACTGTATATATTCCCAAAGCACTGTATGTTGCCATGATGAATAAAACCATTTATTCCTCTTAGCAACACCATTTTGTTCAGACCTTACACCCTTCGTATTTAGTGCCCCCTCTTTTTTTTCCTGAAAATCTGGGACATAGCTTAACACATCTGTGCTGAAACCATATTGGAGCAATGTAGTGTAGAGGAAAGAACTTTGTGGTGGTAGACCTGATCCTTTGTATTACAAGAAACGGAACAACCAGGAGATGTACAGAGCAAACAGGTAGAACCATGTTAGCTTTAAATTTGCTTGTGAAGATAACAATAGTGATGATGTGAAAAACGTAGCTATGCTTGTGTTTCTGTGTGTGAGCACTGGTAACAGTGAAATTGAGGGAGGGATAACTTCAATAATCACATTTATTTTCCTTTTGAGAAGACACAGGAGAGGACTGAGGGTGACTGTTTACTGTGGTGACAGCGGAGCAGTGTAAGAGTTTAACTGAGATTTCAATCAAATGCTGCCGAGGTGTGTTACCGGTTGAGCTAGCTATATGCAGATTTCCCTCAGTGTGAAGAGAAGGTTCTGTATGGGTTGCTGCATATCTGAGGGATAAAGATAGGTTTTAATGTTGGTATATAGGGCCATAAACAAATTTCAGGTCTGGTTATTTCATTGCTATGGCCTATTTTTATTCCTTTTTAAAGCTTTAATGCTTGCATCAGTGTCTATTCTTGGGAGGCAGAGGCACAGGACTGTAGCTGGGGTGGCTACAGCACTGCTTGGCTTGGGAAGGATGAGTGTCTAGAACACAGCTATGCCAGGACTCTGCTTGGCTCCAGGCAGCACCAACAGCTGCTCCTTTTTATGTATTTGAACAGTGTTTTCCTGGCAAGTAGTGAAAGAATTTAAAACTTTGCAGCAGGCTCTAATCCAAAACTTCACAAAACAAGGCTGGTGTTCAAGGCAGTTCTTCATGGTAGCATTCTCCTTCATTTCTGACTGGAGCACTGTACTACATTTTAAAGTTTAGCATCTGGAGCTGAGAGCATTGCGTTGTGGAGCACCTTGGGTAATGCAGCCCTGGTTTGGCTTCAGGTCTTTGGATTGTTCTGTATTTCTATTTATAACAGCCCCATTACATACCGGAGTGCACAGGAAGGGCGCTTCCTTTACCATGTTTAAGTTTTTATTATAACATGATTTTGTATTTAATTTAGTTAAGGCAATTTACACTTTAGTTCTTAAGTAACAATAACAAAAAAAAAAAAAGTAAAACATTACACCAGAGATTAAACTAAAACACAGGACACCCCTTCACAGTGAACTCCTGTAAACCTGCAGTCTCCTACTATTACTGCCCAGATATTCTTGGTCCACAGAAGGCAAAAGACTAGTTTGCACTAGTACAAGCTTGGATACTCATCCTCATCTGGTGAGTTAAATTAACAAATCCATCTCCTTGAGTTTAGCTCCTCTTTACTGCACCACAGTGATGAACAGAATTCTTTAAATGGAGAGGGATCAGCGTGGAGCAGGCACAGCAAATACGATGGCTGGTTTGCAAAGATCCACATGTACTAGTGCCACTCCTGGAATAAGTTAAATATTGCAGCCCTACAGCTAGTTACACTACACCTGAGGTGGAGGCCATCAGAATGTAGCGCATGGAGATAAAGATACAACCCTCCACATTTGCAAAATAAAGAGTTATTGCAATGAGGAATAAAAGTCCTGTATAATTTATCTTCCTACAAGGGCATTAGAGTAACGTGTGGATCCAGGTATCGTGAGGAATCCTGGCCGGTCCCTGGTTCCTGAATTGCTTACAAGTACTCTAAGAAAAATGTTGACTGTGAAGCCCTTCCGCATGGTCCGTCTTTCTCTGACAGTCACGTCCGTGCACGGAACCCAGGAATAAGCAGCCTCGTTAGCTGATGTGTGTAGTCCCTCAGTGGGTGAAGCCGACGCGTCTTCTCCGATCTAGTGGTTCATGGTATTCTGGACATCCACAAACCCCATCCTTTGTCTGCGCTTCCGTTGCTCTGTCATCTAGAGTTCAAACAAGGACACAAGTGAGGTAGGAAACCAGGCTTTCTATTCACTAACGTGCTCCTCCAGCGTGTGACTGACCAGGCTGCTTTAAGCATCTGCCAGAAAACCCTGTGAGTTGGACTCCAGCTGACGAGGAAGTAAAGTATCAAAAAGCAGTTGTCCCAAGTGTCCCTGACCCCCCCAAAAAGAGGTGCGGGAGCCCTTTGTATCTGAAGTTGTACTGGCTTGGGCTGGTTCTGCCTCCTGTTCCTTGCAATCGGTGTCTATTTTGGTAAGGACAGCGGGTTTCTACAGTCAGGAGTTCCTCAAGTGTTCCTATATTTAAAAGTGTTTCGTACCTGTTCCTTCAGCTCATTCAGCTGGGAGGTGAGATGGGACACCAGCTTCATGGTGGTGTTGAGTTTGTCTTGAAGATTTCGGATCTCATTCTGCTCCCCTTCCCCTTCATTGCTGACCAGCGACATGGCTCGCATCCGGGGGAACCAGTCAAGGTTCTTATTCTGGAAAGGCGACCATGGAGAATGGGAGTTGGAGAGGGGGTGAGGAGAAGGGAAGAGACCTAACAGGACTTAACAGGAAGCCTGCCTGTGCTTAGGGATTAAAGACATTCTCAAAGGCTCGTCTTGTCTGTATCTTTGCAAATTTTCCACAAATAGTCCATTTCCAGCTTTTTTCTTATAGGCTTCTGGGCTCAAGTTCAGAAGTTTTTCTTTTCTAAATTTCCTTTCCCTCCCTTCTTGCCTGGAAATCACCTTGAAGTCACACTCTCTACTGCTTGGTTCTGTCCTTGGTTCAATCCTTAAATACACAGTACAAAACATCAAATAGACAATGTTGTTGGCTGAGATTGCAAAGTGGAAATAACCAGCTAAGAACAAACTAAGGCACAACAACATTATTAAATATTTTCCAAAAGCTCCTTCTCAAAACTGTTTTTCTTTGGCAAGCCCGCTGTTCTCGAATATTTCCCCGGGGTAGGCAGGTTGCAATAGCGAAAGAGCTGCCCTGGGAGGACGCGTACCTTTATCATCTGCGCCACGTAACTCTCTGGCCCTGTGTAGTCCGTCTTGTTCTTCACTCGCACCAGCACTATGAAGTACAAGTAGTTCCACATGTTGTGCTCGTATTTAATATGCTCCTCAAAGGACACTGTCTTGTTGTCAAACTTGTCCCTTTCGAGTCCTGGGAAAGGCAGTCAAGGACGGAGAAGGTGGAGGGAGGAGATGGGGAGGGGGAGGAGAAGGTAAGAAGTGAGCCAGCAAACAAATGTGAAAGGAAGTACAGATAATTGCATCCTCTTCCAGGTGTGACTTTCAAGAAGTGCTTTTAATAATTAGTTGGCATTTAGCACACAAGCAGCATCCAAAACAGGGGAAATAACCCAGTTGTGTATTCAGGAGGCTTCTATTTAAAGTACTACTAGCTATGCTTCCTGCCTATGTATCTAAAAGCATAAAATGCACCCAGTGGATCTTTTAAGGAAAAAAAAAAGCCAGACTTACTGGGTTTTTCCCTTTTTTTGGATGCCTTCCTATGACTGAAAGCATTCCAGAACATTTTCTGTATTTTATTTCCTCAGTAATATGGTGCTTTTTTTCCCACTGGCTAAGTGACGGGCTCAGGAGTGATAGATGCACAGTGACAAGAACTCCACAATGTGGCATTTTAGTTTAACACCTCATTAACAGAAGGCGAGGAACAATACAGGCAATTTCCCCTCTCAGTTTGTGTCCTTGTTTAAGCCTCCTCACACGGCAGTGACCCATCAATGAACAGACTCAAGTTTTGCTGTCAGCCAAATGAAAACCAGAAACCAGCTGAAACTCCTTCCCTTCCCTCAACCTTAGAAGAGAGGAAGAGCTTTGGGGCAATTCCTATACACGGAGGTCCGAGCGCTCACCACATATGAAACAGGTGGTCTTCAGTATCTCTTCCTTCTTTTGCTTCTCGCTCCTCAGATCGGCAAAAGTGTCGATAATGACCCCAAAGATGAGGTTAAGGACGATGATAATGACAATAAAGAAGAAGAGGAGGTCGTAGACAACTCGAGCAGGAAACAAGGACTCCTGTAATGGACAAAAGGGATAAATGTGTCTCTTGTGCACCCCTCCTCTAGCCACTCCAACCGTGCCGCCTTATTCCTCGGGCCACGGGTGAGGAGGAATAACAGGGATGTGACGGGAAGAGAGGAGGAAAGCACTGGGGGACAGTGTGGGGGACAGAGCTGGAAGTGTCACAGTTTCCAGGGGGGGAGGGCAGCTGCACAGCCGTATATGCAGCAGGACTTAGCAGAAAAAAGGGGTCCCGCGTGCTGCCCGAACTCACATCCTTCGATGGCTTCCGCAGAATGTCACCCACGCCCCCGCCGTTCCTCAGGCCGTGGTTCAGGACAGTGACGATGCACATGAGCAGCGTGTCGCAGGCGCGTTCCCACTGGTCAGCATCTGTTTCTAGAGTACCAGAGGGGGAAATAAAAGCAAAAAGCCAGAGCATAGACAGGGCAGAAGTACCAGACCATTGCAAAGAATCCAGAGCTTCGGGGATGACTCTTGCTGCACTGGTGCAGTGGCAAATCTCCTGGGAGCAGGTGCTCGTTGTGGCTCTCCCAACCAGCAACTTCCCAGCAGCTCCTCCAGCTTGCTTCTTGCTGCGGAGGTGTTTGGCTGAGCGCTCCTGAAACTCCCACTTTCTTTATGACTAAATTGAATCTACTTCAATATTTTTTATGCCAGGGTCAGTACAAAATTTGCAGGACTCTTGCCAAACCACCAGAAAGTGGGTTGTTTGTTTCCATCTTTGAAAAGCTCGGATTTTTCTGAGCTCGCTGACAAACCAGGCAGCCAACCTACTCTGCCACTGACAGAGTTGACCTCTCTAATGAGCTCACTTACCTTTCAAGGCAGTGGGCACAGCAGAGCAGCTAATTTTGTCACCGCTGCATGACTCCATGAAGGTCTCCATGTTCCTTTGCATCCCCAAGGGGTCATCTGCAAGTAAAAGAGACCACAGCCTTGTCAGAGCATCAGCTTGCCTTAGTAAAGCTCTTCCCTGCTGTCACGGGTGCTTTTCAACTGCTTCTTCTTGCAGCTTTCAAGCTTCTTGAAAAATAGTTGCTTTGCATTCTCCTGGCCTTTGAATCTTTTGCTCAAGCTTCAGTAAGACCTCTACAGTGCTAAAACTTCATTTGTAGCTGTCCCCTCCCTCCTTTGCAATCACTCCTAGCCCCAAATCCCTGCTCTCTGCAGCACAAGGTCCCTACGTCGGCACAGGCACTTTGCTAACCCCAAAACCAGTGCTAGCAGGGGTCTGCACCAAGGGTATAGAACCCCATGACGCATGCACGCGCAGAGACACGTGTGTGCTTTCGCAGCGGGGAGGGAGCAGGGTCTCCTGCAATGGTCCAGCTGCAGAAGGGGACCCACGCTCTGCCTGGCCCCTCTCTAGCCCCAGCACCGCAGCCAACGAGGGCAAGGGCTGAACAACCTTTGGCTTTGCTGTCCGGCAGCCGATCCACCTCCAGGATGAAGTCATCCTTCAGGAACAGGAAGCCCACGATGGAGAAGAGGTAGACGAGGATGAGAGCCAGGAGGGCTGTCAGCAGGATGGAGCGCCCGTTCCGTGTCACGCTTTTGATGACGTTAAACAAGGTCTCCTCACGGTAGATCAAGTCAAACAGCTGAAAGGACCCAGGAGCAAAGAAATGCCGTGGGGTGCTTTTCTTCATAATGCCTGGCCTACCTCCATCCCCTTTTATCCCGAGATCTTGGATCACCCAAGCAGACCTTGACTAACTTCCACATAAAGCATTTAAGTTTCCCAGCTTACTGCAGGGAAGCAGAGAAGAATGAAGTGACATGCACAGCAGGAGAGCCAAGAATAGGACACATGCACCCTGCCTCTGCCCTCACCAGCTCACGTTGTCTCCCAGCTGACCCAGATAAAGTACACGGTAGAGATTAGGAAGAGAGAGATAGCAAAAGACCAAGAGGGAGACAGTAATAGATACTGTCGGAAGGCAGAAAGCTCAGCCTACGCTAAGATTAGAGCACAGTGAATTGTTCTCACTGCTGTTATCAATCAGCCCCTGGAAGGTGTCACAGGAACCTTCTAGCTTCTAACGGGGCAGACCGGCTACCTCCGTGCCCCAAACATCTGCATTTACTGTACCAGGATGCTGTAGAAGAGCTCGTGCACAAAGAGTCCCAGGACACTCGTCAGGATGTAGCCAACATGGTAAAGAAATTCCACGTCCATGATCATGGCCTTGTAGCCTCGGATGAAGGTCCCACGATTGCCCACGAAGCTCACCACAAACACAATCTTGTTGGTCAGCTGGGGAGCAACCAGAAACGGGAAGGAGTGGGATTTGCTGCACTTTATGAATGCAGAACAGCCTCCCGTGTCATGGGCTGCTACGCTATTTTTCCAGCACATAGAGAACTTACATTGAGAGCTCCCAGTATGTTCAGGGTGAGCCCAATCCCCAAGTAATAAATGGATCGCAAGATCAGTGCCACGAGGAGCGGTCTGACACCGTAGCGCTTAGTGAACAAGGCCATGATGGAGAAGCAGATCAGAATCCAGAAGAGCAACGAGATCAGTGGGGAATCCAGCACTCCTGGGAAGGGAAGATCCACAGCAATTAAATGGCATGAGATTAAATGCATGCTGCCAACTGGACACCGTGCTGCTGTCCAGACTGTCCAGAGAAACTGATGTGCTGCTTATCAGAGGGAAGAAAGAGAGAAATTATGCTTGACTGCAAAGACTCGTATTGACTAAGATGGTTCTTACTGATACATTTTTCTAACACCTTTTATCTGAGATCTCAAAGCCACCGTAAGTGGTGGAGGCTTTGCCTGACAGCAGGTACGTATCCTGTCATTGCTTCCCCCATTTTACAAACAGGGAAAGCGCAGAAGAGACTTTTCCCTAAGAAGGAAGCAGTGGGAGGGCTGGCAACTGAAATCTTGACTCAATCCCTTTCTTTGACCAGCAGAAAGGACTTGGGGCTTTAGGAGCCAAAAGAAGACTGAGGGTGGGGGGTGTTCAGGTAAGGGGACCAGTTTTCCTGCATATGAAGGTCCCCTTTTTCTTCCACCTCGAGATGCTGGGGCACTTACCCATGGAAGTGGCTTCCACATAGGGGTAGAAGAAAGCAATGATTATGTTGATGAAGACAGCCAGGTTGAAGGAAATGCTTCCCCAGAGTGTCATTCTGCGGGAGAACCAGTACATCAGCGGCATGCCTGGGGGGAGAGGAGGCAGACACACAAATCTCAGCCAACCTTGTGCCAACCGGGGAAGGCTTTGTCTTCCCAGACATCCGAAGGGCTCGGCTCGGCACAGCTCGTGGGCCCGGAGGGAGCCTTGCCTCCCACTTCCTTCAAAACGTTAATAAAGGCTCCTTCCTCATCTGCTGAAATGGGATTGCAAGTTCAAAATGGTACTGCTCACATTTCTTGGCTTCTCAGCCCTTTGACCTGCTCTGGCACCTTGGAATCGGATCGGCTCCGTTCTCCTCCTCACCCTCCTCCCCATCTCCCACCTCCTACAGCCTCGCCGCTCGCGTCCTTCCAAACAACAACATCTTTGTGTTTTCAGCGCTGGTGCTGGGTCCCAGAGGAGACCCAGCCAGCAATTTCCCATCCACACTGGAAACTTGTTTCCTGCCAAATTCCTAAGATAGTTTTAACTGATCTGCAAGTGTTTTCAGAGCTGCTACACTACTCCTTAGCTGCATCGCAGTATTTATAGTGTGACTCTTTATTGAGCTGCTGTTATTTTAAGCCAGGATTTCCGTCCTGATGCAGCCCTGAAAGCACCTAAGCAGGTCTGCAGAGTGCAGAGGAACAAGTTTCATTTCCCATATGTAGCTGCTTGATCCTGGTTTAGGAGAAGGCAACTGAAAACAAATGGAGAGAGAGGGCTTTCCACGGGAAAACACCTGCAGGTGTAATCCCAGAAATGTGCTGCCAGATGCATTTCAGACTACCGAGGAACTGCACTAACAGGCATGGAGAAATACATCCCTGGGATCTTGATTAACCTCCGCTCCCTGCAAACTGCTGAGCGTGTTGTGCTCTGCAGAGCAAGGGGCACAAGGAGCTCAGAGATGTCATTTCCAGGCTGCTGCCAGGGTTCGCAGCCCTTTCAAAGCAGGGCTGCCTCCCAGTTTCACGACAGGGGCTCTTCGAAGTGCCCGTGCTGGCCGGGGGGAGCCCGAAGGGAAGGTCTGGTTTGCTCTTACTGCGCAGTTTCTTCTGCCATTCCATCTCGTTGTGGAGGAAGGACGACTGGTCGAAGAAATCACTGACTTTGCTGCCCTGCTCGTCCTGCTCCGTGGTGGTGAAGAGCCGGTACTTGGTCTCCTTGGTGAGGAACTCGCAGATGCCAGGCACGGGGAAGATTATCTGCTCCATGCTTCGGTCCAGGCGCACAATCTGCAGGAAGCAGGGCGAAGGGGAGGGTGCCGTCAGATCCTGCCCCTGCCACGCTGTGGTTTCCTCTTTCCTAGACCCGCTTCCCCTCTTCCCTCCCACTCCACCGGGATCCAAATATCACCGGCCACTCGTCTATAACGCTACAAATCGACCCAGCAAAGGCAGCCCGGGCTGTGCTGGAGGAAAACTGGGAGCGCGTGAACCCTTGCTGGCCCATCTGCAAGGAGACCCACGCCGACAAGCAAGGATGGGGCTGCCGAATCGGCTGCATGGGAGAAAAAGGAAAGGTCCAGGGGGGCAGCTCGTTCCCTCAGCTCCTCATAGGCTCTGCTAACGCCTCCAGCTCTCTGCAGAGCAAAAGGCCCGGCTTCTTGCCGGCACAGGGATGGGAGGGCTCCTAGTGCAAAATACCCAGGCACGAAGTAGCTGGAGCACACGTGGGATTCAGCGACCGTGCGCGTACTGCCGACCCAACAGCTAACAGGTCTTGCCTCAATCTGGGAGGTGTGTTTCTCGTAATACGCCAGCGGGTCCTCCTCTTCTTCCTGGACCGGGGCCGTCGACTTCAGCATCTGCGTCAGCTGCTTGTTATTTAGGCTGAGCTGGGGTGCGGGGAGAGGGAGAGAGGGTGAGAGTGGCCTCAGCCAGGGGAGGCAGGTCTAACGCTGCATTGACAACAGCCTTCCTCAAAATCTACCAAAGCTGACGAGGTTTCAGGGAAAAGCAAATGAATTAAAGCTTCCTAAAGGGGTACAAGCTCTCCCTGAGGTGACAGACATTCGATTCCCTGCAATAATTGCATCCAAATGCTGCTAATCCACAAATTACAAATCAATGCCCATAAAACCCCAGGGAAATCATATTACTGCTGAATCTCGTTCGGGATCTAAGGTACAGAGGCAAGAAATGACAGCAATGGACTCGGCCCTTCCTCTTCTGAAGGGACGGGGAGAAAGCGAGTACCAGCAGGACCCCATCAGGGCTACCAGCCTGTGCCTGCGGTGAGCTGGATGTCACCCTACGGCTGAGCCCCACAAGTACGGCTCTTCGAGCTCGGTGCATGTGCCTTTGGACTTATAGTTTTGGCTACAAGGGCACCGATAAGTCTTTCCTTCTTTAGTCCCCCTGGGGAATACCAAAACCCATCAAATCTTAAACAACCCAGGGCGGCTCAGCAAGGGTGGGAGACTCTTTGCAGTCCCCAGTCAGGGTCAGGGTGGCTCGGAGGGGCTCTGCCTCCGTTCCCGAGGCCTCTCCCTACCATGGATGAGATGCCCTCCTCCTCCTCCTCCTGGATTCGCTTCACCGGCTTCAGGAGCTGCTGCAGAGACTTGTTGTGTCGGGACAGCTGGAAGAGGGACAGCGATAGCCGGGTGAGCACAGGCTGGCCAGCAGCCACCGGTGCCCGGGGGAGCGGGACGTGGGGTGCCCGGGGGAGCGGGACGGCCGGCAAGCCTGGGGGCTGGCTTTTCACAGGAGCCAAAAGCGTATTTCCCAGCCATGCCTCCCCAAGGAGGCCAGCCCGGCTGGAGGAAATGTAACTAAACATAGAGAAAAACGTGCAAATTGGTGAGCGGGAGCCCAGCATGGCACGGGGAGCCCAGCCTGGCAGGGACCCTGCTGTCAGCTCAGTACCTGCAGTGCCAGTATATAAATGTTGTGGCCGACTTCCCGGGGGGAAACCTCAGCGTTTTCACACTCCTCCTCCTGCAGATAGGCCTTCTTAATCACGTCAACCTGGAAGGCAGCAGAGGGACAAGTCAGCTTCTCCCCACCTCCCTGCCTCGTCTTCCTCCTCCGGCCACGAAAGGCTCTGGGAAAACCATTAGGCAAGGATGATGGTGGTGACCAGCACTGGGGCAGAGGAGATGGTTATTGGATTGCGAACCAGAAACCGCATCAGGACCTGCAGGCAGAAGAGGTCCAGCAATGGGCTGGGGGGAGGCTGGGGGCTCAGCGGGGCAAGGCTGGGGGACTTCCACCGTCAGCCCTTACCAGTTCCTGCGGGCGAAGGCTGATGAGGATCCGCTCGGCGTTTTCGCTGTCGTGTCTGCTTTCCATGAGGGCCAAGAGCAGCTTGGAGGCATTGTCCTGGTGAGGAGAAGCCCTTGCTGAGGGGAGCTGTGCCCTGCCGCTGCCCAGGGCTTCCGAGTGGGCAGAAACCCCCCCGTGCCCCGGTCAGCTGTAACTCCCCTGTGCTAGAGGCACCTGAGCCTCACACGGTGGAGATGCACCAGCCCTGTCCCACCAAGCCCCCATGCTCCCACACGCGAGGACCTGACACACGCGCAGTCCCTGCCACAGCAGCCACCTCACCCCACGGCCGTGCCAGCAAGCCCACGCAGTGATGCACACACGCGTGCCCACCCCCCTCGCCAGAGGCTCTGCTTACCTTCAGCTGCAGGACCAGGTCCATCCGGTACTTGCAGAGGGGGCTGATGTCGTTAAGGATGAGGGCTGTGATGATGTCGATCCCATTGGACTCGTGAGTCACGATGCAGCTCTGCGGGAGCAATGCAATGTGTTATCCCACGGATGCTGCCAGTCCTCCCAGCTTCACCCTCCAACTCAGCCCAGGTCTGAAACGGTGCCCTGCCCGGTTACCCCAGGAGCCCCAACCCCCTGTCTCCCCAAACTCCCAACAGAAAGGGCACCGTTTGCACCACCATGTTATTTAACCTCCATTTGCATCACCACATTATCTAGCCAAGCAGTAGCTCAAAACCCGTGCAGCATCCCTGTGCACCCCGGCATCCTCTGCTGCCCATGTTCTGCTCCTGTTCACACCCTGAAACCAAAAGCTGGTCCTGTCCCTGCTGCTTTCCCACGCATCCCCCCCCAGATCCTCCCTTGGGCTTCCCTGACCAGCGGTGAAACGCCCCAGGCACCCCGGGAATGACCCAGACCTGCAGATACCCACAGACCTGGTTCTCGTGGCAGGGCCCTTGGCAGTACTCGGTCAGGGTCTCCAGGGTCTGGGTGATGAGGGCCACGTTGTACTCGTTGATGTAGAGGCCCAGCAGCCCCAGCCCCCCCGTGGTGCTGCCGCACATGATGTCGAGGAACTGCAGCGTCTCGCACACCAGGTTGTAGTTGGTTTTGTTGTTCTGGCACCGGAGGAAGTTCTGTTGAGCAAAGCCTGCAGTTACGGGGCTGAGCGGCATCGCTCTGATGGGGGGGCAGTCCTGATCCCCCTCCCGACACGCCCCCCAGCTGCAGTTCGATGGAGAATTGGGCTGGGGCCCCCCCTGTAACGTACAGACCTCCGAGAGCAGCACTCAGTCCTACGGATCTCCTTCCACAACACCAAAAGTTATCCATAAGGGATGGTGCATTTGCAGATGGGGAAACTGAGGCACAGGGGGGCTGGTGCAATGGCTTTTTGGACCAAACTGGGGCAGAGCCCAGCCTTCCCACACCCCAGTCCCATGGCCTCTGTCCTGACCCCCTAGCAGCCCCCGTAACCAACCTGCAGGTCCCGGTTGTGGTTCTCACAGAGCAGTTGCAGGAATCGCAGGATAGGCTCCATGATCAGGACCGTCACCCCCATTTCATTGTTCTGGCCCTGCTCCCCGGTGTCATGGCCCTTCCGAAACCCTATGGCCATCGGGTATCGGGAGGGGGTGCCAGGCATCAGGAAGGTGTCTCCTCGTCCTGGAAGGCAATCCAACCTCGTTAGCAGCGGGCTATCCAACGAGACAAACATTGGCTCTACCAAGGGGACGTGGCCCCATACCTTTAGTGCCAGGGTCAGGCTCATCTTTGTCCTCACGAGGCTTGTTCCCGATGTCACTCATGTTCACAGACACCGTAGACTTGGTCTCCTGTTGCGCCTTCTTCATCCGATCATGCAGAACTTTGAAGAACTTCTCGGACTTCTTGTCACTTGTCATGAGGTTGTAAAAGGATTTCTGGGAGGAGGGAGGACAGGCGTTCAAGTCTCCACCATGGGGTCCGAACTGTCCCTGCCTGATTTGGTAGCCTCAAGACCTTGTCTGAGAAAACCTGGGGGGCAGGTTTATTTCCATGCTACAACCCTGGACATCACAGTCCTCTTGGATTTACAGGGGTGGATCGTCCCCTGCCACTGTGCTCTTCTCTACCCTAAAAGCAGGGTTGGGGACAGAGCAAGCAGTGATTACAGCAGCTCCAGGCCTGGAACCCTACTGGGTTTTGCATGTACAATTAATTTGTCTGCTTCCCTGCGATAAAGGATTCAAGATAACCCACGAGTTATCACCCAAGAGCTGCAGCCCTGAGCCATTTTAGCAATACCCGGCAGAGGGCATCAGCATTACTCCAGAACCAACCTGCAACAACCTGCCCCTTTTGCAGCATCCAGCCCTTGAGCTTCATCCAGCCATGGAGCTGGAAAACTCAAAACCAGAGAGGTTTCTGCAGTTCCTCCTCTGGACGGCCAGCAAACACATGCAACCAAATGGTATTTTGGCAAAGCCTGCTGCCCAGGGGCAAGGCAGGACGGAGGACTGCCCTGCACCCATGTCTTCCAAGTGTTGGGACGGTCACACTGCACACATCACCCTGTCACACGCGCCCACCGCGCAGCCGGGGCTCAGCACCTGGATCTCGGTGTTGCCCCCATCCAGCAGCCGGATGGCAAGCAGGATGCTCTCTTGGAAGATCTTCTCGTTCTTGGTGTTCATGATAAGGTCAGCCACCAACTTGGTGGCCCCTTCTCGGTCCAGCCGGCACTGGACAGCAGCGATAGCGGACCAGTCCTGGTCTTGGCCTGCATGAGAGGACACGGACGGACGTGATGCTGTGGTAGTGCAGGAGGACGAGCACAGCTAAATCACTGCCAGGGGCATCTCAGTCCCATCCCTTCATCTCCCCAAATCCTTCACTCCCGTGGAGGTGGGGGCATGGCAACCAGCTACAGACCTGATCCCATCATGGCTTGGGAGCCGGGAATTCGAGCTATGTGTGAGCAGCGCCGAGAGACAGGGAAGGTGCAGAGAGGGGCACTCACCTCCCCCAGCAGCATCCACCATTTCCCCTTTGGAGCTGGACTTCTTGTTCTGCAGGTAATTGTTCAGGAGCATTTTCCGCAGCAGGTTGCCCTGCCAAGACAAATAAACGTCATGAGTCTTCCAAGGGCAGGGCCAGCGCTAGAGCAGAATGAGGCTGAGCACCCCTGGGCTGCAGCGGGGAGGGCACTGCCAGCCTGGGAAGCGGGGGCTGCACAGACAAGGAGCGGGGCTGAGGACGTGCCATGGGCCCATGGTGCTCACCCTCTCGCCGTACTTGTTCCTCTTCACCAGCATCTGCTGCAGCGTCCTCAGCACCTTGATGCACAGCTTCTCCTCCGTCTCCATGAGGTCCTTGGTGTGCTGCACCAGCCTGGCACAGCAGAGCCACCGTCACACAGCCGAGAGGGACAAGGGGGTCCCTGAGGGAACCGTCCCCACCATCCCTCCAGGCTGCAGGCACACAGCAGGATGCACAACCCACAGATGATGAAGGTCACCAGCCCTTCCCAGCACTCCCAGCAATCCCTGGGCAATTGCAAAGCATCCTCACTTGGACAGGAAACCTCCGCTCTCGCACCGCTGAAACGCCTCCGTCCCCTCCATGAAAAGCAGCTCTGGCCGGTGGAGGACATCCACCAGGACAGACAGCTCAGCCTCCACCAGTGGTTTCAAGCGATCTTCCAGGGCGTTGATGATGTCCTACAAGTCACAGCACACAGCTTTAGGGCCAATGCATGCCTAGGAGACACGAGCACGGGAGAGGGACCCCTGCAACGCCAGCGCCTTCTTGCTATCATGCACTGATCCATGCCACCCCCGCCTCCATGCCCCGTACCTGCAGCTTCTCTATGATATTCTTGTAGTCCCACTGGTTGGGGGTGGTGGAGACGCGGGGGAAGGTCCGCGTGGCCGTCTTGTAGCTGGACGTGTTCCTCTGCACGGTGCTGGTGGAGCTGCTGTTGAGCAGGGAGCTGACGTGGGCGTCCAGATCCATGGGCAGCGCGATGGAGCGGCTCTTGGCTGGAGGAGATGGAGCCAGGGTTGGGGACAGCCACGACCCAGCCCACCCCATCGGCTGGGTCCTACCACACTGCCTTGGGCCGGGCACCCTTTCACCAGCTCTTCATTTGCAGCAGAGAAGATTTGGGTTAAATACAAGAATAAACTCCTCCGGGCTAGCGAGGGGTGGAGTGTTTCCATCCATCCCTCCCCACCGCAGCACAACGCTGCCCAACGCCCCCCCAGCCCAACGAAGGATGGAAAGAGGCACCACCTCCAGTTTTTGGTTGGGAAAGCCCAGCAGAGAGACCTTGTAAGCACCCTGCCTCAAATTACAAAGGGAAATCCCCACCCAGCGTCTAACCACCGAGCAATCCTTTCCACAGGGTGACTCAGTGCTAACAACCCTTGTCCTGAGCCAGGCAGCCGCAAGCAGGCTGAGGGCAAAGTCCTGGTGAGGGAAAACCACCATAAATGCTGGCTTTGTCTCCAGGCCCTTCACCAGCAGGGACACACCAGGGATCTCCCAAACAAGCCCAGGCTTCCGTTATCCCCACGCCACCCCTGGAGATGTAGCTCAAAAAAAGCACATCCCGAAGCCAAACCTCCCCGTTCCCAGCCCGCAGCCTCTCGCCGGGGCACCCTGCCAAGACCCGCGGTAGGGACGATGGCTCTTGCTCGCCGCCGGAGCGGAGGCAGCCAAGGGTGGCTGCATCCTCCTGGTCGGTGGGGAACAGAGCATCACTCTGGCGCGGCTCCTTACCGACCATGGCCAGCGTGCGGATGCAGGCTTCCACCGAGCTCTTGTGCTGCTGCTGCAGCCAGGGACACTCCAGCAGCCTCATGGTGGACTGGAGAAGCTGCACCACAATGGTCTGGTGGGTCTGGAGAGAGCAGGCAGGTATGTACAGTGCAAGGTGTGTTCAGACCTTGTTTCAGGGGGCTCGATGAGCTGCTTTCCTCCCCCAGCCATGGCCTGTCCATGCAGCGCCTTATTACCTGCAGCGAGGTGCTGTTCTCTGAGAAGGGAGAGCTGAAGAACGCGTTGATGGTGTCCAGCACCACCGTCAGCACGTACTTCTCCAGCGTAGGGTCTGGCAGGCGTTTCTCTCGCTTCTTGCACATCTGTGGGGAGAAGGGAGGATGCTGATGGCACCAGGGCGAGGTGAGCACGCGTCCTGGCCGGACGCTGCTGGCATACAGCGCTGCTGGGACCTTGCTGAGCTGAAGGATGTGGCCGGTGAAACAGCTCCTGGGTCTAGGCCAGAAAGACCTGACTGCTCCCCGGCCCCTAGTGTGGCAGCTACACAAGTCCCCATGGTGCCCATGCCCCACATCTGGCTCCCCAGGTGACACCGACCTGTCCCCATCCGATACAGCAGCCATGGCTGCTGCGTGTCTCCCACCCAACCCTCCCCACGCACCCGGGCCATGTCCAAGGTGAAGTTCTCGAAGAGAGTCCAGATGTGGTTGCTGGTGTAGATCTCCTTCATCTCCACCTCCGTGTCCACATAGCAGTGGTTGACAAAGTTGACGTAGGCCATCTTCACCTGCCGGGGAGGGAGGAGGGGGGGGCACAGGCACCGTCAGGAGAAGGCAATCAGTGCAAAGCCCTGGCAGCCTCCTCGCTGGGCACCCTGTACCTCCGTGATGCAATCCTCATGTGTCACCACCCGCACCACGTCCTCCAACGGCAGCAGGGACGTGCACTTGATCTCTGTGTAGACGTTCTTGCCCTCGGCGCAGGCAGCCAGCAGGTCCACCAGCGAGATGTGGTACATCAGCGGGCTGTTCTCCTCCACCCCATCCCTGGCTGCTGTCATCATCTCCAGAAGGGTGGCCAGTGAAGCCTTGTCGTTGTAGAAAACCACCACATCGTCCCCGGCGTTGGTGAGCTGCAGGGAAGGGTCAGCGGTCACCACTCCGGAGAAGGAGGGTCAGAAACCTCGCAAGGCAGAAAATGGTGTCCTCTGCAGCGGGGCGACGAGTGAAGGGTGAAAGGGCCGTGCATTTACAGGGAAAACCAGGCCCTTGCAGTGCAATCAAAAATCGCAGCTTGTGGGACTCCAAAATGGTTATTGGCTCTTGGACCTTGCATTAAGCTCCTGGAGATGCTTCTTACTCCAGGGAGAAGCCAGCGTGGCCAGGAAGGCTCTTCCTCAAGGAAGAAGCCAACCGTGCACCTCCCAGGAGCCAAGCCCTGCTACACCCCAGGCTCGTGCCCCACAGGCTGGGGGGAGAGGTGCTCACCTCGGTCATGATCATGTCCTGGCACTTCTTGACGTACTTGCCCTCGGCCTTGATGATGGTGTGCAGGAAGTCGAGGTACTGCACGTGGCGGCCGTGGGTGGCCACGCAGTGGATGAAGTGCTGCGGCACCGTCTCGTTGATCTCCGAGCAGAGCTGGTAGTTGTTGAGGAAGATGTGCTGCATCGTCTCAGCCTCCAGGAGCTGCGGGACCAGGGGAGCAGAGTGAGGTCGGGGGGCTGCGAGGAACAGCCTCCCCTCCCGCCCTGACCCCTCCTCTCCCAGGGTCTCCTCCTGGCTTTTGTATCTCTTGCTCTCAAGCCCGAGGAGCGATACTGAAGTCTCTCCCTGTGCTGCTGCCTGCGACCGCCCTTCGGTCCCCTCTCCTTACCCCCGGGGTCAGGAACAGGTTGAGGTGTTTGTGCAGCAGGGCCTGGTTTTCCTGATTGCCAGCACAAAACTTCTGCAGGAACTGGTGGGTGAATTTCAGGATCTCCATCATCTTGGCATCCCCCTGAGGAAGGGCAGAGAAGAGAAATATCCAGAGTTGGTGAGGGACGGAGAGCAGCAGCAGGCTGCTGCCCCTCCTGCCCTGCCCAGCTGCAGGACCCAGCCATGCAGGAGGGTCCCCGCATCCCCCACCCCTTGCTCTGGCCACTTCAGGACCAGCCAGCTTCTGCCCACCCACCTTCTCATAAGGGATCTGCAGCAGATCCAGCATCACTTTGTGGGCATCCATGTTCTTCAGAAGGCGCTGCTGCTTCTTGCGCACTTGCTCTCCGACCCCGCACATCTTATTCAGCCGCTCCAGGATCTGGGGAGAGAAGGACCGCGGCAGAGAGGAATTGAGCCTGGGAGCCCATCAGGATGGCCACCGGCACTGGGGGCTTGCTTGCAATCCAGATGTGCCCTCCATAAACCCGGGTGCTCCCTGCATTGCTTGCAAATCTTGGCACCCCCTTCAGAAATCCCCCTTGCAGTGCCAGCCCTCACACCCGTCACCAACCCTCTCCCCTCCAGTCCCCCCAGTGCAAGGCTCACTCGTGAGCCCTGGGGACGTAACAGGGCTCCTCCTTGCGCTGGGCTGGCAGGAACAAGCCCTGGCTTGGACTCATTTCTCCTGAGCCACAGGAGAGCTTGGAACCACTCCCCCACCCGCCACGATTTCACCCTTCCCCTTCTTGCTGGTGCACCCGTGGCAGCCCAGGCCGGGCAGACCTCGCTGGCCATGCCTCCAGGAACGGCCCTGGGGACAGGATTCGGTCTCACTTACCCCCTTGACTATCTGATAGTTCTCGCTGCTCTTCTCTCCCGGAGCAATGACCTCTTCGTCGGCAGCATGCTGCAAGGGGACAGAAACAGCACCGGGGTCCCACTGCACCTCTCCAAAGCCTGGGGCATAACTACACCCTGCAGGAGCCTCCCTGACCCTCCTCTTCCAGGGTCCATCAAGAGGTGCTAGGTGTTGGACTGAAGCGAGCTGCACCTCTGCCTCCATTCCTGTCCCGCCCCGGTTCCCCGGGTCTTGCTCAGGGCTCTCACCTCTTTCTTCTCCTTCTTGTTCCCCTCCACCGTGCTGTCCCCTTTGCTGCTGCCCTTCTTGTCCACCCAGAGCTCCGATTTCTCCACCATGGTGCGGAGTTTGTCCAGCTCTGACTTGATCACCTTGTAGTTCTCGACATCCTGGGCTGAGATCAGGAGCTGAACCTGCGGCGACATTCCCAGGGGTTTCCAGTTTGAGGCATGAACCCCATTCCACTCCTCTTCCAGACCTCCATCCCAAGGAAAGGGGCTGGGACCCATCCCATGTCCTGCACCCGCAGCCAAGCGTGGGCTTAGAGGTGCTCCAGAGCAGCGTCCCACCAGGGTTACCTGTTTGAAGGTGTGCAAGACCTCCTGCCTCTGGCTGAAGTGCTTGAAGAGGAGCTGCAGGGAGCCGGAGATGAGCGGCGGGTAGTCGTGCATCGTCAGGTGGATCAGCACCCGCAGGAACATCCTCCCTCCCTCGTCATCCACCTCTAACATGCTGCTCGTCTTCCTGAAGCCAGGACGAAAGCGCTTGGTGTTAGCAGCCACGTGGGAGCGCGCGTGCACTCAGTCACCCCTCGGGGCCGATGGGGACAGCTGCGTTAGCCTTTAGAGCCTCATCTTCCTCGTCACCTGCAGCTTTCAGCCTCGGCAGTATGGACAGGAGAGGAAGAGCCCTATGGCCAGGCTAACTATGCACCGGAGGGGGCAGGGACTCACCCCACACCGAACATGGCTTCTGCGTGCTCGCCGATCCGGTCCAGGTTCATGGCTGCAGCTGCAGGGAGAGGGAAGGGAGGTGAAAAGCCAGCGTGATCCCCGTGCATTGGTAGAAACCCGCAGGAACCAACCCACTCCCTGGCCCCTGCTCCGAGCATCCACGACGGACACAGGACACCTCAATCCGTCCGCACAAACTCCAATCCCCGCCACGCTCCCTGCCAGCGGCAGGGGCGGGTGGAGAGCTGCTGGAGCTGTCACCTCCGTCACTCGTGCGTCCCCAGCCTGTGGGGTTTGCTGAGTTGAAGCTGTACCAGGAGCAAAGTGGAAGAGTTACTTGTGGAGTCAAAAGCTGGAGCCGTCCCGTCGGCCGCACTGTCCTGCATGGGGTAGACTTCCACAAACTCCTTCTTGAAGACAGAAAGCAGGTAGGAAATCCTGTAGTCCAGCCGCACGTTCAGGATGAACTGGAAGCAATGAAGAAGAAGAAAGCAAAAATTAGTGCCCTTTTCATGCCAGCTGTCTCCTTGCATCAGAAACCCATGTCTTCTCCTCACCGCCCCATCCCACGGGTCCCACCCGCAGCTCCACAATGCTTCTCCCTCCCCACCGGCTCCAACCTGCAAGATCTCCAGGATCTTCAGCTTGGTCTCCATCACCACAATGTTCTCGTTCTCAATGCTCCTCCCTCTGTCCACTTGCTCCGGGGCAGACCCGGCATTGAGGCTTGGAGTGCTGAAGATGGACTGTTTCCTGCTCAGCACCATGGTGGACATCATCTGCCCAACGCCCTGGATCGACCTCCGCACGTTCTTCCCTACAGAGGCAGCCACAGTGGGCAGAGTTAACGTAGCTGGAAAGGGAGGTGGCAGGGGACCAACGGAAGGACCCACTTAGACTGTAGATATTAATCAGAGAATGAGTAGGAGGGACTGGCCATTTCTCTGGCATGGCCAAGGGCTCAACACCTCCTGTCTCCCAGTGCAGACCCAGCCAAAGGTTCCATGTCAGCAAACCAGTGGCTTGTTTTCCTGCAGCTAGAACCGGAAAGCACCGGGCAGACCACGGAAAACACCTTCCCACAGGACCATGCCTGGTTACAGAGCAGGGACTCACCGGTCACCTCATCGTTGTAGACTGCCTGCATCATCAGCTGGGGGTTTTGGACACAGTCGATGATGCCCAGTAGTGTCCGCGTCAGGCGCAGCAGCTCACTGAAGCTGTAGAAGCCGAAGTAGATGAGGTTGTGGGCAAGGCTGACGACCTGGGGAAGGACAAGGCAACTCCAGACCTCGCCGTGCTCGGGGCTGAGCAGGATAAACGGGCATGGGGAGAGGGATGCCAGCGTGGCCACTCTGGTTGCAGAGGCAGTTGCAGCCAAACTGCTGCATCCTGCAACATGCCGGTGTCATCGGCAGGTCTCGCACCTCAAAGGTGAGCTTGTTCTTCTCCTCGTTGGCGAAGGGCACCGCCTCGCTCACCACGTTGTTGAGGTAGTCCTCCACGAACTCCATGGTGCTTGCAAACTTGTTCTTCTTGTCATCGCGTGAGACGTTGAGGTTGGAGTCGTAGCTGCGAGGGGAGATGGTGGAGGTGAGCTAAATGGCAGGGAGTCTCCTCGCACCCAGCCTGGAAGGAGGAGCACCGTCCAGGCAGCTGCTGAGCCATCACGGCCAGAGTGATGCTCATCACTGTGATGGAGACTGCTCCCTTCTGAAGGCTGAGACCTGCCAAATTCACTCCACAAATGCCCCCCTCCCAGTCACTGCTAAAGCCAAGTCAGTCCCTACACGGGATGGCATCTGCCATCCCACCTCCTGCCCCGTCCCTCAAAGCCGCTGCGAGCCCCAACGTGTCTCACTCTTTGATCGTGATGGCCGTGGGGATCTCGGTCCAGAGCCGTGCAAACTTCACGGGCATCACCAGCTCCTGGGGGTCTCTGTCCACGTGCACGTGTAACATGAGGTGGCAGAAGGATGCTCGGAGATCGAAGGGCAGCATCTCATCTGCCATGCAGAGGAAGATCAGGTCCACACCCAGCTGCTGGGAGATCTCCTTGATGGCCAAGTACTGGCGATCCAGACACATGCGGGCAAAGAGCTTCAGCTGGTACCTGCCCAGGGATGAGGGGGAGAGGGAGTGAGGCCCTGCAACCCTTACACCCTCCCCTGGGGAGAAGACGCCGCGGGATCATCACCTGTAGTAGCTGAGGACGTTCTCATCATGGGCATTGCCAGCCCGGGCCTCCTGCGCCAGCTGCCGGATGCTTTTCTCATGGTGGTCATTGTTCTTGTCCGTCCAGGTGAGCCAGACCTCCTCCTCTGAGTACTCGATGCTCAGGTACTCATGGGTCTGGGACATCTCCTTCACCGGCCTCAGCCTAGGGCAGAAAAAGGGTAAAACTGGAGATGCTCCCGTGGACAGGGAGCGGCTGCACCTCAAGGGGTGCCGGGGCTTTTACCAGGGCTCCGCGGGAGCTGGTGGAAGGCAGGGCCAGGCACCAAACCCCAATCGTGGCAAAACTCTCCCCTTGGCTACTCACTCGGTTTTGATGAGGATGTCGCTGTTCTTCGGGTCCAGCACGCACTTGCAGATCAGCTCCTGGGTGACGGGGATGGCAATGTGGTTGGACACGCACAGGTCCGAGAGGTAGTCCAAAAACCTACAGAGCAGAGACAGCTCGCTGTGCAAGGGGGGTCCCCGGGGGCTCTTCCCACCTCTGATCAAGGCACATCCCACCCATCACAAAGCCCTTTGGGATGGGGCCTTTCCGGACACGTACCGTGGCTCGCGGTTCTTGCGCACCAGGCTGACGAAGGTCTCCACCTCCGTCTTCGTGATGTGTTTCTCCAGCAGCTTGCGGTTGTTGTGCAGCAGGGCCGTGATGGTGTCCTCGGCGAGGATGTCGTAGCCGATCTGAGACTGCATCATGCCGAACTGCTTGGCAATGTGCTCCTGGAGCGGGCAGAGAGGCGGTGAGCACACGGGGCTGGGTGTTGGAATCTGGTGATGTCCCCTTGCCCCACCGAGACCTCGGCAGCCTCTCAGGGCTTTGCAACACGTGGCGGGATGGGGGCTCCCCCCGTCACCCCCCATGCACCTGGTTCTTGCGATAGTCCTCCTGGGAGTGCCGGAGCACGCGGTAGCACAGCCGAAACATATACTGGTAGGGAGCGTTTTTCTGGTCCGACAGCTCTTCCAGCCGCACCAGGGGTCCTTCCCCGCCCTTGTCTTTGAAGGGGGCTTTCAGGATCCCAAAGATCTGCCCAAAAGCAGAGATGATAAGTGCTGTGTCCCCCTCCACACCATCTCCCCCATGCATGGCTGGACACCAGCCGTGCTTGCCAGGAGGGCTTGGTGCACCACTGGGGCATGAGCTGGAGACCAGTTACACCTCCTCCATGGGGTTTTCCAGATCCCTGGCTTCCAGCATGGCCCTGGGCAGAGCAGGACATCTCTGCAGGACCTCAGCCTTGCTCAGATGCAGGGCTCCGGGGCCACTCACCTGCTTCAAGATGTTCTGCTCCCGCATCAGCTTCTGCCGCTCCCGGTTGGGCTTGGTCACCACGATGTCCAGCACGTTCTGGCCATTGTTGGGGACATCGCTGACGAAAAACACCAAGTCCTCCAGCAGCTGGATCACAAACCTACAAAAGGGGCATGGTGCAAGTGGGCTGGGGGGGCTGCTCACCCACCCCATGCAGCCCACCCAGACCTGGGTCTCTGCAGTGATGCCGGCACATTTTGGAGGACCAAAAAGCCCACGTTCAGGGCTCAAAACTCTGCCAGGGAAGCTGCTGGCCGATCCTCCCCTCCCTGCTAGAGGTTAATGGCCGCCCTGAAGCATGAGGTTTTACAGCCCCTATGGTTCCTAAGGAAACTATATGTGCCAGGGTAAATGCCAGGAGCCCTTGCTCGTGATTCATGCCAGGGATTTTGCATTTAACGCCTCTGCCCCCTTAGTCACCTTTGCGGGACCCGCGCGGGGCGGGCTGGCAGGGCGGAAGCGGCTCGCTCTGTCCCACGGGGGATCTGTGTTTGCTCAGGAAGCACCAAGAACCCACCCACCTAAAAATAATACCGTGACTAACCCGGCTGCCCCTATCGTGGGGCCATCTCTCAGCCCCTCGGATATTTTTCTAGCGGCAAAGGAGGGGCCGGAGCGGGGCTGCGGCGTTATCTGGTTTCCTCGCCAGACTCCTGGGAGAAGCAGGCGTGGATTTGGGTTGTGGGCAGGAAAGCAAGACAGCGCTGGCACCAAGACCCAGGCAGGGGCCCCATCCTGCAGCGATGCTGGAGAGCCCTTGGAGGAGCCCAGCACGGCCCCATCTCCCGGGGAAAATGACTTTTTACCTCCGGTCGTTCTGGCTGAGAAAACCTTCATTCATCTTCTCCACCACGTTGGCCAGCATCGAGCTGGCGTCGTTAGCGAAGTCCAGGTCCCGGATCTCAGACACGGGCACGGAGACGATGGCGAAAGCTTCTTTGTCTTCTTTGGTGGGGCACGTGCCCAGCTGGAAGCAGCATCACACAGAGAGGGCAATGCCGAGCATGTCCCCACCATCCAGCCCGGCTGAAGTCAGTGACCCAGTCTGTCCCCATCAGAAGGACTGGGGTGGGCTCTAGGTTACTGGGATGGGCTCTAGGCTAGTGTCCAGCCACCCGCTTGGATCATCAGGGTATTTCAGTCCCTGGGTAAAGTCTGGGTGCTGGGTGGGAAGGAGCACACTAAGAGCTAGAGGGGATAAATCCACGCGCGGGAGGAGGGAGCGGGGCCGTACCATGAGGCGAATGGGCCTCTCCTCATCGATGTCGATGGGCACGTTGGTGCTCTGGATCCAGGTGTTGGTGCAGAGATGGCGCAGCCTCACGTAGGAGTTCCTGCAAACGGCACAGTGTCCTGGTGAGCGATCCCCACGCGGACACACCAGCACCCACCACTTCCCCCGACACCCAGCAAAGCCCCCCCGCCCCAAGAACAGACTTGCCAAAATTTCCCACCACGCAATTAAGCCTCCCTTCTTTATTTCAATCCCCCCATGGCAACGCCTGCTCACGTACCGCGGGACGAAGGAGTCCGTCTTCTGCAGCGTGGTAGGGTCCAGCTCGAAGAGGGAGGCGATGTCATTGCCGTGGGGCACAGCCACCAGCCGGTATTTGATCTTCTCCCCCATGTTCCTGCGGCTGGCGCGGCCGCTGCCCCCCTGCACCGGGGAAAGCGGCTTTGAGCCCGGCGCAGGGCGGCCGCCCCGCCGAGCCCAGCCTCCCTGCGCACACGGCATCGGAGGAGGCACGCAGCGGCTACGCTCAGAGCAGAAGCTTTTGCTCGGATGCCGGGCTGAGCCTCGCAGCGCAGAGACGCACGAGGGGCTGCAAGAGCACAAGCGCGGCGTGATGCACCTGAGCTACAAGGCCACCCCTTCTCCACATCTCACCATCAGCAAAGAGAAAAAAAACCCTGAAAGTCCAAATCTCTCTTCTACCAGCATTTCCCCGTGGCCTGGGGATCCAACATGCACTGGGATCCCTCCAACAGATTTCGGCAGGGTCCTCTCGCAAGCGGGACGTAGGGATGCTACTCTACAGTGCGGGGCGCAGGGATGCTCTGCTGGGCAGCGGGACAGCCTCCGGCCGCAGCCTCGGCACCAGGCGGGACCCGGCGGCACGGCGCGGGCACTGTCCCCGCAGCGGGCTCTGTTTCGGGGCATTTCCCTGCTTTCAGGCAAAGTCTAAGAGACGGCGTGATTTCAGGCAGCAGGAGCAGCGTTTCTGCTAGCGAGGCTGCACACAGCTCACCGTGGGCGCTGCTTTGGGCTCAGCCACGTCTCCTTTATAACTTGGGTTTTCCTGAAAAGTTAAAGAGGGAGATGAAAGACAGCTATCAGTCCTCCCCCTCGGTCCCTCCAAAACCCTGAGCACGGGGTGTTATCTCTATTCCTGCCTTCCTCGATCACATCGCAAAGGGAGGAAACCTGCCCAGATGGGGCTGGAGGACGTGACCCGTACCCGGTGCACAGCACTCCCTCCCCGAGGAGCGGGACGGGGTGAGCCCTGGCGAGCAGACCCGGGGCTCTGCGTTGCAGCAAGACGAGCCCTTGCTGTAAATCCCTCGATGCCCCAGGCTGAGGTCTCAGTGAGCAACACGAGCTGGGTAGCACCAGCCTGGGATGGGGATCATTCTGTGATCTTCTTTCCTCTGCAGAAGATGCCACCCGAATGTCTTTTGGTTTAAAGCAGCCATTTCACAGCCCCAGTATTTGCTATTTTCCATCCTGCCAGTGGTGGAAGGGGCCCTGGGGGCTGCCTTTGGTTGTCGTCTCCAGCTAGGGAGCACCTTTGGCACATGGTGCACCAAGATCCCCCCCAGTACATCCCTGGCAGCAGGGTGTAACTCTGTCTTTCCCTTGGTCCTGGCAGCTCATTTGTGTCATATAAACCACACTATCTAAGTGCGGAAACCTCTTTATGCCTCTGTCAGGAGGTCTTGAGCTGGCCTTAAATGGGAGGAAAAAAATTTGATATTTCCAAGCCCAGATTTTGCCCACACCCTCCCCAGGCAAGGACAGCCCTGGATGCTGCTGTGGACCAGAGGATGAGGATGGGCAAAACCTGATCAGGAAGAGTTAAACTCAGCAGGACGAATTATCTCCCGCTTCCATCTTACCAGGAGGTTGTGCCGGTACAGTCGGTACAGTCGCTTGGGCTTGGCCCAGAGCGAGCAAATAGAGGAAAACCCCGGCCACCCCCTCCTGCCCCCGGAGCCAGAAGAGGAGGGAGCCAGGAACAGCAATTTTGGCAAGCGAACCCCTGCACCGCGGGGTGGGGGATTTCAGTGGGGAAAGCCTAGCCCTGCAAACGGCCAAATGACGACGATGCTCGCAGCCCCGGTGCCAATGCCCCCTGCGAGCGAGAAGGAGCCGCGGAGGTCCTGGGCAGGACGGCTCCGAAAGCAAACCGGAGCGGGGCCAGAGGCAATCCTGGGCATCGCCGCTCTGTCTCAGGGCAGGTGGGCACTGCTTTTGCAAGGGATGGTACCAGCCTCTCGAGGGCAGGGCAGGTCTCTGCGTCCCTCTGCTCGCCCCCTTACCTCCGCTGCCAGGTAGTTGCCCGTGGCGAGGTGCTTGAAGCGGTACAAGCCGTTCCAGTGCCCGGCTCCCCCTCGGCACGGGTCGTGGTGGACCACCTGGGAGAAGCAGAGGAGAGCTCAGCCGGCGGCACGCGGGGCTGCGGGGAACCGGGACGCCGCTCCCGCCTCCGAGCCTCTGCTGACCCCGGGCAAACACGCTGGTGATAAAAGCCCCGTCCTATCTCCAAGGCGGCCGCGAGCAAATATATTTGGGGTGCAGAGCTCAGACAGACACCAGTGCCCATCCACCAGCAGCCGCGGTTCCCAGTGCTCTCATGGAGCTTGAGCCTTGCGCTGGCTTTCACCAGGGCAGTCAGGCTACCAGAGGTGAAATTGTACAGAAATAACCTCTGCTTCTAGCACCCCTGCCTCGGTGAAAGTGCAGCAAGCCACAGAGGCACCCCGAAACCCACGGACACGCACTCCATCCCCTCCCCGCTCACCTCCACCTCCCACAGGGCGTTGGAGCTGGTGGCCGAGGTGGCCGACTGTCTCAGGGTGGTGCGGAGGAAGACGTGCAGCTTGCTTTTGTACTCGTCGCAGGTGAGAAACTTCTCCTGCTCGGCGTGGAAGAGCCTCACCACGTCCCCCTGGCACCGGGAAACGGCGGTGAGACCCAGGGATGAGGCTCTCCTACGAGCCGAGGCAGCTCCTCCTGTGACCCCCCACCCTGCAAGGGGATGGGATCCCCCCTGTACGTGATCCAGAGCAGAGCACAGCTCCCAGCCGCGGCACGGCAGGACCGCCGGAGCCCAGGCATCGCAGGGCACCATCAGCTTTTCCAGTCCTACCTACCTAAGCTGTGCTAAAACCTGCCTCTAGCAGCACAAACGCTCCTCCAAACCCAGGGAAGGGCACCTTGCACGGGCACCAGGCACCCTGCCCTCCGCAATGCCACCGCTCTGTTTACTCGTGCAAGTCATTTCTCTCTGCTTCCCCTCCCCGGGCTGTAAAATGGGTGCAAACCCACCACTTTACACCGCTCACCAATGTGTTTAAGGCATTAACTCCCCGAGGAGGAGGATGCAGTGGATGCGGGAAGCCGGGGATAAGCGCGGCGCCTGGGGACGAGGGTCTGTAAGGTCGTAACAATCAATACCCATCCAGCTGCTTCCTGGAGGACCTCAGCCCCGAACAATAGCTCCGCAGGGAAAGTTCCTTTCCCAGGCAACAGCCAGCCCTGCTGCACAGCTAACCAGCTGAAAATTGTCCTCGCAGCTAGAAGCCACTGCTGGCACCACGTGTGCCTCGTATTGTCCTCGAGAGCCAATTTAATACAATAAGGCGGAGGGTGATTTCCAGCCCCCCTGGGTACCTGCTGCCAGGAGATACTAACATAGCCAACTCTAGCTCGCTGTTAAGTTCTCCAAGTGATGAATTCTCCTAGAAATTAAGGTCCTCAAAGCAGGATCTCTTTCCTCTGCCCTTGTCACGCAGCCAAACGGCTGTTCACACGTCCTGCCCCTGCAGGGGACCGGGGCCGGGTCCCCAGAGCCCACTGTGTCCCGGGCGGCCGGCACCGGCCGAACCTCCTTCCTTACCCCTTTCAGCACTTCCTCCATGTGGTCACGGAACTGCATGAAAAGGTTGATTTTCCAGCTGGTGTTACAATTGACTGAGTTCACCTAAGGAGCAAGAAAGCACGGTCATGATCCCTGGGACAAGGAAAAAAAAAGGAAGAAAAAGGAAAAAAAAAACCAAGCCCTGCCCAGGCAGCCCAGCCTCCCCGCACCTCCTTGCAGCCAGCGTTGTCAGCGAGCTCGTAGTTGCTGGCGTGCAGCGGCTGCCCGGCGTTGACGGGGTTCAGGATGACTTTGTCTCCCACGACTACCTGGGGAGCAAAATGGGAAAGGAGGGAGCGAGGATGAGACCGGGCACCGGGGGGGAGGTGAGCCCTGGCAGGCGGCACGCATGGTGCTTTCTGCACAGTTTAATTTGGGGGACTTTTTGCCCCTCCGCTCACGTTATCTCCATTGCTCCTCAGCTTCCAGAAGGGCTGGATGAAAAGCCAGGATCCCTCATTGCCGGTGGCATCCAGCGTCACCCGCATGGCGTTCTTCTCGAGCAGGGCTGGCAGCCGCTTGTTCACCGTCAGGTACTTGTTGCTTTTCATGTGGAGGAGCTGGAAAGGCGAACGCCAGGGTGAGCCCCCCAAGGTCCCCCGGACTGGTCGTACCCAGGAGTGATGCTGCGACCCCCTTCCCAGCAGCTGCTGGACTCAGGCGTGCTGGATCTGTGCATCTTCCCCCAAAACGGGGGCAGCGCAGCGGAGGGGAGAGCGAGCGCCCGTACCTGTATGACGCTGCCGTATTTCACCACGTCGCCATGCACTTTCTTGTTCTCCGTCTCATTCTGTTTCTGCTCCATCTGGGCTGCATGCTGAACACCAAAAGGAGAAGAGCTGGGTGTAGTAGCACCCTCCTCACTCCCCAGGAGCAAGCCCCACACCCTCAGCTATGGAGAGGATGGGACAGGCTGGGATGCAGCATCAGCATCCCTCTGTCCCCCGGACAACATGGGCCAGAGCTACAATATGGTCCTCAGCGTCCGAGAGCTCAGCCCGGGACCCCGGTGTGGCCTTGAGCAGCTGTATGAAGTCCTTGCGAGCTTTAAACCGAGGACTTAAAAATTAGGGCAGGGACAAAATGGCACCAAAATTCCCCCAAAACCCCAGCAGGTCTTACTGGGGCAATGCGCCCATCTCAGCCCTGCTGCAACAGGGCCGTGGGGACCGGGGGCTCCCGGCAGCACGGAGACCAAAGAGCAAAAGGCGCCGTGGCGGCGGTGCCGTGCCCGGAGGCAGCTGCAGGTCCAGACCTGCTGCAGTGGATGCGGCAGGATGGGTCCCCGCCAGGCAAGATGCCCCAAGAGTGGATTGCTCAGCACCGCTTGCAGCCCCTCTCTCCAAACCCACAGACATTTTCCGAGCGCTGGCTCTGGCAGCTGGAGGAGTGATGTCGACGTACGTGGAGCAAGGCAGGAACTTGCCCCCACAGCAGATCTGTCTGGGAACGGCGAGGGTGCACCGGCGGCTCCGGCGCCAGCCCAGGCACAGCCCAGGCAGCACCAACCCAGCGCTCCCCTGCAGCCGGGATAGGAAGGGCGGCGAGGGATGGAGCTGGGAGAGCATCTACCCTTTCCCATCCTGCTTTCGCTCCCTTTTACTTGAGAGCAGAAGGAATTGGGAAACACGGCTGGAATCGCGGCTCCGCACCCTGCGGGAGGATGGGGGCAGGGGGTCCGAAAGTGCCCGAGCAGGCGATGCCGGGGCTTGGAACGCGCCTGGCACGCATTGCCGCAGTACAAACCCTTTGCTCTTTTGGATGTTGCCACCACTTTAGCTAAGGCTCATCCCCACGCAGCTCTGGGTGCCACCCGGGGGATGTGAGCCCCGTGGTGGCGGCTGCTGCCATCAGGAAAACAAACCTGCTGCCAAGAAATCCCGCACCGATGCGGAGCTGGGAGTTTAACAACAACCCCATGGAGCAACACGGCTCTGGCGAGGGATCCGGCAGCGCGGCGTGTCCTAGATCTGGGGCCAGATCTGAGCTCCTCCCTTGCCGAAAGCCAGTGGGGCCGGGAGTGGGAACCGTCTGCCCCGAGCACACCGATGTTCCCAGTGTGTCCCTTGGATGGGACGGGGTCTGTCCCCAAGCCACCGCGGGATGGGGCGTCAGGGATGCACACAGGGGTGGGCAGCCTGGGATAGTGCAGGGAGGATGGGAAGACATCAGCAGAGCGGGAGGAAAGCCTCCACGGCGTGTCTGCACTGCATCTGGCTGCACCTACAATTAGTCAGCCGAGAAAACAACGAGCCTTAAACGCACTTAAAAGCAACGGCACAAGAGCACAAGCTCCGAAAGGCAACCGTAGGCATCGCGGACGGCTGGGCAGGGATTCTCCGCTCGAGACCCGGGCTGCTTCTGCTTCAGGAAATTATCGCTGTGGGTTGGAAGATGTTTTCAGCCTGCGGCAGATGTTGATAAATCGCAGCCTGGAGTCCAGCGTCCTGCCAGGACGTCCAGGGGCTTCGCGGCAGCACGGGCAGTGTTTTGCAGAGAGCTCCCTCCCCGCCCGGGCTCCCCCAGCACTCCGGACGCGCGGGAGCGTTTGCCAGAGGGACAACACCAGGAGCAGTGGAAAGGAGCAAGGAAATGACAGAATCTCTTTAAGACAAATCTTAACCAAGGTGCAATCAATCAGGCTCAGAAATGAGCCTCTCTGTCCAGTTGTGGCCAGTACGGCTGTCAACATTACAAGTTACAGTCTAACTGGAGCAGGAAAATAGCGTTTCCATCCACCAGCGACCACGTACAGCTGGACATGGCGGGAGGCACCGACCCTGTCCCGGCATCTCCGAACCAAGCCGGGACGCCCTGTCCGGACACTGCACCAGACCTCGCTCCCCAAAGGCAGAACTGGGGGAGCTGTGGGGCTGGGGCTGGGCTTGAAGCCTGACGAGATGATTTAATGAATCCCTCCTGAGCTTTGGTTTTATGAATCATCCTCGGGGCCTCGCCAGCTGTCTGAGCCGATTATGCAATGTTTAACATGGGCCTTTTCCAAACCTCATGGAAGTCAACAGGAGCCTTTCTCTTCCACAGCCCCTTGGAGCAGGTCCTGGCCGCAGCAGCTCCCTCCTCCACGCCAGGCACCCTTGGGTGCTGCGGGGGGTGCGGGGCTGTGCTCGCAGAGCACCTCTCCTTGCTCTGCCATGGGCTTCCTCTCCCTGCCTGTTCAGTCCCCTGGATTCTTTTCTGCAGGTCTTCCCTGGCACATCTCCCTTGAACTGGGAGCAACAAAATCATCTGTGGCTCCTTGGTCGCTGCTGTCTTCACCCTGCACTGTCACGGCGCGGACCAAGCCCGGCCATGCCACGCTGCCCAGGGCTCCCCGCTGCGCCAAGGGCACACGTGCAGGCGCGCCACGGAAGCTCCATCAGGAGCCTGCGGCAGGATCCAAGGTTCAATCCCTGTCACATCAGAGGCCAGATAAGAGCATCTCGTAAGAAGGGTAACCCAGGGTACGGCACACATCCCTGGGGGCCAGTCCTTCTGGGGACTACAAGCCTCAGTCCTGCAGGTGCCAGCACAAAGCACCTTCCAGAGCTCCTATCTCAACCCCCTCGTTAGACACCGTATGCCATGATTAATTAAAAGCTGATGGCTACAGGAGCCGTTCCTCTAGAAATGTGGCTGTGGCTAATGGTCCATGGTGAGAGGAGGGCGGTGGGACAGGAGACAACAGAGCTGAGCAGAGGGATACCGGGTATAGCAAAATCCAGGCAGGCTGTTTTCAGGGAAGCACAACATATCAGGATTTGCACGGTGGGAGGTTTGGATGTCATCACCCAACAAACCCACGGGGACTGTCCACTCTAGGGAGGACGGTGCCTCAGGCCTGCTCACCTGGAGTTTCTGCAGCAGCACCACGTCCGCGATCTTCTCCTTGTCCTGCTTGGTTTGCTTGGCCTTCCAGTACTGCTTCTGGGCAGAGTAGCGGTTCATGGGACATACTTTGAAGAGGCAATCTGGGAGGAGAGGAAGGCAAGCGTGAGGCTGCAGCAGCCATGGGGTCACCAGCCCCCAGTGTGTCCCCAGCGGGGCCAACGTCACCGAGGGGCAGGAATGAGCGCTCCTCCGGGACACTGCTCCCGTCCCAGCAGCATCGCTGGGAGAAGGTCCTCCTAACCCACAACCACCCCATCCTCTGCTGGGGTCCAAGGGAGACGCAGCTGGGAGTGCTGGAGGGGCACGTCACCTTGTATTAGCTGGTGGATTAGTTTCAAATCAGGGTAAATAATGAGTCCAGGAGTGACTCCACTTCTTGGACTCATGATTCTGTTCCCATCAGAAACGGCCAAGCAATTTGGGAAGGAAAACTTCAGGGGGAGAAAAAGTACTGACGAAGCCCAGCTGTACCAAAGGAGGAGAGGATCCTGCAGGGAGGGAGGCCAGCAGGACGCGGACACTGTGAGACCAGGACATGAGCAGGCGTCTCCACATCTCCCTTGTCACCCTGCCCATCGGACACCCTGAGCCAGCAGGACCGCCGGTTGCTGCCTCGACACGGCCGTGCCATCGGGATACGCCGGTTTTGCAAACACGCTGCTGTTCTCCCATGACTGCTCACAGGGAGCCTCAATTACCGGTGCTGGAAGCTACGAGCAACCGCTCCTAAAATCTGTATGTCGACAGCTGCTTTTCAAGTCCTAAAAGAAACGCTTTGGGGACCCAAGGGCGCAGGTTTGCATCCCAGCTCCCCCAAACACTTGCAGCGTATCCGTGCTCTGCAGATTGCCCCAATTTGCCTATTTTTCCCCAGGCTGCTGCGATCGGGACGGGGGGTGGAAAGTGCGGACACCTAGGTCCAGGCTTTGGGAACTGAAGCACGAGAGCAGATGCCTGGAGACGAGAGGGCACTTCCAGCTCCCAAACCCTCATTCAGGGCTGGAAGCTGTATGGGGCGAGGGCAGGAAGGGCTCTGCAGCCCAAATCGCCCTCATTACCCCTGAAATAGCAGCCCAGAAACTTCAGACACAAAAAGAAAAAAAATCACTTCCATCTCTGGCCCCGGTCCCGAGTCGCTGGCAAGCACGTATTTATTTACCTGGGAGTGACGAACAAACAAGCGCAGAGCACAGTTCTCACCGGCTCGGGCTGCTGGGAAGAGGCCAAGTTTCACATTTCATTTTACAGGTCTATTTGCTAATGGCACATCCCGTGCCAAGGAGGCCACCACGCCGGGCTTTTAATCGGGGGACTAAGTGTAGCTGGTGCAATGCCTGGCTGCCTTCTCCCACTGCCTCTGAGCAGGGCTACAGAAACACTTGGGCCACCTGCAGCACCTTAAATTGTTTTCACTAAATTGCTAATTAGGCTGCAAAAGGACCTGGTAGAAAGTAGAAACTGGGGGGGGGGGGAAGTTAAAAAAACCAACGTAGCTATTAAGAGATAGGTGCAAATCAAAGCCCTGGCTCCAAGCACGCCCTGCCCGAAGGGGCTGCCTGACATCCCCGGCTCAGTACTAAGCCCTGTTTTGCAAGGAGGGAAACTGAGGCACAGAGTCGTTTGCACATAGAAAGTCTCCAGCAAAGCTTGCGTTGGAAGCCGGAGATTCTGGCACCCAAGCCTAAGCACCGACAATTTTTTGCAAGACGGATGGTGGGTGGAAAAGAGGGAAGCCGAGGAAAGCTCCCACATCAGCACCGCCCGGCGAGAGCAACCCAGCAGCGCGATGCTCGGCCGACCCGCCACGACCCAGCACGGCCGCGGAGGCAAAACCTCCTGCAAACCCGCAGCGGGGGAAGCGGGGCATTTCGGGCACGGCCGGGGGTCTCGCTGCCCGCTCGCCCTGCAGCCACCGCGGCGCCTGCTCAGCGCAGGATTGAAGCGCTGTATTTGCTTTTTTTCCTAACGTGCCTGAACGCAGGGCTGGGAAAAGCCTTGGGGGGGCGAAAGAAACTGCAAAAAAAAGCAAATAACTGAGAGGTGCCAGGCGTCTCTCGGAGGGCCGAGCCCCGGAGCGATGCAGGCGGCCGAGCCGGGCATCCCGAGCCGCAGGGACAGGCTCCCAGCTGAGTTTTGGCATTTCCAAAAAACCATTTGGACCCGACTCCGGGAGAATGGTCCTGTTTCCTCACCGGGAAGCGGAGCCGGGCCCCGGCGCGACCCGCCTGCACCTCACCGCAGCGCAGGATAGGGCAGGGTCCGGCCACAGGATACAGGGAACGGCAACAGCACATGAAAATCCCCTTAAGCCTCTTGCTGCTGCTGCCGCAGGGAAACAACAGCAGCCCGTTGTTTTTACCTCCCTCGCAGTGATAGCTATCGAGAAGGCAGACTGCTACTTTTCCGGCCATTAAAACAAGCGCCTGGATATCCTGATAGGGTTTGCATGGAGCAGGGCTGAGTCTGGACCAGACCTTCGCCTGGAAAAGAGATTCAACACCCGCCCATGTCCAGGCAGGGAGGCGGTGCGGCTGCCGGGACAAGGCTTGCACCGGCCGCCCCGCTGCTGCTTCCAGCTCTTCCCATCCAGCCCCAGGTGAAAGTCCACCAGTGTCCGGGAGTGGGACGGCTCCCCGGGCTGCGAGACTCTGGGGAGCTGTCGGATGACTCGTTAATTAGCCCCACGTACAAATTAGTGGCAACGGCTCCCATGGAGAGGCAGGTCACTGCTCGGGTGGGACCCCCATGGGGAAGGGTGCCCACAGGGGAAGGGTGCCTGCATGGCACCCCGCTGTGGGATGTTAAAGCCACCCTGAAAAAGAGGCGCAAAGCAAAGTGGGGAACCAATATTTTAGAAGATTTTTTTTAAAAGGGGGCCTGAAATGACAGTAGCTGGGATGAAAAGAACGGCTGCCCTAAGCCAATCCCCGAATCCAACAACGCAATCACTGGTTTGGGGAAATTTCAGGGCTCTATGTGCACGCACCGGGCACTCCAGCCCAGCCGGGACGCTCTTTGGGACACGGCCCTTCCCCTGCCTTTCGCAGCGTGCTGAGCACACGGGGCAGCCGGGCCCAAAGCCAGCATTTCCCAGGGAGGTGCAGCGAAGGGCAGAGACACGATCCCCCGGGCTGGGCGCAGCCGTTTGCTCCCTGGGGAGCCCGAAGGCTGGGGGCACCTCACCGGCCGGCCCCAGGGCTTGCAAACAGGGGAGGCACGATCTGCTATTCCCGGTGGCCTGCCCTGGCTTCTCCAGACCGTTTCCACAGGCCAGGAGCCGCCCCAGCTCCCACTGACTCATCCCCTTTTCCGCCTGGACCTGGCCGCTCCTGCCCGCTCCTGCCTGGGGCTGCCCCTCGCCCCAATGGGAAACAACGAGCGTGGCCGCGAGCGCCGGAGGAGACGACGCAGCCCAAAACGTGATGGCCAAGGACAGATCGGGATTTACCATCTCGCCCTAAGCCCTGCCCGCCTCGTAAATGGGCGGCTTAATCCCCCCGGCTCTCTCTGAGGTGCAGCCAAGCGCAGCAGATGTAATTAGTGCTGAGTGCTAACAGGCTCGCCTTGAAATAGTTTGCCTGTTGCAACTGCCCCTCTGGCTGTCCCCTCCTGTCCCTGGCTCCTGGTGGGTAGACACCCAGCTGCCAACATCCCTAGGGATGCATTTTGGGATGGTCGGACCCACCTTTGCAGAGGGTGGTTCCCAGCCACCCCTGCTCCTTAGGGCTGGGCTAAGGGGTCCCAAGGACCATCCCACCACGGAGGTGGTTCCAATAAATGCATAAATGGCCCCAGAGGAGGGTAGGTGCTTTGGCCAAGCCACAGAAACAAAGCTATGGAGGCTGTCCAAGAACCCTCCGGGCTCCTCTGCAAAGGACAAGCAGCATCTCCCAGCCCCAGGCTAGTTGGGATGGCTGGGACCCTGGTCCCCATCCCTGGCACGGACGCTCAGGGCTGCTCACGGCAGTGATGGAGCTGCCCGAGCCCAGCCCCAATCTCACCTCGAAACTTCTTGGGTGGGTTGTCCAGGTCACCGGCAGCCGGCTCCACCACGCACCGATCATCCACCAGCCTGCGCGGGGACAAAAGCGGGAGCAGGGTGTCAGCAACAACGAGGTGACAGCGGGGCCCGAGCAAGCGGAGAGGCTTTGCCAGAAACCACGGCACTGCGAGGGCAGACGCCCCACCATCACCTGGCCCAAAGCAACAACATCAAAAGCTGCGTCTCCCGTTTCCCACCCATTCGCATGCCATAAATATTTAGCACGACAAGGCTCAGCTCCTGGAGCAAGCAGCCGCTCTTGGGCGCTTGCTCCGAACACATTGCCCCTTGTTCGCCACCACTCGCCATTTCTTTCACGTGCGTTTTTGCCCTGGGGGCAAACAGCGACAGATACAAGTCGGCAGCAAAGAAACACGATGCTTCGTGTCAGCCGCGTTCCCGGGGCCTTTGCTCAGTGACCCGTGCAGGAGGCTTTCATGCCCATGTCCTGCCGGAGCGAATCCTGCCTTGCCCAGCTCCCGGCTGAGCCAGATCCATCCCCCGGCACGGTGCACTGGCTGCGGCGTTATTTCACTGTTAATCTGGCAAAAATGTGATGAGTTCAACTTTCACTCGATGGTTCTCCTCCGGCTGGGAGCTCGCCCCCCCCGGCACACAGAGGGTGTAGCTGCTGCAGACGGAGGTGGCAGGGGCCCACCAAACCCAGTTATTAATTATTATCTGATCGGAGGTGGTGGCTCTGCCCATCAGATGCGAAGGGCTTTGAGTCTCCTCCCTGCCCACCTCCTTGTTTTCCCAGCGTTGAGCAAAATCCTGCAGGTTTGGCCTTGGGTGCCGAGGACCGATTTCGGGATGGATGGGATGTTACTTTTCAAAGTTACCGAGAACGGTGAAGTATAACCTGGCGGGAGGTTCTGCTCAGCCCCCAAAGCACGGAGGGATGAGCAACGCCCAAGGGGTTCACGGCGCCAGGGCCACCCAGAGCTCATCTGCGTGGCCCCGCGAGGCTTTCAAGGGAACTCGGCGCTCCAGCGAGACAGGCTGTACCCGCTCGCCCGCTTTCTCCCAGCCCCTGGGAAGCGATGCACCGAGAGAAACCGCACTCCTGCCCCGGGCGAGGAAGTGAGAAGCGTGTCCCCACCTGCGGAGGCTGAATTCAGGCAGCCGGTGAGTGTGCGAGTGGATGCAGGAATGCACCCATGACGCCATCCCGGGAGGGAGCATCCATTGCGGGGGCAGCTCTGTCCCTGCGACAGGAGGGAAGACGCAGCCTGGAAAAACGAGGCAGGTGGCACGGCAGCAAAGGGCACAGCGGAGCCCCCTCCGCTCCCCAAGGGACTCTCAAACCCCCCCAACAAACCAAACAGCCAAAAGGTTGCTGGAGATGGACACGCTGCGCTGCAAAGAGTTGGCGAAAGCGATAGATATCCCGTTTGCAGACCCAGCCTCCTTCCCCCAGCCCAGCCGCTCTCTGGAGGAGGGGGAAATTCCTTTCGATAGCTCGGCAGAGAGGAATTTGGCCTCCGCGCTGACGGATTGGGACCCCGGGGACCCCAGTGCTGCTGCGTCCTTGGCAGCGGAGGCGTGGGCTGGCAGGGTGCTCTGAACACCCCGCCACCAGCTCCCCGCTCTCTCTAAAGCTCCCCAGGGTTGGGGGAGATTAACCTTCGATTTCAAATAAAGAGAGAAAAGCAATTTCTCTGCTTTTGGTGACAGCAGAAGCTTAAAAACAATTAGCAAAGACCTAGAAGATTGTAAAAAAAACCCCAAACCCACGAGGTTTCAGTAAGCGCACGGTGCGCTGTTTGCCGGACAGGGTTGCCTTGGCTTTGCAAACACTCGTGGTCAGCAGCACAGGGGGTTTTGGGCTCCCAGCAATGCCTTTTCCATGGGCCATGACAGCAGGGAAGGAGTGGGGCACGTTCCCAAACTCCTGCGGGGCACGAAGCCTCGGGAGGGCAGGGAAAGAGGTAAAGGGGGGAAAAACCAGAGCGGAGCCGAAGCAGCTGCGGGGACAGGGGCTGTACCACGCGTCTCAGCCCACAGGAGAGATGCAAAGCCTCAGCCCAGCCCCGATGCCACTTGGAGGTGGTTTTGGTTTCTATTACCATTATTTTGATGGGGGACAGGGAGGAACAAACACTTTCGATGCACCCAGGAGCAAAGACCACCGAGGGCTGAGCCCCGACGGACCCACGGGCCAGGCTCGCGGAGTGAAGCACTGACCCTCGGCACGTGCCCAGCTCCCACCAGTGCCTACAAAAGCAGAGGGCCCAATTCACCTGTGCACTTTAAAAAATACAAATCCTCCACCGTCATGGCTAGGGGTCTCCGAGGAAGCGCCTGACCCGCATGGCCCATTTTCAGTGCCGAAGTAAACAGCACGGGAGCCTCCCACCCACCCCAGCTCTGCCTGCAGCATTCGCCTGCCGCTTCCCCGTGCCCGGCGCTACCGCTCCACCAGGCAGGATTAGAGATAGTGACTTGCCAGGCTGGAAGTCTTAATTAGTTAATGATCTCAAGGCAGTTTCAGCATCTTTAATCCTAGGATTACACGCTCTGCAGGAATGCAGAGCGTTATTTTTATTAAACTGATACTCCGGACTAACATTCCTCAGTTAAAAATTGCTGAAAATAAAAGGATTCTGACAGGGTGGACATGAGTCACCTGGGTGACTGCTGGGGCCAGGACACGCTTCCACTAATAACCGGCATTACCTCGGCGGGATGGGGCAAATCGAAGCTCCCTCTGCCATTAGAGCAGCGGGGACGCGCGGGCGCTCGCTGCCGCACCGAGCTGCGGGGAGGCCGCCGGGCACGCGGAGGGCAGCTTTCATTTCTCAGGTGTTAATGAGAAAACGGGCTGTTGGTGTCCGAGCACCTGGAGGAAGATCCTGAGCGAAGCAGCAGGCTGGATGCCCTTGATGAAAACTTCACGCTTTGCCTTTTCAAATTACCCCCAGGGAACACGAGGGGCCGGATCCTGCGCATCGATGAGCCTGCTACCCGCAGCCCAGCAAAGCGCGGGCGAGCATCTGGTTAGCTTTAAGCCGTGCAAGTCAGCGCCGTGCTTCCAGTGGGGCTTTCTGCGTGCTTTAAAATATCGAGCACAAAGTGATTCCCTGGCCTGGGGCCAGCGCGCTTGGCCTCGTGCGAGGCAGAGCCTTCACCGGAGGTCAGGGGAAAAGCAGCTCGTCCAGCGCTGCGATCCGCGGCGGTTGGACACCCCGAGCCCCCCCGGGGACGGCAGCCAGCTGGGGCTGACGTGGAGGCACCGCTCCTGCAACGCGAACCTGGGCTGGGGAAGAGGAGAGAGGCTTCCCCGGCCGCGCCGCGGCGCACCCGATGCCGAGAGGAGCCCCGGCACGCTGTGGTCCAGGGGTGCACAGGGAAGGAGTGCTCTGGGAGAAGGGGAGCCCCAACCCAGGCAGGAGCACCCCACTACAAAGCCCACCAACGTCTGGAGGTGAGGAAGAGGATGAGGATGAGGACAGCTCGCTGTTGGGCATGGGGCCGAGTCAGCCCCTCTGGCTCGGGGTGCAGGATGAGCACTGAGCCCATGGGGAGGGACAAAAATAAAATGAGTGAACGCGGGGCAGCCACAAAAATGCAGCTTTTCCCCCGCTGTCCCAGTGCCGGGACGACGAAGCCGCTCTTGGCCTCGTGTGCTTCTCCTCCCTGCAGAGACGAGTTCGTCCTGACCCGGCAGAGCTGGAGTTACCCTTTAACCAGCTGCGTTTCCCTGAACTGCTCCACCCTGCAAATCCACCTGCAATCACAATTACAGCTATCAAAGGTGTTATTTCACCTTAAACAGCCAACTGACATTTAGGCAGGTTTGCCACCAGCCCTTCCCCTCCGCAAGCCCGCAGTGCCGGTCCCCGAGCCCCCGGCGGGTCCTGGGAGCCCCCCCGAGATGGCAGGGACGGGGCAGCACATCCCCCTGGCAAGCACAGGCACCTGCACTGCATTTCTGCTCCTCTCTGGCTCCGGCCGTTTGGTCCTGGCTTACCAGGGACGCAAGGTAAGATGGAGACACTCGGGACAGCGGCGTCTCCCAGGGCTCACAGCGTCACCCCATCCATCACGCTGGATCAGGAACCACATCAAGGTCTCCGAGCTCCTTTCCCTGCTTGGCCACTGGTTTGCTTTGCCTGGATGATCCCCACAGGGCACCCCACATCGGTGGCTGTTCCCCCCATCCCAGACCCAGTCCCAAAAGTTCCCTCTCCCCAGATCTCCCAGGAGATACCAGTGATAGTCCCTAAGCGGCAAAGCAGTTGCACCTACAAGCTCCCCGTGGTGCCATGCCCTGGCGAAGCTGCTGCTCAGCACCAACCCCACATCCCTGACCCACGCGGCTGCTTTCATCCCAAACTATTTCCAGCTGCCATTTCCTCGGACACCTTTAACGTGCAGCAGCGAAGCCAGGATGCGAAGTTGGGCAGCCCCGCAGAGCCGTTCCCCACCTCCCGGCCGGGAGTAGCCTCGAATCGAGCCAAGAGGGAAGATCAAACCACCCTCAAGTCCCTGCATCTCACAAACTCCTCCTGCGCACCTTCCCATGCCCCCAAAACCACTTCTGGCATCTCCAATACACCCATCCCGTCCCCCAACCTTCCCCGAGGGACCGTGTCGCTCCCGGGGCGCTGAGCAGCACAGCCAAGGGATGCCACCGGCAGCGTGGCTGCCCTCAGCCCCCCCGACACCTCGAGGTGCTGCTGCTTTACAGCAGCCAGCTCTTGCCCTGCCTTCCCATGGGACTTCTTAAATAACCTCCTCTTTTTGGGCTGTCTTTAGCATTTTAGCTAATTTGGGTATTTTGGCTCAGTGCTCCCCCACCTAGCCCAGCACTTGAGCACACAGGAGTACTCCCCACCCTTCGGCGGGCTGTTTTTCCTCCTTAAAAGCAAACACCCGCTGCAGAGAGGGTGTGCGGAGGAAAGGTTTGTGCCCAGGGGCCTTCACCAGTGCGATTCGGGGGGTTGGGAGCAGAGAGGCTCAGTCGGGGGCTGCAGGGCTCCCCCCACCTCCGCCACCAACTCTTCCCATCATCCTCATCAGGATGAAAGCAGGAAAGCACTTTAAAAGATAATAAATTGAGCCTTAGTATTAATAAGGGGCGTGATTCTTCTTCCCTGCTGAGGCATCCCACTGATCGTGAAAGTCCGGTGCCGCGCGAGTGGCCAGTCCAGCCCCCAGGCACCCCCACGCAGCCGGGGCTCAAGGGAAAGCTGGTGCTTTTGTGGGGGAGCTGCTAAGAGCCTGGCTGAGACCTTTCTCTGCCCACTTCCCCGCAGCCCGGGGCAGGGCTCCACGCCATCGCTGGGTAAGACCCACTTGCTTCTGGGCCAGACACCACCAGTGACAAAGCACTGGGGTTAATGGGTTTAACGTGAAGTACGAGGTGCAGCAGAGCCAGGCAGGAGGAAGCATCCCCAGCGGGCACCCTATCTCCTTCCCCGCGCTCTCGGCAGACCCCCTTCCCCTTCCTCAGCCTCTCCGGGCATTTTGCAAACGTGGCTGCGGAGGAGCTCAGTGCAAGCGGCTCCAAACTCCGCTGCGGCTCTCGCCGGCGGTGCATCCCAAGCACAGACAGACAGAGCCCTTTGTGTCCCGCAGCACCGCCTGTAAGCACCACCGGGATGGTATTTAGTTGACGTTCACACCCACATCAGCCAGGACACCCTGGAGACCCTCAGGAGGGGCTCGCTGCTCTGCCGGGATGCTGGCACGGGGATGTCACAGCACCAGGGTACATCCCTTAACGTGACACTCATGACCAGCACCTGGAGACACTCCGTATCATCCTGTAAAAACAGAGGATCCCACTGCAGACCCTCAGCGATCCCACAGCCAAAACCAGTCCCTCTGCGCGGAAGGATGGAGGGAGCGCTTCCGGCAGGGTGCTCAGCCAGGCACACAGCACCCGGCGTGGGGCTGGCAGAGCTATTTGCCTTGCAAATGAGCCAAACAAGGTCCCAAGCTGTGGCAGGAGGGCTAGGGAGAAGCACTCTCGGTGAGTCACCCAGCCCCTTATTGCAGGAGTGATTTAAGGTGTGGTTGGGTCTCCCAGGTCCCAGGGCACAAGGGGAAACAATTTCAGAGGGTGGGAAACAACCTGGAGAAAGCAGAGCCCCAGTAAAGTGGGGCTGCCCAGCAAAAGCCGTGCTGGGGCCTTGGGAGAAGAGGCTCTCCAAGCAAGCCCTGCTTTTCAGATGCTTTTAAGTAAGTCTAGAGAAGCACCCGGCAAAAAAGGGGGACGTGGGGGCCAGAGCTGCAAAGGGATCGGAACTCCAAAGAGTCTAAACACCTCTTAATTCAGCTCTCAGTGAGCCACTGGGATGTGCTGCGTGGGCTAATAACCAGTGTTGGGTCCCAGCAGAGCCTCCTCCAGACCCGATTTCACAGACAGGCTGGAAGGGTGCTCAGCGCTGAGCTGCCGAGGCTGCAGCCCCTGCCTCGGGACCGCTCTGGCACTGGGAGAGCAGGCCAGCTACAAGGAGACCTCTCCAAAAAGGACCATGGGGATGTCCTCCCATCCACCCAGGGAGGGTTGGGCACAGCCAGGCTGCATCCTGCACGTGCAGGACCTTCTGCCCGACACCATATAGTTGCATGCATAGGGATTTTGTGCCCGGGTCTGCACCCAGTTGCACCCAGCAGCCCATTTCTGGGCAGCATCCCACAGCCAGTTGGAGGAAGGCTTCAGTGGGCATTAACCCAGAGGCTACGTGTGCCCAGCGGTGGGTGCGCGAACACGTGTAGGCGAAGGTATGTACGTCTCCGGTTATACACAGGCATGTGGGAGCAAGTGCATTCATCGCAGATTATAGAGCCGTGCAGCTCCTGCCCCAGGAATCCCATCCAAGTCAGCATTCCTGGCTGAGCTCAGCCTCTCCTACACGCAGCATGGGGCAGGCGCGCTGGCACAGACCCGCAGCTGTGGCTGCGGGCAAGGTTTGGGTCCCTGCTTTGGGGTAAGGAAAAAAACCCCACCCGTGCCCCAGGGCATCCAGCAGCCCTGCCAGAGCCCTCACCACCGCGGGGACACAGCCTCTCCCCGTGCCGCAGGGCAAACACTCCCGGCGGGAGCAAGCAGCCAGGGGATGGAGAAGGGCATCATTGCCAAAGGTCTTGGCCTGGCTTCGCCCGGGTGCTGCTTTAGCAGCGGAAACCGGAGGGACAAGTCACAGGTCCCCGAGCTCTCTGCTCATCTCCCCGGGTGAGGCCGCGAGATCCCCTCGCCCGAGCTGACATGTCCAGGAGGCTGCAAGGAGTTGGCTCAGCCTGGACCTGGCAGCACCCTGGTGCCCCCAGCCCTAAGCAGCACTTGGTGGCCATGGGCACCTGCGTGTTGGTGACCCTGCAGTGATTCCCGCTGACCACCAGGCGTGTGGAACCCTGAGGGGGGACAGCGAGAGCCACCGCTGCCTGTCCCAGGGGATGACAGCCTCCAGCCCCACCGGACAGGGCTGGAAGCACTTAATCACCCCGTGCCCCAGGAGGGATCCTGGCTGCCCGAGCCATCCTGCTCAGCCACGCACACAACCCCTTCCTAACCCCACCAACCCCTCACACTGCTTAAGCCCATTTCATCTCCCCCAGCCCCTAATGGGGGGGGTGAAAACAGTTTCTGGCCACGGCTGCCGGAGAGGGTGGGCTGCAGGGTCCCTCCAGGGCCACATCCTGCCCCCGGTAGTGACTGGAGCCGGAGGAGAGCCCGGAGGCACACAGCCTCCCCTCCCCAGCACCTGCGCCCATCCTTGCTGCAGCACCCAGAGCTTTCCAGCCCCTTTTCCCATCGGGTTCAGGCTCAGCACCACCTTCCCATCCCGTCCCGTCCCAACCCGCCATGGTGGCCAGCTGCCCCCGGACCCGGGCTCGCTGGCGGGCAGGCACGGGAGCGTCTCACTCACCCCAAAGTGCTGATGAAGCCATTGACGGAGCCCTCGGCGTACAGGGAGACGATGTCCCCGATGTGCAGGAAACTTGACATCTCATTCATGGTTGCCTTCGACCCGGCTCAGCGCCGTTTCTTCCCGAAGTCACCTTCCCGTGCCGAAATCCACCATGGGGCGAGCGGAGCTTGGGGGAACCCTGCTCCGGGGGGGGGTTATCCCAGCCCGGCTCTCGCTGGCTCCCTGCGAGCAGCAAAGGGGAGCGGGACGGCAGCGAGAGCCCCACGCACAACTTTTACATGTGCCGTGCAGGAAGGGAGCCAGGGGAGCCAGGCGAGGAGGAAAGGGGGGGTATGAAGCTCAATTGGAGGTTTGCATGAGATCTGTCCGGCTGTCCGTCCCTCCGTCTCTCACAGCTTTCTACCTGCAGCCAATGGAGAGCGATCAGGAAGTCCTGCTCGAAAAAGCATGCAAATATTTTTGGCCTGGGAGGAGAACCGGAGCCGCCCGGGGGAGGAAGGGGGGGGGGGATGCCCAAAAAGAGGCCCCACCCTCCGCTCCCCGCCTCCCGCCTTGGGGGAGCGTGGGCTGGGGGGGGGGGGGGGGGGACGCGCACCCCACTGCCCTCGAGTGGCCCCCGGGCCCCGCGGGTGGGGACAGCGGAGCTGCCACCGCTCCCGTCCAGGCGGGCTCCCCCCTCCCCGGTCTCACCTCCCCACGACCGGCCGCCGGCCCGGGGTGCTCGGACACCCCCCCCCCCACCCAGCCGGCCGCGTCGGGGTCTCTCCAACTCGCTCTCTTGGCTTGGAAAGGCTCCGGGAGCGATGGGGGGTCGCGGGGTGTTCCCCCTGCATGGACGCAGGACGGTGGGCACAGCGGACCAGCGGCGGGCACAGCCACGCTCGGTATCCATCAGGAAAAGCGAGCAGCCGATGCAGTTGGGATGCACCTATTGCCCCCAGCCCCCTGCACCCTCCTACACGTGGCAGAGGGAAACTGAGGCCCCCGGCTCCTGCAACCAGCCCCTCTCCCACACAGCCCCTCTCCCGCCACCCCAGGTCCTGCTCTCGCCGTTTGCTTCATCCTCCTCTTCACTTTGCAGCAGGATCGGACACCAGGAGCCGCAGCTCTCCATCCCTGTCCCCGCTCCTGCACCCCAAAAGCCGCCCTTCGGCCAGCGCTTCCCCCAGCCTGGGGCAGGCACAGGGATCCGGCACCACCCGGAGCAGGGAAAGCCCTGGGTGAGGACAAGGCGGCTCTCACTGGATTTTTCTGCCTTAGGCGAGCACTTGTGGCTTCCTGAATCCCAGCTGCCTCCTGCCAGCGTGCTGCTCCCAAGCTGGACCAGTTCATACCCGCTTCGCCTCCTCTGTCGCCCTCCTGCCCCTGCACCATTGCCCAAACCCTCCCCCTGTTCAATGCACGAGCTTTCCCCTGGCACCCCCAAACCAGGGCGACACTCCAGCCGCCATCCCCAGCCCCGTCCAACCCGATGATGCCACGGGGTTCACCCAGCACCCAACCCACCCATCACCACCAGGAGCTGTGAGCAGGAAGGAGTCCCCTCCACCCGCTGAAGCCCACCCAGTCCCTGCAGCCCATGAGGAGCCTTTCCGCAGTCAACCCAACTCCGCAGGGCTGGGCGAGCAGCTCCAGGCTCCCAATATAACACCAGCGGAAAAGGACTGCATCCTCAGAGCATCTTCTGGACAGCACAAGTGCCCTAGTTCCTCACTTTAATTAAAACTTGCCTGCTGTAAAAACAATATCAGAAGGGGGAAAAAAAAAAAAAGCATGATGCTTTTCTCATTTATTTCCCTCCTGTCCTCTTTTCTCGCAAACAAACACACAGGTTTCAGGAATATAAACCTTGCCCTAAATAGTGAATTTTTTTTTCCACTAGGAAACGGACAGGTCCCCTGGCAGAACAAAGGGAAAAAAATTAGTGCAATTCCTCCGGGGGAGATGCGAATTCAGGTCCATCAGGATTAGCTGCGTTTTCAGCACAGGACAAATTTAGAAGCCTTTATCTCAGGGCAACAGAGGGGGAAAAGAGAAGATCATAAGAAAAAAAACTTGCTGCTGTTAAAAGCAAATGAAGGTTTCACAACAGGAGCTCAAAAAAAGCCCCCAAGGAATCAAAGACCAAAACTTCATGCACAGATCAGCCGCTTTGATCTAAGGCACAAGCAGCATCTCAGGCGAGGGGCACCGCAGCATGCCCATGCTGGTGCCCGCACCAGTCCCACCAGCCTCGCTGGGCACGGCCGGGCCAGACACCACCTCTCCCAGCCTGGCCCAAATCGGGCTCCCCGTGCACCCGTCCTCCCTTGACCCCAGGGACAGCTCACATTTGCAGAGCGCCGAGCAATAAAAAAAAATCATTTGGAAGTGTGAAAAAATCCATCGCACTAAACAAACAGGCATCTGGCCTGATTTCTCCCACCCAGGAGAACAGGGAGCAGCAAGACGAAGCCTCTTGAAGTCTCTTTCCCATCCCACGGCAGGAGGCAGCCCCCTGCCCGCACTCGGGGTGGTGGACACCGCGTCCAGCCCGTGCTCAGGGCTGAACGCCCCAGCTCAGCTCAGTTGAGGATGGGGAACCCAAAATGTTTCAGGGGTGCACCCCTGCCTAGTGTCACCATCCCCAGGGTACATCTCCACATCTCCGAATCCTCCCTGGATGGAGCTGGGATGGATGAAACCCTCCCCATCCTCCAGCCCTGGGAGGGCAACGCGCAGCTCCAGCTCCCTGACCGTGACAGCTCTGTCCCTGTGGCGGGCACAAATAGGGACCCCGAGCATTTGCCACCCAAGGTTTGCCAGCACACAGGCAGCAGCACAGACAGGTGGCTTCTAGGACAAAAAAGTGCATTTCTCCTGTGGCTCAGTCGCTCTCAGCTGCCTTCAACGCAGCTATGACCACACTGAGCCGTCACGCTGCCCACCCTGCCTGTCCTGACCCTGCACAGGGTCTCGGGGCTGCTCCCAACCCACAGGGACATTTTGTGCCTGGGCTCAGACCCCAAAACACTGTGAGGAGCTGTAAGCAGTCTGCAGCCCTCAGGCGAGAGGGCAACCCTGGCCGTGGGGATGCTCATAGGCACATGCAGCAGGGCGGCCACCTCGCTGTGCCAGCGCTCGCTCCCTCAGGCCCCGGGGAGATAGAAGAGTTAAAAATAAGACCGTTTCCTTCCTTACCCCCTACTTTAAGCCACGTGATAAATAAAAACTGGGAGTTTCTGCCTCCTGGAGAGGAAGCGGCGGCACAGAGAGGCAGCCGGTGAGTCAGTCTAGCAGCAGTCATCCCCATCCCTAAGGCATGGCCTCCATCTCCTCACATGCTGAAATTGCTCCTTTGCAGGCAACTGCTCAAACTGCAGGGCCACCTCCCTCCCCCAGGCCCCCCAACCCTGTCCACAGGATGCTCTTTCGGCAAAAGCTCCCCTCTACCTGCACGCCCTTCCCACGATGGCCCTCAGCAGCGAGCACTCCCTGACATGGGATGGCGTTGACGTCCCAACCATGCCACAACCCTCCAACAGGTCAGCCGGGATTGTAGCCACCCAGGACTGGATAGGAGCCCAACTGGAGCTTAAGTTTGTCCAGATGCTTTGGGAGCAAATAAATCGCTGATGGAGAGGCTGGCGAGCAGGGATGCTGGCTGGGGTGGCAGATGGGTTAGTGGTACCCAAGCAGCATCCCAGTGCCCTGCCACGTCCCCATCTGGCTTTTGCATGGGCCTCCTCGGACATCCCAAATCAAGGCCGGGAACTCAAGGGTGTAGCCACTTGGAAGAAGAAAGTGAAAAATAACTGTAGCCGCCTTTGTTCGAGGAGGAGGAAGGCAGACACTCGGTCCCTTGTGCGCAAGCAGAGCGGGGAGCAGGAAGGCTCTGCTGACAGATGCGCGTAAGAGGGGGATTCTTTGGCCAGGAGGCGAGTTTGCCCCCTCGTCTCGCTGGCTCCGCGTGTGCCCTGACCCCGCTGCTGCCTACGGATGCAAAAGGCTGTCCGGGCTCTGCATGGTGCCTTTCATGCTGCTGCGCCATCCTCCCACCCCAGCCACCCCACAGAGCGCAGCAGAGTTGGGCCACGACCGACTCCAGGCTACAGCTATCAAAAAAAAAGGGGTTGTCTCAACCTTGTTTCTCCTTCTGGGTGAGGATTTCAGAGCCCAGAGTAACTACCACTGAAAAAAATTGCTTCTTTGGTGCAGAAGATGCTATGTGCATCTGCAGTGATGAGGGTTAGACCCCAAATCTGCTTTGCTTGACCTGCAAACCCAAACCCCAAACCTCCCCGCTAGCAGCCGGTTGAAAGGCGACCCAAGGTCTGCCGGGGCAGGGCTGAAACCTCCTCGGGCGACTTCATTAACCAGCGGAGACAAAGGCCAGTTCCCTCCTGCCTGTCCCATCTGTGCCTCCGCTCGTGCCTGGCCGTCTCCAACTGTGGCTGTGCCAACGGTCTCACGGGAGCAGCCACGCTCCCCCAAAATAGCTCTCAGACTGGATGACTTTGGCCCACATCCTCAAAGGTATTGAGGCTCCGGGTTACCTCGGAGAACCTGAGCCTCCATCCCCACAAGGAATGGCAGGGAAGGAGAAGACACTGGTGTGCACGTGGTCCCCCTTGGACCGACCCTCACCATGCACGGGAGGATGCCCCCACGCTGGTCTCACCTCAGCAGGACGGACAGGAGGATGCCATAGGAAAATAGGGCAAAAAAGAGCAATTCCTCCAGTCCCACACTTGCTCCTTGCCCACCCACCTCCAAGCCCGTGGATGGGTGCATCCCGCCCTGAGGATGGGCAGGGTGAGCAGCGGGAGCCAAGAAGAGAGGAAGGACCCCCCCGCTCCCACCCCCCCTCCCTCCCTCCCGAGAAGGGTTAAGCGACGCTCGCGTCGAAGACACTTTGTACTTGGATTTAAAAATACAGCCAATGCCCCGGTGGCTCAGCTCCGTGCAAGTTGCAGGTATATTTCCACACTTGAGCCAATAACCTTCCCCGAGGGAAATTTAGGCTTTTTATGATTAAAAGGGGAAAAAATAATAGTGGGGAATTAAATATAGTACAGAACGAGAGAACAATTAGCAGTTGCCGTTAGCGACACCGGGCCAAGTTTGGGACAAACGCTGTGGTTGTCTGGAGAACAGCAGGGCTGGGGACAGCCACCAGCGCGGCTGGGTGACACAGGAATCGGCCGGGTGCTCGGCGCAGGGACGGACCCTCGGTCCTTGGCACATGGAGCCAAGGACCCAGCACGACCCAGACCCATGCGAGCAGCCTGCCGGGACTGGCCACAGCTCCTGGGCATGATTTTTTTCTACCTTCACTATATCAAAAGCAAATGGAAGTGTTTGCACAGGCTCGTAGCTTCCCTAATAAGCAAACACAGATTAATTGTGGGGTGGAACAAGTACGGGGTTGCCAGCCGTACCCTCACTGTGGGCCAGGATGGCAGCCGGTGACAGGGACAGAACGGGCGAGGGAAGAGCCCCATTCCCCATCCCCTCTGGTGCATTGCCCAAGAGATTTTGCATTGCACAACCCTCCCTGGCTCGGCTGGCCGTCCGCTGCCCTGCGTCTGTCTACAGCTACCATGCAAACTCTTCCAGAGTTGCACAACTGTTCTGCTCCATCTCAGCTGATCTGTTGCCCACTACACTCATGCCCATGTGAGAGCATCACTAACGGCTTTGCTGGCTCATCTCCAAGGGCACACACTAATTTACATCCCGGGCAAAGCCTCCTGTTATTTCTCCAAGCCCTCCTCGCTCCAAGCCCTCTCAATGGGCAGATTTTCAAGAGCAGCCAGCAGCTCCAGAGCAACCCCGAGCACTGCTGGAATCAGATCACACCAGCGTGTCTCAGCCCCTGAAGAAATCCAGAGGGATCCGCTGCAAACCACGCTCCAGCACGGAGGAGCCAGCGACGCAGCCTCTTCTTTCAATAGCTCTTTTGGAGATGGATTACCACGCCAAGCAGCATTTCCTCTGCCTTCAAGTGGACCACGCAGGCCCTCTCGCCTGGCTCGCGGTCAACACGCAGCGATGAATGAACAACACATCTTATCGGAGAGAGGACGGGAAATGCTCTCCAGCTACAGCCCGGGACGGGCACGGTGCCCACCTCCGCGCGCTGCCGGGGGCAGGACGGGCTCCAGCTCCATCCCACTGAGTCCCAGCTGGGGACGGGGATGCTCTGCCGGGCTGGTTTTAAACAGGGTGCACTACTGCACCCGGTCCAGCTCCTCTTGGGGTGGGTCTGGTCTGAAGGGCGCAGGGACACGTGGGCACGTCACGGAGAGAAGGGACAGAGCGCAGAGGAGCTGGCTTCCCACCACAGACCTGTCCTGCCCTGGCCTCCATTTCTCCCTGTAAAGTTTCATATAAAATGGCTGATCTGAGGTTCTTCCCTCCTCCCTGGCTTTTTGAGACAAGTTAGTGCCAATCAGCCTAATTACAGTCTTTGCTGAGATAACCACATGCTTTCCTGCTGAATGACAGGCTGGGTTACCATGTGGCTCAGGGCCAGGACCAGCTGCCTCCCCGTCTGGGCCAGGCCACCGCCTCCGTCACACCGGTCGCGTCCCCGAGGGATGGGGGGGACAAGCGGACGCTGCTCCCCTCCGGCGAGGGCATGCTGAGAACAGGAGGGTGCAGGCAGCCCTGCCTGCAGGAGCCTGGCTGCCGCAGCCCGTGCTTGCAGTTGGTTTTATGGGCTCCCTTAATGCGACAATGAAAGGAAACATGCTGCGAGCGCGGCCGGGCTGCTGCATGGGTGTTACAGCTCCGAGATCAAAGGAGAAGCTCGGGGCGAGCTGGGCGATGCTGCAGTGCAGGCAGCTGTGCACCCCATGGGAGGGGGATCCCACGCCGTGCTGTACCCCCATCCCAGCACTACAAGTGAGGAGTGCGCCGGGCACCCGGCACAGCCTGTTGTCACCTCAAATTGGGGACCAGCTACAGTGCAGGACACTGGGAGCAGCACGGCAAGGGCTGGATCTGCAAGCGGGGGCTCCCCGTGCTGCTGGTGGGGGGTTCAGAGCAGGGCTCCCAGCACCCCGCTCGCAGGGGGAGCACGGGGACACAGGTGCTCCATACAGCGGGGCCCCCCCCCAGGGCTCAGCACCCTTCAGCGCGGGGATCCCAGCCATGGCACCGTGCGGGGAAGCAAGTGCAGGGAGCGGGGCTCTGCCCGTGCCCTGACCAGGGAGCTGCCTACGGCCAGAGCTAACCCGAGCTGAGGGCAGCAGCAGACCTGCCGCAGGAGCACGGGGCAGGACCGGCTGCCGGCGCTGGGCATGCAGGGACACCCCCAGAGGCAGCCAGCACACAAGTTTCCAGCCCAGATTGCAAAGCACAATTTTGCTTTCATCCCGGGGGAGCTCTGTGCTCCCTCTGCTCTCAGACCAGCCCCGCACAGGGTGGGGGGAGCAAGCCTGGCCCAGGGGGAGCAGCTTTCCAGGCTGACATCCCTCTTGCATGTGCCCCAATGCAGCAAATCCCAAATGCACCAGCTGCGTACCAAAGACACCCCCCCCAGCCTGAGCACTCACGGTTCAGCACCCGCCGTGTCCTCGCCGGGGTCAGACACCACGGACCCCACTGGCCCCAGAGCTGCATCAGCCCAGGCTGCCAGGAGCAATCACCCCCCCCACCCCCAGCTCCCTCCCCTTTAAAGACTCCCCACCCACCTCTGCAATTAAAGGGCTGCGGTGGGCTCACCTCCCCCCACACACTTGGGTGTTGCTGGACCAAAGAATTGGGCTCTCGGCTTCTTCCTGCTTAAAATTTGCGCAGCAAAGAGAGAAAGGAAAGAAGGGGTGTGGGGTAACGGTGCCTCATCGGACAGGTTTCCACCCTCACAGGGATGTCCCAGGTGAGGGACATCCTTGCTTCCAAACCCATCTCATCGTGCTGGAGGGTGAGGAGCGGCTGGATGCGAACCCCAGCAGCAATCAGCTTTGTGGCTGACAAAACCCCCGCAGTGGGTCCAAAAGCTGCTGTGGAGGAAACAGCCCAAACAGCACCAGGAGGATTAATAATAACCAGCCTGAGATCTGATTTCAAGGGACCGGCCACATCCAGTTCTGCGAATAACACTTGCTGGGTGTGATCAAGGGAACGCCGGGCTTGGCGAGGCAGGAGAAAGCTGGCTGCTCTGCCCGGCACGGCCGCGTGCACCGGTCCAGCCCAAGTTCCCGCAGCAGGATATGTGCAGAAGTGGCAGTGGAGGATCCGGACATCCTCACATCCCGGAGATCGGCACGCACCTCCTTGGGATGAGTCACGCTGCTGTGCCAGGGCGGTTCGTTAGGCAGCTTCCACCAGCACAGAGGAATGCATTGAACAAAGACCCAAAATCCCTGTTGGTTGTAGAGGGAAGAGTTAGTCATGCTTGTGTTCCACGCTGCTGAGTCACCCAGCAGCCACGGAGCTGTGGGAGAAGGGACTGGAGAGGGTGGGAGCGACTGTTTACTGACTTTACGTGTAAATCAATCAGGAGGTTGTGACGATGCCATAAACCAAGACGGTCACAAGCTGAGAGGGAAGAGGAATAGTTGGGCAGAGTTTATAGCTGTTAAAGAAAAGAAAAAAGGAACCATAGAGGTATTTTATTTGCAGGACCGGTGCTGGCTTTAAAAATTATAGGTAACATTATATTGCGGTTTATATACCACCAACAGACCCAAAAGCTCTTTTATACGCTGCGGCAGACGCAGCTTCTTCCTGCCTGATTCAGAGCAGCAGCTGGGCCACGATTTTTGAAGGCATCAGCATCTCAGCCGGGGCTGTGGAAGGCAGCTGATGGCTTGAAAACCCATCCGGGCTGTCCCAGGAGCAAGGCTTGTTCAGGGCAGCTAATGAACAGCCCGCACAGAGGCAATTGCCTCGTTGGACTTTTAAATTGGGACACAAAGCATGTTCGTGCTGGTAAAGCGGAGTTTTCTTTATCATGGATGCCAGCTTAACATCTAGCATTTAATTTTAACACCAAAGGCTCGAGTCTCCAATGACTAAGGTTTCCTTTGATCAAAATCATGGCTCTGGTGAGCAAAATGCCCTGACGCTGCTGGCAGGGAGGTGTGAGCAGCACGCAGCCGCGGTGGCTGGCCCCAGCCCCGTGCAGGACATGCTTGCTGGAAATGCTGCGTTGGGTTTCGCTGTTGAGGTCGGGCCATCGGTGGTTGTTCCTTGTCCCGGCTAGGAGCATCTCCGGGGCTCTGCCGGCAGCGTGCCGGGGTTTCCCCGGGTCTCTGCTGCTTTGCCCCATTGCACAAGCCCGGAGGGCTATGGATGGGTGCAAACAGAAAATAGGTGTATCTGTAGCCTACATCCACAAAGGGATTTGAATCATTCCTGAAGGTAAAGCAGGAATTATATCTGCTTGTAAAGTAGCCCTTGTTCCCATTGTGCACGAGGCAGGAGAACCGCTCAGCCCATGACATGAGAATTTCCTACCCGTGACTGTCTCGGCCACTTGCCTCCAGAGCTTGAATCATTTCTCTCATTCGATGCAGAAGTCGGAGGATTTCCTTGAAAATAGAGCCTTTGTTTGGCAAATATTTCTCCCGTCTGGTCCGGGGCTGTAAGCGCTCTTTGTTGATTAAATGACAATCTCCCTCTCAGCCAGCGCGATACCATCAGCAGAGAGACAGGGCTTTCGAGGCCCGTCTGAATTGCCGGGGAAGGGTCCGTGCCTGTGCAGACGCCCTGCGCGGAGGAAGTGCTGCGTGTGTTAGAGAACAGGTTTGTTTTTTAAAATAATACCAGGCTACATCCTCAGCGGTTTCGAATTTGGGGCACAGACTGTCGAGCTGTTCCGTGATTTGAGAGCACCTGAAATAATGGGATCTTAGGCTGGAGGCGATCTCCTAGAACCTCCCAGCCGCCATCATAATACAAATGGGTCGTAATAAAAAATAAATTAGTGTGAGTCCACAGAAGCCAGCAGAGCTCTATCCTTTTCACAGGCTGAGGATCCAGATGAATATTTCATTTAAAATATTCTATTATGTTGGCTCATATCATTGTAATATCTGAGTGTCTCACATTTGTAATGCAACTTTACAACAGCTTTGTGAGACCTGGAAATCTCAGACTGAAAATTATTTCAGGCACCAGCCATCTATTTTACTCCGTGTTGGTGCAGCATCTGGCACAAAGGAGTCCACGGCTGGGCTTCCTGGTGCTACTGAAGATGCAGAATAAGCAGAGCAAGACCATGCATCTCAGGACAAGGTTGCACCGAAGCGCAGGACGATGCAGGGAATTGGATTGAGCCTCCCAGTGCCAGAGCGGTCCCACCGGCACATCCATCTCTGCAGCTGGAACAGCCGCAGCAGTTGGAGCGCTCCAGCACGGGATCATCATCTTCTATCAGCACATGGGAAGACAACGAGGTTTGCAGAGGCTTTTCTATCTCACACGGTTTGTGAGCAGCCTCGCTTGCTCTAGCACCACACCGGTGTTTGTAAACAACCTTCTTAAAATACATCGAGCAGGATGTGGGAGCGTCACGTGAACGTGCAGCTTCTTGTCAAGGCAACGGGCCCGACTCTGCCCTCAAAGGGTAGAGCAGAATAACTCACCGAGCTCATCTCACCAGCCCCGAACATCGCCAAGGACAGCTCAGCGTAGGCAGCTCCACTTCCCACCTGTGCAGTGGGAACAGCACAGGGACAAGGACCACGCTGACCAGGGATGCTCGGATGCTGGAAATGACTTGCTGCCTCTGCCAGACCTACTTTAGCAGACGACACCAGCTGCTTCCCAAAAGGTGCACATAACCCTGAAACAAGCTGCTATGAAATGACTCAGCCAAGGCGAACCCTTCCTCCTCACACCTCCTTGTGCTGGTGTTTGACTTGTGACCTGGCAGAGGGAGATTGCTAATAATACCTGCATTTTATATAGCGCTTTTCTTCGGGAAATCTCAGATGGTTTTACACAGAAGTCAAGTCTATTTGGAGCTCAAAGCTTCTAAGGATGTGTCAAGGACAGAGTTTTGGTGCCCAGGAAGGCAACATGGGAAGGGTCTATTGCCAGGACAGATCTGTTAAACCAATCTAGCAAGAAAGCAACGATGGCTGTGGTTAATTTGCCATTGATAGGGTCCAGAGTAAACACCGCAGAGATGATCAGGGAGGGAGTTACCTCTTTCACAGCCATGGTTTCAGGTTAGCCAGCAGAGTTTAGATGCTACAGCCCTGTTTTATGATGTGCCCCAGAGACCGGTGGGAGCACGAGGTGGCTGTGAAAGCATCTCATGCCATGCCAGGCCAGGCGCCCCGTCCTATCGCGGGAGGACCGAGCTCTGGCACCGCAGCCAAAGCAGGTGCCCGACCCTCGGGAAAGGGGTCCAGGGAGGGAACCAGCGAGGCCTCACGCACTGGGGACCGCTCAGAAATAGCCCCGAGCCGTGCAGAGGAACGCCTGGGGAGAGCTGGTGCGTACACTGCAGGCTTTGTCTCGGGCAGGTCGGCTGGGTGTGTGCTTCCTGGCATACAATTCCCAGATTAGCAGGAGCCGGGCTGCCAGCAGCTCCTCCGGCTCGGCCGTGAATGAGCCGCTCGGGGCTGGGAACCGCGGCCCAGGTCAGTGGTTCAAGTGCCCGGCGCTGGCCAGCGGTTCCGGGCAGAGGCAGGGGATGGGTCGAGGTGAGGATGCGGGGGTGGGACATCTCCTCCCATGCACCCAAGGGAAAATGAAGGGGCAGGGGGGCATTTCTCTACCCCACGGGGACAGGACCCCCCGACCCCTCTCTGATACCCCTGTAAGAGGTCGGCTTTGTCTTTCAGCCCCAGGGGATGGAGACCACCACTGGCCAAGGTGATCTCACCGCTCCTTTTGCGGTAGGTGAGGAACAGAGGCAGAGACCTGTCTCTTCTTACCCCCAAATTAATAAACAAAAACCTTAAAAGCCACAGAGAATAACTAATGTGGAAAACATGAAAAAGCTGGAGGGTGGAAGGGTTGGGAAAGGAGAAAAAGTAATTCAACAGCACTATTTAATAAGGGAAAGTGAATAATCAGAGGGAGAAGTGAGAACTATTTATTCACACTAAATGCTTAATCTGAAGGGGAAAAAAAAAAAAAATTCAAACCAAAGCCAGGCCGTGCCAGCCAGTGGGGTGAGACTCACGGTCCTTCCCAAGGAACAGGAAAGGAGAAAGCAAAAAGGGAAACGCGGTACGTTCGTTAAAGAGAAACGTAGGGGAAAGAAGAGGAAAAAGCTGGAGCTGAGGAGCTCTTTGGGACAGACCAAAGCCTGGCTGATACCGGGTGGGGAGCAAAGAGGAAGCGTCTCTGCCGGGAGGGCTGCCGATGCGGGGGGGTCCGGCGGGGCTGCTCCCCACCTCTCCCAGGCGCTGGATCTAGGGAGGGAGAAGGATGCACCTCAGGGACTGCAGCGGCCGACGCAGCGCGGCGCTGCGTCCCACCAGCCCTGCTCCCCGCTCCCACCGCCGGACGGGGCTCCTGGGGCTGCCCCGCGCCCCAAAACGGGCTCTTCCCTTCCGTCGCCTGCAGCCACTGGGCAGCACAGGGCCCTGGGGCACGGGGCTCCAGGCACCTCCAGCGTCTCTCGCTATGAGAGCTGGACCCATGCCGGCACGTTGCAACCATTAGCATGAAGCAAGGCTGTTCCAACACCCCACTGGCGCCCGGCTGCTTGCACCCCTCCAGCTTCCAGCCCCATTTACTGCCTCGGAGAAGCCGGACACCAGCGACTCCCCGCCGACTGCGGCTCCGGGAGCCGTGCCAGGCATGGCCCTGCCTTTATCTGCCTGCGAAGACCATGCTTATGAATTGGCGTCTGTTTGCAGACACCCCCTCAGAGGCTGAAAGGAGCTACTGTGCGGGCTCTCGGGATCAGACCCGTGCCCTGGAGCTCACGGCAGATGGGTTCAGACAGAAGCATCCCTATGAAACTCTGGGTGCTTTCCTAAATGCTCAAAGCCTGCGCCTGCCCACACACTGCAGAGCGAGGTGGCTGCAGAGAGCGCTGAGCATGGAAGAAAAAAAAAATTAAGCAAGCAAACAACCCGGTAAAACTCCTGAGTGTGACAAAGAAACCGCCTCCACGCTCCATTTTCCAATGGTATTTTGAAGTTTCCCAACCCCCCTGTTGCAGCTACTCAACACATCTGGCCTTTGCACGAGGGAGAAGACGGGGTTCTGCGAAGTGACCCCAACACACACGTGCCCGGTGGGCAGCGAGGGCAGGCAGCCCCCCCAGCACCCCCCTTCCCACCTCCCAGACGTGCTCTTCCTGTGCCTGGAGCGGAGGAAGTCGCTTTTTCCTCTCTCCCGAGCTGTCCCTGCCTTCGGGAGGAGCGTGCTGGCGGTCGGCTGCCGCCGGCTCACACCAGCGATAAGCAACGCGCAGATCTGCCTTCGCAGAGCCAGGCTTGGGAGCTCCACGTGTTTCCTCCGCGCGGGGACAGAGGGTTTCTGTAGCCAGTTGTCTCATACTGCCCTTGTCAGCCCAGATTTCAGAGGCATTTGGAAATCTGGCAGTGAGCCAGGAGGTGCTTTGGAGGGGAGGAGTTGGTATGCAATCTCTTGTATGAAAGGGGAAACTGAGGCACGGAGCGCAGAGCCAGTCTTCTTAAAGGGGAGACTTAAAACTGGGCTCATTTAATAAATAACCTCACTAAAACATGCTGGGTTTTTTTCTGCAGAAGCCACCAGCTTTTCTAAAATGGATTTATGGACCTGACACTATGCAATTTTTAAGCATACTAGCCCAAGTGCCTTGCCCCTGGTCCCACAATGGCTTGGTGGAGGAGACAGAAAGACAGCTGTGGCCACAGAGCACTGTGGTGGCACATGGCACGAAGAGGACGTCCCATGTCACTGCACGGATGGCGTTTTTCTCTTCTAGACTGACCTCAGCCTTTTCCAGGGGTTCCTGCTCCACTCGCTCCCAGCTGTACCCAGCTTCTCCCAAAGCAGCCAATGGTTTCTCCTGCTCTGTCTTCAGAAAACCTTGGTTAGAGAAAGAAATAGGGAGACAGACACCCTGAGTACTACAGCAAATTGGAATAACACTCTCAACGTGTCCCCACAGCCAGGAATCGACCCCGGACGCTGACTCCTCGGCCACGTCACAGACCTGCAGCACCTTATAAGTGGATTGTCCCAAGCTTCTTGCCTGCAGAGAGGTCCGCCGCCACGCCTGAGCGCTCTCTGTGCTGACCTGCCAAGGATCTGAGAGTCTTCTCAGGGTGCTCGCAGGAGCCCCGTGCTTCAGGACTCACGCCCCAGACGTGATGGGTTAGCTTTCTTACCTGATTAGGAAAAAAATACCCGGGAGACCATGGTGTGCCTCCCAGAGGGAAGGGATGGGAGCTCTGTTTTCTGAAATATTTCAAATCCAACGGGCAAAGTTGGAGGGAATGGTCTGGACAGAACAATTCTGTGCTGGGGACAAAGGTGAAAAGGAGGAAGGTCTGGGAGTCCCTTCCCTCCCCTCTTGCTGGGAGCCCATACGATGACACTCAGCCCCCCCCCCCAGATTTATCAGCCCCCTGGTAGATACCTGCAGTCGCAGAAACCCCCCCTCTCTTCCCATATTTATGCAACAGACTATCAGAAGGTGTATTTATAAGTTATTTTGTCCTAAACAGATTATAGCTTGACAGCTCTTCCAATGCCTGAAAAACACAAGCTGGCTTATGCTGGCTTGTCTGGACACGGCAAACAGACGGTTTGATTAACGTCCAACATGCTCCAATAGCTATTATAGGAACAAGGCCTGGATCTGTTGTGTTTTTTTAATCAATTTGATAAATCTGATGCATGTGAGAAGCGCTTTGCCTGAAGCCTTATATTCTTTCTTCATCCGGAGCCCAGAGACAGCAGAGCCGCGATAAAATCGGCGTGGAAACACCCGTGGTCTTGGCACGGCGGCTGTGCTCTGCAGGGAGCTGGGGCATCGCAGCTCCGACCTCGGCCCCCAGGCGCTTGGCACTGCCACCACCTCATCCTCCCACCCTGCCCGACTGGGAAAGGCGCCTTGCCTCCCCCAGCAACCCCAGAGGGAACCAGGAGGAAACTCCGTGGATAAAACCTGATAAACAACAGGGGTTTTGCTGTTCCTTTTCACAGTTGCAATTGCTCTCTGTACCACAGCATCCCTGGAGAGCCGTCACACCCCGCTGAGCTGGGTGCTGCGGAGCCAGGCGAGCTGGACCAGCTCCCTCCTGCTGGGGAGCAGCGGCCGGCCCCGCTCCAGAGCAGCAAGGGGAGCAGAGAGCAACTTTCCCTTAGTCACATCCTCCGGACAGTTAAGCAACCCACGTCCACCCGTGCTCCAGCAGCCTCGGGGCAGGGGTTGGAGTCCTGGTTTTGCCAAGGGTTTGCAGGAGGCGAGCCTGCCCACTCCTGCGACACCCACACTGCGTGGGGTGACCAAACCCGTAGATTGATGGAAAACCTCTTGGGGCCATGCAGAGAGGGCCCCTGACGCACCCCATCCTCCTGTCCCCACCGTCCCCTGCTCCCCGCAGCCTGGAGCCAGGCGCAGGGCAGGGAGCCAGGGTGGCCCCGCACACACCCACGGGTGTCTGTGTCACCCAGCTGGGTTAGCCCAGCTCGGCTCAGCTCGGTTGGAAGTCGGAGAGTGCCATCTGGTGCTCCGAGGAAATTCCTCTCCCCAGCAGGTTCCCGCAGCTCTGCTGAAGGGCTGGGGGGAGCCAGCGGGGGGGTTCTGCTCCCACCCTTGGCAGGGGAGAGCGGAGGAGCTCACCTCTCGACCAGGACCACATCAGAGGGTTTTGCAGGCAGGAGGGGCAGAACCGCTGTTGCAGGTTCATTAGCAGCCGCATTCAAAAGAGGCTCCTCTTTGCTTTCCAGCTCCATCAAGCTTGCCGGGGCATGAGGCTGCAGCAGGAAAAAAAAAAAGAAAAAGATGATGTCAGAGTTGACAAAATGACTCTGTACAACAGCTTGATTCTGATGTAACGCTAATTCCAGTAGCTGATCTTGAAAAAAACCTCTACCTCTTCTTCCCCCCCACCCCTGCCATGCCAATTTATCATCCAGAGATCTCAGAGCGCTTCATGCAATTGAGTAGATGTCTCCAGATGGGAAACTGAGGCAAGCAGGGGAAAAGGTTGGTCCCAGGTCACATAGGGAGCGAGCAACAAAACCCAGCAAACGTGGTCTCCAGCCTCCCATGCCCAAACTGTTAACTTGGCTCTTGTCTCCCATATTTTGCCAGGCGGTGGCAGGATCTGTAGCATGGTTATGCCATATAGAAAGGAAATCTATTAAAAAACCAACTTTTTAACAGCTTCAGACAGCTCTCCAAGGCTACTGTGAAAGCACTGCCCTGGAGTCCCTCTTCACTGTCTGGAACAAAATATTGACCATTTCTCAAAGAGCTGATTTAATGCGCTGCACCATCCAGCAGAGAGGGGCCTAATTTGTCTTCTATCTACATGCTGCACCATTCGCACCCCACACCCACGCTTCGGCAGAACGGCTTTATTAAACCACCAACCTGTCCGCCACCCCAGCTACTTCCTGCAGCTCTACCAGGTCCTGCATCTTTTTCAGCGCCTCTCAGAGCCCTGACCAAGCAGCTGCAGTCTCTGCTCTGCTGCAGATTTGTTTCTCTGCTACAGACCTGCCCTGTTCTCTGGATTGGAGATGCCCATCCTGCTCCATCCGTGGCCTCCTCCGGGCTTGCTCACACTGTCTTGGGGAAATCACCAGCATCCCTGACCTGACCCTCATCTCAGATGGAGACCTAGTCTGCAGGGGCATCTCTTGTTCTACTTTGGATCGACGTGTTAGAGAGATCCAGGAGCTATTACAATCCAGGGATTGCTAGGGATGGCAAGATAATTTTGCACATACAGCTTGTTCCAGGGCTGCTGGGTAACCAGTTACCCCAATTAAACAATCATAGTCACAGTGGGGGTCTGTAAGACCAGGAAGGGAATCCCAAAGACCTGGCTTTTGCCACTATTCCTATGTCACTCCCATCCACCCCATCTCAGCAAACATCCCGATACCATGTGTTGCCCATCACTGACCAGCAGCAGCCTGAGACCATTCCCTGCTCAGCCGGAAAGGACCACGGAGGTACAGAAGAACTTCAAAGACACCCCTGAAAGCCCACAGCCTCTGACGCGGTGGTGCCTTGGCAGTGCCAGGGAGGAGTTTTAGCATCCCCCATGCTAATCTATCCCTATGCCTTTTCCAAGGCCTGAGGGCACTTAGATCTGCCTGCACGTAGATCCTTCTCAGGAGTGCCCACCGCCCTAGCCCCGCGCTCCATGTCCTTTCACCAACCTTATGTGAATATCTGAATATCTGTCGATATCTGTTCATGTTGAAGAGCCTGTTCCACTGGGACAGCTCTGCTTTCAGGGATCCTGCACCCTCATCTGCTGTTTAAAACAAACGCAAAGAAAACAGTGACTCCCCAGAGCTGTCACCTCCCCTCCTGCATGTGGTCCTTGGCACAGCAATCAAACGTGCCCCCGTCTGAAAGAGGCTATCGTGCCGTCCAGATCCCCCAGTACCAGCAAAGCAAATGGACTTATTGCCAGGCTGGGCTTTGAATTCCGTGGGCAACCAGCTGAAGTGCCCCAGCCCCTCGCGTCCCCTGGGCAATTTTCCGTGCTCTCTGCCCTGGCCCATGGGTCCCTCCCCGGTGATCTCACTGCCTAGGCAATGCCCCGCTTGGTCCTCTCCAACACGCAGCTTTGATGCCAACATTTAGCCAGCAGACAGCGTGCAGCACTAGCCCCAAGGCTCATATCCAAAAAGCAGCACACAGACTGGGAGAAGGGCTACCAGTCATTCCTCAGGACTTCTCCCACCAACCAGCTGCCCCAGGCAGCCCTCGAGTCCTCAGGGATGAGGCGGGGGATTTCCTTTCCCTCTGAGCCGTCCTCTCACCTTTCGGGAGCTGCTCTTTCTCCCATTCAGCATCAAAGTCCGCAGAAAACATCGGCATGGAGCTTGCACCGCAGGTAACATCTTCACCATCAGCACCCAGACCTTGAAGGAGCCCATCCCTGGAGGCAAAGCACAGTTACGTGTGCTCAAAGGCCAGCAGGACCAGCATGGCAATTTCTGACCCTCCAGCAGCAACACCAATGCAGCTGGATCTGGTTGCATCCCTTGTCAGCTGGAGAGGCCAAGGAGAGCAAAGGGCTGTAATTCGGGTTTCTGATGGGTGCCACAGTCCATCCAGCACCGCCTGGGGACCTTTGGGGAGGTAAGAGCAGCACAGGCAGCGGTGGGAACGGAGCCTGCCTGCTGTGGATGCAGCATGCCCTGAAGCCGTGCGGGTTCTGGAAGCCAACTGAAGCTTTACTGGAAACACTGGGCTCATTTCAATGTTTTAAGGAAGTAAGGGGAAAACTGGGTTTTATAAAATCCAGATGAGAGGCTGTTTATAAAGTCCAAACGAGCAGCCTTCTGCAAAACACTGGCTGCTTGGGATCTGACAAGACTGATGCAGCCAAGCGGGCTTCTCCCTATCCCTCCAGGGCATCCATGTCAATGAGGACACGCTCCCTCAATGGGGACACTGAAGCAACTCAGGCCTCTGGCCCCATGTCACCCCCCTCCCCAATGCTTACGTCTCCAGAGCTTTGTCACCGAAAGCTTCTGGCATGGCTGTCCCCTCCTCGCTGGCCACCCCGCTGCCTGCAGGAGCGTCCGCCACATCACCGGCCACCGCCAGCTCCATGTCGCTGGTGCTCAACGACAAGCAGCTTCTGCTTGTGCTGCTCCCCAGGGAGCCGGCGAGGCTGAGCCCCCCCAGCTCCCCCAGCAGCGGCTCCGTGCTCTCCCCCTCAACATCCCCCTCGGCACCCTCCCAGAGCTCCCAGTATGGGTGCTGCTGGCCTGCCAGCTCCCCTGGCTTGCTGCTGCCCCCAACGGCGCCCAGCTCTTGCCCCTCCACTTCGGGCTCCCGTGTCCCCCCCCTGCTTCGCGGGAGCCCAAAGAGACTCCTGAGGAGCTGGAGCAGGGAGGGACGGCTGGGAGCCCGGGCAGCCGTCGGGGCATCCATGGGTGCCGGCGCTGGGAGCAGGGCTGTGGGGTCGGCCGGTGGCTCAACGGCTCAGAACTGGATTTGAATCAAACGGCCCCAAACCGCCCAGAACCCAGAGCTGCGGCACTGAGGCAGTGACAGGGGTCTGAAACAAGGTGTGTGTGGGGGGAAGATGGCACCTGGGGGGGCAAAGGATGCACAACCCAGGGCTGGGAGGGGGATACAGACCAAGCACAACCCAGGGCTGGGGAAAAAGAGGAGCCCCAAAAGGCGAAACCTCCCTTCTACCCACAGTGACTCATTCTTGCAGCATCCCCGCCTCTGCCATGGTTTGACCTAGCTCTGAATTTTCACACCGGCAAGGGAGGGTGGGAGGAAGGGGGAAGGCTCATGAAAACACGGAAGAACTCCTCCAGCAGCACAGTACGATGGCCAAAGAGACAAAGATAAAAAATTACTACTTCTGCAGGCAGCAGCAGAGCAAACAGCTTTTAAAAGCAGCGTCTGCGTTTGCCATCACAATGCAATACATTCATGACAATAATGGCAGGAACCGAAACAGCAGCAAACTCAAGGACCCGTCTCCCAAACCCAGGCACATTTCCAGTGACTATTTTCCTGGGTCCACACTCTCAGGCGGGGACATGATTTTCCCCACAATGTTCCTGTGCTCGACAGAGCCGTGCTGTAGCTGCAGTAACTGGCATAAAGCTGCTCTGGCTGATGTACTGTGTCCCTTGCGGAGGCACGCTGGTAGGAGTTCAGCTTTGCTCCTGCGCTAGGAGTTCCTTCTGGCTGGCTCTGGCAGTGTCTGCTCATCCTTGGCTCAGCTAGTCCACAAGCTGCTGTCTGCAAGAAGGGTTTTTTCCCCCAAAAAGGCTCATCTAAAACTGCCATGTCATCATGACTGGTTGAAACTGAGATTCACCCACCCTCCAGCTGCACCCTCCTATTTCCTTTCCTCTGCCATCACCGGGCTCGGGCGGCCAGCGCAGGGCACGGTTCCTGCAAAGCACAAACCACAGTCCTCCTCACCGCAAAAAGTGTGTTTTTCACATCAGTCCCTTGCTCTTGCTGGCACAAGAGGAGGGCTGGGGATGCACAGCGGAGTGCAGCCCCCTTCCCAGCAGCAGCACAGAGTTAGACTACACCAACCAATTGGTGAAACCACGTCCTAAAATGCCACGTGAATCCTGAAACCAGAGGCTCCTTCTCTACGGCTGCAGTGCATCTCTTATTTACACCAGCAAATACCTCTCTTCATTTACACCAGCAAATACCTCTCTTCATTTACACCAGCAAAAGGGGCTGCTGGCGGAAGCAGGGAACATTTCACATCAGCATCAGTGATTGCTAAGCCAGTGCGGCACAGCCGGCTGGGAATTTCTTCCTTACTGCCTCAACATCTTAAAACCACTGCAATAGCAAGGCAGACTGTCTCCGTACCAGCAGAGCCACACGCAGGATTTAGACCACTCATTAAACGATCACCTAAATACTTGCTTGCCACCATCATTTCTTAGTGTCCCTACGGGCCATTCCCATAACGGAGCTGGTGCTTTCAAACTAATTTCCCTTTAACCCCGGTATCTCCCCCCTCTTTAACACTCCCCAGCAGCCATTTGCAGACACATCACAATACGTGTCCCTGCTGCCCACCCACCGCTCAGTCCCCACAAGCTCCCTGCTGTACTCGCTCTGGACACAGAGGAGTTGCCCAAGCCTCCTGCACAGCTTATTTTCCACAACTTTTGTGATTAGAAGCAGCTACAAATATCGTACACCTGATGCTCACCCAGTACCACTTTCCCAGCTGATTTTCTACAGCCCTGCCACAGAGGTGTTACACAATGTATTTGAGGTGGAAGAGAAGTGGTTTGCAAAAAGGAAGAAGGATTTTAGATGAGATTCGGTTTTGCAAAAGTTCTCACCAATGGCGCCGCCTAATGAGGTAATACTAAGGGATGCTAAATCTGAAACAGTGGTGAGAGTCAGGAACAGCCCAGATTGATGTAACGTGGTGGAGAAAAGCAAAGGATTCATCCTGCAGCAGTCAGCGCGTCCTGCTGGGCACACATCACACTGGCTGTGCACACGAACAGCCACCAGCACAGACCAGCAGGGGCACTGGGATAACCCAGAGGTGGGGACATTCAGACCCAAACAGCCACCATTGCTACATTCACCACCAAAACTCACCCCAAGGCTCAGTGCAGAATTAAGGTTGGTGGTGGGACCTCGAGCCCCCCCCAGGACCATGAGTTTCTCTGCAAGCACACGCTGGGAGGAAGGCAGACCCCTTGCTACCAGGCTGATGGGGACAGTCCCCATTAGCCGATTCCTCACCTTCCTCTGCTCCGTGATTAGTCTTACCCCACCAAAAGCCATCTCTGGCCCAGGCACATCTCTCCTGGCCCCCGTCCCCCGCAGCCACTGTGGGCATCCTTTGCTTTGCCCTCCACAACCTGCTTTTCACTGGTGTTGATGCAGCTGCCACCCTCAGAAAGGTCTGCCAAGGCCACGTCCCCAGCAGCCCGCACCTCCAAGGCGAGAGGGCATCTCTGGAGCCAGAGCAGGGCTCTCTGCAGCCAGGGGCCCATTTTCCCCAGCAAAGCTCAGCCAAGAAGTCAAGGATTCAAAAATCTCTCTGTTCGACTCTGGGGCAGGGAGCATCCCACAGGGCATGTCGTCCCAGGGCATGAACAGTGCTCCTACCATTAGGCAGACAGGTAATTTGATAATTAGCAGTCAGGCATTTATACTGGCCCCAAACCTCTGCTTATCTGGCATTTTTCAGCACCAACAGTGAAGTCTCTGGCAGTCTCCCAAGGAGCCAGGGGAGGAAAAGCAGCCGGGGCAGCTTGCTGAGCCGAAGAGCCACCGCCAGCAAAGCTATCTTGCTCTCCAAGGTGAATCATGCCCTTTCCTCCAGCCACTGTGATTTTTCCTGATCTCAGTGGATTTCAGATTTGGTGTGAAGCACCTCTGCCACCGCCAACTTTTTTTCTGGTAGATCAACACAGAAGTTTCCTACTAGAAACCAGAAATGCTCTGATAATGACTTTAACAGGGCTCCTGGCCCTACCTGCCAGGGAACCTAACAGAGGGCAAACCGATCATGCTAAGGTGCTGCAGCCTTACCAAAAAGGTCAGAAAAATCACTGGAGAACCCACGGAGAAACTGAAGACTCCCGGGGAATCCTGGCAAGCAGGGTGTTGGGGTGGGACGTGCCGTGGGCAGCAGCCTCCGACCCCGCTCCCAGCAAAACCCCCCTGCGCCGCACAGTGTCCCGCAGCCAGGCGATGCCCCGGTTTCACCCCAACCCCCGGAGCCCCTCGAGGAGCCCCGCAGCCCCCCGCCACCGCGGTGCTCGGTGCTGCACAGAGCCGCACCGCAGCCGCTTTCCCACGCTCCGGCCGGGGAAAGCGCCTCTAGAGGGAGCTGAGCCCTGCCCGGCTCCGCGTCTGCATCTATGGTCCGGGGTTGGGTTTCTTTTTTTTTTTTTTTTTTTTTTTTCCTTCTCTCTTCTGCTTTTCCCTCCTCCTCCCCGGCCCTGCTCGCTTCCTTCCCCCGCGCCGCGCCGCTGCGCTCCGGCGAGGAGGCAGGAAGGGAGGCGGCGGGGATGGGGCAGCTCCCCGCCGGGATGCCTTAGCTCCCCGGGACACCCCGGCCCGCCTGGTCCCCGCCGGGACGCGGTAAGTAGCGGGGGGATTCTCCCCACCCCCCCAGCCTCCCCCGGGATGGGTTATCTTTATTCACCGGGCCCGGCCGGGCGGTGCCGAGGCTGCCGTGAGCCGGAGGAGGGATGCACCGGGAGCCCCGGGGTGCCGGGGGGCTCCGGGGGAGCCCGGCAAGGCGGGAAGGGGGAGGGCAGAGCCGCAGGGCCTCATCCTGCACCCCCCGCTGAACAAGGTTAAAGTACGCAGGAGTACCTCAGCAAGCAGCACTCCGGTGTGTGCAGTAGCTGAACCAGGGCTGAAAGGTCTCGCTCGGAGCTGATCGTTGCCCCAAAGAGGGAATATTGCCTCTTTTAATCATATTTTTTCCAGCTGGGTTTTTTTTTTCCCCCTTTGCGAGGCCGCAGTGGTGACAGCCGCACCCGGCATCCCCGTGCCAGCGCTCAGCGTAGGGGTTCAGGGTACACAGGATTGTGTGAGCTGTTGGTGGGAAGAGTTGTGCCACGCTGAGGACCGGGGTGACATCCATTTCACCCCGCTCTGGGCTGTGACCTCAGACGCGGGCATGGCATGTGTGGCTTTGCAGGCTTTTGCACGGCTGCCTGCACAGCTTCCCGCCCAGCAGCACCGTGGACCTCTGGGACGTGGGTGCATGGGGTTGTGGGGGCACCCTGGGTGCAATGTCTGCATCTGCTGGGGCTCGTGGGCCAGCTGGACCCTGGTGCCATGCTGGGTGGGTAAACACCAAACTGGGCAAACTCACCTGTTTGCTCTTCTAGGCCAGACTGGGAAGAGCGGGGCTGATTCTGCACTGTCCGAGCAGGGATGGCAGCAGGGCACAGGAGTCCCGTGGGATCTCCGTCGTGGAGAGGGTTAGCTGCCCTGCTAACGCCGCATGATGGAATCACTCCCGTGCACGGGCCCAGGGCCAGACCTGTGCAATGCTTGTCCCAGAGGATGCTCCATGCATTTCCTGGAACAGGATCTTCATAACATGTCAGGGGGTGACTTCAGAGCCCCATAGCCGGGCTTGTTCATCGGGATTATGGCTGCTCCTGCAGATCCTCTCCCCTCCAGCAGCTTGCAATTCTGCCTCTCTCTCTCTGGGCCAGTCCCACCATCTCCCTGCACCCAGGCACTTTCCTTTGGAGAAAAGTTGGGAGAAGTGGTGCGTGTGTCATGAGGGCACACAGGAAACGTGTCAGAGACCTTTAAGCAAAGGAGATGAGGGTGAAATGAGAACAGTTGAGGCAAAGGTCTTTTTTTATTAGGGAGGCCTGGCAGGTTCCAGGAAGGCTGATTCTTTGCATGGCATGTGCTCGTTAATAGAGATAAGACTCCTGTGCCATCCTGGAGGTGTTGCTAAATCCACATCCTAGGTGCTGTCTGCTGCTTTTAACCCTTTGCGGAGGGTTACAAGAGCAAAAAGTTGGGGTGGAGCTGAATCTTTTAACAGCTGCTGGGAATCAGACACTGCTCCCAGTAACCTGCAGCTTCCCCCAAACCATCTCTTGAGCCCTGTCTCAAGTCCTGGAGAGCCTTTATTTTCTGCAGCCGTGGACTGTCTTTAAGTAGATGGGTGTCATACCCTCCTTCACGCCTCTCCCTGCTCTCTTCCAGCACGGTATTCTCATAACAAAGGGGGAATGGGGCAAATCAAAGGGGCATCAGGCTGGGAAGCAGCACTCTTGATACTGGAGAGGATGGTCGGAGGCACTTTGACCTCCAGCAGAGACTGGCAGTGAGTTACCTTGGGCATTCACTTGGTTTGCAGGAGTGGGAGTTTAGGGTGCTCCCCGAGGAGCAGGCTGGGGGCTGGCAGCGTGCTGACGGGGACGTAGCTGCCGGTCGCAGATGTGCGTGTGTGCAAAAGGGCTGCGGTGTCCCGTGTTGCAAGAGAAGAAAGCGCTGCAAGAAACTATATTGAGAAGGAAACTGAAAATGAAAGTTCCTCTTAAATGACGGCCGCAGTCGCAGCCTGCTGCTTCCTAAGGGTTTGCCAGGCGGCAAATGTGAAGAATCACGTGAGTCAGCTGCTTCTCGGGCACCGGGCTCCTGTGCTCCCCAGACATCCGTCACACCGAGCGGCCAGGTCTGCATCAGAAATTCCCTGTTATTCGTGGCTGAGGTCTGGGTCAGAGGCAGTGGGTTGATGTGAAACACAGCCGGTTGCACCCACCGACCAAACTGTAAAAGCTCCAGAGGCAGCTGAAGTCTTTGGCTGGATGCGTCCGCATCCTCCCCAGCGCTCGGTACAGCCTTGGGCTGTAGCAGCGCGAAGTACGATAGAAATTCGTACTGCTTCGCTTACCCACGAACTCCAGAGAGCTGCTCTGAGTCTGGTCTTGCTTCCCCTGGAGAGGCACTGAGGCCTTCCTATGCAAGGGGGGCTGCAGCTCTCGCCTTGCCAAGCGCCCGGGGAGGGGCTGGGGATGGCAGCGGAGGGCGCACAGGAGGGTTTCCTCTGTGGAGGAGGGGACGGGGGCACGTTCATCCACTCCAAGCACTCCCTGAGCTGTCTCCACCACGTCCCAGAGCAGAGAAGAGCAAGGAGAGGAGCAGCTCTGGAGCCCAGGTCTCTGCTGATCTGGGCGAGTGGAGTCAGCTCTCCTCCCAGCTTTACTCTCGGTCCCAACTGCTGATCCTCATCGCGTTTCAGCTTTTCCGTGGATGGGGATGTTTGAGGTTGGGGAGGAAAAGGGAAATCCTGTCCTCGGAGGTGCATAGGAAAAAACAGCATCTCCATCTGTGTGTCACTACGCTCAGCTCCCTGAACGCAGCTATGCAAATACACGATGGCTTCCTAACCCAGACTGATAAGCTTTGCATTTCCAGCCCCCCATCCCCACTTGACTGCAGGCTGTACTTCGCATTACTGCTTATGGTCTTGTTTTTTCTTCTGAATAATCTTCAGTGTGAGGTTGTAAGCTCAGACCACGTATTACACTTCTACTCTTGACATAGGTGGTTATATATCCATAACGAGAGCTGTAAAAAATTTTTGCCCAGGATACAATTTAAACTTCTGGGCGTTGATGTGTCTTCATGAATTCAGACCTGGTGCAAATCAGAAAACCCACCAGTTTAGCCCTGTAGAAGTCTGGCCTGGGAACATGTACTGGCATGCCAAACAACAGGCTAGGAGCTGCAGTGATCTCTCTTGAACCCTGACGGTAACTGCGTGGCCTCGCTTCCTTCTCTGCAGAAACCAGGGGATGAGGTCAGTGCGACGAGCAGAGGGGGAAAGGAGCTGCAACGAGCCCTGAACTACTGAGCTCCATGAAGTTCAGGAGCAGTGCGAGCTGTGCATTGGTTCTCATTTAATTTTCTTATTCCAAGAGGAGCTCAGAAGACATAAAGAACAGGTGGAATTAGAGCCTCTGGATTTAGGAAAACAGAGACCTCATCTCCTGTAGAAGTTGTGGAAAACAAGTCGGAGAAATCGGCACCGTCGCTGCAGCTCCGCGCGGGAGCCGCGGCAGCTCGGTGTGCTCGCGGGTTGGTTTGCTCTTGCCGCGCTCTGAACCGCGGTGGCTGCAGGTCGGGGTAGCAGCATTTCGGGCAGCAGCGGAGCCCCGCAGCTCAGCTCCCAGACGTGTTCTCCGGGTGCAGCCGGGGAGTCGTAGAGCCCTTTGTGCTGTGATTTTTCATCCCAGCATGAAGCCACTGCAGATGCTGCCGTCGTCTGGGCTGAGTAAGAGCCGGTGCAGCCCGTGGCACTTGCTGAGCGGGTCAGAGGGTAGCTGGCAGGTTTCCAGCGAGGGTGGGGAGGTGGGGAAGTGGAGTTGGGTGGCTTTCCTCTTCTGGCATATGACTGTCTGCAAACACGTTACTGAGAAGAGTCAGGAAGAGAGGAGAAATCTAGCCAAGAGACTTGGTGTGGCCAGGAATCAGGGAGCGAGCGTGCCGGGAAGGGAGGAGCCAGGTCGCTGGCAGAGATAAAAACAGGCGGCACTGCTCCTCGGAGCGCCTGGCTCAGCCAAAGGGGCTTCCGAAGGCTGGCCTGGGAGGTGTGCGAGGGAGCGAGGGGCCGCGAGGCTCCAGCGTCCCTGCTGGCTGCTCATAACCTGGTTCACTTACTGTCTCTCGTCGTTCCAGGTAAAGCTGATACTCCCAAGCATCTCTCTGCAATGGCCTCAGGGAACGACGGTGACCCACCGAGGGCCCACGGACGCCGGGGAAGCAATGGGCGCAGGCTGTCACAAGAGCTCAACTCAGGTAAAAAGATTGCTGTGATATTCAGGGGAGGAAGCATTTTCAACCTATTCTTTCTTTTTTTTTTTTTTTTTCCCTGCTGTGTTTCTTTGAAAAGATGGTTTTTTCATACCTCCAGGGCCCTTTGCAAGGCTGGGATAACAAATGGGTTCCGTAAAGCTACGCTGAATTGAACTGGGAGAGCACATGCTGAATGCTTTTGGGAGATGCTTGGCATTGGATTAGCGCGGTGGACAGCAAGGGGGGCTCGAAAGGCACGGAGAAAATAGTGTGCAGGGACTGGGGTACGCTGGGTACGCTGGCAGCTCTGTGCGGGCAGGCATAGCGGGGTGCTATGGGGTGTGGGGCAAATCGCCCCGGCTGGCTGCGAGATGTACGGCTGGTGCCTGCCGTCATTTACCTTCCCTGAGAGCGAAAGGTGCTTGATGTATAAAACACACAGAAAAACACGCCTTGCTGAGCAGCGCCTGGTCTCAGGCAGTTGGTTTCGGTCTTGCTGTATCGGCTGCTGGATGAAATCAGGTCTCCGGTGTGCCTTGGCAGAGCAGCCGTGAAAAGTTGCGGCTCACCAACAGTCGGAAGCGGTTCAGTCCGTTGCTCGTGTGTGCCGAGCCCAGCAGACTGTGTAATTGCGTTTCACACTAATGGGTGAAACTGGGAATGGGGCCGAAAGGAACCCAGGAAAACCTCAGCTCCCGTTTCATCCCAAAATGATAAAATGCCACTGCACAGAAAGCTGTTAAACACGGGTGACTTCTTAACCTGTTTTGCAGGTGGACTTGTAAATAAGGCTGAGTCACTGCAGCTCTGTCAATAATGGAGATTAGAAGCTATAACTAACTGTTCATGTATTTGAGCTCAGATCCAGCTCAGAGCTATTTTATCGGCCTGATTATGTTATTTATACTCTGATATTGCCTGGACTCCTCTCCATCTCGGAGTACCATTTGTGCTAGATCCTGTATGAATACCCTGAAAGAAAAAAATACCCTGTCCTTCCCTTATCAAAGTCTACAAGGTATGAAAATAAATAAATAAGAGCAGTTGTTTACGTGTGCTGATTTCCTGTTGAAGCCAATGAGATGCTGATGTGAAAACCAGTGAGAGGATCAGGCCCTGAACTCTAACCACACTGTTTTACAGTCACGCTTCCTGTAGGCTTGCGAACACTTACTGGCGGTACTGGCATCCCTCTGCTTCCCAAAACTCAGGGGGGTCCGTCTGGAATGTGGAGGTGGGATCTCTGCACGCCTCTCAGGCAGAAGCCTCATGGACTCCAGTGGAAGCAGGAAGGTGCAGCTTCCACCAACACGTGCTATGGGCTTATGGGGCGGAAGAAGGCTTTTGTCAACAGTTATTAAGCCTGGTTTTCATTTAGGGCTCGCTTGCTCTGTTTATCTTTGGATGCGGTAGGGAGCGAAGAGATTTATCTGCAGCTCGGGGATTTGCTTGAGCATCATTCGAGCCCTTGTTGTGCCAGCCGTTCCGTAGGGCATGGACAAGGTGCTGCTGCTTCTGCCTAGGTTGGGTGGCCATTCGCACTTGTGGTGTTTTTAGGGCATTGTAGACGAAGGCAGTAGCTTCATACTCCTGGCTGTATGTGATGAAGAGGAGGAGCAACTTAGCCCAGGAAGAGTCATGCAAAGGGGAGCAAACGTTGCAGAAGGAGGGGTGGGAGGCTCAGCACCAACGGTGCTGAACTGAGCTCAGGAAAAAGGGCTCGTACTTCAGAAAAGTAACTCATTAACCTCGTCCTCCTTCAGTTCTCACCTGTAACGTGGGGGTGGCAGTGCTTCCCTGTTCAGACATGCTGCCAGGGTACGCGCACAGCTTCGGGAAAGGTTTGGATAATTCCATCGAGGCTTAGATCTGTGGGACAAGCCATGGAGGTGGCTGGCCTCACACGTGCAGGTAACCATGCCAAATACATCTCAGCCCCCCTACATTGCAGAGGGGCTAGTCCGTGTGATGAAAATATCGTTTATGTGGTCACACTTAGCTCCTGCATGGACCACGCCAGCTGGAATCCCAAAGCACTTTGTTAAGAAAGGTGATGTATCGCTATATCCACTAATTACTTCTAGGGAACCGGAGAGAGCTTTGATGCCAGTCTCTGCCAGGATGTCCAAGGTGTCGGGGTTGTGCATGGAAAGCCCTGCCACCCTGACTCACAGTTTGCAGTGTCTCGTCCTCAGATTACCTGGGCTTTCTCAGCTGTCTGTGTGTTTAATACTCACGTAACATACCTGGAGAGGTGTGAGGTTTGGTCCTTGGTTGTTTGTCTTAGCTCTGGACTTGACGTTGCATGTGAAGCAAGTCATGAACTGATAAGTAGTTGCTTAGGGACGTTAGTCATACATCTGTGAGCATCTCCGTGCCTTCATCTCCAAGACCAGCTGCAAAATGAGTAGGAAAAACGTGAGCTGCCTGTTTAAGCCTGGGTTCTCATACATTCTGTAGAGCAACCAACACCATTTAAACATACTTCTCTCTTGTTTGGTGCCCGTGCAGTTCCTATCTCCAGCACAGACACAGCGTGTTGGACTTCCTGTTGAACTGCATCTCCCATCAATATCTGGCTTCCGTTTTTAAAGAAAAAAAAAAAGTCATCCTTCCGATGGCTGTGCTGGGAAATAACTCTGCTCTGGAATTGCCCTGTGACTCCTTTGTTCTGGCTTGCAAAGGATGCCCCAAAAAATCTGTTATGAAAAACTTGATGGGGCAGAGGGAGATACATGGCCAGAGCTGAGCAGCCCACCCACCTCAGGCATCCTGCTGGGCCCGGCCTCCCTTGGCACTTTGGTAGATCAGCAAACAGGGGACAGGTCTCGGCTTGGGCAGCAAAGTACCAGAGCAAAACCTTGCTGCAGCCCGCAGCCCCTGCTGCAAGCCTGTAACTCTGGGTGTGTTGGTGGGACGTGATTGAACATAAGAATTAAAGCAGATTTCTTGAATCCAGTCCACAATCTGGACCAGAGAATCTCCCTTATTGACAGATTAGTTTCTATCTTAAAACCAAGGGTGTTTGCCCATTAACTCTGCCGGGAGGCTGTTTGAGAATATTGCTCCTCTTTTGGGTGGGAAGATATTTCTTCTAAAGAGCAGGATAAGAGGAAGGGCTTTGTGCTGTGCCCTGTGTCTGGGGACAGCAGTTTTTCCATTTCCCTGTCTAGAAGCTCTGCGCTCGGGTGCAAGCTGTGCAGGATTATGCCAGCACGATGCAGTGTCAGGTTGATCAGCCTTTGATCCTGGCATGGCTATTGACAGGCAATAGGTTTCACAAGGGGCTGCCTTGCCCGGTGGAAGCTAGCCCAAATCCATTAACGAAGATACTGCTCATCTCGCACTTGAATTGCCACTACCATGAGGTGGAGTCAAGCTTCCCCTTGAGGCAGAAATCTCTGGAGACCATTCTTGGTTCCCCGGAGCTGTCTTCTCCCTTCGGAGCCAGTTGCTGTTTCCAGGCTGGATATCTCCCTCTGCGCAAACAGATGCCCCTCTTCGTGTAGTTACTGCCTGGCTCCTGAGCTCGCAAGGGATGCTGCCAGGTTGCATCTGTCATTATTATAGTCTGTAGCAGGGCTATTTCATTTAGTTGTAACAAGGTCTGATGGATAACTTTGGTGAGACCTGCCAGTTTTTACCGTAGCGCAGCTGCTCCCCGGGAGATAGGAACGGTGAGAAACAAAGGATCATGCACAGAAACGCAGATGTTGCATGTTTGAGACTGGCTGGGGACTGGTCAATGTTGTCTACGGCGTGGATCCAGGCAAGAGGCTGTTGGGGTAGGTCTGGTCTAGATGCTGAGAGTGCGCTGGGGACCGAGGACGACAGGGTCACTGCTCCGTGCGGCAGAAGCGGAGCAGGTCCTCCCTTGCAGCGTGGGGGTTCACAGCAGCTCGTGAGCCCCCTAACACGGCCCCGATGATCCCGCAGGGAGCCGAGAGATCCCAGAGGAGCTTCAAACCGCTCTCCTCCTCTCTGGTGCTGGTACTGGGAGTCCACAAGGCAAATCTTGATCCAGATCCTCTTCTTTTGAGTGGAAGAGATCCAGAGATGGTCCCAGTGGGTGCTGTGGGTTAGCAGCTGGGGGGAAAAAGATGTGTGTTCTCCTGTCCTTGTGTTGCTGAAAATAGCGCCTGGGGTAATTAAAACCAGGGATTTTTTTTGGTACACTTATTTCCTCTTTTGTTCTCGCAGTGTGTTTACCCTGCCTCTCACTGAAACTGTGAGTCAGTCGGTTTTGTTTTCTGGCTCTCGGTGGAGCGGTCACTGGCTCCGCTGGCTCCTCCATAAGGTGGGATTTGTTTACCGCCAAATAAACCCATTCCTGCAAAACAAAAAACAATTCCCTGAAAACACAGCGACCAGGGCTTGTCATTTCCCTTCACCTTTATTTACCCAGCCCAAACTCGGTGTAACCTGAGTCTCTGCAGGACAGGTCCTCTCCCTTCCCCGGGAGGGCTGGGCCCATCTCCCCGGAGCACCACGCGGGCCGTGTAGACGTGACCAGCCGGAAAAAACTCTGCGACGAGTGGTGCGGCATGTTTTGGATACAGGGTTTTATGGAGCAGTGTTGCCAGGACAGCTGTGTCCACCGGGCCAGGTCCTCACGTCCCAGCCCTGGGATATTGCTCGGGCAGGAGCATCTCTGCATTGGAAATGCAATTTCCAGTGGCCAGAGAACTGCATGGCCATTCTGGCGGGTGGATATACTGGGATGCTGGGAAAGGGTTTTAGCTGGGTTGGCTGCAGTGAGCTGCACTGCTGCTAGACAGTGGTGCTCGTGCAGATGTGCTGCTGCCTGTCACCAGCACGCCTTGCAGGTCAAACACCTAAAGCCACGGGTCCGCAGGGTCCTGCGCTTCTGACGTTCCCCCAAGTAACTCATTTACCTGGGCTTTGCACCTCGTTTAATGTCTGTGAATCACCACCTTGAACGGTGACGCCCTGTCAAAGGAGCCAGGCTCTGATCCGTCCATACCGTTTCTGTCCCCTACCAATTTTGCATCTTAGAAAAGAAACTGGGAAGAACTGCGTTACCGGGACCTTAGGGCCAGCTCCCCCGAGCCCTGCGGGGTGGCTTAGCTGGGCTGCCGGCTGCTTGGGAACCGGTGCTCTAGCCCAGATTGCTTCTCGAGCAGCCGAAACCGAGCTCTAATCAAAGACATCCCGTGACAGAGCGGGTACTTTCCCCAGGAGCAATGTAACGCGTGTGATAAGGTATCGGTCACCATGGTACCTACGGACAGAAACGCCTCGCCGGGGGCTCCCTGCTCCGGAGGGGGCAGGTCCTGGCCACCTCCAGACCCTTGCTCTCCCCCGAGCAGCGTGGGCACGGGGGACATGCGTGCGGGTCTTGCCCTCGAGCCGTTTGCCGACGGGCGCACGCCTGTCGACACCGGTTGTTTCTGACTCGCTTCCTGCTTGTGCAGAGCCAGGTCGGTTTTCGCGCGCTGTCGGGGCCGGGTGACGTTACTGCATGGGCGCGTTCCCCTGCTGAACCCTGAATACCTGGCGTGCCGAGTCCTGTTTGTTCAGGAGAGCAGGGGAAGGAAGCTGTGGCACCCAAAACCAGCCCCAGCCTCCCCCCGCAATGGCCCCGGCTCACCCCCTGCCCGGCTGCAGCCTCCCGCTCGCCGTGCAATGGGCTTAGTGCTTCCACGGGTATTTGTTAGCAAAGCAGGGGATTCGGGTGTCCGCTCTCGTACAGTGGCAACGGGTGTGCTGGAGCAGGAGCAGGCATCCAGTTCAAACTTATCACCTGGCTGTTTATCTGCTTTCAAGCGCAGGATGGGGAGTCACCTCTCTGGGCTACAGTTTACGAGTTATTCAAAAGCTCCTCTCCTTTCTGTTCCTGCCAGCAGCCCGTGCAGAAGTTGCAAACCCTGCCCTGGCGTTGCCGCTGCTGGGCTGCCGGGTGTACGTGAGACCGGTGATGTGTGATTGAATCGGCAAGGAATTATACCAAAATGACCAATTAAACTTTTGCTCACCACGTCATTGCTGATGCCATGCAAGGGCACGACCGTTGGTGACATTGAAAAACAAGATTGTTTCCTGAGGGTTGATGGGCAACGCTAGACTGAGCTTTGCCTCCAGTTTGGGTTTGGATCTGAGATTCCTGCACTTGTTTGTGCTGAGCAATGTCCTTACTGAGAGGTGCTGTCACGTGGAGAGCGCTGCCAAGCACAAGCACGTGAACTTCTGGTTTGTGTGGTGACAGTCCTGTAGCTGTCTCTTGCCAAAAATGGATTCAAAAGGTGGGCTTGTGTCCCTAAGAACAAAGACTGGCTTCAAAATCAGTTTTCTGAGAACTAATTTACGTTGGATTCTTTTTGTTTTATTGTAAAAGGCCAGTGTTAATACAAACAGCACAAATTTAGGCTGAAAATGAAGGAATGGTCTCTTTCCAACTTGGGAAAGGGGGGAGATGAGCTTCTCCCTTGACTTTTCTTCCTCTTGTCTCTCTCTCAGAAGACCGGGTGGCGGAGGAGACGGAGGAGGTGTTTCGGAGCTATGCCTTCTACCGCTACCAACAGGAGAGAGAGGAGAGAGGGGAGGAGGTGCCCATGGACCCAGAGATCGTGGAGATCCAGCAGGAGCTGGGCAGGTAAAACTCTGATACCAACCGTCTGCACGTCCCTCAACCCCATCCTGAGCCAGGCTCCTTTACAGACCCACCCCTGGGTCCTCCTTACCGGTCTTGCTGGGAAGGCAGACTCATCCATAATGCCATCTTTGGCAGCACTGGGAGCCTGGTGGGAAGGCGCCTGGCCATCATCGGTGACGACATTAACGAGCGGTACGACGCGGAGTTCCGCTACATGCTGAAATCCTTGCAGCCCACCAAGGAGAACGCCTACGAGTACTTCACCAGAATAGCCTCCAGGTAAGGCCACCGGCTCCCTCGGCGTGGGCTGGACGCCTTCTCCTGGAGGAGAGCAGGGAAGGGAAGGTCAGACGGGGTGCAACGCAGTCGGTTAAAGCCTTGCCCCCACCCCAGAGGAGCTGTCCCCCCAGCTCTGCCCCAGCACCCACCCTCTATCAGTTCAAGCTTCACCCACCGTCCCTGGGTTGAGCTCCCAACAAGCTCACCGTGGAGGATCCTGTGTTTTCTGCTCTTGCTCCTGAGCACTGGTTGGACAGTCTTCACCTGAGAATCATCTCACAGTCCTTGCACAAGCTGAGCAGGGTCAGAAAGTTTGGGGGACGTGCCTGGGAAGCGTGGCCTGTGCATCAGTAGCCAAGCGAACGTCCCAGCTCCCATTCAGGTGTGCGACCAGCCCTGGACCAAGGCAGACCTGCTGCTGGTCCCACTGCCGCTAGCTCGGTAGCTGGGAAGTCCCGATGGGTCAGGCTTTCCAGAGGCACAAAGCAAACGCAGCTGCAGGCTGTGGGGATGGGCAGGTGCTCGCTGCCCTTAGCGTGGTCCACATGGAACAGGATCGGACTAACTCAGGATGGGGGATGCTCCGCAGGCTTGCAGAGCCTGCAGCCATCTCGTGCAGGCGATGCACACCCAGCTCTCCCACTCAAAGCACAGCAACAGGGTGAAGAGTGAAGACAAACACCTGGAGAACTTTTTGCCCTGATTGCATGAGATACAGGCTTGGATCGAGGTGGCCGTCAAAGGGGTTCAGTCCTCACCCCTCTCTCTCTGTAGGGAAACCAAGACACTGTGCACGTTAAATGGTTTGCCCAGGGTCATGCAGAGCCAGGAGAGAAGCCGGGGTCTCTGGGTTCCGAGGTCCCGGGCTCCCATCGCTCCTCCGAGCGTGCCCGGCTCCGGCGCAGCCCCGTCCCCACGCACCCTCCGCTCGGTGTTCCTTGTCTAACTGCCTCTCTTCTGTCCTCTTCCTGCTCCCCTGTCCTTGGGAAGCCAAGCTGCGCTGTTTTCACCGCTTTGCCAGCCTGAGGCGGTTAACGCACCGCAAACAGGTAAATTAACCTCTATCCCTCTCTTTGTGCTCCCTGTTTCTCTGTTGTTCCCTCCCGGGCTCTAACTTCCCTCTGCAACCTGCACGGTGGCGGCTCCACGCCAAGGCTCTGCAGAGGAGACAGTTCCCCTCGGCTGTGCAGACAGGGACCGCCAGGAACAGGGCGCAAGATTGAAACGCAGGGCCTGAGTCTACTCTTTTTATTTTTTTTTTTTTCCTTTTTTCCCTTCTTGCTTGCCTTGCTGGAAACCAGGAAAAGCACCTTCAAAAACTGGTCTAGATAAATCAGTGCCACTGCAGACAGTGATGCAGTTTGTAGCCACAGCAACCAAAACCTGGAGCAGGAGGCATTGACTAGGCACATTGGAGACCCCCCAGCCCTTAGGAGAGTCAGTCTAAGGCAAAATCAGATCAGGTTTTGGTCTTTGGTCTTCCTTCCAATGCAGGAAAAGGGAAAATCCTGTTCTAACATGCTTTGTCCTTAGATACATTTAAGCTTCCTCACCTCCAGGCACTAGCGAGGGATGCTTTGGGACAGGTAGGGGGTAGTTCCTGCTCCTGGCTGCACGTGTAGCAGCTGCTGAGCTTGCTGCAGCCTGCAGCCTTAAGACGACTTAAACCACCACCAATTCCAGCTTGTTTAATAACCTTGCCCATGAAAACACAGGACCTACAGGCAGCTGATGCGCCCTGCGCTCGGGTGGAGACCCGAGGGAAAAGCAGGACGGGCAGGAAGGAGGCAACAACCACCATCCCAAAGCTTCCACTAACAATTCGGAGCCTGTAGCTGTGTAGATAGGATTTGGAAATTTCCTTTTCCCTAGGACATCCCTAACCCACCTGGCTGAGGCAAAGAGCGGTTGTTACGAGACTGTGTGTGTTCTGCTCTGAAAGCACATCCCGGTCATTGGAGGCCACAAAATCACCATGTTGTCTGTGCGGCTGGGATGCGCCTCCAGGTCTAGGGCAGCATCCCCAGCCCTGCTCTGCAACCGGCACTGCTCGAGAGCCCACGGCCTGGGATGCAGAGACTGGGGAGGTCTGAGCTGTGGCAGTGATTTAATCAGACCCTCGGCTTCGTTTCAGCTTGTTCGAGAGCGGCATTAACTGGGGCCGGGTGATTGCGCTGCTGGGCTTTGGCTACCGCATGGCCATCCACGTCTACCAGCACGGCATACCGGGTTTCCTCCGCCGGATCGCCCGCTATGTCGCGGATTTTATGCTCCGGAACCGCATCGCTCAGTGGATCGCCCAGCAGGGAGGATGGGTGAGCCAGCGGGAGTGCGGGGCTGTCCCGGGGGGATTCGGGGGCGAGGGGAGGCACCGGTGAAAGGTGCAGCCTGGGGACTATGGCACTGCTGAGGCTGGCGGGGTCACCCGGGTGCAGGCAAGAGCAGCAGCCTGGCCCAGGCAGATCTAACACGCTCTGGTTATTCTCTGTTTCCCGTTAGGTGGCTGCACTCGAGCTGGACAATGTTTACATGAAGTACATGCTGGTGGTGGTGGCCCTGGTCATGGTGGGGCATTTAGTGGTACGACGCTTCTTCAGGCCCTGACTGACATGGGGGCAGAGGCTGGGGGGGTCCGGCCAAGCTCTCTCTCAAATCTCTGCTCTGACGTCTCCCAAGAGAGGGAGGATTCAAGGAATCTCTGAGAGAGAGAGCAGCTTGGACCGGTGACCCTCCCGCTACAGGGCCAGGGTCTCTGCCATCTATGGAGACACCACCAGGAGCTATGGAGAGGAGCAGGGGGGTGGGGGGGAAGGTTCAACTTTACTGTCTGTTTTATGCCTCACTTAGCTGCTGAGGACAGAGCATCACTGTGACAGTCCTAGCATGCAGCAGTGAGGCAGAACAGGCTCCTCTGGAGTCAAGAGTCTGGAGGAACAAATACGTTGTCATAATAATGCCAGCGCGTGCGAGCACATGGGTCCTGTCTGCTTCCTGGGGCAGGTGCAGAGCTCCCCATTTCTAATGGCTCTAGCCTTGACCATGCCTGCATTTGAAGAAGGATTGCAGCCTTGGTTGCTGCAATTGTCTGTAAGTCACTGGAGGGGCAGTGGAAAGCTCATGTGGGGCTTGCTTTCACCTTCCCTCTGTTCCTGAGCCCGAGTACTTGAGCCTTCTCTTTCCTTTTAACAAGCATCCCTACCCCATTTTTAAAGAAACACGTTGACTCCCTGTCCTCTGACAGTGGATGGTAACATCTGGCAGCGCTGGAGGCAGGTTTTCCCTGCCGCAGCCTGAACCTGGGGACCTGCAGCTCTCCCATGGCTGATGCAGGTGCTGGGGTGCAGCCTCACAGCCCCCCGTGAGCTCAAAGGCTGCGTGCCAGCAGACCTAGGAAGCACCAGCAGCTTTCCAAACACTAAAAAGCTGGGGGATGACTAATGGTCAGTGTAGGCAGCCTGCCTACCCTCCCTCCAGTTCTGCTGGGGGCTTCCATTCAGTAGACTTGGATGCTGGCAAACGAGTAGCCCAAGGGAGACCAGTTGGTCTCCCTTGCTCTCAGTGGGAGGCACTGGAGTTGCATCCCATCCCTGCATCAGCTCTTTGCCTTCCGAGCTGAGCTGGGCAGGATGGTGCAGGCATGCCCTGATTAAGGCCAGGGCTGCAGTGTTTTATAGCTGCCCAGCCTCTTCTGGGCACATTGTCTTTGGGAAGTGACTTGACCTTGTTCCGTTCATGATTAATGCTTGAACATGATTTTGGGGGGCAGGAGGGAAGCAGGCTCCACTCTCCCATCCCAAATCCTTCCGACTTTTGCAAAATAGGGAGAGCGTCCCAGTGTGGACCGCATAGTTTAGCTCTGTTCTTTTTACACCAGATTACTCTGTAAGGCTTGAAACTGTGACTGGCCCTGTCTGAGCCAAACTCACCCTATTCCAGCATCACCCATCTCCTAGAGCAGGTCAGCCAGCTGGGGGAAGGAGCTGGAGAGACCTCGGAGGTAGGACATGAGCAGTGGTCCTGTGTCTGGGCTGCTCGCCTAATGCAGACAGAGCCCTTCTGGGCTGGAGCCAGGGACAACAGGAGCCGCAGTATCGTAGCCCTGAACAGGCTGAGCCCTCCTGTCCTCTGGGGCCTTTCCATGATGGCTGGAGCAAGGAACTTGCCTGGTATTGCTACCGCAAAACAGGCGGGGTGACCCCAGCTGACGGTGCTCCGACACCCCTGTCAGATGGGGATGGCCCAACCGGGGCAGAGCCCGGCTCGCCTGCAGCCCTGCCTGGTGTCATCTTCTGCAGCGACCCCCGTGAGAGCCCAAGGAGGGTCAGAGAGATCTTGAGAGCAGCCCACCTGCCCCACTGTAACAAAGGCATTCCTGGCAGACATCTGTCTAACCTGTGTTTAAAAGCCTCCAGTATTGCCTCCCCGTATCACTGATTCCTACCTTAATCTTTACCTTCAGATAGATTTTTTCCTCAACGCCTATCCCTTGCTGCAGTTTAAGCTTGTTACTACACGTCCTGTCCAAGCACAGAGAGAGGACACCTCACACTTTGCAGGACCAGCCATGGTTTTATAACACTTACGCCCCCCACGTTCCTGCCTCTTTTAACATAAGAATAGCAAACCTTTCAGCCTATTTCCCTCTCAGGGTCCCTCTGTGCTTATCATTTTGACCCTGACTGTTTCTGCAGTATCCCTTTCCCTAGGTGGAGTGCCCTGGACTGTGCTTAATAGAAAGTCATTAAAATATTTGCTATAATATTCCTCTTCTATATATCTCTGTTTTGGTTGCTTTATTTGTTTTATCTGTGCTGAGCAGCACAAATCTCCAGCGGATTGTCCATGCTGACTCTTTTTGAGCAGCGGATGCCCACCTAGCTCATTTGTCCCCTTGCAAGTGTATTTCTTTGCATTTATCCACACACAACTTCATTTACCATCGTGCCACCGGTTCACCCATCTTGAGCAGATCTTGAGATTTCCTCAAGATCTCAAGACTCTTCTCTGGTGTGAACCAGTCTAACCAACTTAGTATCATCTGCAGTTTCCCATCCCCACACCTTACCTTCTTTTCTGGGTGAAAACACCACCAGATGGAGCCTTTTTGCCACGATGAAAATGAACTACTAATTGTTATTTTCCTTTTCTCAATCAGCCACATTATTGACGTGTCATTGTCCTCTAGGCTAGTTCTCTGGTTTAGGTTGTGTCTCCAGCAGGACTTTTTCAGAGGACCTTGAAAAGAAAACAGGATAATCAGCCTTTATTCACTACTTCACCGACACACTCCAAGAACTCTAACCGATTGGAGGGAACTTTTGTTCACACAAAAAGCCATGCTGCTTGTAATTTATCCTCATCTTCCAGAGAAGGTGTTTCACCTTGCAGACCAAATTCAGCTGTAAGGCCAGCAGACTTTAAATAAAGAACATTTTTCAGCTTTATGGTAGATGATCAAGCCATAGTAAAGTCTGTGATACCAGGACAGCGAGGGGAACTTTTAAAATAGGTGCTGTAGCAAAGGAAAGTTTCCATTTTATCCGTTTTCTCAGGGGATTTGCAGGGAGGATTGTCTCAGGATATCAGCATATTGTCTCCCTCTGCTCTCGCCTCTCCCAGCCTTCCTGGCACTGGTTACCAAGTGGAAAAAAGCTTGAACTGGGACTGTGAATGGGCGACTGGTCTGTAGTACTGTGTCCTGTCACTGGATGGCGACAGCATCGCAGGCACAGCCACCTGGGTGCTGGCTCCGAGGGCAGAGAGGGGCTGAGCTCCCACCGAAGGGGAAACCCCCCCTTCCAGGTCCCCCTTTTTGTCCAGGTGACCTCGGTATCCATCAGCTGTGGTCTGCACGCCCAGAGCTGCGAGTGTGCGCCACGCTCTGACCCATAGCAAAGGCGGGCATCGCTGGTTCGTACTGGACTGCTGTTGGGGAAAGTGTGAATGCTTTAGGGGGGTGGGAACAGGCTAAAGCAGGGTTGGATTTGCTGGGCTCAAAGCAGACCAAGATGAGAAGGCTGGGCCCTCCCCAGAAGCTGATGCTCTTTGTAGGGTTGGTGGGCCCTCTCTGGAGAGCCGCAGCAGGTATCTACCTCGAAGCCCCACTCGGCAGAGTTTGGGCAGGGGGCCTGGACAAGGTACCACAGGCCATATTGATTATATGCAGAAGGCTTTTGCTCTCGGACTGGCAGTGCCAGGAGCCATTTTCACAAAAAAAAAAAAAGTCTCTGCTATAAAAGTAAGAGCTCTAAATAAAACTACGTTGTTAGAATACCCCAAACTTCCCTTATAGGGCTGAATCAGCCAGTTTATTCTGCAGGGATAAAGCCCTGATCAACTACAATATTTTTTTAACCAGTGTAAACTTCGTTTAACCACCAACCCAGACACATATTGTACCTTGTACGAAAGCAAGCCCATCGAATGCACTGAACAGCGGGCTCTCCCTGCTGCCACCTTCTAGCCACTGTGGTGCTACTGGGGATGACTGCTCCGGGGGCTTTGGCTTCTTCCCCTGGTGAGCAAGGGAAACAGAGGTGGGAAGCTCTCAACTGGAAAATGAGGGCAGAAGATGAGGAGAAGGCTCTGCTATGACTGTTTACAAGGAGAGGATTGTTCACGGAATCATTTGGGTTGGAAGGAAAGTCTCACCCCCGCTCAAAGCAAGGCTACCTAAATCATTGCAGGGTTTGGTGGACAGCTGCTGAGCAAGCATGCCACTCTTCTAGCCTCAGAGGCCAAGCTGGGGCTTTCACCTGGCTCTCTGTGATGCCTACAACTTAGCTGCACCCACTGGTACCAGTGCCTGCCTGGTCTGCTCACTCCTAGACTGGGTAGGGAGGGGAACCAAAGAAAGGCTTGTGCTATTCCCTTCTCCACCCAGCCCCAGGATCAACAGATGGGATGGTTTCAGCATCACAGTGCTCAGTGAAGGCTGAGATGCACCCCAGAAGTAGCAGAGAGGGGTACATGCCAGTCCCCAGGGCTGGGGGAGCCGTACGTGGATGCAAGTCAGGGCAGCTGATCGCAGCCCCGCTCGAGGCCACGAGCTCTGCACCGTGGTTCCTTGTGCTCTCTGCCAGCTCCTTAAATATCAAGGGGCGCAGGGAGGAAAGGGGGGTTCCTTTTGGTGAGGATTTCTTTGTGCAAGACGCTACCCCAGGAGAGGTGTTAAGGGAACACAGCACAGGGAGTTGTCCGGACAGAAAACTCTTAGTTCAAGCAGAAACGTGCGTGTTCGGGAGGGTGGGCAGAGGAATCTCATTCAGAAGGTTATAATGGGTGCATAGAAAAAGGAGGAGAGCCTAAAAGAAGAGTCTCATTTACTGAGCCTATCTGAGAGCATTTTTTACTCCCACCCTCTCCCAGCTCTTTCCCTTTGGATGGAGGAATCTGCCTGAGCTATTAGTTTGCTTGTCAGAACCACCTCTCCCTTCTAGCCATTCCTCACGAGCCAAACCCCGAGCCATCCCTCCCGAACACCGGGTGCAGCAGGGTTCAGGCTGGCAGGGGCCAGCGCTGCCCCAGAGAGACCAGTCTCTTCACGGTCAGGACTGGTGGCAGCCTTCTGTGAAGCTCTGTGTGATGGGTTTTTACACATATACTTGAAACCACACTATCACTATTAATTCTGGTTCTTCCTTGCCTTTTTCACAGTATCAAAGCACACGGTGTTTCACACAGCTCCCTTCTCCTTCCCTCCAGGAAGCCCCAGTCTCTCCCAGCACTGCAGGAAGGGGACGGGGTATATGATGGAGCAATAAAGCATGCTTTGCACTGACTCTGGAGGGGAGGGACTGGTAAACACCTTTTCTTTCCAGGGGGAGGAGGAGAGGAAAACCATAGGCTGTCCCAGTAGCAGCAGGGAGACGGGGAACAAGCTCTGTCTGCAAGCCAGCCTGTCCCCAGTGTGGGTCATCTTTACATGGCAGGCAAAGGGGCTGTGTGGAACATGGTGCGTTGCTTTTACCTGAAAAAAACATTTCTTTCACAAATATTCTGTTTTAAAATGATGTAATATATATATATATGTGAAAATAAAAATGGTACATGCAGTGCAAACTCTTTTCCTGGCTGTGTTGAGGGTTTTCTTCCAGAAGCTGTACTCCTTTGCAGAGTGCTCTAGGTAGCTCTTGGGTGCATTATGGGCTCCCCTGCACAAATTTGCACAAGCTATTTAGTCACAGTTGCCCCATTAGTTTAGGGATACCAGGCCTTCTTACACTTTTTCTAGCATGAAGAGCTAGACAGGGAGAGAAATCTGCTGCGGAAACTTGCTTTGCCATCCCTGAGAAATAGTGCTTTTACAGCAGACACTGCGGGGATGAAGAAGAGACCGCTGGAGTAATCTGCTGCCTGATCAGCTGCCCAGAAGTTAAGGATCTTATCTCTGATGTGTCCACACCTCCCTAGCAGGAAACAATAAAGATAGGAAATTGCAAAGGAAAAGTCCATTACGGAGGAGTACAACAGGATTCTCAACTGCCATAAAACACTCCAGCAAATGAAAGGGAAAGGCATGTTCTTATCAGAAAAGCCCGACACATACAAGATGGGGAGGTGCTACCACTGTCCTGTAGCGGGAGGACCGCAATACCTCCTGCTAGTAACAACTCTAGCTGACCGCACAGAGAACTCTCATTGCTAAGCAGAACTAGGGTTGGCACAAAGATGGGAAACTGGGGCTCCTGCAGCCGTCACTGTCCTGGGCTACCTTTCCCAAATACCGGCCCGGATCCCCATGCCACTTTCAGCTGCTCTCTTTTCACATGCCAAGACAAGACATGAGCTTGTACCAAGACCTCGATTGTTCCCTCTCCTCTTTTGCTCAGAGACAAACCTTGCTGCTTACCTGACTTTTCACCCCTTGCAGGACCAGTCTGGGCACCAGCTTCCACCAACCCTTCCTACTGGCACTGCAGAGCTCCAGCAGTGCCTGCAATGGGTAAAGAAGCAGGTGATGTTAGGGGGACAGGATGCTTTAACACCACTGCGTGGGGTGTGACCGCTGAGACCATGTGCCTTGTTAATGAGCTAATAAGCACAGACACACCCCACCTGTGCCAACGGCCCCCCAGCCATCCCCACCTGCAGTCACTTCTGCTGATGCCTTCCCACCGCCAGCACGGGTCACTACAGCCCTCGCTTTTGGGGCTGGGAGGAACCTCCCCTTGGAGCCCCAGTCTCTTGGTCACTGGTTGTGGTGGAAGGCACTGAACCCAGGGCAGCCCCCGGTGACTGCGGTGGGGCAGGGGAGATGTTATCTCCATCATTCCTTGCTGATGAACATGGAGCATCCTTCCAGTTTCCCTGTCCCCACCCTCGATATGTTGTTCTGGTTGAGGAGAGGGGTGGGCAGTGGCAGGATTTGTGGTAGGACTCCGTGGTGTAACAGAGGTGGCTTTACAACGGGGGTGGCTCTGCCTTGTCAGCGGGCAGAGCAGCACAGCTGTCATCGTTCAGCCAGCTTAGCGATGAATCCAAGTGACTCCACAGCTCCCATCCGCTGCTCCGTCCCATCCCACGTCATTGCAAACAAGTCTGTCTCTCCAACAGAGCAGTGACAGCTTCGTGCCATTACCCTTCACGCACACTGGGTGCCTGGATTTGCAATTTCTACCTCTGAATGCCAGTCAGTTAAAATGAGGGAGGAGAGCTGGAGGGCAGGATGCCTGCCGGGATGATCGGGGATCAGAAGGTGCCGGAGGGTCTGCAGAATTTTCTGCAGAATTAATCCCGGGGAATGTGTTTGGGAGTGTTGGGAGAAGGAGAGGAGATGAAGGCTCTGGTTATAAATTGCTGCAGAAGGAGCGGGGGCTCAGGCTTTCCACACAATCAGCCAGTAGCAGATTAAGCATCGGAATCTAAATAAATATTTACCCTCTAGTTCCTGGTCTCTATAAATAGCCGTATGACACAGTTGCCAGTTGGTACTTTGGGATCGCTGCAGTGAGATTTGAGCAAGATGAGAGTATTCCCAGTCACGCAATCTTGCGCATACCTGGCTGACCTGACACTCCGCACACAAAACCACACTGCTGAAGCTCTGTCCCTTGCTGTCACTGCCTCTCTGTGCAAGTAAAGGTTAAACTTTAACAAAAGATAAATGGCCCTAATTAAAGAGCCAGTTGCTCCTGTAATCCACTTTGTGTCCTGCCCCAAAACCAGATCAAGCTCCTAATTAAATTACCAAAAAGAAATTAAGGCCACAATATTATTGAAGTATTTGCCTTTGGCCATTCAAGTAGAATTGACCCTAAACCAGAATCCAAGATCTGGCAGCAATCTAGATCTAGATCTGGTATTTGAGACAAGTACCTTAGCTCTAAAACTGGGTCAAACTCTGAACCACCCAGAGTTTTGCAGAAACCAAGGTTTTTCCAGTTAATTTCCAGGATAAGAAATGAGAGTGGGCAGGAGCTGGGAAACCACACTTGTTTTTATCACCTTAATTTTTTAAATAAAAATCCTTCGCTGCCAGGCAGGTTTCCTTCACTCGGCATGTGTTTGAAGAGTCCCAGCCCCTGGCTGAGATTCAGCACGCTGTCATTATGATGTCAGGGATACGCTTCCTCCCCAGGGCTTGTTCACATCCATTCATCTCACGCATCGTTTCTACCCCTGGTATCTGGGATTCCACATGGGACCTGGCTGCATTGACACAAATGAATTGAAGGAAACAGCCTTTGATCTCCCAGCTGAAAGGGGAACACGTGCAGCAGTAAAACCCCATGATTGACATGAACTGGCACTAGCACCTCCGACAGCAGTCGTGCCTTCGTGGCAGCGCTCTGAGAATAGCTTGCAGCACACAGTTTACTAAGCCAGTGGTTTTTTCCATCCTGTGAATTGGCAGCCAGAGATGTGGATTCTTCTCCAATTTATTCCTTATTCCCAGATCTCCCTGACTTTCCCAGAACAATCTCCGTGGTGGTATGGGCAAAATCAAGAGAAGACAACCCTGGAGGTACGTCTATCAGTCACACCATGGAATGAGATGAGCTTGTTCCAGCAGACACGACCGTTCTGACACGTATGAAGTTGGGCTCCGCTCTGCTTTCCTGGCAGTCATACAGCTTTCTGGATCAAAGCTGGAGTCTGTCCAGATATCAAGAGCTCTGGCAGAGCAATTTCACGTCTGCACTCAATATACCATTTAGACGTACCCTTATCATCAGATGGCTGTGGGGAATACTGCAGTAATTCAATGTCCTTGGATGGATCACTGTTGTAAAAGGAGGAACCTCTTCAATTAAAGTTAGAAGACCTGATTCAGCACAAAGCAAGCAATAAATTCCGTTTTCTACTTACAGCAGTCATTGAAGGAGACCAAACCATAACACTGTCTTTATACAAGTCGCATTTCTAATTCAGAACTCCCTCTCTCCAAAAATGCCTTCACATTTGCTTGAACCATGTCTCTGCCCGTCAACTTGCTCTCCAGAATAGTCCAGGGAAGTACCCTGGCATTCACCATGTGCCGATTTTGCTCATCTGGGGGGGATTTACACCCATGATTTACATGGGGTTGTCCTACACTTACTCTGCAGAACCTGGACCAAAGGTCAGAAAGCTGAAACTGGATGAGGTCTACATGGCTCAGATGACACCCTCTTTGAACTCTATGGCAGCACACAAGTAGCACAAAATGTTTCACAACCCTTTTTTCCTTGCGATCTTCTTGCAAAAATCTGTAGCTAAACAATGGCAACACACGTAATGACCACGGCTCAGCTGCATTTCCTTAAAAACAAAGCGATCCTACCATCAAGGCACAAAGCAGCAAGGCTTTGCCAAGGCAGCAGGACAGCTTTCTAAGAAGAAATGAGTCATTTTTAGCAGCTGGCACATGTGAGTGAGGGAAAGGCAGACCCATAAAGACAGCAAAATTCTGGCACTCTACAGCTTGTTCAGACTTTGAGTCTGGCCTTTAAAGCAATTCACAGAGGCTCATTTTGTTATTTGCAAGCAGTGTTACTCCTGCTGCGTCCCCACTTCGTTACTCCCTGATGCAGATGTTGTCAGGGGAAAACGCGACCGAGCATCATTCCCAGCAGAAGCGTTGTGCTCCATCCCTTCTAGACGTTGGAGCTGGCAACTCCTCTGCTGCCGAATGGAAAAAACCGCACTCAGCAGAGTGGTCACAGCCTGTGGTCACAGGCTTCTGCTGTGACAAGTTTGTGTGGACCATCATGCCAGGGGTAAAGCCACCACAGCAAGAACCACCCCAGCTGCTGAGGAACGGACCTTAAAAGCCACCAGAGAAGGGCATCAGGAACGGATACCGTGATCCACTTGCTGTCCCTACCTGGAAGGTGCTCAGAGGTGAAGCATCTGCTCTCCTTCCCAACTGGCTGCAGCCTTCTGGAGAGGGTGCTGCAAGAGGCAATATTCCCTTTACTCACACATCTCTACATAGGGGAAAAAAATAGAGAAAAAAAGACAGGCTTGTAATGACTCACTAACAAAAAAACAAACGGAGGTCCTAAATAAGAATAACACCAAGGTTAGAGCTGTTAACTTAAGAAAAGGATGCGCACTTCAGAATAAATAAATTAAAAACCCCAACATTTGTCATATCTTCCAAATGTTGTGGTTTCTCTTCCTTTAATAATACCTTGGTTTTCTGCAGAGTCTTTATCTTTATTTTCCCTTTGCTAGGAATTCCCTCCGGGCCCTGTGTTCTTTCACCTTTTCACTTTCTATTTCTGCTACGACTGAAGAAACACAGAAGAAAAACATAGTTTTTCTCCTAACAAAAACCTTTCAAAGCATTGTTTTGATGCATTTTGACAGGTTCACAGTCCTCAGAAAAAATATTTAGACCAAAAAGCAGCAGTCACTGAAGTTTTCCCTCCTAGTAAAAAGGGCATTTCCATCAAAAGAACAACAAAAATACTTTGATATAAGTTTCTCAGCCAATCTTATCTTGGCCCGAACTGAAAAAAGTCAGTAAATGCCAATTAATGATACTTCCCAGGTCACGTGGAAGCCTTGTATTAATAAATTAGGGTGGAAAACTCCTTCCACTGAAAACCCAGGACAGGTGGTCCCTTTCTTCTTCATAATCACCAGCAATAAAAGCCTTGCAAGCTGGCTAATGCCTTCTCTAGTACCTGCATAAAGCTTGTTTCCAGGTTTTGTGTTTCCTGGGCAAGCCAAGGGCTTGACAGATCCCCCAAACCTGGAAGAGCCCTTGGGAAGGACCCTGACCTCCTCTCGCTGCCAGCTCAGGATTGCTGCATCAGCAAGAGGGAAAGGTAAGTTATACATCACAGCCAGGAGGCTGAGCTAGCCCGGGTGTGTGCAGGAAAGGTTATGCCATCCTGCTCCAGGAATAAGAGGCATCCAGTCTACTGGAGGTCACCATTCGATGCCTGTTGCTGGTGCTTGTCTTAATTTCCCAGTTCACTACCTGAACCACCTGGGTGGGGAAATATCTGATAACTTTTCTTATAGTTGCAGAAAACACAGCTAAGAGTCCAGAGGTTATCTGCTGCTTTTTTAAGACTTTAGGGAGGTACGTGCTGCCCTCAGTTGCTGGCTTTCCTCTGACAGTACCAGCAGGAAAACCCTCTCCCCAATTTTTTCATAACTGGTGAACATCATGCCCTTACTACAAAGCCTTGCCTGGCTGGAAATCTGCACCAGTGTAATTTAGGGCACATCAGCACATGAAAGTGAACTTGATTTAAGTGAGAGTATCACTTGAAACTGCAATAGCTTTTCTCAATTAACTCTGCATGTAGGAAAGACCTTGAAATGCATTTTAAACTGCTATATTAAGGCATTATAAAATCCTTTGTGAACACTATTATTCTGGCTCACTTTAAACCCAATACCCCAATCTGACATTAGTACAAGGGTTGCGATCATGACTTAGTAAGCCATAACTAAGCAGCTGAGCTGTGATAACACTTAACCCACTGCAATACAACACCCTGCCAGTGACTTTGTACTGTTGCTGCAGCTTTTTTTTTTCTGATGCAAGGGCTGAGTCCTCTGAGACAAAGAGCCAGCCCCCTCTGCACATCCCCAAGTACGATCCTCACAGTGCCAGGAGCCCAGCATCCCACTGTGCACGAGTGGACAACATGGCACGGCATGGTCAGGGATACCAGAGTTATGTGCTCTTGCTGATTTGCCTGCTGCGGGTCAAAATTAGTGCTACCGAGTACTCTAGTAAAGCAGGTATTAATGGTCATGGTAGTTGAAGGCAAAATATTTTATGTCACATTAGTACTGGGCTAGGTCTGTGCATGTGGTTAATTAAAGAGGCTCAGCTAGAGAGTGGTAATTTGTTAAGCTGCATAACTTAATTGCTTGCAGTCATCTGCCTATCCCCACACTAAGCTACTCCTAACATGAAAGAAGGTGTTGAACTGTGTCTGTTAAAATTTATTCTTTTGGCTACTGAGGTGCAACTTCTGTGTGCAGATAAGACCGAACCATTCCCCTTACGGTTATCACATGTGGGCAGCTCTGCACACCAGCCCTCACCAGCTCTGCCACTGACAAACAAGCACTGCTCTGAGAAGCCCCTATATTCAAAATTTACCTCAAAACTCAGCCTGACCTTTCAGTTCACAGCTGGCCACAAACAGAGCCCTGCGGGATGCAGAGACCCCAGGCGATCACCCATGGGCGACAGCGGGGAGCCGGGGTGCGCCTGGTCCTCCCCGCGGGCAGGGAGAAATCAAAGGCTGAGCCCTAAAAAACTAAGGAGCCTTTTCTGCTATTCACCTCACAACAGAGTTTGTTCCTGTGATGAGCTATGATCAGCCAGGACCGGGCAAGGATCTTGTCCCGTACAGAAGAGCCAGCCCCTGTGCATCCAGATAAGCAGTGTCCTGCAGGCAGTACTTTCTAACACACTGAGAACTGGACTTTAACCCTAAAAAAGATCTGGTTTAAAATTCCCTCTAGTGGAGAGAGGGTGGAAATTCAAGCTGTAAGGTTCAGCTCACCGAGCAATCCACACCCAAATTTTGAGGGGCTGTGCCTGTCCAGGGCCACCTCAGCCCACGGGGAGAAAAAACAAGTGACCAGCTGGAAATTCCTATATCATTTGATATTAGCCGGAATTTTTATTTCAACATAACTGAAAACTTTCAAAGACAAGCTTTTATTCATTAGAAAGAAAACTAGGGGATTTTTTTTTTTTTAAATGGCTTTTCATACTGAAAAATGAAACATTTTAGTTTGCAATGTCAAGGCTGGCAGGTTTGAGTTGTTCAGAAGATGGTGATTGCCATGAAGTTTCCTCCCCGGCCACCGCCACGTCCTTTGTGGCAGCTCGGCGAGCACACTCGCGCTTTCATCAGCGGCAGACAAACCAGGACGACTTTATTGCCGATGTAAATCAGAGAAGCTCCGCTGGCTTCTGAGGAGCATTGCAGATTTATGCCAGGAGCTGACCCGGCATCTCTATTTTCAAAACTAGGGCAGATTGAAATATGCTGTTTTTCAATAATATATTCAGGTTAACAGGGCTTTTATATTTGGGCAATTAATCTTGCATAGACTGAGAACCTCTTGGGACAACGTGCAAAGGTTGCTAAGAAGAGGAAAACAAACACAGTTGTGTAACTCGGTTCTCCCATGTCTTTTCTTTCATGAAAACACATTGCAGTGATACAGCAGTGATACAGATCTGAAATCCAGCAGTAATATTACTTTTATAATCAGAAGCATACCAAGACATAGTATAGAAATGATTTTACTAAAAGGTAGTATTACCTCATCTTGTATTACTGTAAAATGATTCAAACCAGAAATATTGAGACATAAATCTGTGGTAACAGAGGAAAAGCAATATTGTGCTAGAGAAAGCCTTTCCGCTTTATTGCAGGACCGCTCCTTCCCGTGGCATGTGCTCGCATACAGAAGGGGAGGCCTGGGGCATGCACACACGCTTGTCTCGGTGTGTTTGTGCACGTGCTCGTGCTATATTTAAACTCTCTCTGGGTCCCAGTACTGATCCCTGGTCAGTGCCACCAAAGACTCTTCCCAAACCTGATCCTTGTCTTTCTGCGCTCCCTCTCGCTGTCTCTTCTGCCTATCTGCCCAGCAGCCCTACTGCAACCTGCCAGCGTCTTCAGCTTAATCATTACCTAATAAACACCGCAACAGATGCTATTCAGAAGTCCAGACCAGTGAGGTGTACCACATCTTCTTGCTTAGGAAACGGGCATCTGCCCAGGCAATGGCATCCAGCCTGCTGTGATCCACTTCGGGCAAATCTGTTACACATTATCCCATTTTATCATGTACCTCCATCTCTTCGCTTCTCCCTTTCTTTGCTCTAAAGCTCGAAGACGACTGATTACATGACTTTTAGGCCTGTAATTGCCTCTGCTGTTTTTTTCCTCTTTGCATTTGCCATTCCCCAGTCATGCAGCATCATCCCCAGCTTCACAGATTTACCGAGATCCTTGTGATTTGACCCTTAGTTTTTAATTCTTCCAGCATATCAGACTCTAAAATGGCCTGGAAATACCACTGCTATATGCCAAGCAAACCAATAATCATGGTTTTGGGCTCAAGCCCAGGGAATGAAATACTACCAGCTAAAAACTGTTGAACTGCTTGCTTTCTGGCCAAGTTGCCAAAGCCTGGTGAAGGCAATGCTACCCAGCAAGCTGCGTGATGACCGCTTCAGAGGAGAAGCAGCTGACTGCGATGGAAACCATTCAGTCGCATATAGTAGCTGCATCGTTGCATGACAGAAGTTTCCAATCGCAAGTAGCAACAGACTCGGAAAGGATATGCAGGTGGCTACTGCTTGATTAACGTGTGCTGCATCTGTTATTTCGAAGTGGCAATTACACTATATAAACACACCACTGAAATAGCAGTGCATTGATTTATGCTAGCTGAAAATCTGTCCCTTTACACCATTCTTTTTCTTTCTCCTCCCACAAAAAATAATTTCCCTCTGAGCCCAATAAAACAGAAGATCTCATTGGTTCTATGTTATAACAGTAATACCGCATTCTGCTAGGAACCAGCAATTCTGCCGCTGGCTGTGAAATTCAGGTAATGACCCATAACTGAAGTAAATTAGTGTTTAATTTCCCATCCCTTGCAGACAGCTTACTAATGGAAATTGATTTCTAGCTTTTTTCTTTTTCATTTAACATGCTTGTGTAATGTCTTTATTTTAGATTCAAGTGGTATCCAGTGAATTTTAGCCAAAAGGCTAGTGTACAGGCGACCACCGAAAGCATATGGTTAATTAATGTTGTGTTAAATGGTGCACGGGGGACCGGCATGGCAGGGACATCCTCGTACAGGCAGCGGGCTCCTCCTGTCCTGCACTCACACCCATGGACACGCTCTGGGACAGATCCTCAGATGGAGTAAATCAGCAGAGCTCACATCCACGTAACACGCACAGAAGTCCTACTGTTAAGGACCTGCTCCCTTATGCACGAGCTCTTATACACTTACCATGTTCATTTGTACATGACACATTTTAATTTATACTTTTGCACTCCCAGACGGATAAAACGGTGCTTCTCTGCCCCACGCAGCCACCCTCTGACCTACAGGCAAGATGCTTGTTCTCAAACCAAAGCAAGAGCCTCAGATATCACATTTTGGTGCTCTCTGGACCCAGAAGCCAGTCCTGCCCCTCACACAGTTGCTCAACCACCACCAAATCCTCTGTAATTCTTGCCCGAACGTGGGCTCTCTTGCGTAATCTGATACAGCCACCAGCGCACGCACACACACCCTTTTTTCTGCTATTTAGGTAAAACTCAGCCGACAATTCCTTCATTGTATAGCAGCACCAGCACTAGAGACAGAAGCTGCCCTTGGATGTCCAACCCTTTTTCTTTGCAAGGCAGAGAAAGGCAGTAAGAGACGGTAAGGTTTTTTACAGCTCCAACCCCGTTAAGTTATAACAGCTGTGAGACAAAATAAGGTTTTATAGGAGTGTTGTGTTATTTTCAACCCTCAGCTACTTCTGCAGTCTATCAGGTTAGTCTGGCAACTACAAAGGATTGGGAGGAGGTAAAAATCTACTTTTCCCATTTTTCTTTCCTGAAGTGCTATGGAGGAACCAGAACTCAGCTGGTGCTGTTTTACACTTTAAAAGCAGGACTAACAGCTATTATTTTTCTCAGTGTTCGGTTGATTTTCTGATTTCATAGACACTTTAATAGCACTATAAATTGTCTGGTAAAGGAATTGTTAGTTAGAGATGGTGTCTGGGGTATTTGCTCCTTATTGATGTGTAAATTGGCTTGTACTGCTGGCGTGCGTTTCTAAAGATGAATGGTTTGTAGCATGATGATAATAATAACGATTAGCATAGGATATAGCAAAGTGTTAATTGTGAATTAAAATCCCAAACAGAGATGCCTGTGCAGATCAGTCCTCTCCTCGTGCTCCCTGTTTCTCTGACCAGTGCTCAGAGTGCCAGGGACTCCCCCACCTCCCTGGGTGAGGGAATGTTCTGTGCCTGCTTCACTCTTCTCGCATTCCTAAAAACCAATCTTTCCCCAGTGCATTTGCTCAGGTGCATTTTGTGCTTCTGCTGATAGCACAAAACTGCTGTGCTCCTGGCGAGTCCTATGTGTTATCCCCGATGAATGCCAATTTGGGTTTAATTCCTCAATGGATCAAAAGGGAAGGTGAATACAGAGACCAAAGGGAGGAGGACAGAAGACTGGCAGGTCCAGAGCCTTATAGAGAATAATGGCAGGGGAAGATATGGGACAGAGAATGAAATGCTAGATGTTATCCTTACCACAGTTGTCTTGTGTGGGAGCATAATGTAATTACTAAAGTAAACGTTCCTTCCTTTTACGCAAGAGGAAGACTGTGAGCCAATTAAGAAATTACTCTTGTGCCTCAGCTTACCTGCTTACAGAGGTGCACCTCTGCCTGCTAGGGCTGCAGGGAGGATTAAACAAGGTTCATTGAGCACTTAAAATTTGCTGTAAGGATGTTGTCTTGTTATAGACCTCATTAAAAATATAAATCCATGGTGAAAAATTAGATGAAGTCAGAATGGACAGGGTTTTCTGGGCATGACCTGTCTGGGTTTTCATATTCAGAATAGCATGCAGAGGAGAGATAAGAGCTCTGCTGAGATGCGCAGCCTCCATGAACATACATTAAAGTTTGTGTGCTGTCTGACTTAGGCATTCGGGGGAGGAATGATAAAGGTAACTGCAGTCTTGCCTTCTAAGAATATAACCTCCTTAGCTGAACCCTGCCACACGAATATTGTAAGAAGCCGTGAAATAGCAGAGGGGAGCCACTTTGCTGGGTAGATCAAGGGGAAAAATGTAACCATGACAGAAATAATTACCACTATTTCAGAGATCGGGAGATGGGCAGAGGGGAGCCAGCAGCAGAGCTGGATACAATATTAAATACTTACCTTCCGCCTTAGAGACTAAAGTGGAATATGGGCAATTAGAGAAAAAGCTTGAAAGATCAAAGTAGGAAAAATGTCCTTTTAAAGTGATAATCAATTATTGTTTTTAACTTACAGCAGGCAAAAGGCTACTTCAAGCCACCAAGGAAGGATGTGGGCTTATACTGTTGGTTTTACTGTCCTGCCTCATGTTGGAGGTTTCCTTGGCTGGTTCATTAATCGAAAAGAAATGCCTGTTTGGTATGAGAAGCTGAAAAAACCTTCATGGTGTCCACCCCGCAAAATATTCCCTGTTGCTTGGACTGTCCTGTACACCGGCATGGGGTAAGTTCTGCATACCGTTCCCTCTCTCGCCCTGCTGTTCCTGATACACAGAAGAGCTGTCATTTCAAACTCTTTCATTTGCTTTTGGGATATCCCTTGTTCCCGAATCAGCAGGGCATGGCAGGTACGCTTATTCCCAGCAGATGAAGTACAGCCTGAGCCAAATTCTGGGCCGAGTTCCTCAGATTCACACCGCAGGCAATGCTTTTGGCCAGGGACACAGCCCATGCTCAGCTTTGTAAACAGATACTAAAAACAGCCGCTGCCATGGGGAAGTTGTACGAGCCACGCAGGTATGGGACAGGCGATGGGTTTGAGAGTAGCGAGGGACACGGATGCAGCTGTCCCGTAAATATGACTGTCCTGCAAATCTCTGCTGCGAAACAATCTTGCATGAAAAGACTTTGTATTAGGGATTTACTCACTGCAAAACACTAAAGTGTTTCCCTCTTCATAGCTATGCCTCCTACCTGATATGGAAAGACCTGGGTGGCTGCAGCAGCAAAGCTATCGTCCCGCTTGGTCTCTACGGGGCTCAGCTGGCCCTGAACTGGGCTTGGCCTCCCTTCTTCTTCGGTGCACGTAACCTGAAGATGGTAATGTACCTGGCCATCCATTCATCTGCTGGAGGCTTGTTTGCTGGTGTCCCTGCCACACGGGTTTTGGGGTTGTTTGGAGGTTTTCTAGCTAGCATTATGCAATTGTAGAGAGCGCTGCAAGAAGAGCTTTTGCTCAGATATAGTTCACGCTGCACCTGGTTCTAGACAATGGTATCAGTCCCTTCCACCCCTCGCCCTGCTCTTGCCACGCAGATAGCCAGCCCGACCAGAGCAGGGTGGGAGATGAGGGAGTCAATAGTCCAGCTCCTGCATCTCCTAGTTAAGGATTCGGGGTTAGAGATAAGTCCTTCTGGGAGTCACACCCTGCGCTGGCAAGCAGCCAAGTTAGCATCCCTGTGGGAGCATATTAGCTGTGAGTGGCTTATCGAGCAAATACAATGCACGGTAGAGCCTGTTAGAGGATATGCACGAAGGTAAGGCACGGTGCGGCAGAGGTGGACTGGTGATATATTCAAAAAGCACTTACCTGAGGTCCCAAGGCCCGGGGGTGACGGAGGTGTTTATGTTTCCATCTGAATTTTGTCACTCTGTGGATGAAAGGTACATTTAGAAAGTTTGTTAAGTGCTAATAGCTATCGGGACTAACACAAGCATGTTTCTGATCTGTCCGCATTGGCATTATCAGCAGAAGGGGGCACTGATGATCATAAACAGTGTATTAATCTGCAGAACTCGATAATGAACAAAAAAAATGAACATTGGTCTTGGCTCCTGGTGTGACACATTCAGATCTCACTGATTAGAGTTCAGAGCCAAGGTCCTGGGGTTTAGGATCACTCTAGGTGACTTCTCAGTGCTAAACCTCCCCCATTCCTATCCCATCCCACCACCTTTCGCAGGACAAGACTGCTGCGTGTTCCCAAGAGTGAGCACCAGCCTCATTGTCCTCTCTCTGCTCCAGGCACTGATTGACATCCTGTGCTTGGACGGCCTGGCGATAGGCACGATGTGCTCCTGGTACCGCATCAACAAGATAGCAACGCTGCTGATGGTGCCTTACCTGGGCTGGCTGGCCATGGCGACTTGTCTCACAATCCACATCTGGAAGGACAACCCTGAGCAAAAACCAGGAAAGAGCGAATAAGAGCGGGACAGAAGGCATTTTGTGAAAGTAAACTATGCTGGTGTGAACCAAGATCTAATAATTTGGGGGATTCATTCTGGGACAGGCATGAGAACATGCCTCCTCCTCCCATCTTCATTATGGTTGTGTAAAAGAAAGGTTTGCACCATGCACGCATGTGCTCCTTTAAAGTAACTGTGCATCCTTAACCTGGGAACTGTTTTCTCCAGCACTATTGAGTTTGGGGCTACAGCTCTATGGTGACCTTAATGCTATCAGGTTAAATTCCATTAGCCAAATTAGGATCTCATGATACCAGCATAATTCAGAGTATCAATCCCGGACACCCCTCGAAACTGCTACCATTCCCCCAGAGAGCAGAACTTGTTCACACACGTGGTAAATCCCATCTCCTCTTCTGGGACGAAACAAAAATGCCCTTCACTCATGCACACCAATTTTTAAGAACTTACTTGACTTTTTGCTATTTGTGCTGTTGCTTCATTTTCATGTATCACCTGGTTTGTGCTTTATACCATTAACTTTTTATCTGTCAGGTACCGAGCAAGAAGCAATCTGTCTTGTTCTGCTAGTGAAAGGAGACTGGGCACTTTGACTTCTATTTGTGGAGTATCACACTTGAGTTTCATGCTCCAAGATAAAGCAGCAATGATTAGAATGCAAATGCTTCTCCCAAGAGGAAATTTCTCTCTTCCACCTCTGTGTGCTATTCCTCATCAGAAAAGAAAAACAAACATTAGTGCCTTTGAAAACAATACTTTAAATGTTTGGGTTTGTTTTTTTTTTAAGTACAGATACACAAGAGCCTCTGTAAAATTTAAGAACTTTCTCACACTGCCTTGAAGGTTGTAATTACATGATTGGCAAAAAGCCCCATGCCAAGTCTGTCAGGTGCAGTACAGGTATCTCATCCCAGAGTCTTTCCATTCCTGAATATTATTAATCAGGAAAGGTTAAAATACAAGTAGTTCCAGAGAAATGGGACCAAGCCATGACAGAATCGGACACAAAAGGTGCATGGACTAGCCCTTGTACACCTTTTATTCTAGCCCTTGCCTTTGATAGATCTGAACCTTAGATGTTGCTGTATACAGAGAATATTTACTATTATTTTTTAATTGATAGAAGCGATGTATGTGAAGAAAAGTGGTAGGTGGATCTTCTTTCTGGCAGCTGACTGTAGATTAAGGTGGGTGGGTATACTTGCAAAGGGTGGGGGTAGGAGAGCTTAGCTGGGGATGTAAAATAAATTGTATTTGCTTTTAATAAAACCAAGCCACTTTTATTTGGAGAATAAATAAATCTAAGTTACTCTTGTTTTACTGGTTTGGCACTAGGTTTGCAAAAGCGCAGGGGATCCTGTCTGGAGTCCATGGCTTGTGCTCTGGCTCCAAAGGGAAGGGAATTGGCAGCAAGGCTCTGCAGGTCTCCGGCGGCCAGACTCATTCCCGGGTGCCTGGTTGGAGTAAATGGGCTGCGTGGGTTTCAAGCCTAAAGGTCCCACAAACCTTCCTTCAGCTGGGGACCTGCACAGCGGAGACATGCTCACTTGGGCGTGCATTCCCGTGACAGGCTCCTCCATTATACTTCACCCACAGCTTCAAGGTAAGGAAGCTAATTCTTGGGTTTGAGGTCCTTCCTGAGTCAAATCAAGCCTGATTTTTAGAGATGCTGAATGTTCCTGGGTCCAACCCATGTAAATGGCAGAGCTGGGCGCTCAGCATGACTGAAAGCTGGGGCCAAGAGAAACAAACACCAGTAGCTGAGAGCAATTGAAATTTGTAGTACCTTTTTAAAATTTGGTCATGTATCTTATTCTGTCATTTTGATGCCATCCATTATTTCTCCCTTCTAGCTACACGACACCTTTGTACAGGACTGCTGCTGCAAGCATATTGCTGTAATCTCTGGAGTAAAAGCTGCGTAAGAGCAGGCCATTGAATAGATGTGGCTGTAAGCAGGAGTAGGACTATAAAGCATGAGCACTGCAAGCAGCACTAGAAAGATCATAAGCTACTTCTTAAAAAAAAAAAAATCCTATATATTTCAGGGCTTTGTACAACTGTATGTTACCACTGAGCTTATTTACAGTGATGCCTTGTCTGTGTCTTCCAAAAAGCCACATGCCAAAGGACAGGAAGACATAAATTATTTCTTCCTAAAAAGAAGCTAATATCTAGGCTGGAGATTCAATTCAGTGGAGTTAAGAATGATTTAGGGCGCCTGAACATCATTATGCCTGTCCTTTCGTAGTTAGCATGGCAAAGCCACCAGAATAGCGATGAGCAGAGCCATCTAGTGAAGCCAGAAGGCATAAAGCAAGTCTTTACAGTGATCTCTGCTTTTGAAAAGGGGAAAAGTATTATTTAAATCACATTTAAGTTGGTAAGTGACTCTAGATCTGGTTCATACCTGCAACGTTTTAATAGCATTTCCAAATTAAATGTATGGATACATATTTGATCAGCTTTCATAAATTAGTCCTCTTTCCCCTTCTACCCGTTTTTTTCTGCAGGTAAAGGAAAATCTGGAATTAAGAGTAATAGATTTTTTTGATCTTTTCATGTTTGCCCTCCCCATTTTCCCGGGGGTGACTAGCTGACTTGTTCTTGTCTTCATTTCAGTTCCTCTTCCTTTCAGTCCACCTGTAAGTGCACCAAGAGCTTCTCTTTGCTACTTGTATTTTCTTGCAGGCAGCAAAAATAGCAAATGTTCCTACATGTAATATACATAATAGCTTGAAATCAATTGACAAAGTTAAATTCAGCAAAGCACCCTCTTGTATTAATATTTAAAGCATCATTTAGTGTATTTGCTATTTAAACAGATACACTAAAACCCCTTGCGTAAAAATAACTTTAATGACATTTCAAAGTCAGCCATCTAGAAAATATCTTAGTTATATTGTGCAGCGCAGACCAAAATCAGCCTTTGCCTTTGGGGATCCAGAGGGGCCCTGGTTTCCCATTAGTGCTGCATAACAGGGCTTGTGCTCCTGGTCACGCAATGGCTGGAAGAAGCACATGGCCACGCAGCCCTTGTCTGGATCCGTCCAGGACAGACCAAAGGGAAGAGGAAAAAACCAAACCAGAGAGGTGCTAGACATTCAAGGCACGGTTAGGAACCTGGCTTGCTAAAATCAGTGAAATTTTGCCTCTGAGTGAGAAAGGGGATTTCACCTGAGGTCTGCTGTGTGCAAGCTCAGGACTCTCCTCCCTGCCATACACCATCTCTCTCCCTGAAGGGCCCTTTTTCCCAGGGGATCCAGAAGGAGCACCGGGAAGTTTTGCTTACGCCAGCATTAACCAGGCGGCAGGCAGGCTGGATCACCTTAGCAGGCACGCAAGGTGTTTGTCCAGCCCCCCCAAAATTAGCTTATGGAATGGATACCTTGTCCCACCCAGCCTCAGGAACATTCATAACCCACGACGGGACATGTCGCGGTCTACATGATTCAAGCGGTGACTCAGACAAAGGCCGTGCATTCGTGACAGCTTTCATGGGGTCGTGGCATTTAGAGGAAGAGCCATCTCTCAGATCACCATGTCTAATGATGATCCCCCCCTTCAAACTTCAGCCAGTCTTTCCAGAAAGACATATTGGATATTAAACTGAGCGTTGCACTTGATCTTAGCCCAAAGGGCACATCCCCTGGCTGCTGGATACACAATATTCGTGCATACACAAAATCTTTGTGCCTTTCAGTCCAGTCTCTTTTCCTAAGCCTTGTCTCATTCAATAATTTACCAGCTGTTCCAGAAAACACTCTGGCTTCAGCAGTAAGGAACTTTAATTGATTTGCTGATGTCTGGAGCTATGTTAAAATACAGAGTCAAATGCTAGAGAGGATTTGCTGCTGTGCGCATGTAAACTTCAGAGAGCTGACTACGGGCCAGCAGCTCTCCCACCGCCCCTTCGCTAGCACAGGGTGGTGCAGAATATAAATTCCAGTGGCTTTGAGCACCTGCAGCATGGCTGGGGCTGACCTTCCCCTTGAACTGCTCCCAGTAAAACTGCAGCAGAAGCCCAGCAGGAAGGAGGTTGTGCTGCTTGGAGCTGTCATTAACTACCAGTTGGGCATTGAATTAATCGGACAGCCAGCAGCGCCTGCCAACAAAACAGACTCTACAGCAGCGTGGTGATGGGTGTGCAAGGGTTGGGGATCACGGACCAGGGAGGCCCAGGCTTTAGCTGTGAAGATAAGGCAGGCAAGGAGGTGAGAGCATCGCTTATCTCTGCCTGCACCACGGCTCATGTCAGCCCTGGGGTAGCGCCTTTCACCCCACGTAGAGAGACGTGGGCACCGTCCAGGTCGAACCCGTGGGACGCTGCAGCGGCCGACACCAGTGTTTCCTGCCCCTTCTTTTAAATCTTGGCATCATGGACCTGCAGTGGGAGGAGAGGGACAGGTGAGAGCCTACAGGGGCCGAGGGAAGGAAAGCTGCCTCTGCACATCACTGTCAGAGTGTTTATTTATTTATCACGTAACGGTAGTTACAGCTGGAAAAAGCAGGAGGGGGATTGCTGCCAGACAATGTATCTAGGGAGATGTTTTGTTAGTGCCACCAGCTGTCCCCTTGGAATAGAGAGCACGTCTGAGCCATGACTCACGCAGCCAGTGTCTTATTTCACTCTCACATCTATCCAAAAATGTTCCTCCAGCCCCAGAATGCAATAAAAGCCTCCTTTTCCTGGCAAGGACTTTCGCAGCCAGGTCTCTTCTACTGCCACTTTGTGATCAGGAAAGGAAAACAGCCATTTTTACTTCAGGAAAGTAACTCCTGCTGCAATTAGAGGAACAGGCAATGACCTGCCTGGGAGACAGGTCAAGGGAATACAGTACTCTCTATGCAAGATACTTGTTTAAGATGGGGAAAATGTCATCAGATTGTTCAGAGATGCCTCTAAAGTCAGTGGAGAAACTCTTCTGGTCTTGGATGGATGTAGGATCAGACCTTAATATCCAATACTCCAGCAAAGCCAGAAAGCTTCTCCTAGAATGGGTTGTCATCTTAGCCTTGCCTTGCTAGCAGTCGCCTTTGCTGGCAGCGTTCCCATGCAGACAGCTCTTCAAATCTTTCTGCAGGTTGGTGTCTCTGAGGTCTACTCCCCATTACTTCATCTAGCTCTGCTCATGCATTCTGGCCTTGATGCCCCCACACAGTGAAGCCAGACCTTTTAAAATAGAGGGACACAGACTGCCAGATGTTGCAGGACACATCTGTCACGGGATGGAGGACGGGCTCGGGCAGGAAACCACAGCTTGGATTTGTGCGGCAGAGATGGGGTCAGCTCAATGGCCGATCCTGTGGCCGCGGTGCAGGGTTGCGGTCACTCCGTTGGAGGTTTCCCCACACACGAGGAGCAGCTGCTAAACAGGATTACCTACGAGGGAAGAGTCCGCACCCACCGGCTGCATCCAGCGTGCTGGGTATGGGGAGAGGCCACGGGGCTCTGCTGGAAACGAGCAGGGTTCAGCCCTGGGGTATGGGGAGAGGCGAGGGGCTGATCCTCATTCCCCCTGCGCGAGACCCGAGATGCGTGCGGATCTCTTGTGCCTCTTCTCTTGTGCGATTCTGCTGCGCAGAGCTCTCCGAGCAGAACAAAATTCATAGTCAACTAAATAAACCATTAAATCAGTGGGGAGAGGGGCAGGGTGGAGGGAAGCCTCAATAAAAGTGCTGGTTGTCAAGTGCAATGATTTTATTTAACCGAAGCGCCATTGGGAGGTCCCTACGTGAGGCCAGTCGCATCCCTGGCACCTCTCAGCAGCCGTGCCCCAGCTCCTTCTCTGAACTAGCTGACGGAAAAAAACTTCCATCTCTGGCTTCAGTCATTAGGCCCATGCACGCACGCTCTTGTACACATGTGCGCACTTCGGGGGAACCAGGGTCACTTAAAAACAACCCAACAAAATTGATCAAAGCTTTCATTCCTATGGCTCTAACGCAAAATGTCAGATTGACAGCAACTCGGTGGCGTCCCTTTATATTTTTGGCGCAGGCAGACGCTGCGGGGGGTGGGTCGTGACTATTTAGTGCACTGCCCTAGATGGAGCTGCGAAGCAGCTGGGGAAGGGCTGGATAGAGGTAGAGCCTCAGTGCCACATTCCGAGATTAGATTAGAGCTCAGCCCTGAACCCTGCAGAGGGGCCAGGCCAGTGAAAGCTAAAGACTGCAGGAAAGATGGGACCCTAGCTGTCAAGAGATTCCAAAAATAAAGAAAAGTGGGTCAGAGGGACTGAAGAGGGGCTGGAATGCTTCTTTAAAGTATAAGGGTAAGAAGGAAACAAGCTGTCACTCACTAAGAGAGGATTCCCATCCCCAAAAACACTGCCTGAAATGTCAAAGGTGAGAGTAATTGGACAGGGGAGTTGGAATTTGAGCATAGTTACCATGCAAGAGGAAAAACACTACACCTGCCCTTCAGGAAAGTATTTTAAGCTTAAAAATAAATACAATTCTGCACCATGAAAATGAAAGATATATGTTCCACGGATAGGATGTCTTGGAACTTGTTAAATCCTTGACTGCACTGTTGTCACAATACTCTCCATGCCAGCTGTGTCAGTCATCAAATAAACAACTTCTCATCACTAGCAAACAGTGTGGGAGTAAAGGGGGGGTGTTCTGTCCCCAGAACGACTGCATTTCCATGATGTTACTAATGAAAAGCTACAAAGGATATTGTAGCACAGAAAGGCAGGCTGTTGTTAGCAAGGGGGCTTGAAAGAGTAGCCAGAATAAATTATCTATGATAATATATTATTTATTATCTATGATAATAAATTATCTGCCCAATGGCATAAATTTATTTCACTTTGTGATAGCGCAGACACCTCTAAAGTTGTAAAGAGCTGACTACAACAGTATCACAAAGACTGAGTTTGGCCTGAAAGCAGGTATTCACACCTATTTGATTTCTACAGAACACAGTTTATCCTCCTCAAACTAAGAGCAGGTTTTCCACTAAGTACAGACTGAATACTCAATCAAATATATATTTCATATTTAATTTAATATTAATATTTCATATTTATCCAAATCTTGATGACAGTGGATTCTGAACTAAGTGCAGAACCCAAGATACTGGAGATTTGATTTCCAATATGCTTTGGCTAAAAGACGAGTTCTGCACAGCTACACATTTTCCATTTCACCCTCATGGCATAGCAGGATTAGTCTGAGAAAAATCTTACGCAGGTTTTCATTAGGCTTGGCTCACATGGGATTTATACAAACTTTAAATGATTTAAATTTAGAATGAGAAATTGGAAGAATTTCACGTAATCCTGAAGAAAAAAAAAAAGAGAACCCCCCCAACCCAAACATATAAAACTCTTTTTAGAGCTCACGTGAAAGCTACATTACCCCCGAGTATCCTTCTAAGTTACCACAGCCTGTTCAAGAAATCTGCTTGATACAGCAAGAGCAAACCAAACATCCCAAACTTGGGTCAATAAAATCTTTACAGTCCTTCTCATTTCTCGTTGTATGAAAGGCAGATTCCACACCCACGCTAGTTCAGCCAAATCCCAGTAAGTACCTTACCAGCATGCCTCCAGTACTCTGTCCTCGGCACACTGCTGACACCAGTCCCAGTTATTACTGCATAACCACACACACTTCACTTCTCATCACATCTCCACCACGGGCTCTCATCTGTCCGATGCTTTGGCTCCAGTGCAACCACTCGTTCAACATCTGCATCCTCTGCGGCAGCAAAGGTGAAAGAAACAAAGAAATACTGCAAGAATCACCCAGCCTGGCAGTTTTCAAATGCTTACTCTTACCTAGCTATGCTATCGCTCCCAGTACGCTGGGCACTTTTCAAACGTTCAGGCAACAGAGAGAAAAAATACAGAACAATGGGCAGATGCTCAGCACATGCACTTGGAATTGCCCTGCACCAGGAATACTGCCCCACTGTGAATTATAAGGCCGACTTTAAAATCTCTGGGAGAAGGTTCTGGTTTGCATTTACACCAGTACGATCTGACACCAACTTCAACAAGCAAGATTCTGCCCTGTTCAGGTCCTGTTTTCAGTGTCCCTGCATGGACGAGCAGGGTGGAAGGAAAGGTAGGTCTCCTGCTCCTCTGAGCAATCCTGCTGCCATGCTCCAGGTGGCCCACGAGGCCAAATCCACCACCAATGGGGATTTTTCAGCAAACCAAATGGGGACTGCCCCTTTCTCCTCTTGCCTGAGCCAAAACAGTGGTCCTTCAAGGTCAGTAATGTAATAAACTGGCAAAAGGTAGATGGAGAAGCTGCCAGCTCTGCATCTTGCCAACTATCTGTCACACTAACGGATAAATAGATACTTATGCTTCCAGGATTTTCCATTCATTGCTTAACCCGCCCACAGTGAAGTCGTCACTTAATTTTAAATTAAAAGGGGAGCAAGAGGGATTGTTAAAAAGACCTAGAGAAAGCCAGGGAAGGAGGCGACATCTGAGAGCCCTGGGTCATCCTACCCCATCCAGCCTCTATCATTGCTGCTTTGTTCCATATTTAGCTCCTGACAACTGTGCCTAGCGCAGGAACTCCCAGCTCTGTTTTTCCCTCCTCCCTCTGCTGTCTCCTCTCCCTTAGAGCTCTCAGAAATTGCTCTTTCTTTTTCCCCAGTGGCCATAACTTAATACCCCTATACTCAAGAAGATGGCAGAAAAGCAGGAGGAGCCCAGCAACACCCAGAATGGTGAACCTGACAACGCAGAAGAGGGTGAGGAAAAAAAGAAGAAGAAGTTGAAGCGGGAAGACCTGCCACCGTTTGAAATTGTGACAGGGTAAGAGGTTTAGATATAAATATGAGGGTGCAAAAGAGTGAAGCGGGGATGTTCAAAGGTCTCTGCCTCAGCTCTTATGTTGGGTAATTAAAGATGGTATCTTCAGCCAGTGCACTTCTCAGTATTTTTAAACGATGTAAGTATGGCTTTCATTATTGTGGGATTTTGTTAAAAGTTTCACCGAGTTTTACGGAGGACGGATTCACACCAGGCAGGCAGACAAATCTGTTTGTTTTATACAAGCAGGTCTGTTTCTATAGCGTTGACTGATTCTCTTACAGTGCAAGTAGTCCCACTGACTGCAATGGGATCGCTTGCCTGATATCAGGATGGAAGGTATTGGCCCTTGATGAGCACTGAATATTGATTTCTTGGTGTGATCAATAGCTCTTGTCTGAAAGTTTCTCTATCTGTGGATTAGGAAAAATACCCCTGCTATGGCTGATTTTCTTTATGGACCTAAGGGATAGCTTTTTCAAATGAGCAAAAAGTCCACATTTTCAAGGGCTCCACACCCACAGCTGGAACCTGACTTTCAAAAAAGCCTAACTCGCAGAAGGGCACCAAAATGATAGGCAGTTTTCAAGACAGCAAAGCAGCAAGCAGCTCCTTTTGCTCCCATGAGCCTGGCCTTTGAAGAAGGCAGATATAACAGAGATCTACTAGGAAGCTGAACTCTGTCAGACATAATGGACAGCTGCAACTAGAAAAAAACCTGTGTAATCTGCTATCTCTACGCATTTCAAGACGCTCAATGTAGTAGTAGCAAGATGCCCTATATAGTTCTTCCCTCTGGTCTCCCTTAGCAGTCACCAAGGCAGTGTTGCCAGCATGTAAACCAAACCCATGTTTTCTTCCAACTGCTTGAATGTAAAGCTCAGGCCAGACTCTTAAAATCCCACTTGGAATCCTTCTGCCTGTGACATGATCACTGGTAAGAAAGATTAAAAAAATTTGGCTGGCATTTCTGAAAACGATGCATGAGGCAGGACAGCACCTATGTCTGATCTCACACAATTGGGTTACATCCCTGCACAGGGGTGAAAAAAACATTTTCTTCTTAAAATATGTCTGCTCTGAAAAACCACTTCTTGGGCTGGGGTTGTTTACAGCCGTTGGTCTCTGTCATACACAATCATAGAAATAATATATGTCTTCTAGAACAGTGACTTTTAAGAAAAGCACATCCCTCTGCTAGGAACAGAGCTAAGACACCAAAAATTGTTTATATAAGCTATTGGACCAACAACACATATAGTGACAACTTCTAGACACTTAAGACATGCACTAAAATGAATCTCAATGAAGAAATTGGATTTTTCAGCCTTAGAGCACTCAATTTGCAATTAGAAATTGCTAAGGAATTGGGCAGTATCTTCAAACTTCCTTGATAACTCCAATGACCTGGATAGGAATTGATGTGCTAATTATGGATGAAAAATACTTTCTTAGTGTAATCCCGCAATGAAATTATTTGTTGAAATGGCAAGGGTGTTGCAGAATTTGACAGGACTTTCCACTCTGGAAAAGCGGCAGCAAGAAAGCGAGGGATGACATGTGCTTGCGGAAAGGGATAACAATAGGAAAACTTAACCTGCTGAGGCTTAGGAGCGAACTGCAGCGGGACAGAGGTACTCAAGTAAGAGCAGCAGGTGATGCAGGGAAGCCTCGAGTTAAAGTCTGTGCTATGATATCTACATACGTTAAGCTGGTACCAGCTGATTTTCACATTCTATATGCTGATACCAAGGCAAGACAGGAGTTTACGTTTCTGAAATGAATGTAATCAGCCATTTAGTGAGGGACCATAGAGCTGTCAGTATGTGAGTATTTATACCGTCCTCATCACAACACTATTTGGAAAGTGCTTATAAATATCTGGTGAATTCGTGTAGGAATCATGACCAAATCTCCTCTAATTATTAGTTTATGACTAATAATGAAACTAATTATGAGAACGAGGAAGTAAAGCAGAAATCCTACAGGACCCTGAAAGAGATACAGAAAAATCCAGCAATTTTTACTTTCATTTTAAGAGGTACCCTGTGAGTTCAGGCTGTGTCTCAACCTGGTATGATCACTGTTTGGATTTTTCTAATCATTTACAAATTTTCAGCCAATAAAGCCAGTTATGTGAATTATGAGAAAACACGTAACTGCAACTCTGCAAGCACTGCATCTCAGTTTTAGCCCTTCGATTAGGGGCATCTTAAGACACACAGCCAAGTTTTCAAGCTGTTGCTTATACCTCTAAGGAGTCTGGCTTACACAAAAAATGCTGGGAACCTAATCACTCTGTTTAAGAATATTAACCCCTTTTTTGTCAATATTTGTCTCAACACAGTCCTGGATAAATATAAGCCCCATCTGTGTACATTTCGTGACATTTAAGTAGACACATTTATTTACACTTTCCCAAGGGTGTAAATGAGGCTCCTTCTAGCAGTGATAAATCCTTGGTTCCTGTTACAGTTGATCATTACAGACTTTCTATAATCAATGCGCCCAGCATGAGTGTGTTTATTTGTGAATAGTTATCAAAGAGCAAGCAAAAGGACACTGTTTTATCAGCTCAAATAACCTAAGACCATAGTATAAATAGTCACTGAACAAATATTTAAATCTACAGAATATGTCCTACTAGTTTACAGCATCTTTTAGATAATCCCACATTTTTATTCTCTCATTAGAAGTTCTAATTCTCTTCTCCTACCCAGCACGCAACAGCACTGGGGTCATGCTGGGCAGCTGCTGTATCCTCCAGCTTACCTTATTTCAGCAAACTTAAAAGCACATTATCTGTTCAGTCCAGTACCATTCTTACAGACTGAGGTTTCTGCCTCAATGAGTAAAATAGGGATAATATTAACATTTGTACTCCACCCGTCATTCAAAAATGGGAAAATAGGCTTGCCAAGAATTGGTCATTTACTCAGGAACAGTCAGGAAGCTATTCAAAGCTAGACCTGAGTTTCCAAAGAAGTTGGCTTAGTTTTTTGTAGTGGTTGACACAGCTATTTCAGGGATGTATTTTGATGCTCAGTTGTTTGGAAAGAGTTTTAATCTACCCAAATAAACAATGCCATTACAATAATTCAGTTTGCAATAAATTATGAGGGTCATCTGCCAAGCACGCTGTAACTCAAAAGTGAGATTGTGCAGTATACGGGCATTTAAGTACGTATGCAGTCTTATGGTACATACGGTTTGTTCTTGCCCATTCTTTCACTGCTGACTCCCTTGCTTCGGGGCTTTCCAATCACTCAGAGGACCAGAGACACCTTGCCCAAATCCCCACTGCTGGGAAGAGTCACACAGCAAGGACTCAGCTAAGCCCTGTCAGGAAAGAAGTTTACAATTCACACTTGTGCCAAAATGTCCTCCCTGCTCTGGTTTACATGGGATTAAGCAGATTCTTGCTAACTAGCACACACAGCTCGTTGGTTGCCTGTGTGTCCACGATCAGCAAATTTTCCAAGCCCTCAGCCAGCTACTTACAGACTTGGAAAACACCCTTAGCTTTGTTTATATTCTTTATCGGAAACGTATTAATTAAGCTGATGCATATTCCGTGTTGCTAGGAGGACAGATTTAGGTGAACATCCCAGATAATCTTAGACAGACGCCGAGATGATAAGCAATAAAATCCGTCTAGAAGGCCTGACTAAATACACCTCTGAGTCAACACATCCTGGAACAGATCGCTGCTGTTTAAACAGTTCATCAAAACATAGAGACCCAACCTCATCACTGATGTAACCGCTTTGCAGTCAAGACAGTTAAATCAGAAATGAATTTCCATGTGACTCTGATGTGCTACATTTAAATACATGATGTTATTTTAAAACAACTTACAAACTTAGCTCTGAAACAAGGCAATGGGTGGCTTATGTCAGTCCAAACATAGCTGGACTTCAAAGAAATCATTAAAGAATCATTAAATCACTAACCAAAGAACCATTCATTATCTAGGATATAAAGCAGGAAAAGCACTATGCTCAGAAGCATGTGAATTTTTTTGGTGTCAAAGAACACGAGAAAGGAGTTCAGGGAATAAGAGGCCCTATGCTAAATTAGGGTCTGATAATGCTCTTTTATAAAACCAATGGAAGTCTTGCAATTCATCTTAAAGAAAAAGTTACCTGTTAGAGCGAGTCTCATTAAGTCATCTTACATATGGGAACAGAGGTCAAAATGCTACGAAAAGGAGGTTAAAGCAGTCTTTCAGGGTAGTTTAGAACTTGTGCAAGCCAGTGGAAGTCTCCCTTATCTAGGCTTGTGCAAACTCTCAATGCAAACCAGAGAACCATAGACCAAATCATACCAAAACAGTCTGTATGCACACTACTGCTTCCCATCCCTCATTAATACACTGCCAGCTAAAACAGTAATAGCATGGAAGGCTCCCAAACAGGTTTTTCTATTGTTTAAGTCCTGTCTCGTGCAGATCTCATGTAAGTAGAATTGAACAATGTAAGGGTTTAATTGTATCATTTAAGAAGCAGCTGAAAACCTCCTTCTAGTAAATTTCTAAAGCCAAACTTGTACGCTAAACTTCCACTGTCACAAATCAATGATATGTGAAAAGAATTACGGTGGTCCTTGACTGACAGCAACAGTAGATATTCCCAGTGTAGATGCAGTTCTATGAACAAAATTGTTCCGACTCGTACATCTTGTTGCATTTGTAAGACTGATGATCTTCCTCTCTCAGTACAAAGTACAACTGTGCCAACCTAACCGCATCAACTCTCACACCATTTGGCTGGTATAGTACACTGATACTCCAAGGGAAGTTGTTCATCTGTAAAATCATGCTGCTGGGAAATCCAAAACAGAAGTGGGAACTATAACTCCAGGCCTTTTACTGCGAATCTGTGTAGCAGGCCCAAATGGACCCTAGATACTACTGTAGTATCATAAAAAATTAAATAGAGAGGGTGTTCTTTTATGTTTTAACTTTCTCAAAAGCCAAAAATGCCACAGGACTTTGGCAGCAAGAAAATTCCTGGCTGCATTAAGACAAGTATGGAATATACACATACCGAAGAGGAACTTCTGAAACTTTGTAAGTGGAATTAAGCACTCATGGAAAATTGTTTTTAAACTTTTAAAATAACACAGCTAAAGAAGCTTGGCAATAGCTATAATTTACTCTGAGTTATGTATTTAGCACACTATTTCCAATTCTTATCTAAGCAAAAAGCCATTTGCTTACAGTACGTAGTGTAATATTTGCATCCAGGTATTACATGAAGAACTCCTAAGTGTCTGTTCCCTGGTTTTTCTGTTCTTACATTCCTGTTCCAATCCTTCTGATTTGCATAGAATATCATGCTATTCAGCGTGTTTCATGCAGTCCTAGCAAAGCCTAATCCATTGCACTCTACAGAAAGACATCCACTAACTTTAAAAGGCATCAGATCCAACTCTTCATGAACAGTCCTTATTCCTTACCTGCAACAATCCCACATGTTCACTGTGGCCCATACCGGCATTTCCCACTAGCGAATTGACAGTACATTCACTCGTGGTTCCCACATTACTAAGCGAGCAGAACATACTGATTCTCCTCACTCTTTTCCATACCCTTCACTTCCATTGTCTCTGGAGACATCTTGTGAGATGTTGCATCACAAATTGCTCTTTCCTCTCAGAACGACACTTTGCCACTTACTCCTGCAGCCTCGTTGCTCTCTCCAATTAAAATTTTCAAGAGTCTGAGAATCTCTCCTGACCTTTGCTCAGTGTACCCCCTGGAGAGGCCTGACATTATAATCTGACTACAGATGAGACAGGGATGAATAAGACACTTTCTGTTTTACAAAGATTCATTATTGCCTCACTGGGAATATCAAGGTTATAGGTCCACCTAAAGCTCAGATGAAAGGAGTACAACATGCCAGAAGATTACTAGCATGTAATAAATGAAATGTTGTGTTACTACTTTTCATTATTTCACTTTGGCTTTGGCTACTCTGTGCAGTCTTCACTCCCATCCTTTGTAGCATTTAGCAGGTCACAAGGCATGTTGCCAGCACTATCTTTTTCATCTTCCCACCTAACATCCTTCAAGGACTACTTCTTATACTGATGTACTCCACAGTTAGATGCTACAGGGGGCAATCAGGAAAGCCTGGTACTTCATTAGAAAATAACAGGTACTACGAGATGATGCAGTTTTCCTTTTTCACCTCTTCAGTCAGCAATGCATAAAAGCTATATACAGTATTTTAAGGGATTAATTTTAACTTCCCTAAATAACAGCAGACTCCCTTCTTTGGGTGAAAGAGGACTGCAAACACATTACTCACTGCGATGATTCACTTTGGATTATGCTCATTTAGAAACCCAGAATGGAAGAGGTGCACAACATTAAAAAAAAGTATCTGAAGTTTATCAGTAGCATCCATGAGACAGCTATCGAATTTCAGTGGGAAATACACTTTTTCTTAGCAAAGGTAGACTTGATCTCAGATATTTTATTAAACCAAAGTCACAACATAATCCTACTGAATATTAGTATTCAGCGGATACTGGAAGAGTAAAACTAGAACATGTAAAAACTGCAACTAGTCAGTCTCGCTTGCCTCTGCTCAGAGGAAATCCAGACTGCAAAAGCACGGGGGTAAAACATTAATTAGCAATGCCAGAGTTATCATGCTAACAATTTAGGACAACAGATCCTGCAGATTAACATTGCAACACCACACTGAAAGAACTATATTAATGGCCTAGAAAACAGTAGAACAGCTCAGTCTACAGATGCATTAAGACTGGGAAAATGCCAATTGCTGTCCTTCCTTACCAACAGTAAATATCATAGTCTCAAGAAACAACATTTCAGAAGCAAGTTCCTCTTCAAATACCTCAATGCAGATACCAGAAATTTCCAGTACAAGTTTGTTAAAATTAACTGAAAAAGACTAGGTAGTGAGAACGGGCCTGTAAGCCTCACCACACAGCAAGACTAGCTAAATATCTTGTAATTTTTAGTGTATTTTTATGCACCTATTAAAAGGCATCTCCTTTTAATACACGAAGAAATACAGCCATCATAGATGCAGCGACTTGTCCAAGATCACACAGGAACTAAATCAATGCTATAACCCTTTATTATCTGCCTCTGAGATGCTTCTCTCCTCTCCACTCTTTATAGGGAGCGCCTCCCAGCCATATTTTTCAAATTCCAGTTCAGGAACGTGGAATACAGCTCAGGCAGGAACAAAACCTTCCTGTGTTATGTTATTGAGACCCAAGGCAAAGAGTCAGTGACTTCTCGGGGTTACCTGGAAGACGAGCATGCAGCCGCCCATGCAGAAATGGCTTTCTTCAACACAATTTTACCACAGTGTGATTCAAGCCTCCGCTACAACATCACCTGGTATGTCTCCTCCAGTCCCTGTGTGACCTGTGCTGATCGGATAACCGAGACCCTGAAGAAGAACAAGAACCTGCGTCTGACAATCATGGTTGGGCGTCTCTTCATGTGGGAAGAACCTGAAATGCAGGCTGCCCTGAAAAAAATGAAATCAGCTGGCTGCAAGCTGAGGATTATGAAGCCTCAAGACTTTGAGTATGTCTGGCAGAACTTTGTGGAACAGGAGGAAGGAGAGGAAGCAAAGGCTTTCGTGCCATGGGAGGACATTCAAGAGAACTTCCAGTATTATGAGGAAAAGTTGGCTGAGATTTTGCACTGAAACTCACGTGAGTGAGGATTTCCGCTTGGTCACCTATCTCCTTGTATTAGTATTACAGACTCCTCTTTTTTCTTCAGGTTGTTAGAGGCGAAACCCAGAGGCAATTTCAATTACTGTTACTCTTATATGTACCTGTCTGGGTTTGCCTGTACCTCAATATTGAAAATAATCCTAGGCAGTAACGTACCCCTTCAAGGACAGTAACACTACAGTGGGCTCCTCCACAGCAGACACGTAAGGGATTTAGAGCTTTTCTTTTTCTCCTCAGAGTAAACACCTCCAGGAATAAAAAATAAAAAGGTACTAGGGTCACTAGATGCAACAGGAATACCTCATTGTTCTCCACATGCGTGATACTCAAGATATATGTGGCAACAGTGAGAGGAATGTAGAGAAAAAGAGATTTCCCCCACCCTCCAAAGTCTAGCCCTCTAGTAAAAAAAAAACAATCACTAAAGGAAATCAGTTATCATTGCAGAATTCCCTTCTTTCTTTTTAAGGGGTACTAAAGAGTCACCTACTTAAGCCATAAAACATGAAAGCATTTGAAGCTTTTAACACGTCTCTCTTTCTCCTTCCCCAGACCAATTCAGAAAAGATCTATGAAGAGAGATGCGACAGACTTGGACATCTGCGACACTCCTGCTTTCCAAAGCTTTGATTCCAACAGGATGGAGTACCAACTTCTGGAAGACTAGGCCCTGACGGACTACAAATACATATACAACACAGATCGTTGGTGTTTGGGATTTTTTGGTTTATTTTGTTCCTCCCCCCCCTTCCCCGCCCCAAACAAACCCAGGCTGCCTCTGCTGATAGGAAAAAAGGCAGCAACATACTGTGTGGTTAAAGCCTTGAATGAAGTGGATTGCAGTGGACCTACAGGAAAGACTGTAGGCCTCACATACTGGGACTACTTTACGAGAAAAGATCTTAGAACAAAGCTGCCAATTAGATAAATGCGTTTAGAAAGTCCATACTTCATAAATGTTAAAAAGAAAAGGGATTTAAGATGAAAAAAAGGTTTTCTTCCTCTGTCCTCCTCAATAACCAGAGCTGTGATTTACATTAGAGCTAACTGGTCTATTCTAAATTATGATGGAGACTTAAGTACTTGATTTCAAATACATCAAATACCTTCTCCCCGTGTTCAATGATGTTTGTGATATAAAACTGGGAAAAGCAAAGTGAAATAAAATTGGAAGTCACTGCAAAAACTACAGCACTGTTTATTCTTTCTTCTCTATTTGCAAGAGGTCCTAAATTTAATCTGACAAGTGAGACATCCTGGGACAGCCATGTATGAAATATTTCATAGCTGAAGTGCAGCATGATGAGAAGGGAGAATTACTATATGCCAAAAAAATTTCAAGAGTACATACAAGTGTGGGAGACAGACAGAGAGAGAATACAAGCATATCACTTTCCATATAAAACAAGGCACAGTCCAAACGAGGGTCACAGGGACGCTCATCAGCTAAGAAACCAAGTCAGACAGGGTTCGCTCTTCCAATCAGTTCTTCATTTCGGTTTCTCCTGCACTGTCACAAGCTGGAATGGTGCCAGACGCACACACAAAACTGCTGACTGCACCTGCCTCTTACCTCAGTCAACTGCACTAAATTCTGGCACAAATTTTCAAGTCAGAAAAAACAAGTGGCAATGAGAACACCTTTGTGAGCCACTGTGGATTTCAGCTCTTTGCCACTAGATTTAAAAAACAAACATAAGTAAGTGTAAGGACTAAATCAATGAGCAGTCTTGATGTCCACTCTTTGATCAGCTTAATACTCCAAATTCCTATTTGTCTTACTGAGTTTATTTTTTTTTCAGTTGTGTATTTAGCTACAGCAATTATCCACCAAAAACAAGTTTACAAAGGATGTTCAACAAACAGGGAGAGTAATAATATGAAGCTCTTAAAGACGCAAACAGGATTTGCAGATCTGCATCAACAAAGAAACCACACAATACAGATTAACCCACAATGCTCAGAACAGAAAACGCTCCACCCATTCTATTCATAGCGAAAACCAATTAGGAACCCTATGTTACGCTAAAAACTTCTCAACTGTTATGTCCCATTTATTCAACCTATCTGGCATTTTTCTGGGCATTCAGTATGAGAGAAGTCAAAAAGATTTGTTATTATGGGAGGGTGGGGAAAACCAAACATAAAGGAAATGCAGGGTATGATAGTTCTTCAGTACTGGAACTTCCAAAAATCAAGTGTTTACCAATGGTCTGATGAACTGAGCACGTTACCCATTTGCTTTTGCTATTGGTAACATCAAACACCAACCTACATGTAACAGCTAAACTGCAAACGCAGTAAAAAAGAAATACAAAAACCAAACCTTAAACTCCATACTATGACTTTTTAAAGCACATCAGTCATTCATATGTGTGGATTCTCAGAAAACTGAGTTCTGCAGACTGTACCAATTATACGGTATAAAATGTACCCAGAAGGTGTCCTTACACATCTCCACCATTCCCCTCCAAAACCCAGCTTTCCTCTAGAATACAGCCACAACACATACAGACATTGGTGTTTTTTAAAAGGACCATGCTCCAATCTGACAGCAGAGTACTGAAGAGCTATTTATTTAATGTTGACAGCATGATTCTTAGTAAGTACAGTTTCGTAACAAAAAAAATTGTATTTGTGGCCAGAAGGTAGAAATTAAATTTTTAATCCTGTAATGAACAAAGTAAATTGTATGCCAGATATGAACATTGCAAAACTCCTAAAAAAAAAAAAGGGACAGGGCTCCACAGCTCATCATTATCAACCGTAACTACAAACCAAAAAATACCTAAAGAACAGACAGCTCCAATTTCACTCTGCACAGGAACTGTCAGCTTCAAGCAGAAGCTCTAGTGCAGGCAGGTGCTCCATGGAGGACCAGTGACATCTGGTGGCTTGCTGGGACAGACCGGGAACTCCCAGAGGGTTACCACAACACCCCTGCCTTCTTCACAGGCTCCCTGAACACTACATCCCAAATTATCTGCTCTGAAGCTTTTTTTTTTGTTGTTGTTAAAAGCCACTGCCACTGACAACACAAGAGTGAGCTACGCTCAGACGAAGAATGTGCTCAGCATGCAGTTCCCCCCTCATCAGTTAAGAGGTTACCACTCCTGAAAGCAAGGGAAATGGGGCTCTCTTTAAACTCTTTTGCTCACAGAGTGTAAACCGTGATCTTTATATCTGTGTCTTCAAACACTTCCCCAAGTATTGCTGAAACTTTATTCCAATCCAGGCGGTCAAGTCCACATCCAATCCTGGAAAATAAGACATCAAAACAGCTGTAATGGCCTCTTTTGGAACATGCTGTGAATAACTAGCCCTTCAACCAGCTACGATTTTTGTGGCACTAACTCAGCTCACCATAAATCAACATAACGCAATTAAAATAAGGAAACAATCAAGCCTGTATGTTTCGCTATTTAAAGGCACTGGGAAATACAAATTTCATTTGCACAATTAAGAGAAGAGTTGAATAGAAGAGAAGTGGATACCTGAACTCTTCTTTCACAGCAGGGAATCACCTCTCAAACATCCTTCTACACAAGAAACATTGGAAGTATTTATACCACAGTAATTAATTTTCTTACCTAGGCATGGAAATGTCAGTAACTCCATTGTTTAGACAGTGTGCTTTCATGGCTTCTAAACTCTTTCGCATATTCTCGTATGTCGGTTTGTGAGAAACTTTCTTCTTCGTAATCTAAGTATAAATGCAAAAGGTCAGTTGGGCTTTTGGCATGATCACTGCAAACTTTTCTTTTTTTAAAAAACACATTCCACTACACTCTAAAACTCCACACCCAGAATCGCTACTGTGAAGGGAAAAAAAATGATGTTTCACAGCTTAAAATAATATAACTTAGCAGCTAGTTCTGTCAATTTAAAGTTTAAATATACATACACAAGAGAGCTTGGCTCCTCCTCAACCACGAGTATTTGAGTAATACATTTCACACCTCTTATTTAGAAGAGCATACTCAAAAAACCCACGACTATTAAAGCCCTCATCATCGTACCCAATACGGTTTAGTTACAGGGAAGTGCCTAAGTGATGCCCCACTCTTACCAGGTAGTAAATGTATCGGTCGTCTCTTTGGAGAACCGCCACCTCCCCAGTCTTCTTTTCTAAAGTGAAGAAATGAAGAAGGCATTTTTAAAACAGTTACACTCCACTACATAATCCCCCCCTGCACCCCAAGTAGCTTGGAATACCCTTACTGCTGGAAATCAAGGTTTTCCCTTCAGCTCCTGCATGTCCACCCCACGTGTATCACTCACGTTGATCCAACAGCTCTTGTACGCCTCCAAACTTTTTCTTAAAAAGAACAGCTATGCCTGCACCCATGCGACAGTCCTCGCTGATGCAATGAGCCAATGAGTCCGTCTGGGGGCACGAGAAAAGGTCCCCCTTAACACACTTGATCTGGAAAACACCACAAACAGAAGGGTAAATAAAAATAAGCTGAGTGCAGACTCAGATAAGAGAATACTCAGGTAACAGGAATCTGGCAAGCCTGTACAGTAATAAGTGTAAGGCATCAAGTTTAAGATGCAGTTCACAAGTAAATGAGTCGGCATGAATTATGAACCCAACATACAGATAACGATCTTTTCTACAAGATCAGTTATGAGTATCACATGCCAGCTCAGCAGCTAATTTTACAAAATCAATGCTTAAAAAGGAAAATTATGTAATAGAGAGTACAACTGGATTAGTGCACATCTTCAGCATACTATCAGTGTGTCAGTGCTGGATATCCCCAGACATTTAGTTAAGCAGGTAAGCTCTGTACTATCGTACAATATCTGCATCACTGACATAAGCACAAAAGCACAAGAAATTTAGCAGTATCAGCCACCTTCCTCCAAAAAGCTACATGGTACAGCCAGCTGCCATGTTATTAGGGGAACAGGAAGGTCTCTTTAGAGAGACACCCATCACAGCAGTAGCCCAAATAACCCATTTTCTACGCACTCTCTCCTCCTGATCCTTGGAGAAGTGGGTGGCCATGGTAACGTGGGCTGTGGTGAAGATTCCTGCAGCTGGAAAGATGACAGAGAGAAAAAGAGAGTTATTAGGAATCCCAAACCAGGCAATAAACTGGTGTGCCAGAACGTGCAAGCCTACTTTATCTATGGGACAGCTAGGACAATGAAGACACCCCCTGAAAACAGAAAAGGAGGAGGCCAGTACCCCCAAATAGCGTGGTGCAAGCTCTTCTGCTGCAGCCCCACAGCTCTAGCCCATGAGGTGCAAGTAGGCCCCAGTCCAGGGTCACCACACAACTGGCACCCACAGGCCTTCCGTCCTCCTCCAATTCACCCCTGCCCCTTCAGGAAACCCTTCAGCAGGCCACACCCGCGGACACGGTGTGAAGAACGATCCGCCGGGCCGGGGCTTGCGCCACGAACAACCTCCCCAGCGCTCCCCACATCAGTCAACCCAGTCCTTCCGCTGCTCTACCGCAGCAGCCCTATCGTCACACAAAAATGGCCGCCGCCCCTGCCTCTCTAGGCAGGCTGGAGGAGCTCCGTCTCTATGATACTCGCCGAGAACATTCCGCAGGCCACCCTCCCGTCGCCCCGGCGCATGCGCAAGACGCTCAGAGGCGGAGCTTAGCGCAAGGCGAGAAAGGGGGTGGAGCCGCAGCCGGCGCTTGCGCATTGCTGGGCGCGGCGGCCCTAAGAGGCGCGCGCACTGGCTGGGGCGCAGGCGCAGTGGCCGCGGCTGGGCAGGGCGCAGGTGGGCGGTGCCCGGCGCTAAGGGCCGCGACGAGGGAGGCGGGGCCATCCGGGGCGGGCGCCGCCATGCGCCTGCGCCGCCCGTGCCCGCCCCCTCCCTTGCCTTTGTTCGGGGTTGGGCGCCATTTTGCGCGGCGGCTGAGTGGAGGCGCTGATTGGGTTTCGGGGACCGGTAGCGGAGCCAATCAGCGCGGGACCCGAACCGGGGGAGCGAGGCACGGTGAGTGCGAGCAGCCAATATGGAGCCCCCGAGCGCCGGCCCCAGCGCCGGGATTGGCGGGGCCGAGTGACCAGTCAGGAGGCCGCTCGCAGGGCCGGGGCCGGCCGGCCGGGCACTGGGGGAGGCGAGGGGACGGGGCCCGGCTCCTCCGGGGGTGGGGGGGCGCACCGGGAGGAGAGGGGCTGGAGGGGCCGGGCCCCGGGACGAGAGGGCCCGGGACGGGGGCGGGCGGAGCGTACCGGGAGGCGCGGGGCCGAGGGCGGCAGCGGTGGAGGAGAAGGCGCGGCTGCGGCCTGGGCCGCTGAGGGGAGGCGCGCGGCGGGCCCGGCCTCCCTTGGCGGGGACAGGCCTTGCCCGTGCGGGGCCGCTGGGACGGGAGCCGGCAGGGCCCCGCCCTCGACCGGCCGGGCGGGGGGAGCGGAGCGGGCGAGCCTCCCCGCCGGCCCCGCTGACAGATGGGCCGCGGGCAGCCCGGGCTGCCCCTCCTCCTCCTCCTCCTCCCCCTCCCCGCCTTGCCCGGCGGAGGTGGGGGGAAGCCGCCGAGTGCGCGCCGAGGGCAGGTCGCTGCCCCCCTTCCTCTTCCCCGGGCGTGCCAGCGTGCCGGTGGAGCGGGTGTGCACGCTGCCCCTCCCGCCTCCCCGAAACGCACCTGGACGCCAAATGTCGCCAGCCACGTGCTCCTCTGTGAGGAGAAACTGCCCTTTTTGCGGGAGCCAGGGGCCCCGGTGCTACCTTGCTTTCTCCGCCGTGAGCTGTGGGGCATTGTCTCCTCCGCCTGAGCACAGCGCAGCGTGCTCTGCCCGCCGAGAAAACTCCCAGGTCTGAGGCTTTCTGCAATAAAATAAAAATGTCCCTGGGTGAACTCCTTGACTTGCATGTTTGATAAGGAGGTCGGAAACAAAATCTGGGTACCACATGTTTTATTCTGCCGAAGAGCGGGAGATAAGATTGTGGCCTGTCTGTGCTGTTTAGTTAAATCCTGTTGACTTCGCGTGGGTGTCTGTCCTCCGCTGGTGTCTTTAGAGGACAACGATCATCCGGGTAGATTGACAGCGTCTGCCCTAGAAACTTCGGCCAATTTAATAATGTTGCTTTGGGGTGCAACACGTTTTAATATGATGCTTTCAAGCTAGCTCAAGTCCTAGCACAGTTTATCACACTAGTTTGTTCTTAGCATTGCCAAGAGAACTGTTGTTGATGTAGCTTCTATATGTATATATATGTATATGAACATATGCTGATAGAACTAGAACACTAAGTCATTTTCAGTGCAGACAAGGGCCTCGTGAGGAGGAGCCGACTGGTGAGATCAGCTGTGGGAGGAGCATGCCATTGAAGTAGATCACCGATCGTTAAAATTTAGCTTTGATATAGTAACGCTGGTGCTTTTGTGTTTTAATGAAGGGCATGAAGTAATCCCTTGGAGGACTACGATCCAGCACATGTAAAATATTCTGTTTGTAACTTTGGCTGGCCACAGCTGGTGCAGGGAGTTAGGATTACAATGCTTCACTAATATTTTAAGTGAACAAGACAGGGGCTTGATACGAGGGTCTGTGAAGAAGCATTCCCAAGTAGAGGTACGCCTGTGCTTGATTATTGGTTGTGGCGTTAAGGAAGCCAGAGAACTTTTGGCAAATACAGTTTACTGGCATCCTGTGCTTGCTATTGAAATACTTCCCTGAAGAATGGAATGTGGGAGCTGTTTTCTGACAGGCCCACAGGCATTTAGGGCAGAAATTGAGTATACAGTGCAAAATTGAAATAAGAACCTTGGTAAACAGGATCATCTTCAGAAAGAATGTTTATCTTATTTTATTCTGGCAGGCTGTCATAAAACTGTTACTAAATGGACCAAGGATAGAGTTAAAACTGCAGTAAAATCTAGTGCTTTTCAGTGCTGTGACTCAGATTATCTTTGTGATCTCCAGGGTTAGCGTCATTACATCCTTATTGTGAAAAAAAGATCTGATAGGGACTGAGAAGGTTGTTACATTATTAGGGCTGAGTATTATGCCCCCTGTAATGAGCGTGCTTCTGGTCTATTGTGATACATACTGGTTAACCATTTATTTTTGTAGGTAAGCGACATTTGGTGTTAATGTGCAAAAAGACAACAAAATGTAAAATTATTGCCTGTTTTCTTACATCACGGTGAAGAGTAAGTTGATGAAGAAATGAAGTGTTCTTAAGATAAATGCACGACACTGAATTACAAAGGATGTTTTAAAGTTACAGAGCAGGAAGTGTGAGAGGTGTCATTACAGTAGTAACCACAGCAACAGTTACAGTTAGTTTAAGTTGTGAATAAATTTTGTGTGCATTTCTTTGAAAACTGAAGGGGCCTGGGTTTTTGTTGCTTTAGACTTCAAAGATTAAAGTTATAGGCTGTTTTTTCACTAATGTAGCAGGTTCTTGTTCAGTCATAGCATAAATCAAATACCTCATTAAAAGTAATAGTAAGAATTCTTCCCCTGTTGATCAGCTGAGAAGAGAAGAAATGTGAGGGAGAAGGAGGTAATGGAACTAAGTATTTTATTTCAAGAGTGTGTTCTTCATATGTGTAGGCAAGGGTCCAAGAAATGAGAGGCAGTAAAAGGATGGAAGCAGTGGCAAGTCTGCTGGATATTTTCAAAATACATGAAAGTAGGAAGAGAAGAAAGAGAGATGAGGAGGGAGTGCTGTGTAGTTGGGGCAGGAAAGACAGCTTTGTTGAATTCTTGAAATGTAGTTTGGTTTTACACCTAAACTTTATATTTTGTGGGGTTTTTTAGTGATAACACCCCTCTTCTCCACCAATATGCAGTGTAGGCAACTGTCTGTAGCCCAGAATACGCAGACTCGAGGGGTAAAACAGGAAGAGAAGCAGGTTCATAGCTACTATTTGGTTCACTGAAGATAACGACAGAATTGACATTGAGATACTTTTTGCTTCTCAATCGAGTTATGTGTTCTTGAAATTACAATTCTAGTTTTGTTACTCAATGAAAGTAAGGTGACATTATGAAAGAGGTAAGTCCTTGATTAAACAGTGGCTCTTACTGTGTGATTCTGACCTCAGTGTCAGTAGATGGTTTGCTTTTCAGCTATTGTAAGATAATACTAATCTTCAAACCTTGGGACAATAATCACATGCTTTTTTGACTTGTCTTGCCAGATACACAGGCTGAGGTGTGCCTTTTACCGTGTTGGAACTGAAGCGCTATGGAGCAGTACACAGCGAATAGTAACAGTTCCACAGAGCAGATCGTTGTGCAGGCTGGACAGATTCAGCAGCAGGTATGGAAAGTGGTAACGGGTGAGCTGGCACGGCCAGTGCTGAGTTACAAATCTTTTTGTACTTACCAGAGTTTCATAGAACCAGCAAGATGCTTCATGATACTGTCTGGATATGTGTTTACCTGACGTCTGTCACCTGATCAGTGGTCAGTGATCTGACTTGACTTGAAGTCCGAGTAAATATGGTTTTAAAAAAATACTTATTATAAAATTTAATTAACAAAATTGCAGGGATACAAGTTACCAAATTTCAGTGTCGTAGGGAGTTTGCAAACTGGTAGTGACATGAGGAAAGTAACAAATCCTCTCTGAAAATGGAGGAAACAGAATATTAATACAGTCCGTTGTCCACAAGGAACGATGTAGATTCCCACCAAAATTGAAATAGGTTTTGTTTAAGCCCATAGAGGCTTTCTCCTGCTTTCTCAAAAGAAGTATTTATTGAGATCCTTTGTTTTAAAACTACAGGTGGATCACAATGAACACACAGTACAGCCATTGCAACAAAATATGTAGCTTTGGATGAATTCATCCATTCCAGAACTAAGTTTCTAGTTCATGTTATAATGTGCAGATGAGTAGGGCTGGGTTTTTCTAAGGGCTTATAGATTTTTACTGTTGTTAAGCTTCACCCATTCAGATACAGTAATGCATTTTCAGATGAGCTGTGCTGGTGCTGAATTTTTTGTTGCAGCTTATGTTTGTTCTAGTTCAAGGCAAGAGGAGTTTCTTAGTTTGTCATGCAAATGAATGAGCCAGTGGATTATGTTTTCAGTGAGATATGCTTTGCTTTGTCATCAACCTATTTGAGTGTTTGATAGCAGGGACCAGCTTCTTCCATTGAATTTAGCTGAAGTTGACTTTTTCAGTCAGAACAAGATTGTACTTGAGGTTAAAAAATTACATATTACAAATTATCAAAAATACCTGCTTCCAGCAGATAACCAAAGATAGAGTTGGTTTTATTGACACTTCGTAGGTAAAAGGGAGGTAAAAAAATAGCTTGGCTTGTTTCATTTTTAGTACATGCTCTTAAAGCCTGTCTTGTATTTGACATGAAATGTTTTTCTATAATAATTTTTTTAAACAGGCCTGTTGTAGTACAGCTTTTAATAGAGAGATGTCCTTCATCTCCCAAATGCTAACAGTTAACACAGATTATTTTGGGACTCTTACTAAAGAGGCTAAAGATAGAAAAGGCTTTTAGATTTAACTGCTCTTGCAACCTCTCAAGATTGTCCTTCAAGGTCAGTGGTGGGAAGACATTGATGCAGGCGTGACATAGATGAAGCTTAGACTGTAGTCATGTGTGCTGCTGTTCTGTGCAGAAAGGAATTTATGGCCGTTATTGTAACTAACAAGTCTGACAAAAATCTGGAACGCCTTCACAGTGAGAAACCTGGGCAGTGAAAGGAAATATTAAGCAGAAAGGTAGCAGTCTAAAACACTGAAGCTGAGATTTTAAATTCTGCAAAATAATCTCTCATGTTCTTTGTAGGTGATTTTTGGGATATTGAAGCCTGTCAGTATCATATTCAGTTTTGTTGGTATTCCATTCTTAGGTTTGCTAAACGTATTCACATTCCTTATGTTCCAAGAGCAGTGTGTATGAATTTTAAATTCACCCTCTTCCAGCAAAGTGTCGTTGTCTCTTGTCAGAGCTGTGCATTTCCGTGTTTCAAGCTATTCCTGTTCCTATTCCCAGCAGCAGGGTGGTGTCACTGCTGTCCAGTTGCAGACTGAGGCCCAGGTGGCATCCGCCTCAGGCCAGCAAGTCCAGACCCTCCAGGTAGTGGTGATCTCTCTAATTGTGTTTGTGAGCACTGCATGACTCTCACCATTGCCACATATCTAATGCTGTGTTTTTTCTAGGGTTTGAAATAGGAACAGGAAAATATGTTAGCAGTAGCATCTCTGCTTTATGCTAGCTGTAGGGTTTTCCATGAAGAGCATGGGATTATAGCTTTTTATTGGATCTCAGGTGCATGCCAGAAACCCGGATGCATTCATGAATTCCTGTATGAATGCTGTAATTCTGAAAGTGAATAGTGGTTGAAAAGGAAAAAACAGCAAGACGAGGAAGTAACAGTCAAGAGGTATAACCCGAAGTTTTCTTGTAGTTTCAAGGAGATTATATTTCTGATATCCACTGTGAGTCGTCCTGTGTCTTCACTACACGAAGGGAAGACAGAGAGGTGGTGGATGACCCATGAGCTTGAAGAGTGAAACTTTTTCACCTGTGATTAAAAAGGGCACCTGGGGACAATATTGGCCTTTGTGGGATTGAGAGATCCAATTTCTTATTTACATGTAAACAACACAGGGAAACCCGGGAGAAGTATGGATCCTAAAAGTAAATACATCACAAATTGGAAAGAAATGCAAGGTTATTTCAAACCTGATTTGTTTCCATGTGAAGTATTTTCTGTCTTGCAAACTTCATTTCGTTATCTCACGAAGGAGGTTTTTAAAGGAGTTGATAAACCCTGGATAGCTGTAGCAGTTTAGTAGTGCATTGTTCACTCAGTATTTTGGTTTTGTTTGTTTTTTAATTCTTCAGAGGAGGAGAGTTCCAAGAGGCTAGAATGGTCTTGCCAGGTGTAAAGTTGAACACAGCATTTTTTATGTTCAGAGTTAAAATATGAAAAGCTGGCTGACTTGAATTGCTTGGGTCACTGTGGCCTCCTGGTCGTTGTCATGTGTGCCTCCCACCTCTTTTTTGTTTCTTGTTTTTTTGGCTTGCTGTAATACATTAACAAGAATCCTGGAATGTATAATTTTTCTTTCTGCTTATTGGATATTGTATTGCTGACTGTGCTTCTCTGTGGCTGACATGAGCATGCTTATCTCTCTCTCTCTGTGTTGTAATTCAAAACAAGTACTACCAATTTCTGTTAGGGACTGGTATGCAATAGTTACAAGGTTGAGGAACAGAACAGTGTTGCAAGGGTAGTAGGTGATCTGTAAAGTCACAATACTCTATGTAGGGCATTGATCACTGAGGTACAACTGTGGTTGTTTCCGCAGATAGGTTAGCATATAATTCACTGAGGTATTTGAACTATGCGAAGTAAAGCTTTTTTTAGGTAGTTCACTACGTGCTGAAAATCTGTACTGATATTTAGTCTGGTATTCTACAGTGGTTGAAGAGTAAGCATTTGCTATTGCATGTTCTTGAAATTTACGGGTAGAAAACCCAAGAACTTGGTACCTTTTTATCATGTTGTGTTGCTCTTGTTTCTAAACAACTCAGAGCATGGTAAAGAATGATTACCTAGTTCATAAGACTCATTTCACATTTAAGCCATGGAGGTATGGTATTTCCTAAGATATATTTTGGGGAGTTTGGGGACTTAGCAGGTAAGGGCATTTAAACAGAGAGGTTTTCCCCTTGCTTTTCTTTTCATTGGTCTTTTTCCTAGTGACCAGAGACATACCTGGTCCAAGAGTCCAGAGACTCCTATGCTGAATTTATAAATCCGCTGTAAGCCTTATTTGGCCAAGAAGCGGCTGCTGCTCGTTTTCTTTCACTCTTCCTTACTGAACTACATTTTGTGTTGTTATATTTATAATTTCACTTAATAACCATGAAAAGATTCTCTAAGAACGTCACATGCTATATATCAGTTAGGAAATGGAAATGTTGTAAGCATGTAGTTGGAGAGGGTTGAAGCTACCTCAGAATCTCTCTCTCAGAATAGCTTATTTAGAGCTTTTTCTCATTAGGAACCCCAATTAAAGATTAGTAATAGTGATGTGGATAATTAAGTTTCTTTTATTACACTTTGCTTTCGGGCTGTGCATGAAGATAGTTATTGTGTCTGGAAAATTTAGCCATGCTTTTCATGCTTTATTGCAATTAGACTTGCAAGTTCTGGTTAGACTGCAACAAAAAAAGATAATTTACTAAATCCAGTAGCACATCATGGAAAAAGTTTTAGAAACTAAAGGTATTTGATGCTGGTTATGAACCCGGGTTAGTGACTGTTGCTCAGGTTCTCTGGTCACGGCATTAAAATAGGTAAGCATTTAGCCTCATGTGGTAGCCACTTCAGTTTCTGGCTTCACGTCACCAGACTTTTTCATTGTTCTGTTTGTTTTTTCTCCTGTTTCCTAGGTCCAGGGTCAACCACTAATGGTACAAGTAAGCGGAGGTCAGCTGATCACATCAACTGGCCAGCCGATCATGGTGCAGGCTGTGCCTGGGGGTCAGGGCCAGACAATCATGCAAGTCCCGGTTTCTGGAACACAGGGACTGCAGCAGGTGAGATAACCCTAATTTTATTTAAGATAAATTGCAGAGAATGAACTTTGATGTTCTCACCTTGTCAGACAGTACCTTTGCCTCAGCACTCTTAAAATAAACTGGGCAAAGACGGTTGTTCTCCAGCTATGGATCTGGCAGTGAGCTGCGTGTTAAGAATGCAATGAAAATTCTTTGTATATTTGATTTTTGTATTTTATGGGATGGTGCAAACCTTTTAAATGAAGTCCATTAAAATACAGCTGGAGTTGGTTTGGGGGTTTTTGTTTCCTTTTTTTTTAATGATTTTTATTTTAACTGGCCCTTGCAGTATAGTTGGTGATCTAGTGCCTACTCAATTTATGGCTCAGAAAGAGGATATTTTTTTTTTCTTTTTAATTTAAGAAAGCTTCTTGAAAATAACTCTTGTGCTTGAGTTCATCTAACATGTGATGGCTGAAGGTGAATTTAAACATTCCTGTTGCACAGAAGAGAATACTGTAGAAGGTATAGAAGATGGATTTCATTAGAAGCAATTATTTTGAAATATTTGTCTAAAAGACAGTTTTTAAATTTAAACAGGTGCTCAAATTATGTTCCTCAAAAGCAAAAGGAAGAACTGTAACAGTGGCATAATGAAAGTGTTCTAGTGATTTGAGAATGGGATTTAGGAATCAAGTTCAGCACAGTCCAGGAAGGCACATGATGTCTTGGTGTTTTGAGAGGTTTATTTAGTGTTTATTTAAAATTTCTTTTGTTGAAAAACAATGTATTTTGTGTTAGGTTCTTTACAGTCTGGTTGTTGGAGGAAAATCCATAACTGGGTTTTTAAGCACAAGCTTCAAACCATATTCCAGTTCCTCTTTTCTAATCTAAGAAATGTTCCACAGTGGTGGAAGGACTTCTCTGCAAAGCTGAAGACAACTTTTATATATATCCAGGAGTACTTCTGTATGCTTGATAGTTAACACTATAGACATCTTAAATCTTAGTCCTCTTTTTTTCTTTCACCTGGGTATTACTATTCCTAGTTTCATGTGAATGATTTATTTCTTTTGACGGTTTTATCGTGTAAGCAGTGGAGAACTGCTAGGGCATAATGACACTAGCATGTTATGTTTCCTCTCTTCTATATGGTTGTGACTGCTGTGTCACAGGGAGGAATAAATAAAAACTCTTCATTTGAAAGTGGAAAAAGAGAAGAATCAGTGCTTTCTTTTACTTTGCAACAGTAAATCATCCTCAGAGATGATTTGGTAATGCTGAGGCCACGGAGGGAGAAATAAGAGGCATAGTTAATGTTCCTTTCTGACTCTTTCTTCCACAGATTCAGTTGGTCCAGCCAGGTCAGATTCAGATTCAAGGTGGGCAGGCTGTGCAGGTACAGGGGCAGCAGGGCCAGACCCAGCAGATCATTATACAGCAGCCACAGACTGCAGTTACTGCTGGCCAGACACAGGTAACTGCACCAGCATGAAAGGGTTTTCTTGAGAGAAATAGGAAGAGAAACTTGACAAATGACTTAAGGTGTGGTTAAGTAAAAAAAGGAAAAAAAAAAAAAGAGGAATTATTAATATTGAGGAGAACTTGAGAATAAATTTCATATTTTTGTAGTGTTTTCATACATAACTCTGGGGCAGAATAAATAGATTGCATGTTTTTATCCATTGTGTTTCTGTATTTTATTGGTTCATGGTTGTTTTTGTCTATTAGTTGAAATTTGAAAACATGAAGTACTGCTAATTCATACTTGCGCCATGTTGTGAAGTAGTCTAGTCATACCTGGGTTTTCCACTGATTCTTTTGTTTAGGACCAGAATTAAATTTCTGCACAGAATAGTTCTTCCTTTAACATATTCATAGTGAGACAGGAAACCTAGAACTTGTTTCTTTCAATATTAAGTACTACACTGTTAGAAAAAGTATGTTATATGTGCTTTAGGTATTTTATCTACAGTTCAATTGGTTTGTGCTCCATCCTATTTCTTGATGCTGGTAACAAAGCAAAAGAAATGGATGCCTGAAACACCTTAAGCACCATGTGTTAATTCAGGAATTGTAAAATTTGAAAAAAATGCAATTTGTAAAGTTACTGTGTTCTTTGTTTTGTTTAGACCCAGCAACAAATAGCAGTTCAAGGACAACAGGTAGCACAAGCAGCTGAAGGCCAGACCATAGTCTATCAGCCAGTTAATGCTGATGGAACCATTCTCCAACAAGGTATGAGCTTTGGTGTGAAAAGAGTCAGGACTTCTTAATATCTCTTTGATAGTTTTTTATTGCCTTGTAATAATCGTGAAAGAAAACATTGAGTTGCAGTGCTAGTAGTGCTATGAGTGCTGTGATACGAATTATTGGCATAGTGAATGGAAGAAGAGATGTTTATGTTATTATACAGGAAGTCAGCCTGTGGTTCTTTCCCCAGAAAAATAAAATATGGTTCTTTTCTTTGGCAAGGGCTATTGGAATAGAAACACTTAAGTTTGCTTTTACACCTTAGAATACATGATCTCTTATCTGACACTGGGATTACTGTGCAGATACAAATGCAAAAAATAGGAAGTATAAGGAGCAGGTAATAGAATTTAGTTAATAACTTGCAATGGTTTTCTAAATTTTTTTGCATGTTATGGAAGGATGAATGAGTAAAAAACAGAAGTGGGACTAATGGTGTTCCCTTCTTTTTGTGTGCGTGTTTTTGGTTTTTTTTTCTTTTGTATTTTATTTTCTTAAAGTTACAGTCCCTGTTACAGGCATGATCACCATTCCAGCAGCCAGTTTGGCTGGAGCGCAAATTGTCCAAACGGGAGCCAACACCAATACAACAAGCAGTGGGCAAGGGACTGTCACAGTGACGCTGCCAGTTGCTGGAAATGTTGTCAATTCAGGTGGAATGGTTATGGTATGTATTTAACTTTCCATTGATCTTTTTAAAGGTTGAGGTTTAAGATGTCTGTACACAAACTGTTGTCTGAGATTTGTGTCACTTCAATACAAACGGTTTTCTCAGTAGCTATGATTAGTTTGAAGTTTTAAACAATATAAGTTTTCAGTTTTAATGGCCTGTGTCCTATTGCAATCTACGTATTCTGTACTTTCTTTCTCCCACAGCAGATCATTGAGATCAGAAATCTAGAAACTGAAATTCAAAATAAGCTGTTAACTGATAAGTAGAAGTTTAAAAACATTTAATCAACTATTGCTTTTCTTGAGGATCCCTTAGTATTTGTTTTTCTGATTCATAAGAGGGCTTTTTCTGCCAATTCTTATTTCTTTGTAGTGTCATGCCTTTTAATGTGAATTTTATTGTTCGTCCCCACTAGATGTCAGCAGCTCTACAAGTAATATTTGCTTAAGAAATGCTCTGAAATGTATCATATAAATTAAGTAAGTGATAACAAAAAAGAAAGGGAAGCGATGGGCATGTCCTGTGTGCTTAATTGTACAAGAAGCAGTAACATGGTCGTAGAATTGTATATTGTATTGAAATTTTACCATTATCATTATCAGAAAAAAAAACAATCAGAACTGATATGTAATTGATTTGTTTAAATTTATTCTGCAGTTTGAGAACAAAACCCAAACACTTTCCATTTTAACTTTTTTTTTTTAATTACTTTTTTGCATTCACTTTGTTCTGAGCTGCAGGTACTAAAAACTAAATATTCTTCTCTGCACAGATGGTACCTGGAGCTGGATCAGTACCAGCTATCCAGAGAATACCTTTGCCTGGAGCAGAAATGCTGGAAGAAGAGCCCCTCTATGTAAATGCCAAGCAGTATCACCGAATCCTTAAGAGGAGGCAGGCACGTGCTAAGCTTGAAGCAGAGGGCAAAATTCCCAAAGAAAGAAGGGTGAGAATATAACTCAGATCTAATACAGGGTTGCTCTATGAGAAAGACACAGAAGACCACCTGTGCTGGAAAATGAGGACTGGAATCTTAGTGTTCTTCAATTTTTTTTTTTTTTAATTTTTTTTTTTTTTGTTCATACAATACTACATCACAGTAATTTTTTTAAGTCCCTTGGTGGCAGTCCTGCTTCCTTTGCATGTTTTTAATTGTTGAATATGTGTATGTAGCTGTATTGCAAATGGGCATTTACTGTAAACACTTTATCTTTGGGGAAGGGGGAAGGATGGGGACTGGGTAGGTTTTTCTGGTGGTCAGGAATTTCCCCTACTGAAACTACTGAACTAGAAATAGTAGGCTGGTCTCTCATTACTTCCTTCATATTGTTGCAGAAATACTTGCATGAATCTCGGCATCGTCATGCCATGGCCAGGAAGCGAGGAGAAGGTGGACGTTTCTTCTCACCAAAGGAAAAAGACAGCCCTCATATGCAGGTGAGTAGGGTTTTGTCTGTTCTTTGGACAACTGCCACTTTCAGTTCTTCAGAATACACTTCAGAGGTGTCTTTGTACTGTTTTGTTTGTTCTTCTTTGGGCTAGGCTGCTGACCTTTGTCCCTCTCTGTCTTTGAATTTATGTTTCAGGCATTGTAAAGAAACCTGTCTCACTTCTTGTAGAGAGCAAGTGTCTATTTGCCTCAAATAATTAAATTATAGTAATATTGATAGAAATGTATTCACTTTGTTTTACAAACAGAGAATGCTTGTATTTGTTGTCCTAAGAAATACAGTCTTTGCAGCCTTTCTGGTTGCATACCAGAAGTATTTTTTTAGGACGTGAGTTAAAGGTAGTAACACCTTACCTTATATCTGATGGAAAGTTAAAAAATGTGAATATCTGATTCTTAGCTGCACACTGATTTACATTAAAAATGCAAGACAGGTTTTCAAAGGAAGGGATACAATAGAGTAGAATTAGCAAATTCTGGTGTTGATTAGTGCTTTAAAGCACTCCTGTGGCTTTAGCGGAAGAATATTTCTTGTTCTGAAGTGGAATCCTTCCAAAATATTAGACTAGGTCTTCCCAATTACCAGAAACAGCACATTTCTAGAAACTATTAGGATTTATATATCCCATTCTCTTACACTGGCCTGTAAAACCCAGGAAAAATATGACGTGTTTAGAGACCCAGGGAGGGGGCAGGAGTATCTCCTCTTGATAGATAGAGTTGTGTGTGATTCTCTCTGCCGTTACGGAAAAGTGTTGAAGTTACAACATGATATGTATTTTGAATCTGTAGGATCCAACTCAGGCCAATGAAGAAGCAATGACACAGATGATCAGAGTGTCCTAACCACTGCTTAAAGAAAAAAAAATAACTGAATAGAATTCCCGTCCCTTCTGCAAGTCTGTCCTACCTTTCCAGTGTATCAAGCGAGTCTTTCAATGGGACAATCGCCATATCACAGCCTATCCTTTTCTACAGAACAAGCACCACGTTTTCAGTATGTGGTCAAGATTTTAACTGCAGCTGACTCGACAAATAGAAACTTAACGACTTTCTTGGTATGCTCTTCTGATCCAGCGCAGGGATTTCAGAGTCTGACTGCTCGTGCCATTTTTTTTTTCTTTTAAATATCTCTTGCATTAAGATTGGCCATGGGTGAGAGTGTGCCACTGACTCAGTGATCAGCAATAACTCTGGCATGCCGAAGCAGGGCCAGCAAAGACCTCTTGGAGTTACGGCCCTTCTGTTCAGAGACGTAATCCAGTTTATAGCAACCAGCACTGACGTGGCTACACACAGTACTTTGTTTTCCCAGCAGAGACTTGTTATTTACATCCACTCCTTACGGCTTTGGACTTTATTGTCAACTGAACTGTTCCCTGTTGTTGCATCTGCACTTCTGAAACTGGCAGAAACTGAAGGGGGTTCTTTTAAGTTCCACCGTGTAAAATACGTAAACAGCAAGCTCTTCTCTGGGAAAAGTTCAGCCATCCAGTCACAATGATAGAAATATTTCAAGATTATTACAGGACTTGATATATTGTGTATCCGTTCCAAGAAGTAAGAGGGGAGAGGGTGATGTGGGGATAAGGATTTAAACAGTAAAAGCAATCTCTTGATGTTTTTTGGTATGTTTATTGCCAGTGGTTGTTGCTTTGGAAGAAAACTGGATGCTAGTATAAAAAGGATTAAAACTTGTAAGTGAGTCTCTTCCAAAGGATTTCTTTTTTTAATCTTCCTTCTAACTTGCCAGTCCAGTGCATGGTTCCTCCAAAAGACATAAAATATGCAATCCCAGAGTGATAGCATTGACCATCTTTGTGACGGTGTTTCTTGATGTCTGTTCTAAATCAGTTCTACAGTTCTCTCATTCTACTCAGAGTGAGGGATTGTTTCATGACAGCAGAAGCATAGGGCAACTCAACTCAGCTCATCCTGATGTAACTGAAGGACTGTTAAACAAATGAAGGCAGATATTGATGAACTTTCAGGCTTTTTATAGACTATCCTCTTTAAATAATAAAAAAAAAGTGGCACTTAACGAAGGAGGAGTACTTACATTTTAAAAAAAGGATTTTTTCATGACCTATAGCTGGCTTCTGGCTGACTGTCTTGATAAAACAGATCTTTATCTTTAATTCCACTCATTACAGATTTTAAGCTTGCTCCATTCTTACCGATTTGAAATTTGGTGATGGAAGCTGTACTTCATAAGCATTTTAACAGGTGATACTTGCATCTTTGTATGCCTGTCTCCTCCCATCTTGAATGAGTTTTACAGGCTCTCTGTGTATCACCTACATGCTGTAGTCCCATCTCTTCCAATTTTTGTGTTCTGTAAAACAAAACTGCATCACGGCAGTTAAGCATGGGATTGGAAATATTGCCAGCCATTGTTACTGAGGGAGGTGATTATGAGCCTGAACAGGTAAAGTAGCAGAGGGTGGGGTGTTTTGGAGGAAGGCATCCAAGGATGTGAGAGAGTGGTTTAAATGCAGTGAACTCTGTTTTCAAGTGACAACAAAAGGAAATGAAACTTGAAAAATACAACGCATCTTATCTCCCTCCTATGTTTTTCCCATTTACTGAAAGCTTATGACTAAATGCAAAATGGAGGACAAATTAGCAAGTTGTAGAAGACTGGGAGGCTACAAAAAGACAGAGCCTTGAAAATTCTATTTGGATAAAAATACTAGGCCTAAGAGTATGAGAAGATGGGAAGGAATGCAAGAGGAGGGAAGAGAAATGTTAGATTCTACATTGCCAGCAGGCAATCTTGGAGGAAGACTATGCCTGTCTAGATACTAAGGATGACAATGTTTAGGTCAGCCATCTGTGGAGGTACGTAGCCAGTGAAAGAACAAAGAAGAAATGCGGATTTGGTATTTGTAGTTAGGCAGCTGGATTTTCTAAATGGAGTTCAGTTCATTTTTTTTTCCTGACTTTTTAGTTCCATGTTCTTACCCTTACCACAGCTGACATGGTGAACTGAAGCTGAGAAAGAAACTGTTCGACACACAGTGGCACCTGCAGCTATGGGAGGAGGTGGCCTCGTTCTTGACGTGCAAATAAATCTTCTTTCGATTTTGTCTTAAATTATATTAGTAATCTAACGCTCTGCTCACAAATCTTACATTAGGATTTTTTTCTAATGATTCAAAAGGTATTTGTTTACCTCCGTTGCATTGATGGCATCTTTGGTGCCTTTGGTTGCTTCTGCCTTAAAATACTTGGCCAATTAGAGCATGGTGCTTATTTTCTTCAGTTGGCAACTATGAAATCCTCACCTAGCATTTCTTGTGAGGTCACCCATTTCAGGAAATATGTAGCTCTCTTTTAGTGAAGGAATAACAAAAAATTTGCTTTAGTTGAATTTGCAGCATTATTGTAAATATTTTTTTAGATCATCTGTACATTTTGTCAGTGAAGTATTCATGTGCTGGAGGAATATTTCTGTGCTGGAGTAAGACAGCCTCTCCATAATGTTTCTGCTCTTCAACTGATGGCATATCTCTGGAGAACCCCCTCTGTGAGTTGGAAGTTAGGGAAGCAAGATTATTGCTCTGACATAGGTATTTTTTTTAATGAGTAATTATTTCTTTTCTTAAAGAACTTGTAAACTTCTTCAAAACAGCTAGAACTTTTTTCCCAATAAGCCCTTCATATATAGGTTCTCTGATCTGTTGTTGTAGAATGTGTATTAAGACCTATGGATTTGTGTTATATAGGAAGTCTTACCGTTAATACTTTAAATAGTGATGTGAAAGCCTGAGTGCTACTGTCATATTTTTCATTTGCTTTGGGTTATGTGTATTCACTTCTAAAAGTAGTGTTTGCTTGGTGAGATTGGAGTTATCGGTCAACACCATGCTACCAAAAAAGTCTGCTTTCTTTTCCTGGGTAAATTTGTTAAATTGGAGACATCATCAAGTTCAAACCTCTCTAGTAATTAAATGAGAATTCTTTGTGGATTGGCTACACTTGAGCAAAAACTCCACTTTGGGAGTGCATAAAAGAGTGCGTGAGGATAAAAGAAGAGGCTTGGGGAGAAGGAGAAACGTGGTCGATTGACCCAGAGAGCACTGGAGCAGCGAACCGATCAAAAACCAGTTTTATATGAGTGTAAAAAATGGGATGTGGAAAACGGTCCTCAAGTGATGCTAAATGGCTCTAAGGCCTTGCATGTTAAAAAGAGGGGGGAAAAAAGAAAATCTTTTCTTTGTGAAGGGGTGTGGGAGGGTACTGAGATTAATGTAATGTAAGGCAAAGTTTGTATATAGTTAAAAGTTTATAATTTTTTTTATATGATGCATTTTTTCAAGTGTATTTTGGTCTTTAATAGATGCAATTGTAAGTACTGTGTACACTATCCAGCTAATAAAAATTTATAAACCGAGAACAAGCTTTGGCTCAGTTTTTCAGACGTTCTGCTCTTTTCAGTCAAGTGGCAGCAGTGACAGAGAGTGGTGAGGAGGGAACGCTGAGGGCCGGCGGCGGTTTTAGCACTCACTGAGAAACGCTTAGGCGGCCAGCGAGCTTTCCCGCCCTCCGTGAAAGCAGGGGTCAGCTCTGCCTCCACCTTGGGGGATGGCTGGGTGTGCCTGCTGCACTTCTGCCCTGTGGGGAAGGACCCAGACATCTTGGTGTTCATCTTCCCCTCCATCCCCGTCCTGCCATCTCGCTGCCTGAGGGGACTGCTCTGCCTGCCCTTGGGACCTGGCTGCTGGTGAGTGGTGGAAGCTGATTGGCTGAGGGAAGCGGGAGGTGTCTGAGCATGGGTGTTCATTGGATGGGTGGTGTTCTGGGACACTTCTGATTGGCTGGTGAAGAGGGCCTCCATCTTGCCCTGCTGCACTTCCTCACAGGCTGAGGGAGTGCCTCAAGATGGCGGCTGTAGGGTGGTTTGCATGCAGGAGCTGGATTGTTTGAGGAAGGGCTGCAGGAAGGTGGAAGGAGGCCTTGCCTCTCAGCTCTGAGCCCAGGGAAACGGCTGTGACCCTCTTGGAGCTGGGAAATGGCCTCACTGAGCTGGGGGAGGGAAGGAGGGCTGCTTCGAGCTGGCCAGTTGCTCTTGTGTGTCCTTTGAGTGTGGGGAAAATGTTCGGTGAGTCTGGGCTGGGAGGAAAGAGGATGCATGGCAATTATTGTTTGAAAGAAAAATTAGCATTCTAATCATTAAGGGAAATATGCCTAGTAGTCACACTATGTCCCTTCCATAGCTAGTCAGCTCCTGGGTATCTGTTGGCATAATGCTTAGCATGCCTTGGTGACATTTCAGTCTCTTTGCATGCTTGCTGCAGGATTCATTGCATTGAATAATTATCCTTGAAAGGCCATGCAGAAGAATCCAATGATTATATAGAAGCTGCCCTGGAGCACAGGGAGTGTCCTATGGGTGCAGCGATGGAATCTGTATAGGGTTGCGTAAGTGTAAGAGATGACAATCCAACTTCACGTTACCCAGATGCTCTTCTTTCTAAGACACTTATTCCTTTATATTCTTGGTTACCTTCCAGGAAGGCAGTTTATTCTTGTCCCCAAATTCCCAAGTATCATGTCATTATCTTTTTTGGCCAAATATGACTGAACGGACACCCTTAGAAAGAGCTTATTTCTTGTGTTTCGGCACAAAAGAAAGTTTTCCTCTTAAGAGGATTGGGCAGGCTTTGAAAGGTTTAAGAGATAGTTTCCATGTCTGCCTGCTAATCCCTCTCAGGCATGCTGTTTCTTCCACGCCTGCTGCTCAGGATCTCTCAGCAGTATTGTATCTTAAACATTCACTACGATAACGTAAATACTTTTATCAAGGCTGAGGTCTCCCACACTGTTAGGTAATCCTTGTGTGGTATCAAGTAGTTGTATGTTACAGTATTATTGAAACAGTTCCTGTGTATGGTTACAGTTTGCAAAGCTCTTTGAGTTAAAAGCAACCATATAAAAAAGCAAAACATTATATTCTGCCGATTCTTTTTTTCTGTGTTCTTGGGATAGGCGCTCTTTTAGAAGGGATACCCTCAACTTCACGGGTGTTTGTAGCTATACGCTATGTTCTTGAAAGAACAGTAGTCACTGCTGCAGTTCTGGGGGCCTGGTTTTGCCCTCACTGGCGCAAAAGCAGAGGTTGAAAGCACCCATGAATATCACTAGCTGGCAACAAACAGAACAAAAAAGGGAAGTTTTACCCCAAACACTGTTGTGTTTCTTTCTCCTGCAGTGGATGCCTTAATGGTGTTTTCCAAGTGAGCCAGCCATGAGTGACATCTTTACACTATCCATAAAACAGCTTGGAAATACTGGATGAGTTTGTATTTAGCTACGCTGAAGTGGTCCCAGAGCTCCAACAGAAAATTGGTGTGTACTTTTAATGTCAGTTATAATGGAGCATAACCGTACTGCCTATGTTAACTGTCTCAATTAGGGGGTATATGGTGTCCCCATAGGTGAGATAGAAGTTCCTCCAGCAGGCAGTTCAGAGCATCCAGTTAGGTCCTGCTGTTTGGAAATATCTTCTGAAGAAATATCGTCTTTTCCCTCTGCTGAATGTACAGGATCTGGCCTCCTAACTCAGGCACTGTTATGTGCTGCAAAGCCCCCAGAGGCTGGCAGTCAGGCAGTCAGAGTGGGTCCTGAAGAAAGCTGGCCTGGTTTTCTGTCATTGCATTGCTGGCAGCTCTGCAATCATGATGAAATGCAGAAATGCTGGAAGTGTGATTGTTGGCAAATAGAGCAGAATAAATCTTCAAGGACCTCACAGCTGAAGATTCGTGAATGCAGAAGAGCATGAAGGGCAGTGGCCCAAGGGAGTAAGCAGGCATTATAGGCCTGGAGGGAATGCCCTCAGCACATAATAGGTTATCTGATTACAAAGCCACTGGGATATTGATTTTTACAGCTTTTTGCTTTATTCTTAATTTGAAATTCTTTTCAGTTCCCTAACAAGAACAGGAGCAGACTAATTTAAAGCAATCCCTCACTTTGGAGAGAAGTTCCTCTATCTGCTAATCTTGGGCTAGTCATGGTTGCCAGGATCTTGTCCTTTATTACTTAGTTTTCCTTTCTGGTAATCAATATTTTGCAATTGCTGGGCTTGGGAGAGAAGTAAGGCAGGAAGTTGAGAACAATTGAACAGGTATTCTAAAGTGAACAGAATGAATAAAATTTTGTACTACTAATGTGAATAGGGTTGGTAAGTGCTGGGTTTTTTCTTTCTTTAGGCTCTTCATGCAACGACACTTTGCTGATTCTTTGTACTTGGAGGAGTTAAAGGCAATCATTTGTTCCAAAAACGTTCTCACGTTTCAGTTACTTCCAGAGAAAGAGGAAAGGTATGAATGAGCCAGCTTCATTTTGTCTAGCAGGAAACTCCTTGAGTTTTGCACTCAAGCAGTATATCCAAAATTCAGTTTACTTTCCCATTTTGCTTTCTGTGGGGTTTTCAAGACATAGACCAGAACTGTATGTTTACACAGTGGCTAATAAAACATCGTCCTTTTCACCTCTGCCTTCTGATCAAATCTCCATGGCTTCTTAAGCATATGGCAAATTTTGCCCAATTTGCAAAACTGCTACAGGAAAGCACTTAGATGGCATAGTACTATGATGACTGTAGCAGAATCTCTGGAGTATAATTTATAATTTATTATACGATTGTTATGCTCTTACAGTACACTTAGGGCAAGAGCTCTTTGCATTGAACAGGAGGTAACAGAGGAAGGTCCCCAGCCATTAGTCATATGGATATTCATTTACTCCCTATTAGAGATGAAAATGGTCCTCTTAGTGTTTACTGCTTTTGAAGTAAGATAAAGAAGAAACAAATAACTATTTCAGCATAGGTTGCAGAGAGTGTTTAGATTTGGAATGAGTTTTAACTAGACATCCTGTAGAAGGACAGAGGAGATGTCTGGAGGCACTGGAATGGAATGTATTGACTAACAGCCTCAGTCTTAGACAAAAACTCCTGTCTTCTCACATCCTGTCAGCTGTGCCCTGCCCATCTGATACGTCCGGTTCCTAGAATGCTGCAACTTTATTTTTGCTACCATCAAATGAAAGATAAGCTGGGAGGACGTGTGAGACATTAGCCAGATACATGTCTACACCGCTATTCAACAGCCAATACAGAACTAGGTCACTAACTAGTTGTCCCTGTCAGGCTTATCTGAAGACATGGCCAGGTTTGTAATGTCCCAGATGTCCAGAGGCTGCTCGTACGTAAGTGAGACCATTCCTGAATGTGGTTCCACAGCTAAGCATAACAGAAGTAGATTGGATGGGCTGCTGATGCTTTCCAAACTGAACTACCAAACATGCCAATCTAAACTGGGTCTTAGGATGATTCTTCCTTCATTGTAGGCAGTTCAGGTTACTAGCAAATCTCCATTATTTGCACAGAAGGAAAATACCTGTAAGATGTTACAAATTTAGAAAGATCTGAGAATATTTCTCGTGTCTTTATTTTAAATCAGCCAGTTACATATTTACACTTTGTGACAGAGGACTGATGCCATCCATAGAGATAAACTGACCCTAGAAACACCCTCAAATTCATCATATGATAGTAGATAATCTTCAGCTTTGTAGGCAGAAAGAAGTGTATACCAGTAAGCCTCTAAGCCTCTCTATTAAGTTAGTTATTTAACTTCTATTACTTTAGAATCTGAGGCCCCCAGAACTTTCACTGTATATGCCATTGCACCCAGATGAGGAATTCGGGCATACAAAGTTTTAGGTGCTTTCAAAGAGTCAAACAGGCTAAATAAGGGGTGGAATTTGTATATTGAAGCCTATTATGTTAACCATTCGTCTTTCCTGTTGTGTATCATCTCAGACCTTAATGGTATGGTTCCTACACTAACACTTTTGACATCTCAAAAATGACCCAAAGCACAAAGGTGTCATTAATTCTTTCCAGAGTTGGTCAATGCAGTGATGACCAAAGAAAAAAAGGAAATAGCAATATGCAAGACCAGAAAATGGGAAGTTGGGACAGGAAGTGAAGAACGCAATCTTGTGAGCCTGTTTAGGAAGCCAGAAGTTGATTTCTTTAGCTATTATTATGGTTTTTTCTAGCTTTGTTTTCAGAGAATTTGCAATAGAGGGACAAAATAAGCTCAGCTATAATGGCAAAAAGCCTGCTATCATGTAGCCACATCAGACCAGTCAACAGAATTTCCTTCTTCTCTCCCCCTTCTCTCTCTCCCCCCACCCCCTCAGAATTGTACAAGCACGCACAGGCAGAGTGGAGTTTATATGATTCATGGACGTCTTCTCTGCCTTTTCACATTCTTTTCCTCCCATGCCACCCAGTACCTATGTTGGAGTCTTCTTGCAATCTTAATACCAAAAAATTAAAGCCATTTTGTATCATATTCAGCATCGTCAGGCCCAACTCACAGAATTAAGATGAAAATCTCAGTCAGATTAATTTTATTATCCATAATCCCTAATGGATATTTGCACATATCACCATGATAACAGGATTCAGTAGTTTGATCAAAATATGTGTAATTTATAATAAAGTCAAGCCAGCGTGGGTGTGGCATTAATAAACAACAAGCACCAAAGGCAAGGAAATACAAAGTTATTTCTTTGTAAAAATAACTAACTAACTAACTTTGGGTGTAAATTCTGCACCCATGTGTTCAAGCTGAAGACATTTTATACTATAACATAGGCAAATATTTTTCAACAAGATCCTTGTTTACTAAAACATATCAAGTGCTTTACTTGTCTCTCAGAAGTCTGTGAAACAACTCATATGTTTAAAATAAAGCAGATTCTTTACCACTTTGCTGACTTGGATCTTTGGGTAATAATTCACATTTTATATATAAGTATTTAAGTGAGCTGTTGAAGTTGAAAGCCTAAAAGGAAGCATTGTGTCCCCATATCTCACAGCCCTTTGTTGACTGTGGCACTGTATCAGTTGCTACCAGAGAGAACCAGTTTCCTGTATTTGAGTTTATAGTTGCCTGGCATTTAAAAACAGACCAATTTGGAAAAAGCAAATATACCATAGCCTTCCACTAGATTTGCTTACCAATAGCTGAATTGTGATGCTGTACTATTAGAAAAGTGCAGTTACTTTTTCAGGGAAGGTTTGTGCATCCATGTGCCTCGTCCTTTCAGTTGCTTTGTGCCTCGCACGCCATGTGTATCCAGCTTCAGCCACTGGTTACAAATGGATTGTTTCTAAGTGCAGTTCAGCAAAATCCTGCGAATAAGCCCAAGGCTTTGTGCTGCTTTGTTTAGGTGTACCTGTTTTTTCAGTTCCAGAATGTGGAGTTGTGGCTCTGAAGATAACAGTAGCATATTCCACAGACCCTGAGGAAACTGAATTGCCTGGTGGTTCTTGAGCATGGAAGAAAACTTCTGGTGAAGGCTGTATGTTGACATATATAACATCTTCAGGCTTCGTCTGAGGTTGGTGCCTTATGACAGCATATATTGTATGATCATTCAGTTCACCATCTGGCATTCTACTTGCTTTGTTTCTTCCGTCCTTCTGAGAAACCACGAAGAATGAGAAGTTAAAAAGAAACTCAGCATTTCTTGCTTCTGAATATTAGTCTTAGTTCATCTACAACCACAAATATTTTCTCCTCGTATCATGAAACTGGGGAAGAGGGGAGGGGATGCACGGGAAAAAAGAATGTGTGCTCAGTTACACAAAACTCTACTTCCTCAGATTTAAGGGACTAGGTAGAAAGGTGCAGCAACACCTTTAGTTAACACACTAAATATTTAGGGCGCAACTAGCAAAGTTTTCCTTTGATGAGAAACTTTGGTGATGTTACTGAAGATTCAAGGCCAATTAATTATCAAAATCATGTATTTGTTATTACATTTATTTTTCTGAGTACTATAAACAAAAACATGCAGAAGGGCTACGACTTACTCAAACCGAGTTAGGTTGTGTCTGCTTTGCAACAAGATGTCAGACAATCAACAAATATAGACAGCTAGCTTTAGCGTGCTAGCTTGAGTGAATGCTACGCATCCACTGTAAGATGCATGGTACTGCGTGCTTTATAGCCCCTGCGAGTGTTGAACACAGAGCCAGTGTCTCTGCATGACAGAGATCAAACAAAGCACCGGGAGTGTGGGATTGCCGATGATGTCTTACCTGCAGTGCTGCTTGGCTTAAAGAAGGATGTCTGCCAAAGTCCATCCCTTCTCCTGCCATGAAGGACAGAATCTCCTTTGAGTGTAAAACCACACCTTTACCTTTTCATTTTAAAAATCACTACCCCCACTATCCCTTCCCTGCGATTTAACTCACGTCTTGCATTTCACTCTCAGCTCAGTTTCATTGCCTCCCTGGACAATGATTGCTTTGAATAGATCTTCCTTACATTCAGGGTGGTGGGATGACAAGCTGTAGGGGCAGAAAAACTAGACAAGAAGATTAGGAAGCTTTACCTGCCCTTTTCTTTCTGATGTAAGTGGTGACAAGGAGTATAACAGTAGCAATCAGAGCGGTTGTAGGCAGGAAGGAACTCAGCACCATGAGAGCATAGAAAGTCCTGCAGGGAAAAGTATGATATCTCCATTACTATTTACAGCACCAGAGGTGACTAGGTTAATTTGGGAGGGGATTTTGTGTGTTTGAAAATGGATTATGGTTCCAGGATAAAGATTCAGCATGCAAATATTACCCCTGCTGTCTCTAAACAAGCATGGTTCCATGAGGTCAGTACTGATCTACAGCCACAGAGGATCCATCCCAGCTGTATTTTCATTGGCACTTAGCAAGCCTGGGGAATAATCAGGAGCTTGAATTCTCTTCCTGCAGTCATTTGCAGTGCTACCAGAGTTCAAAGGCATCCCTCATCAGGATGCAGTAGCCCTTCTCATGGTCTGTCTTTGATCAGGATCATTAATAGGGTCATCTTTGATCAGGCCTGATAATAACTCTCATCTGACATGCTATGTTGTTCAGCTGGGATTGATCTTAGGCTGGTCTGCTTGTACAAAAGGCAGAGTCATTGTAGCATTACATGGGCCGTATAGTTGTCCCTTTTTAACCAAGTAGAAAGGATGAACACAGTCAAACTGAGCATCTTCAGTAAAGCCTCAACTAGTGCTCCTGAAACTCATAGGAACCTCCTACAGCTTTTCATGGGACTTGGGGAGGTTGGACCAAACTCTATAGGGGAGAAGGGGAAGCATGTCTTCTGTGTATGTGTGTGCGTGCACATACTTCAGTTGTTTGTCACACCACTCCTCAAATCCTGCAGTCCATCCAGAATGCTATTCTTAGAGTCTGGGAGTCTTCGTTTTTTACCTTTGATCCTTATTGCTGTCATCTGTGGGATTGGCAACATCCCCCTTCTTAGTGGGAAATGAAATGGTGTCTAAATCTGCATCCCGATTCCAATTTTCCCCTTGAAAAAAAAACAAGAGCAGGTGATTTTCCCACATCAATCCATCCCTGGTGACTTTTTCTCATGCTAAAAAATGCTGCTTTGCAGGTTTGTGGAATGGTCCGGAGTTACTGCTTGCTTGTTAGCTATGAAATTGTGAAGTTGCACAAGAATATTCATCCTGTGCTATTTACCAGTAAAGGAAGATTTATTAATGCAGCTGAATCACTGGAATGGGATCAACCAGTTCCTCAGGAAAGATCTGGGAGTTTTGTTTAGGTTGTTGGATAGTACCTGTTATCCACGTATCTAAATGAAAACAAAAAGTGTAGGCCCAGCCAGAGAGCTAGTAGTAAGTAGACTGGACATTAGGAAAAATTTCTTTACTGAAAGAGTGGTCAGGCCTTGGATCAGGCTGCCCGGGGAAGTGGTTGAGTCACCATCCCTGGAAGTATTTAAAAGACGTGTAGATGGGCGCTTAGGGACATGGTTTAGTGGGCATGGTGGTGTTGGGTTGACGGTTGGACTCGGTGATCTTAGAGGTCTTTTCCAACCTTAATGATTCTATGATTCTATGATTCTAAGTAGCTAGTAGGACAAGAACAGACATACTGTGATTCCAGTCTTCTTCCCTTTGGGTTGTGGTCCTCTGGTGTTTTATCATGCTTGCAAAATATTTGATAGTTGATTGCATGATGCCTTGGAAAACCTACTTATTCAATGATTATATAATGTGCGGAGGGACAAAGGAGGTTTGGTTTCTGCTTTCCTTACAAGTTTGGGTCCTGTGACAGATCAAAGGGAAAGGACAGCTCCTGCAGGAGACAAGTTTTGTAGAAGGTATAGGTCAGCCATGAAAATTCATGCAGTTTTCGAGAACGATATGAAAACTGAATTGCTTATTTGGGCACTTGAATCTGTTAGAAAGGAAGCATCTCAGAAAAAAGATGCGTCATGTGATTCCCATACACATTTTTCAGTCACATCAGAAAAATCAAAGAATAGCTTCCACTAAGTATCTTCTGGTTTTCTGCCTCCCGTGCTGGCTAAAAGCAGAAAAGGAAGAAGTAAAGTGTTAAAACAAATACAGAGGTTTACTAATGAGCAGTGGCTCATTAGATGAACTCGGGTAGAAATTCAAGCAAAGATTCAGATTGCTTGGAGTCTGTTTCATCTGCTGATGTAAATGTAAAATTTCATTAGTCAATGAAGCCAAGCCAGACTCCTCCCACCAGTTAGCTGCAATTTGTTTATACCATTAGTATATATCAAAAATCTGTTTTAAAAAAAGAAATTCAGGAATTATCTGTGTCTCAGGAAATTTCCAGGCTCAGAAGAGAGCTCTTTAACATTGACCTGTAATTTTTCTTGTCAAGTGGTAAAAAATTGCTGACTTTTAGAAGATCATTAATGCTTTGATTAACTCACCCAAAACTTCCAGCATGATCCTATTCCGTAGTTTGTTTCTCCCCTGGAAATGGCTCTCAAGATGATATTCTCCTGAGTCATTAAGTCGCAGCTTTTTCAGCCACACTCTAATCATTTTCCATGAGCAGTCATTCATCATTTCAGTCCTTCCTACTTTAACAATACTTTGATCAGAGTTACCTCTGATAATAGGTTGACATCTAATTCGGGACACCATTTTGCACCAAAGAAAATGTTGAAGTTTCCTGATTTGGCTATCACAGACTAGGAGCAATGGAGGGACAGGGAGTTCCTTTTTTTCGCAAATAGCCTTACAGATTCTAAAGCAAATAGTGGTGATTCATTAGAGGGAGAAAAGACAGGAAAAAACAATCCCCATAGCAGTGTACATCTTGCCCAACAAAGGAGCAGAGCTAACATCAGCACAAAGAGAACAGCTCAAAGGAAATAACCAGCCCCAGTCTGAGGATGGTGGTCACTGGAGATGAGGTTGGGGTGACAAATGGGAAATTTGGATTACTGCTGCCCTTTCTGAACTGTAACAGGTTCCAGGGCTGTTATTGCTGTCAAATTCCCCAGGTGCTGGGACATGGAGCCACCTCAGCATATTTCTTATGCCTCGTACATGTGTTCAAGTTTAAGATGGTGTTGCTCCATCTCACGAGTCTTCTATGTGAGTTACCAAAGCTTTTCTGTGACTGTAAAACACTTCTAACAGAATGGAAAATTTAGTGCAAAAGCAAGTATTGGTTTTTTTAGTTTTCATCAACTTACTTGAAATATTTCTGTCCCAGACCCATTTATTTTTGATTAATACAATCCTACAAAATTGTATTCATGGTTTTTATGGTAATCCATAAAATATTGATTATTTTCTTTTTTTTTCCTTTGAAACTTTTTTATTTCATACGGCAAAAATAATTTCCTGGCCACTTCTGCCTCTAGATACATATAGGTACATATTGTGGTTCTATATTGAGCTATATAATAGGGTTTTACCCTGTCCTTGATAACCTGTAGTGGATCTCTGTGTCTAGATACACCGTGTTTTGCTGTGAAACAAAAATGGAAATGACACATCATTCTCGATTTATTTTGGCTGTCTCCCACCCAGTGCACTGTTGACCTCATAGCTCACCCTCGAGTGAAACCACCATCTGTATTCTTTGCAGCAGAATATTCTTCAGATCACCCCACACTGATATGTGCCAGAATTCTCTCTTCGAAGTGCTGTCATGATCACAGAAAACCAGCAACGTCCTAAGTCTATCAGGTCAACTGAATGATGCAGTGCATGGTTAAGGTTAATCCTTTCTTTTAAAGGGGAACTCAAGGCTAAGACTAGACAAGATTTTTCTGACAGCTCCTTGCACCAAAATTTCTTCTCATGTAAATTCTTGTGCACATCATATGAGCAGTTAGCTCTGAAGGACTCTCCCTCTGTATGCAGAAACACTTGCTGTCCTCTCCTGCCATGCATGATCCTTCCAAAGAAAGAAGAAAATAATGCTACAACTAGTCACAGTTTACTATGCCAGTTTTTCTTACATTAAACCACTGGAACTCTCACGCTGGGCCTCTGGAGAAGAGTGATTTAACTCTGCAGGTTTGCCTAAATAAACATCTATGCTTAGCCTTAGTGCCACTACCCTTTTTCCATTGTTATTCCTATTGTTCCTCTCTGTGAACTCAGTGGTTTTTTCCAGTAAGAAAGCAAACAGCAGCTAGCCTGTCTATGACACCGCTCACAATACCTGATCCATGACGTGTCGGGAGAGAGCAACAAACAGACTTTCCTCCCCATATGCTAGGTGATTTCAGGCTGAGAACTTCGCAATAGTGGGAGAGAAAGGTCACAGAAGGGCAAAGATTGCCAGATGTCCCACCATGAAGTTCAGTTTCTAGACAAAATACAGAACTACTATAAACAAAAATGAGAACCCAAAAGCTTGTATAATTAAAATTAGCAAATTTCAGGCTGAACGTTTCCTCCCCTCATTGACTTCTGGGAACTTCATTCTGTGCCTGGCTACAGATGGCCCGAATAAAAAGTGCTCAAGCAAATAACAGTGTGCAATGCATGCAACAGCACAGAGAGCATCCTGTTCCTAGGAGAAATGAAGAGTCTCTGAGCCTTACCTGGGAGTGCCAGCAAGAGCAGCAGGGCTGGAAAACTCCCCATCCTGAAGTAGAAAGTGGTTTAGGGCATAGAGGAAAAAAATGTATCCCAGAGCTTCTTTATCACTGAGAAATTCTCTGTTGCAGGGGAAGCTAACTTGCTCTGTCACTTGCAGTCGTCTGCTGCCTAGAGTGATGATGCCAGTTTGGAATTGCTGAGAATATCTTTTAACCACAATCTTAATATTACTTCTTGGGTGGGAAGGCTGCATAATGTTTACTGGCTGCTTTCTCGCTTTAAATACATTGTTGTCTAGATAGCCATATTTAGCAATCAGGCTGTGTGGCTGGAAAAGAAATAGGCATTTTTGGTCTCTAGTGCTACCTTGATATATTACAGAGCAGCTTTCTGTTGGATGTGTTCATCCTTACTGCTGCTTTGCACTTACATGCAAGTTTTATATCCCTCATTCCCAAAGCCCTTGTGTAGTGGTGGAGAACCATCACCGTGCCATCGCAGAGGCAGTGGATGGCCCTGCCTGAGGTCTCTCAACAGGTTGGAGCTGGAACTGGGACCCAGATCTCCTGGTTAGAGCTGCGATTCCCTTGTTCTATAGCAGAAGTCTAGCTGGGCACCACAGTACCATCCGGCAATACTGAAGCTAGGTTTGTGTTAGTACAGCTGCAGTGGTGTGCAACTATGTATGGGCTAATTTACCCTCTGGAAATAGAGGAAATTAGTTTAGACAGAGCACAACCATGCATAGCCTGATCTGGTTCTGGGATCTGAGCTGCTGTTTCTCATGGTGCTAAATGGAGCTGGCTGGATGTGCCAACCTGCCCAGCTGGCTCAGAGCATTTCTGTACATTATAAACGCACCAGCACGTTCTAAGTGTTACCCCTTCTCTGGGTGATGTATTGTGATCTGGTGTACTGCAGCTCTTTATCATGAATCCACACTAAGTCAGATAATCAGTTTGATTTTATTTAGCTTTGCAGGCAGTGCAGAAAAAAGAAGTATGAATGCCCTTGGGTTTGGGGTCTTCCTGGGGGAGCTAAATGCAGCTTCACTTTGGGGAGTTATGAACAATGATCACATGTTGGTAACATCCCCTTGAGAGGGTAGGAAAAATACAGGGAGAAATACAGAGATACAGTTCATTCTTGGTTTGCAAAATCATTTGAGAAATGAGGAAGCAGGCTCAGAGCTGCGTGTAGTCTTCACATTGCTTTCTGCTATGTTCTGCAGTTCCTTATGCCTTTCCATACTGACTGTTCACCAAGGATCCACACTGTCCAAGGCAATTTTTGGGAGCTAGTCTTCATCACCTTGGAAAGACAGAATCTCTCACCTGGCACTGCTCTGAGATGACATGAAGTTGATGGTCTCAGTTCAGACCCTGGTGGAATGATACTAGGGAAGAATATTTGGAATAACTCTGCCTGGTGGTGTGGTGCAGCTACTGGCAGTGACGGGAGATGATCGCAGAGCATTGCGTTGCCAAAAGTGTGTCAAAAGCTTCAGTCTTTAGAGAGTGGAATCTCAGTTAAAAAGCTGATTTCTAGATAAATAATAACATTTGCTTTCAATACAAACCATCTAGTTCTGGTTATATTTCATGCTTTTGGGGGAAGCATTCCAGCATTTTGTAGAGACGTGTAGGACACCTTGAAAAAAGCTATTAGTTCTTTAACACTGATCTTCAATGAATTGGGAGAAGTTTCTTGGAGATTTGAGACAGAACCATGTCTTTCCATTTTTACACTATGTGGATGTGTTTGTGAGTTGCTCAACACGTGGTCGTTGAGATGTGTTACCTGAACTTCTATTTATGTTCACTGGTGTATCTGCAGTTTTATTTATAATAAAGCACTTGCCAGTAGCTGTATAGAGCAGCAAAATCTTTTTCTGGCCCAGCAATGAGCTGGGGGAAAACTGAGCAGAGCTCTCTCACCTTTACCATGCCTGGAGAAGCATCTCTGCACTTAGATAAGTCTGTGCTGGATCTCTTGACAGAAAGACTTCATATTCCTCCTTTCCCCCGGGCCCTTGATCCCATCCTCTTCCATTAGGTTCAGGTGTTACTGGCAGCATCTTTTCAGTTCAATTGTGTTGGAAAAAGTTGGTCAGTGCCAATGAGAAGAGGTGGTAGATGGTGACATTCCCTCTCTAGAGTGATAGGTTCATCGATACCTATGTTTAGTAGACAATCCTTTTCTTATGGCAGGTGGCAAAGCTTTGCCTGCAAATGCTTGATGTTCATTTCCCTGTGGATCCCCTTTGGTTTAGCTCTAAGCAGTGCTCTCCCAGGAGGGGCTGATTCCATCATGTGCAAGGTCACCAGTGAAAGGGAGGACCTGCTGCTCATTCAAGTTTGTGTTCTTCTGCTCTGTTTCTCTATTCTTCCTACTGTTGCCAATGATAAAGATCAGCACAGCCACCATGAACTTAGTAACCAGGAATCCAGCAATGATATAGAAGACAGTGAAGTCAGCTTCAGGAGGAATGCTATGGGGAACCATAAATACAACAATAAAGCTTAGCCATGAAGGAGATGTTCAACCTTTAAAGAAACTCTCTTGTAGTATACAATGTGAAGATGGTAACATATCTCCTGCAACAGGCAGTCCCTGCCTGTGCGCAACAGAGCCTGGGAGCTTAGAACAACTATAATAGGTTTTAACTGCAAGATCTTGCATACGGATAAATTATGATCTGCAGGAGTTGTTTGGCTTGGCACTGAAGCACTGCATTTTCTGGATTAGGATAAAGCTGCTGTTTAGAAACCACACAGCAGCTCTGAGAATTGTCATGGATTAGGAAGAGGTAGAGAATATACCTGTGGTGGTATTCCTCTCAGCTTCAAATGGGGTTGCCGATGCTAATCTGCCTTAGTCCTAGGGAGACTAGAGATCACAGCATGAGGAGTTTTATGGCTTACCTGGAGATGCTCCGCACAGCACTAGGCTCCTCTGGCATTTGGGTCTCCAGGACAGCTGATGATAGGAACAGAACAATTTAGTCTGCAGATGTTTCTGGGTGATATTCATTAGTGTCACCAACACTGATGCCCCAGCTAGGCATAGATAACCAAGGTGAGATTGGGCACTGGGCTGTGTGCTAGGAGATTAATCTGGGTAGCAATAAGGGGATGACATGTGTTAGATGTCCTGTAACAGTGAGGTCATGTTGCTGTAAATCAGGAACTAAAAGGAGGCAATGAAACACAGTCCCTCCTTAGACTAAGAAAAAAGTAGATGTTTACTAAAGTGAGGCCTTGGCATCTGCAGACACACATGAAATTTAAGCAGGCATTCAGGAACTCATGAAACTCAGAGCCCCAGGACATACCTGTCAGCACTTCCACTTGCACCTTCCTTAAGCTGCTTGTTTGCCCCAGGTAGTCAGTTTTACACTGGTACAACCCAGCATCCTGCTTCCTGAGTCGCTTCATGGTCACTGTCAGGACCCCTTCACGGATATTGTCACTGATGGAGGTGCTGCCATTCCTGTTCTTTAGGAATGGCAGCCAGAAGCGTCGGGCGCTCACCACATGTTGGCACTTGGTCTCATCGATCTGCTTGCACCAGCTCTTTTCTCTCCACCGCTGCTGCCAGGGGTTATAGGTGCAGTTGACAGAAATGGTGCCCCCCTCCATTCCGTACACCACAGTGACATTCTCTGCAGCAAAGGATGCTAGGAGAGAAGGAGGAAGTGGTGAGCCAAGTCTCTTTCATATCTATCCCTTACCACTATGTTTATGCTAAACGTCATTTTTCTCTTTTACAACTCTAGTGATGGCTGCTGTCACCTGTCTGCTTCCCCCATGAAAGATACAGTGCACTCAGACTCAGAGTCTTGGTTCAGACTTTCTTGAAATATGTCTGTAGTGATCCCTCTGACTGGTGTGTTATTTGGCTCTTGCCAGGAAGCTATTTTTGTGGGGGGGACTGAGGGAAGGAGGAGGTATCAGCTTCATTAATATTTGCAGATTTTCTGAAGCTCAGGAAATTTTGGTCCTTGCCTTCCCTTCTGGCCCCTTGGTGACTGCTCTGGATTGCAGTTTGGAGCTCAATCACACTTTCTGTAATCATTGGGCTCCTGCCCAGTACGGGGAAGCAGTTTCAGCATGATTAGGGGATTAAATATAAACTTGCATTTTCCTCTGGTCCTGAGGAGCATGAAGTTGGGCATTCAGGTAGACTGAGCTGGAATCAGGCAAGCTGTCTTGATTTTTAAAAGCTCTTTTTACAAGGCAGCTCATAAAAACATAGCTTGACCCAATAATGACAAATTGTTTCTGTGTAACTCTCATTAGACTAGTCTTGCTGTAACACTCCTGCTTTGCAACGTCCAGCCTGCTTACTTGCATACAGCTGCAGCAAGGCAGCTTGCTTCAGGTTTTGGTCCTGTGCTCGGCCCTTCCACCTATGTTCATAGATGCAGATTTGGCTCTGGAGTACCTGCTGCGCAAAAGGTCCTTTTGCACTAAATGCCCATGAAGTTTATCCCCATTTTAAGGCTCTTTATACAGCCAGAGAGAAGCAACACAGCCCTGGAATCAAAGTGACACCTACAAACCAGTGTCCAGCTAGCTGTTTGGGAGGTTTACTTCTTAATCCCACTCCTAATTTCTAAATCCAGGGGTTTAGCAATTTTTTTCACCCTATCTTTTAATATTCTACTAATTTTAATCATGTTGACAACTGGTCTTTGGCTGCTTGCCTTTTTTTGGCCTTAGTTCCTTATTTCTAATTTCCATTCCTCTTTATGGTAGGCAAAGGCAGAAGGGACAGTCTGAGCTATTAATACTTCCAGAGAGAAGTGCAGTGTGGTATTAACGGAAATCTGTATTTCTAGTTAAAAAATTCAGAGGCTAGTGCCTTCTGTGAAACCATACGTAATGATAAAACAGAAGTAAATTAAAAAACGGGCTCTTGTGAGGACTTTGTGCTGACTGAGCCTTTAATAACACTTCTTAAAATAATTTCAACCATTCTGAGTGAATTGTAAACTAAAAAAAACTGAAGGTCTTTCAGGTTTGACTACAAGAAGGCATAAAAATGGATCTGTGCTCTCCAGGTATCCAACACCTACAAGTCTTTTTCTGATATGTTGCTCCACTCAGCTGTTCCAGTCAAGGCTTACCTCACTGCATGTCCAATCCAGTCCTGTGCAATCCCTCTAAACATTTTAACTTCCTTTCCTGTTTCTCCTGTGGACCCCTCCTCGCCTCCAGTTCTGCCCCTTCAGTTCCTGGAACGGCCCCAGGGTTTTGTTTTTTGGTTTTGTTTTAAAAAGAAACAGCATTGCAAAAAATCTCTTGATCAGAATCATGGCTTTTAAAGATTTGCTGATGCCCCTGTGGAAAACTTTGTGTCATTATCTTTTCAACTAATCCTGCTGACAGATCATTTACTGTTTGTGTTCCTCCTCCCTTGTGTGCTACTGAAAAAAGTATAGTGAACTTTTTTCCAAACTCATTCAGATTTTTGAGACAGGTTTCTGTGCTCCCAAAGCCTGAATCTGTTGCCTTTCTGTGCGCTACTGCAAGCATCGGATCTCCAAAGCGTGGCTGGAGAGAGAAGACTGCCAGCTGGGAATACCAGCTGGGTGTTGTGCCTCGTTTCTCATTTCAGATGAACATTGCTTTCCAAGCTGAAAACAGTTAAGTGCCCAACATTTCACAGATGTCCCCTTCATTGAGTTTTATCTTTCTCCTCTTGAACCCTAGATGCTGCAATTTACATTCGAAGCCCTAAAAATGCAAACAAATAGGATTTTGCAATTTCACATTTCATTCTGAGAAGGCACACAAGACTTCTGTCAACTGTTTCCTGTTCTGACTCAAAAGGATCTCTGTGAGAAAAGCTGAGCGCATGGATCACGGCTGGGCCGTTGTTAACTTAAGGGAAAAAAACAAACTCCGAGGAAGGAGTCTGACATCCCTGCAATATAACTGGGGAGGAAGAGTAGAGGGGAGAACACAGTGCAATGCTCCAGGTTCCCTCTGCTTGCATTGCATTGGACCTTGCAGTGTATAGCCAGGCAGTAAGACTCTTTATCCATAATAACTGTTTGTATTGGTCTTCCTAAGAACTGCATGCTACAACGAAGATGCCTTTGCATCCGGAAAAAGCTACTGTTTCAAGACCTGTGCAGTCTTTTCACGTAGCGTTATCAGTAATCTCACACAAGGTGCAGGTAGGGACTAAGTTCTGCACCAATCCTTTACCCGATCTGTTAACTGAAACCCAAGGCCATGTACGCTTTCTTACCTGACAAGAAGACCAAGAAGATGAGGTGCATGAGCTTCTCCATGTCAGTTGAGCAGAGAAGGGGACAAGAGAGGAGTCTGGAGAAAAGTGAAAAGGGCTCTTGCCCAAGAGCAGCTTGCTTTTCCCCCACTCCTTGCTCTGCCGGAAGGAATGAGCACAGGAACTTGGCATCTTTTTCATCCTGCATATTGAGCAATTCACCAGGGACGGGCATTTCTCTCGTGGGCTGAAAATTCAGGCATCAGCATTGCCCACTCACAGCCACAATTTAGTCTAGACAGCCTGAAAGAGAGCATCATGTGATGGCCTGAAACCATGGTACTGGGAGTGCCTCTCAGCTCAGCAAGGGTGCCTGTCCACCAGAGCAGGCTTTACATACAAGCTTTGCATGGGGTGAATTTCTGGAAAGCCAAAAAGGAGAGGGTGGCTCTCATTGAGATCTGCAGGTAGCTCAGTCAGCATCACGAGGATGAAGGGAGGGCAAGGACATAATCTTGGGGTTTATCTTCCGGGGGAAGGAGGTTTAGAAGAGCCTGTGCATGAAGCATTCCTATTTAACACATAACTGAGGACAGGAAGACAAGAACACTGTGCTGGGTGAAGTTGTGAGGTGCTTTAGATGAGCAAAACAGACATCTTTATTTTGTACCTAGCAGAAAGGACATAAGATCAAGGAATGGGGGCATTGATTCAGAGCCAATCAGTGCCATACTGATGCAGTAGTTCAGGACTGCAGTTAGGGAGCCTCCTATATCATTAGCAAACTGGTAGTCTGTGGATGGGTTGCTCTTTTTTGAATGTATTTACTTGGAGATCTTCCGTGCAAGTATGACTAGACCCTGGCTTCTTAACTTGTGCGCTTACCTGTTTCTTAACAGGCAGATAAACCTGCAGGTCTATCCATAAATGTGCCTTCTTTTTCTTTCCTCTAATTAGTGTTTAAGAAAATGGTACCTTACAGTATCAAAAAATTCTCTGTGAGGCTTACGGATTGCAGTTTTTGTTCATTCTTGCTCCAGTGAGCACAAATCTGGATTCTCTTTGATCAGAAGCAACTGTCTACCTGAAAATGTCTCTGTTGAACTCAACTGTTTTCTACTATTACTCTTCCACTGTTTGACCCAGTGTAACTGACTGCATGAATAGCAAATAGTTAGAGGAATCTTGGGCTAAATGAACCATTTCCAGAACCATTTTCTTTTTCTTTCTGTCATTTCAGGTTAAACATGTCGACTCTGAAAATCTCAAAAAATAGATCAGCTTCCCTGCTGCAGTCATAGCAAGAGAAGCCTATTGGACGTGACTGGCTTGTGAACAGCGAGTGGTTCAAGGCTCTTTAATTTGCCACTTGCCTGCAGACCTTCGTGTAGCCAAATAATGTGCCAGGGTTTCTGGTCTTTTGGAGAAATTGAGCTGAGCCCCAGAAAACTCATTCATATTGCTTACCACATGACTGCTAAGTAAAGGCAGCAAATGTGTCATCTGGAATATTTCCAGCAGAGAGAGGGAAGTAATGGTATCACTTTCTAAGGCCCTAGTGAGCTCTCCCATGAAACTGTACCTGCATTTCTGGTCTCCTGTGACTTTAGAAGAAGCCACAAAACCTTGCTTTCTATGGTGTAGCCAAAAAAAAAGTGCTGGAAGTACGCATGCTGGTTTGTATTGGTCTTTCAAAGAACTTACAAAGAACCAGCTGCACTGGTGAATAGGCTGGGAAGAGCTGTTTAAAGTACAGCACAGCGCTGCAAAAGAACACAGCTACATCTGAGACTAGCTGGATAGTGATTCCTGAAGTGATGCAAAGATGCCTCATAACAATGAAGGTGAGAGACCAAGTGCATTGGAAAAACATGTTTGATAGTTTATGGTGTGATTATTCAGGATAGCAGGGTTTGATAAGGTCCCAGCCAGTCTAGTGTTCCTGTGGCAGCTCTTGGAAATTGGCAACCTGCATCATAGCTGCACTGGAGATCCATAAATATATTGTGTCTCTGAATTACTTGGACATTTACATCTGTAAATAATCCACTCTTAATTACCATTGTGTCCCTTCTGTTATATCAGCTGATGTTGAGACCAGCCCTCGTTCACTCATACTTCTTTCTCTGTTGTCTGTGTCATACCTCCTGCAACTTCTTCACACGGCCTACCAGTTTCTTGCTCGGTGCTACAGACCTTCCTCATGTCTGTCTCAGGGCTCGTCCTTGCAGTTAGCACAGCAAGGCACATTCTGTTCAGAAACATCCCAGTGCCCTCTCCACTCCTCTAGTGCAATACCACATGTTGTTCCCTTCTTTCCTTTCTCCAGAAATACTCATTTTTGGTTCTTCCTGCTTGTCTTGGTTCCCCACTGCCTTGGTTTAAGCAGCTGGTTTGTGTGTTCTTGGGGAACAGAGGGTGTAAGACAGCAGCCCAGCCAGAAGTTGTTGAACAAAGTAAGGGCCTTTGATTAGGAGGTGGTGAAAGGATGGGGCGGTCTGCACAAGCTACACATGGGAAGCCATGCCTGTAACTTCCGATTTCAGCTGCTGCTTCACTCTCTTTTCAATGTACAGGCCTCAAAGACTGCATAAATATGCTGTGGCTGTGGATGACCCTGAGAGCAAATTCAGCCCTCAAGCTTGGAAATAATTGAGTTGTCTAGAGGGTACAGTCTCGGAGGCTTTTGCTAGTGTAAGCCACAGCAGCCACACTGAATCCAACTCACAACACTCTGCACTCCCTAAAGGAACAATTGTACATGCACTCAGAAGTGACATCACCTTCATTCCCTCCTACCCCCAAATTCCAGTGTGTACACTCTATTTCTTGATCCAAAGCTAAACATTTAGCTTTAGTTTGAAAGCTGTTCACCATCTTAGTTCTTATCTAAGTGGACTGATAAACTTAGATTATAGGGGAATTTGCATTAAGTCTCAAAAAGTGTACGTATTACTTATACGCACCATTGTTGTTTTGTAGCTACAAGACCTGCTGGTGCTCAGATTCATACAGCACAATCCTCAGTTTGCAAAGTTTGCAGTGCAGCATATCATCGTATTGCAATACACCCTTAAGCTATTTGCCTTCAGGTAGATGCTGGTTCTGCTTATTCCTATAATCCAGTGCTCATATCCCCCACCAATTACATGGCAAATGAACCCGGTCACAGCAAGGTTGCAGTTTTATCCTTACAGCACTGGAATGAGTTTGCTTGGCCATAGTAGCTGAACCCTTAGGAGCGGGATAGAGTTTCTATCAGTGAACATAGTTGAAATGCCAAACCCATCCACATCCAGACGAATATTGCTCTTATTCAAAAGGTCAGTCCTCCACACCTGCCTCTCCAAAAGAGCCTGCATTTTAATGGAATTGAAGAAAGCAGATGTGCAAGGGATCCTGAGAATTACCCAGCACCTCTGTCTGACCCGAGAGAACCTGCACACTTCTGGCAAAATTCTCTACGGGCCTCTAATAGGAGGGAGGTCTTAAAATGCACAGGCAATATACACATGGCAGCAAAAACTTAGACCTTTCCCCAGTGTCCATCCACACACCTTCTACTCCCCATTCCCACTTCGTATTCCAGTTCTTTTCTCCCATTTCTGGATTGTTTTGGGATTCTGTGCTTCATCCTTTGTCATTTGTCGGTAACTGCTTGAGAGCAATGATAGCATATTCCACATTTTCATCTTCGGGTTTCCTGTGAGTCTGACTTGGTTCAACATTGCAGTAGAGGGGATCCTCAGAGCTGAGTCGGGATTTAAAGTTCAGGGTAACATATTTTAGGTCTTTGCTGTCATCCTTGGGACTTTCCATTCTTTCAGTGCTGTCAAGCTATGAAAAGAAAGGGAAAACACTTGTTAGCACGATTCAGTGCCAGGCCACAGCTGTTATCAAAAGAACAAGATTTTCCTAGGTAGAAAGGAGAAGCCATGTAAAAATTTACCTTTGGTCATGACAGAGATGGAAGAACAGAAAACTCTTTCCTTCATCACCTCTCCTTGATACATCAGATTACATCTTCTAACCTTGGTTTCTAGTCTTTGAGTAATTTCTCAGAGATAGAATTTGCTCTACTGTGGTTTTTTCCTACTGGAGTTTCCTTACATTAACTACCTCCTCTCTTTCCACCTGGGAACATTCCTCTCTCTGGTGACATTAAATACCATTTCACCTCCTGCTCACAACCAAAAAGGAGCACCAAGGTCCTCGTCAGATGGGTCAGCCAGCTCCTCACAGACTATTGGCAAGGGATTCAGGTACCATATGGGAAATCCATCATTTTTCTCACCTGTGCTATGTCCTCTGGTTTGTCATAGGTGTCCTCTGCTTGTCTGGTACCTTTGGAATGAGCCAAAATCAGAGGGTTTAGAAGTAGAGAAGTCATGAAATGCCTGGGCATTGCCTATGCTTTAATAGTTTTGGGGAAGGCTGTGGGATTGCGCAGGGATAGAAGCAATGAGTGTGCCAGTGGGACCCATTTACCCTGAGTCTTGTGAACATATTGCTCTTGCTTCTCTTCTAACATGTTAGGGGGTGTCCTGTTCAGAGTCTGGAGGAACATGGGTTTGACTCGCTGTGAGAGGAGATCACAGCAAGGAGCCTGCTTTAAGGCTTCCCAGGCTGCACCTGCCTTATCTTCTCCAGGGCAATGTGAGTTGGGAATAACTGGAGTGGAAAAGTGATGACCAGAGAAGGCCCTGTTTAGTACAGACTAGAACACGAGGCATCACCAGTCTCCACATACCTCCTCTCTTTAGCTGCTTGCGACGCTTGACGCACAGTGTTATCGAGGTGATAAGTACCAGGATGAACAGGATGCTCAGGACCCCAGAGAGTAGGATGAAGGTGTTTACGTTTGAGCTGAAGCCAGGAGAGCAAAGGAGTTACCAGTGTTAGATGGTAGCACAGCATGATGCTGACGCAGCCCGTTACGAAACAGTGAACAAAAAAAGCGACAGGAATAGCTTTTATGCACTAGCTTTCATGCATTTGGAAGGAGGGTCTAGCTCTCCTGCAGCAATGCTATCTTGATTTTTCTACCTGGCTGTGCCTTCTGAACTTTTCCTAAACTACACTCCGGGCTTTAAAAACAAGCCACTGTTCAAAGTTCAGAGCACAATTCCAGGCTCTCTGGAGCAGGTACTGCCTTTTCCTCCTGTGTTTTGCTGCACCTCGCACACTGGAGCTGATGTGTGACTGTACTCTTAGGTGCTGCTGTAGTGTTAATGATGGCAGATGTCCAAAGGGGAAGAAAATCCTTTACATTTAACAGCCTGGTAAATAGAAGGATAAAATAGCAGCCAAGGACTATTTCATTGTTAAATATTCATGGGCAGGAGTGAGCAAAGTTGAGAGAGAAAGGCTTAGGGGCAGAATCTGGGGGCTTCTATTGCTGCAAAGAGTACAGCCCAAAGAGATAAGGATAAAAAAGTAGATAGGCATCTACATTGCAGAAAGCTGTGACTTGATTTTATCGATCTGCTTCTTCCTTTGTAATTACACTCTGGGCAGGAGCTGGAAGAGGAGAGGCCATCTTTGGTAAGGATGCCTGTCATATCTAATTCCTCTGTAAGCAGGAGTCTTCAGAATGCCCAGAGACTGCCTACCCCAGGAAGACAGGTGTATTGTGGACGAGACATTAATAACTCTTGTCTGTGTTCAAGCTCAAAGACTTTCTCTAGGCCTTACCTTGGTGCTGGGGTGTTGCCAGAAGGGGTTGTTTGACTTGTGCCTGCAGTACCTGACGAAGTTGTTCCATCCAATACTGCAATCACAAACATGAAGAGAAGAATAATCACTACTGGGCTGCTTTGCATTTACCAGCTAAACTTCCCTGCCATTGCACATGGATATAAATGCACTCCTGCTCTGACACCCAACACAGACAAGCTGCCCAGGCTGTAACCTGTGTCATTAAGACTTCCTGGCAGCAGGCAAAGCAATGTAAGGATCGAAAGGTGGGAGGGAGGGGCAAGGAGCTCAGCAGGAGCCCCACTCTGTGTGTACCCACCACAATGCATGGCAGAAGGAAGTGCTATAAGTGCAAGCAGATATGCTCTACAGCAAAGATCTTCAGGTAGCAATGAAGTACTTAACGACTCTGTGCTTAAGCAGACAGAGGCTTGCGAAAACTAAGCAAAGAGCATTGTCTGTGAAAGACTCGGCTGTAAGAATTGCTTCCGGGACTGCTTCTGTGCCCACAGGAGGTTGTATGTGCAGGAGCCTGCTCACTTAGTGACTGCATACAGTCCCATGTGTTAGGATTTTCTTCTAGAGAATTATGCTGTCCCCTCTCATCTTCTGGATTGCCATATCTGTTCAGTGCTCCTCTGCCAAATTCCAGACAGACAGGCTGCAGCATGGGGCTGGTCTCCCACAATCAGGTGCCTAAGTGTTACCACTTAGTGTTAAAACATCATGCTGGAAGAAAACCTAGAAGTCACAGATCTTTAAAATATGGGTCTAAAGGTTGTCCCCTTGACACCCAAATGTGAAGGTCTTAACAGTCTTTGAAAGCCAAGGGATGAGTTGCTGTAAAGGGGCTATCATGAGAATGAGTGACAGAAACACCTCTGTGAAAACAACTGACGCTGCTCTCAGGTAAAAAAGAAGCAATACAGCCCATGCATGTGGTTCAGTTCTGATCCCTGCTGCTATTCCATAGCATGATTGGTGTGAGAAGGTACAATGATGTAGAGTTTGGGCAGGCAAACACATGCAGATGTAACGTGGGAGGTGGTGTAAGCTGGGCAGTGCAGAGACTAGGCAGAGAGAGTAGGAAAGTGAGTTTGGAATCTACAAACAACGACGTTTCCCTACAGGTCAGTACTCACCCTCAGAAATACTGAGCGTAACCTCCACCATTCGGAAAAGATGAGCGTGTTCATAAAGCGCGCACCAGTACACGCCGGAGTCCCGTGCCTGCAGCTTCTCCATGGTGATGGTGACAATCCCCTGCTGGGTGTTGTCCTGGATCGTGACTCTGCCTTGCTGAGGTGTCCTGAGGTACCCTCGAGGCTTCCAATTCGTGATGACCAGTACGGTACATGCTTTTCTAGCTCGCTCTTTGCACCAGGCTTTGCTCACAGCCCCATAGTCTGGGGCGCTGTACGGACACTGGACAGAGACATTGCCTGACTCCTTGGCTGTATATTGTTGGGTCCCTGGAAAACACACGGCGTGTTTGATGAGATCCCAAAGCAGGCACAATGGCACCCCTTCCTCATCACTGGAATATATGCTGTGGGCTGAACCCTCCCTGGTGTCCTTCTACCTCCAGACATGAGGAGCAGAAGGGGACTGGAGCCAAATTACGCATGCAGAGGTGGGTCACAAATTGGGTGGGGTGCTGTCCCATTCCTCTGGTTCCCTCAGGAACCGCATGCTCACAGGCGCTCAGCCCGTAGGGTCTGGGAGGCAAGGACCAGGGAGGGCTGGCAGCTGCGGGGCCAGAGCAAGAGCAATGCCTGGCAGTGGGGGAGGTCTCCAGCAGTGCCCAGCGTGGGCCAGCCGAGTGCTGAGCTGGGGAAGCTGCTCCTGGAGCCCCTGGCTCAGCCCTGTGGGAAGCAGTTGTGAAGAGTGGCCCCATTTGCAGGAGCTCATGGGAACCTCCCCTGAGTTTCTGCGGGGAGCAGAGAGCATGAAGGGCCAGGCTTGAGCTTTGGCTCCACAGGCCCAAGGGGCAGCTGCCAGTGTGTCCGCCTGAGAGACAGGCAGGCAGGGAGAGATGGGTGTCAGCTGTGCGGCGGCAGTGCTGGGCTTCTCCGTGGCGCAGGACGGGAGGGAGAACAAGCAGGGGAGGTGGGGCTGCCAACAGGCACGCTTGGCTGCCAGTAGGTACTCACTCTTGGACACAGAGAGCCTGACTTCCATTATCCGGGTGAGACTTCCGTAGAGTGCACACCAGTACACGCCTGTGTCCTGGGCCTGCAGCTTCTGCATGGTGACGGTGACAGTCCTCTGCTGAGTGTCATCCTGGATCAATGTTCTGTCTTCCAGAGCTTTGCTGTTATGCCATGTTGAAGTGTAATCTGTCCTCGCCACAACTCTACAACCAGTCCCACGTTCTTTTTGACACCAGGCTTTTGTCTCTGTGGTGTACCACTGGGTGCTGTACGGGCACTGCACAGAGAGACTGTCCAACTCCCACTTGTGCAACTCTGCAAAACAGCACATGTGGTCACTGACCCGTGAGCAGTGGGCACGCAGGCATCCGCCGCCCAGCCTGAGCTGGGCACCTGGGCCAAACTCTGCCCTGGGGCAACTCCCTCATGGACGGCCCGTCTGTCAGGGCAGGGGTGAGGTAGGGCAGGACAAGAGAGAGCCAAGAGCCTGCAGGGCCAGCTAGGTCTGTGGGGCTCCTTCACACCATGCTTGTGTGAGCGGGGAAGGTGGGGAGCAAGGCTGGGGAGGGTGGGGGGTTGTGGGGGTCCGGGGCAGCTGCTCAGCTGTGTGGGAGAAGGGGGACAGAGCGGGGGAAGGAATGATGTTGCTTTCCGACAAGATTTGAGTTTGTATGGAGAAAAAGGTACTCACCCTTGAAAACATTCAGTGAGATCATCTTTGTTGCATGATACTGGTTACTGTAGGAAAGGTAAGCACAAGAGTATATGCCTGAGTCCTCTGCCTGGAGGTTACTCATGGTAATGGACACAGTCTTATGCATGCGGTTGTCCTCTATTGTAACATTCCCCTTTGTGGCCCAGGCTGTGTATGAGTATTCTGTTGGGTTGGTCGTCTTCACTAAGAGCTCCCAGTGGTTATCATCTCTCATGCGGAACCAGGCTTTCTGCTGCTGGTAGTTAATCTGTGCTGTGTAAGGACACTGGATATACAGAGTGCTTCCTTCTGATCGGCTCTCCTCAGAATCAGGTGTTTGCGTTTGGAGACCTGTAAATGTCAGATGTGGTGAAGGAGAGGGGAGCTGATGCAGGGCTGCCCACAGCCTCCCGACAGACGTGGGGAAACTCTGCCTCTGACTTCCTCCATGGGCACTGTGGCTGGACAAACTCTGAAAAATGAGATCCATTCCCCCTGCTAAATTTACCTGCTTGGAAATGGGAAGGTTGATTTCTGGTGGGCAGTGTTGAGATTTGAGCTGGGACTGCAACTGTGATTTAAAACCCAGTATCTTTGATTTAAAACCCACAGACAGGTGGGCACTAGAGGTGTTGGACCTTCAAGCCTAAATGGAGGAATGGTGGGAACTAGGGCTGCCCCTTCCCTCCCGACGAGTTGCCGCGACTTGCCCAGCTCACAGTCCAGCCGGTGTTCAATTCCCCCCCACTGTGGAGCTCCACAGGCAGCAGGTGGTGGGGAAGGGTGTCCCACTCCCCCTGGGTGCGTGACAAGCCTGAGGCATGCCCAGCTCTTCTCTTACCTGGTAAGTAGAGCGGCAGCAGGAGGAGGACTCTCAGCTCCATGGCTGTCCTCAAGCCCAGGGAAGGGGCATTGCTGGGGGCTGCCCAATGTGTCCCGTTCAAAAGTGTCTGCCTTGTGAGCCTTCCCGCATCACAGTGACGCTGTTGGAGGAAGTGCCTGAGGTGTTGCTTTCTCTCGGAAATCCTTCACCGTGTTTTGCAACAAGACTGATATTAAGATAATTTCAGGGTGCATTTGGGGAAGTGGCTGAGAGCAGAGATTGGCTTGTCCTGATGGCAAAGGCCCTTTGCTGCTCTCGCCTGGCCATCGTCATGCTCTGCCCTCATGCTAGTGGCAGCGGGGGACTCCTTGGGCTGTCCCGAGCCATGGAGATAGAGCAGGACCTTTGCCCTGGGCTAGCCCTTCTCTCTGGGCTCCCAAGATGCCCTCTGCCCAGTCCCTTGCTGGAAAGTCTCCTCAAAGCCAGGGTGGCAATATGTCCAGGGCTGTGTCTGCATGGACCCTCCCACGGGCCATGCCGTTTGGTGCCTAGCCTAGAGTGCCCAGCTGGAGAAACCAAACCAGAATCATTTGGCTTTTGCACATTACACAGTAATGTCTCCACGGGCACAACTGAAGTGATGTTAAGTACAGGGGAAACAATGCAAATATTGAAATAATCCATTCAAAGCAGCTCCTGACACGACTGGCTCTTGGCTTACTGTGAAAATGGACAGCTAAACACAGCTTCCTGGCTCTGCATGTCTGTTTGGTTCCCCAGTATGATTCAGGAACTGGAGATGATAGGGTGAGGGAACTGGGAGTCAGGAGCAGCCTAATAGGTAAAATGAACTGCGGAGTACAGAGAGCAGAGAATGGGTGAGGCAGGTGGGGCAGAAAGCCTGGGAAATGAAGGAATTTTCTGCAAGGAAAATGAGGAGAAAGGAGTTTCTCCAATTTAAAAAAAAAGAGACACTCACCTATGAAAACAGCCAGCTTAATTTCCTTTATGTGGAAGAGGTGAGAGTCATCATTAGCAGCACACCAGTACTCCCCAGTGTCTTGTACTGTGAGCTTCTCCATGGTGATGCTGAGAACTCCCCTCTGGGTGTCATCATTTATGGTGCATCTTCCTTTCTGAGTGTCATTCTCATTCTGACTGCTCATCTTTTCTGTACTGACCAAGACAGCACACTCTTTCCCGATTCTTTTTGCACCAGGCTTTCCGCACAGCCTTGTAATCTTGCATGTTGTATGGGCACTCAACAGAGAGACTGCATCTCCCTAGCTACATATCCTTGGGTTTCTGGAAAAGGTCAAACTGGTTAGTAAAGTCCAGACAAAATGTCCAATCACATCAGTTTCCCGCAATTAGAATAAGCACAATATTGTAATCCAATTCACAGGTATTTTAGCTACAGGAGGGTCGAATTGAACTGGGATGCTGAATAAAAAATAAACATCCAAAATATTCTGTCCTTCTGAAGAAATTTTAGGATAATATAATCATGTACCCAAACAAAGCAAAGCTTGTTGTAACAGAAACATCAGGAGTCTTTGCTCTGAATTCGTCAGCTGAGTTGGTGATCAGAGAAAAACAGCGAAGACAGAGAAAGATCTGAGGCACCTTATGTACAAGACATTACTAAAACAACTTTTTGTCTGGAAAGGAAATGACAGCGGTGATATTACAAAAGTCTATAAAATCAGGAATAGCAGTGAGAGAGAGAACAGGAGCAATAATTCACTGTCTGTTATAAGAAGGAAGTCACCAGTTAGGAGACAAGGAGAAAAGGAAATTCTCCACGCATGCATCAAGTGTGAACTTCACTGCCATAGGGTGTTTATATACCAGAAGTTCTTGTGTGTCACCAGAATGAGCAGACGAATTAAAGAGAAAAAATAATTTAGCCATTGCTATTATAACAAAAATATCCTCTCCAGAAAATCACTGGAGGCTGGGAGAGTATTCTGGAGAGTTGTTTCTACGTGCTTCTCTGTTTTTGTACTCCTTCCTAATTAAGCCAGTGTTGGAGACCTTTGGCTATTCCTCAGTAAACTGGGAGAAGGTAATACAAAACACTGAAAAGGTAAGCAGAGAAAGTGAGGCAGAAATCTACAAAATGCCCCACATTTTCCTTAAAAAGAAATAATCCCAGCTAAGAGACATGATGACACATCTTCCATGAATGAGATATCCACTATGGGGTAAAGTCTTCACAGGTGAAATCCAGACGCTGGCTTCAGCTGGGACCTCAGTCCTGTGTACCTCACACACCACCTGCTCTCTCTGCCTCTCCCGTAACAACCTATTTTCCCACAGTATCCCAAGTTCTGACAGGAAGAAGCTGCTGGATTTAGGTATAGTAACAATTTTAAGATACAAGCGCTCCATCTCTCCTCTCCTGTTATGTCCAGCACAGCAGAGCTGGGAGAAACTCATCAGTGTTCACAGCTGAGCAGCCTCAGCCCATTATCAAATGAGTTAGTGTAAAAGCTCTGGTACAGGAAGTCATTCTTTTTTTCAGACTTTGTGGAAGAATCTAGCAAGTTAGGAGATGCTGAGTAAATTCTTAGGCTGCCTTATCTCAGGTTGTGGTTTTGGGAAGAAAAAAAAAAAGCCTCTCACAAAAATATTTGAAAGAACATAAAACTGCGGTAAGCCTTAAAATAACTTGTCCTTTTTTCACAGAAATGGAGAAAAACGAGACTAATGTAACAAATTTTAATAGCCTTTTGTTTGAAGTCTTGGTCTGAGGAGTGTGTGATCTAGCAATAAGGTAATAAAAGGTTAGGGAGAAGGGGAGTCTAGGGAACATTCAGACGTTTCCCCCAGTTTTCATGGTTGTCATATGCATAGTTTTTATAGCCATTATTTTTGTGCTGTCTGCCTGTTTATCAGTACAAACCTTGCAGTAAATAAGACAGAACAAGGGTAGGGAAAAGGACTGTAAGAGAGTGGGCAACGGAGCATTTGCAAAAGCCGGTTCTGCAGTGTTTCTCATGGCGTGGGTCCATCCATGCCCTGTGCAGGGTCACAAGTTGTGCGAGAGGATAAAGTACCAGGCTGGCAGAGGGAATGCTGTTGTTTCAGTGCCGGCTTAGGAATATTTCCCTGTTCAAGAGGTTGTGATGTGCCATATAAGGAGGACAGACTCCTAGCCATATTTTCAAAATTTCCAGTATTTAGCTCTCCACTGAAAGAGAAGGAATGTTGTGTCTCAGCATCCCTCTGCACTGCTAATAAGAAAATGAAGTCTTTTCCTTATTTCAAATTCATGTTTTACTGTATTGTAAAGGATAACACAAATTTACTTTAAGTAAAAAATTTGATCTTTCACAGAAAGCAAATATATTTTTGGGTTAAAGATCAAAAATTTGCACTAAAGTATAGTTTTCCTCAACCAAAGATTGCTGACTGTCTGTGAAGATCTGATGTAGCAACTGTTCTTTGTGTTGTAGTGTTTGGGGATTCCTTGGTTTTAATCTGTCCTGCTTGAGCATGAGTCGGAAACAGTCCCTTAAAAAACGACGAAATTGTGCTGTGTGGCTCAGTGTGAGCTCCACTGTAGTTCTGCGTAAGTTCTTGTGATGGCTGGTGGGTTCAGTGCGTGTATTTGAGAAAAAGGGAGGGACCAGGCAGGAAGCCGGTCATCAAAAGATGAGGAGATTCTCCAGCTTTGGTTACAGCTTAGTACTGTGCTCAGGGACAGATCTTTTCATACCTATTCAAGCTTTGTGTCTAGAGATACAGTGAGCACAAATACATATGGAATTATATTCCCTCTATGGAATAGTTAACAGGCCTGAGCTGGCTCTGCGGAGGCTTCAAAAGACTGAGGATATAAAAGGTTTGGTAAAGAAACAAAAGACTATGTCAGTCGTGTGTGATAGTAAATCTGTGCTAGTCATTCGTGGGGGCTGATGAAATAGTATTACACTGTTGTCATTTGGATGATCCGAGTTCCAAAATTATTAGCAACTCTTTTATGCAACATTTGCTTCCCTGCTGCCTGCCAAAGACTCTCCTTTTCCTTGACAGAGGCTTTCAGGGGGATCCTTCCCTTTAGAGTTGCTTTTTTGCTGCATCAAAGGTGCAGTGCTCTGTGCACTTAGTCTGGTGTGCCTCAGTACCTGGGATTCTGCATCTTAATAATCAACTCCTAAGAGGCGTTTAACAGCCATGAAACAAATGCTTTAAGGCCTCCTATCTTGATTCACACAGATCTAGCCTGTCCTTAAGTAGCTGTGATTTCTATTAAATATTGCACATGCAGAGAAGGAATCACTGCCAGGACAGTTTTCCCTTGAGCCAGTGACCTTTCAGGGAGTGGTGGAGCTGGACCAGGTAGTGCCAGGGGACGTGTTGTTTGCATGACACACTTATACCTGTTTTTGAAAAGGAAACTGTGCCCAGAGTGACTTGGCTTATGGTCCTGGAGAAGCCAGAATCTTCAGGTAATAGGAACTGGAGCTGGCCCATCTCCTTTCGTAGCAGTGCAGAGAATTTCTCCATCTGAAAAGAAACTTGCTTTGGTGGTAGAAACTTTCAGAAAATTCCTTTCCTGATGCTGGAATATCATGCATTGTACAGGACCTTAGACAAATGCAAGAGAAACACTGTACCTGAGCTCCCCTTGCCTCTTGTACCGCCTCACCCCTTCTCTTACCTGAAAAACAGAAGAGCAGGAGCAAGAGGAATCTTGGCTCCATGCCTGTCTTGGAGCCAAGAGAAAGGGCTACACTGAAGGCAAATCAGATGATCAGTAGGTGTCTTCTCTCTGTACTGTCCTATCCCACACTGCTACTGCTGGAGGAAGTGGCTAAGCTTAGTGGCTTACCACTTGGCTTGGCACAGAAATCCTTCACTGCTGTTTTACAACCGAATTCATACTTAAATAATAGAATTGTCCGCATCAACAAAGCTTGGCCAGTTCAGAAGACACAGATGCATTAAGCAGAATTCAAGGAGAAGCTGTTTTCATCTCCCCATTGCATCAATAGAAGCCACACTTCACCATCTTGCTACACTTCCAATGTTGTCCCTGAAAGACCCCTTGACACTCCCACTAGCAACATGATTTAAATCAGCCAGCCCTTGGCCTCAGAGAAATGGAGAAATGTTTCAGTTTTTAGAGGCACATAAACTTCCATGTGGCTGATTCTGAACCTGGGTGCTTCGGAGGCCTGCGTTCAACCACAGCAGAGGTGAGGGAAGGAGAAAGACATGGGGTGGTGCAATGCCACATCCATGTATTTATGCACTCACTGGGCAGAGCTAACAGAGGGAATGCGGAATGGCTTCTGTAGCTTTACCCCTCCTTTCCCTTGGCCTCCTGGAGGAACTCTGCCTCCTGGAAATTAGGACAAAGCCAGCTCTCCTCAAGGTGAGCAAAGCCACCTGTGGAAACCTCCAGTTCAATCATCAAGCCACAATGTGTGCATCATAGCCGCAACAAAAGTCTCCCTTTAGCGATGGCCGTCACAGCTCTGGGGTGGACTCGCTCATGGCTCTTCCACAGCTGGTTCCACCCCAAATAGCTGCTTTGGGAAGCACAAGCAGTGGCAGGTCTTATTTGTCTTGACTCCATGCTTTCTTGGCCTTACTCTTGTTCTAGCTGTTGTAAGGATACTGGAGAAGGACTGTCCTTCCACTCTGCTCCCCAGACACCTTGTGCTTGCCATACTGGGAAACATGCCCCTAGTCAGTGGGTCTTGGCAGATTCCCTTCTGCCTCCCCTTGAAATCCCTGTGCCCTTCTCTGCCCTTCAAGGCAGTGACAGTAAAGAAGTATAATGGCAGTAAATTCCACTGCCTCCCCACTGCCAGCAGATGTGCTCACAGTGGTCTCCCCTGGGCCAGTACCTAGCAGCCTCGCTCCATCAGAGCAGTGCAGAAAGACTGTAGTGACACCCTTGCTGCAAATAATTTCCAATTATATGAATAAGCAGCTTATTAACAGTACATTCTAGCTAATCATTTTGTGCTAGATATCTTCGCATTGTCTTGTCCCCAAATCCCTCTCTCATCAGGCACTTGATGCTCAATAACAAGAAGGGGGAATGCACTCGTTCTCTTATGAACAAATCCCAAGAGTCTGCAATTAGTTCAGTTTCTGCAACTGGTTGCCTACAAACTGAGCCAAGAACTGTGCTGTATTGCAATGCCTCATCCTTTCCCACAGCATCTGCGTTTGCCATGTCCACTGGAGGTCATGAAGAGATGTCTGTCCAGGACCTAGCATGTTGGTCACTAAGGAGCAGTAAGGAAGTAATGAAGTTGGTCCTTTTGCTGCATCTCTGACAGAGGATCAATATGGCTTTTAATTATAGTATCACAGAAAATAAGATGAATGTTATCTCAGGAGGTCACTTAATCTAGCCCAGTGACACACAGTAGGATCAGCTCTTTCGATGTAATTTCTAAAGATCTCTGTTTAACTAGTTTAGGTTGCAGCATTTTCCCAGTGACCTATTCCAGTGCTGCACCATCCTTATTTGAAAGCTTCTCTTAACATCTGACTCTCCCTGCTATTTAAACGCCTTGCTCTCTTTTGTGTCCGCTGTGAACTTGGAGAACAGATTATTCCCTTTCTCTTGCTTTGTATGCAATGATGCCTGCCGTGCCTCCCCTCAGTCTTTCCACTCCAGACTAACCATCCCCAAGTCTTTTAATTTTCCCTCCTAGGTTGTGTTTCTGAAAGCTTGGATCTTTTTTTCGCTCCCACCCTTCTCTGAATTCTCTCATCAATCCACCTCTTTTCTGCCTATCTACTTGGAGTCCCCAAAGCTCCCTGGAGTTTCTTTTGAGCTTTTCATCCAATCAAGGATGAAACCATACACTTCTCTGTTGCTTCCATAGAAATTCTTGCTCGTTGCCGTGAAACCCGCAGAAACCTCTTTGGATTAGACACTTCTTAAAATGTCAGTGCCCTTACAGAGACTTCCCTGCTTTAGGTTTACCTGCCCCATACGTTGGCCCTTGCTGAGCGCTATAGGAAGACCTGGCAGAGGGGTCCCTGTCGCAGCAGCGCTGGGGCTGCTCCATGCGGTTGCAGAGCCCGGGCAGAGGCGGGGTGCTGCCGCGGAGCTGTGTGCGAAGGGAAGGGCTGGTTTTGGGGGTGCGAGGCCGCTAGAGGGCAGAGGAAGATCAGGAATGGGGTGCCGGGCTAGGGGATGGGGTCTGCAGGAGGGGGCTTGGCAGGCGCGGGGGTCTTGGGCAGCCAAGTCCGGTCTCTGCTCACAAGCAGCCAGATAGTTGCCTGGAGCTCGGCACCAAGGTGAAATGCTGGCCTTTGCGATATTCCCCATGTTTTGCAATGAAAACGAAATGCTCCGCTCAGCTAGCGGACTGCGCAGTGACCAAAGCTGGGGTGTCGCGCTGCTGGCTGCAAGCAGGTGCCCAGGCATGGCAGTTTGTCTGTTACTCCGTTTCCCCTGGCTTCGGGAGGCAAGTGCCCACATGAGCCTGTCTTGTACGTGCTGCAAAGTTTTTAGAGAAGCTGTATATCCTTGCCTCACCCTGCAGTGTGCCTTAAGGGAGATCTTGAACAGACAGCAAAGACCCTTCTTCCCAAAATTGTAAGCAGGCTGCAATCCTAAGGCCTTATCCGCCAGATGATGGAGCCTGCCAGGCCCTTCCTGGGAGCGTCGCCACCAGTTACTTCTTCCGCAGAGCAACACAGACCGGTCCTTCGCCCTCATCCAGGCCTGATGCTCTGCAGGGATGCAAGGCAGTGGGGAATTGATGCTAAATAACCCTGGGATAAGGGAGAAGGTGGGGGCTTGTCTTGGAACAAGGTGGTAGAAGATGGCTCAGAGAAACGGTAACTTCAGTGAGCAGTGAGAGCAGGGGCATGGCTGGGGGGGAGGCAGGCAGAGCCGGGGCGGAGGGGCTGCTGGGCACGCGGGACAGGCACTCTGCAAGCAGGACATGGGCCATGGGCTCGGCTCGGCTCTAAAGGAGAAGAGGCCCCACAGCAGCAGCTTAGCGAGAGGCCTGGTGTTTGGTCTGTTCCACATCAATGGGGCGTCCAGCTGTGGCTGAGGATGAAAGCAAGTGAGAGAGAGAGGATTAAAGGCTCCCAGGGTCTCCTCTAACCCGCCTAAGACTCACCGAGAGGGCAGTGTGCGGCTTCAGGAAGGCTTCTTCATATGGAAAATATTATGTGAGGGAGAGAAAGAGAAGGGGGAAGGGAAGAGGGAGAGAGGGAGACTTCTGTCCAGAGAGTGCTGGGGGAAGACTGATGACAAAAAGCATTTTGGAGGTTCAGACCCAGCCCAAGGAGAAAGTGCTGAGTTCTGCCATACCCGAGAGTGCGGTGGGGCAGAGGTGTGATGAGTTTGGGAGGCCTGCAGACAGGACAGAGAGCACGAGGTCCAAATGTGCTAAGAGGACATAGCAGCAGAAAAATAAAGGGATGAAAGAAGAGGGGAAGCGGAGAAGGGGAAAGAGGAGGCTGGCAAAAGGGAGGAGAAAGGAGAGAAATGGAGGGGGAGGTGGTGAAAGGCAGAATGAGGGACATGGAGGAAAGCGAGAGGTGGTGAAAGGCCGGCTGTCTGCTCCATTGTGTTATTAACCAGGTCGCCAGGTGGAAGCGCCCCGCACGCAGCCCTCCTGGCCCGTTTCCTATCCCCGCCAAACTTCTCCCAGGAATGCTTGTGATCGGGAACAAATTGCTAACAGAAGTGAGACATTTTGCACTGAATGCAAGCAAGTTTCCAGTGAAAGGTTTCCTGTCAGCGGGTTGGGACTGGAGGGTGTGGAGCCTTTCTGCCTGCTCTGGCAGAATAATCCTGTGAGTTAACACAAACCATTGGTTATAGAGCAGGATAAAGGACCTGAGGCTGGGCTTTCCTGCCTTCTGTTTTGGCTGCCACCGTTTGGCTGCTTTCATTCACCGTTATTTTCTGCTTCGCCCGCGTGTGGCATTCTTGGTCTCGTTAGCCCTTCCTCCGCTCCCCCAGCCACCCCCCACTGGTGAGATCTCCTGAGCATTCACAGGCTTGCACTCTACTTTCCTCCTTGATTTATACTGTTGAACTGAATGACCTTCCTTGACCTCATTTTCGTGACAGTGTAAGCACACACATCAGCACTCAGCAAATGGCAAAAATAGTCCCTGCTTTGCAGTCCTGCCCTCTGAGCTGCAAGGACGCTAACTCCCCTGTTTACACATGGGGTAGGTTTGGCACATGGGTGCCCCATCACCTGGATCTGCAGCACTCCCTTGCACACTAGAGTCCCCAGACGTGGAAGGTGCTGGCTCAAAAATGCTGATCTCTGTATCTTTGCACATATGGACAGTGTTCAGCTGAGCTGGTGTGCATGCACAAGCAGTATGCAGGAAAATACTCCTGTGTATTTCACTCTATGTATAGACATGCAGAACTTTTCCTTCCTCTATCACTATGCTTCAAGGGAGCCCACAGATATACGTGGTCTGTCCCTGTGAGAAATGCACACCAATACTGTATCTCCTTTCTGTCTAGCTTGCTGTGTTCTTGGTCATTGCTGCTGTAGCTGAAAACTTGCTAGATGGGCCAGACAAGCCCAAATACAGAACTGGGAGATGTGCATTGACTCCCTGGTATAGACATACTTACAAGGTGAGGGGAATTTCTATTCCCACAAATATCCTGGTGCCCTGTGACTCCTGATGGAATAAGTGGATTTTAACAGGAGAGAGAAGAGATCACTTCTCCCTCCTCCCTAGAAAAACACATAGCTGAGTCTCTGCTCTTGGTTCGGAGGAATATCAGATAAAAGTCTGAAGTTCTGAAGTGTAAGAGGAGCAGCCAACCCAAAGGTTCTGCTGGGTTTTGGAACAGCAAGTCAGCTATGATCCTGTTTGCCATACTCCAGCTGCACCCCACCCAGCCTCCACTCTGACACCCTAAAGCTGAGTGTCTTCCACACTCTTTCTAAATAGTTGGCAAGGCAGGTTTGCCCCCTTCCCTAGCCCAGCGGTACATTAATCCCTTTGTCCCCTAGTCTGGAAATCTGCCTTCCTGTCCCTCCCTTCCCTGCCTTCCTGGGAAGTCAGTGTGGATATGGTGCTGCCGGCTTGCCTGTCTGAGCTGCTTAGTTAAGAATAATAAACAAACTCCTAAATGGAAGGATATTCTTTAAACCTGCCTTGTGCTGCCTGCCAGGGAATGCAGGCAGCAAAGCCCACCTCCTGTCCCCCTCCAGCCCTAGCTCCAGGCTCTCCTGAAACCTGATCTCCTTTGCTGTGGAGCTGCACCATGGCCTCTGTGTGCACCTTCCCCCCTGACCCTGTCTGGATTCTCCTGTCCTTTTCCCAACACACACCCAACAAGCACATGCTCCTTGCTCAGACATGCACATAGCACGGAGGGGCACACAGTGGCACTGCCACTTCTGGACTTGTGGAAGCAGAGGTGTGCTATACCCACCTCACAGATGGGCACGTAGCAGATTTACCCCTTCACACAGGTATACACAAACACACTGTAAAAAGTGATGCAAACGCCCACCATGCCAACAACTAGAGGCTGCTCACCCCTTTGGGAAACCCACCTAGACTGTGTATGCAGATCAGAGGCAGAAATGGAAGTAGTGCCCACACAGCCCCAGACATGAAAAGCAGCGTGGCACCCGATCTGCAAAGAAGTGGCAACCTCATATCACAGCATGACAGCAGAGCATACCCAATAGCAGGCTCACTGATGAACCCAGCCAGCATGTGTCCTCATTTCTCTCATACTCACCTCCTTTTGCGGAGATGTCCGTCCATCTCTTACTATTTTTGTCACTTTCCTTTCATATATGTGCACTCTCCCTTCACTCTCGCACATCCCGGCTTTCCTATGTATACCTGCTGGTCCATTCTCTCATTCCCTGGAGGTCTACCTCTCATACAAGGATATGCTACACACACCACCCTTACTTGTGCTTGAAATGCAGACCTTCCTGTACACATCTGTTTTGCTTTCATACACTCTCTGCTCTTTGCAGCTTCTCTAACACAGGTGTGTCTTTCCCTGTCTCTCCATGTTGCTCATGCACCTTTTATTTAGGCACACAGGCATCTTCTCCCGCCTTCTCCTGCTTGTTCTCCCCCTTCCAGCTCACACAGCTTCCCAGTTTTCCTTCTCTGTGGCCCATTTTCCTCATGCCAGCATTCACAGCTCGCAGGAAGAGGATGTCAGTTAGAGGCTGAGCAGTCCCTGGGACCCTCTGGCCCTGCCACGCTCTTCAACCCACTTCTTATTTTTCTTCTCTTTTTGTAATTTATTGTTTTCAGCTCTCTTCCTCCTCAGTGTCTGCTAAAGGAAACTCGTCTCCTTGCCTTTTCTCTCTGTTTTCATCTTAAGAGAAAGGGAAAAACCCATTTTGCTCTTTCCCCAGCTCCAATTCCCCTTCCACCCCCACACCCTCCTACCCCCCTTCCCAGCCCTGAAACCTTTTCCTGATAGTGTTGCTGTAACTGTTCAATTAAACGAGCAATTACAAAATCAATCAAACCGAAACGTGTGCTGTGCGCTGAGGGGGGACTGACTGCAGAGTGGGGACGTCGCCTGAGCCTGTCCCAGCCTGAAGGCAGCTCAGCTCACAGCTCAGCTGAAATTGTCTTGTTTGATGGTGAAACATTGCTCTGAGGACAGGTGCTCTGCTTCTGTAGGGTCACACTCTGCTGTGTAAAGCCAGCATCACTAGCTTCACACCACCTGCAAATTGCTCCTCTCTGAGAAAATCCTGGCAAAGCTGTTCGTATTAACCACGGCCTTTGGTTTGAATTGCCCAGTAAGAGGGTGCTAGTTGGAATACGTCACTGGGGATGTTCAGATGAGGGTGGTTTCTGCAGCAATAGGAAGGAAGGAAAGTGATCAGGTGAAAATGGTAAACCCAAGCATGGGTCTTGTGTAATTTCATGGGGATAGACCTGCTGACTTCCTCTCCCCTTTTGTGTGTATGTTTCTGCTCCTGCTACACACTTAACATATCGAATCAGCGTGTGCCATGGCTCTTCGCCACTGTCTACTGTTTTCTCACCAGGTGACACTCACTGTCTTACTCCCCACTATCCGTGTCTCCTCAGAACTACATCCATGATTTTCACTCCAGGAATTCCCTTTTGACACCTGCAGCCCTCTTGGCGCTGTCACAAGCAAGCAGCTAGGCACAAATCCTTCCAAACTGATCACAAACAAGAAAAGATGAGCTGGGGAAAAGGTTGGATTAAGAGGAAAATGTGCAAAACAGATGAGTTTTGGTTCATACGTGGGCAGAATCATGGCAGATTTCCAGTGGCACAAGGAAGCCAGCTTTAGCGTACGATATTTACCAAGGAGACCCAGATCCTGCTATTGGTTACACCAGGGAAACCCCATCACCATTTCATCCTGTGAAAGGCTGAGGCAAACTGATGAAAATTTGGGACCAGAGAGCTTAATGGAAAGGATGGGGAAGGCTTTCTTGTCTGTTTATGAGCAACATACATGAAAGGAACACCTTCTAAAAAGCCCTTTGCCCTAGTGTAATCCATTTGGGCTGCCAGGAGCACACCTTCGTCTTGCTGATGGGTTCTGGTCCTGCTCTTAGAGGAAGACTTCCCTCCAGATTTAAGGGAAGCAGGATTGGAGCTGTTTAATGAGGAGCTCTTATCCCAGACTTGACCCTGATTTTGCACAGTCAGAAAAGCAGCATCCCAAAAGCTTATCATTCCTTTAAGAGCAGAAATCTGGCGAGTTTCCTAGGGCAGGAGTCCAGTTTGGCTTTAATTTTTAGCGAATAATACTTAAAGCCTGGTCAGCCTGCAGGTCCTATGGAAACACAGGACTGTGTTGACACACTTCCTAATGCAGCAGGAGGTACGCAAATCAATTTGCAAGGATGTTTAACGAGGTCCCCCGTCCCTCTTTTTTTTTTTTAGTTTGGTCACACCCTGATTTACCAGTTTTATATATGTGAAAATATTGAAGATAAGCACCAATACACAACTGCAGCTTTACTCCTGATCTGAAGTTCCCTGGGTCTGACGGTGACATTCAGTGCTGTTGCAAAGCTCATCTGTTTCCCCACCCACCTGGAAATGACAGCATGAAGAGGGCTGGAAAAGGAGAAAATTTGGCAGGGGGAGCAGTGGGGCGTAGGTTGATTTTTTTTATGCTGCTTGTCTTGGATTGTACTGATACCTTTTAGGGTGTATTTATTGGGTATGCCAAGGATGCCTGGAGCCTATGGCCCTGGTGTTTGTATAAATCTAAAGAACTAAGTGTATGTTTCAAAGCATTTTAAAGTCTATGGCATCAGCCCAGCTGCATGGCCCTTTGTGCAGGCAATGCAAGTCTGTCTGTCTGCGAGCACTATTCAGTTAGCACTACTTTGATCTCTTTCTATGACTTAGGGAACTCCCTGAGGTAGTGTCCTTTGGCTCTCAGACCTAGAAAGATTTTAGCTTGTGATTCTGAGGACAAGACAGGCTGGTACCCCTCCCTGGCAGCCTTTGGTTAGAAGGACCAGCTGTAGAGCCCAAAGGAGATTCCCATTTTTCTGGGTAGGTTTGGGACCCAAACATCTGGGGGAGGACTCATTTATGGGAAAGATCTAAAATGCCAAAGAGGGACAGGGAGGGACATTATTTTGCAAACCTTTTGTCCAAAAGCTACAAATCTCTCACCCGTGGCTCTGCCTGTCCCTTGGCTCTCCCTTCATGCCGGGTGCATGCAAACGTGTGTGTGAAACAGCTTGGCCTGTGCCCCTGCCAGACATACAGCAGGACCGTTGGTCAAGCCACATATGGGAAGGAGCAGGTTACAATTTGCTGATTAGGAGGGAGGAAAACCCTCCTGGCTCCTTGGAGGACAAGCCCCCCCAGCAGCAAATAAAGGCTACGAAGACGCTGCTGGTGCGCAAGCCCTCTCGGTTGCTCCAATTTGTTGAGGTGTTTACTGGGGCTTGATGGAGGTGGATGAACGGACCTGAACACACTCTCAGTTGGTTTCTGTCAGGTGGGGAAACTGTTGTCTCTGAGTAATTGACTCCTGATTTATGAAGGGCTCGCTCCTGACTTGCAGTAAGATGAATAATAGGGAAATTTGGCCCCTGCTCCCTGCTTAGGGGAATGCATTGCATGCTCTAAGAGATAAACACACAGCTCACATGCTTACAGATCCCAGCCTGGCATTTCTGCAGCCCCCAGGCTCCCACTGGGTTTGCTAACACACTTTGGGGCCTGATCCTGTTTTGGCAGTCCTGGGGGAGGGAAGTGCTGCTGTAGTACAACAGATTGGGTCTGCTTTGGTGCAACGCCATGTGCTCGTGGTACTGCAAAATGCCATACGGGTGGCACTGTGTGAAAGTCTTTGGTCATGTCCATCTGTCTGTTTGCCATCTATATTTGGTAAAAAAATGATTTGGAATTGTTTGTTTGTGGCTCCTTGGAAACCCCCCTTAAGAAATGGCTTCTTTTGTTTGGTTACTTGGGAAAAATATTTTCCCCTCCTTCTTTCACTATTTTGAAACATTAAAAAAAGCAAAGCTTTAAAGAGCCCAAGAATATCCAGGACGGACTGTCAGCAGCAGCCTCTGTATCTTTCCTCATGGCTCCGTGCTTGCCTTGGTCTTCATCTCTTCCAGACACTCTGCTCCACCTTCTTGTAAATTCTGACAATGAAAACACTATTTAAATGTCCTCGAAGTTTCTCTTTCCATTGAAAAAGGGGATTTATTCTCTTTTTTTTTTTTAATCAGAATTAATGTGATTCTAATGTGTTCCTTTTGATCTTCAGGGGATTTTTTACACTGATGATCCCTAATTTTGAAATGATTTTTTTTTTGTTTTAATTGTTTTAAAAAGCTTTAGTGAAGGGGAAAAAAAATCCATCCTACTTCTTTGGCACATCTTTAACCTTTAAGTACCTCCGGAAAAAAATATTTAAAATATATTATACATTTTTAAACAGGGTGCTTTTGACAGGTCAGTTTCAAACCTCTCTCTCTTTTCTTGTGCTGTGTTGGAATAAGACAATTTTGCAGCTTGGATTTTTTTGACAGTTAAATTGCAATGTAGGCAGAGGGTGGAATAGGGATCCTGTCTCTTTAACTCTCTAACTAGACAAAGACTTTTCCCCTTTGAGAGCTGAGCCCGGGATCAGAACTGTCAGATGATCTCGTAGCACTTGGGAGAGTTTGCAAAGTCATAATTATATCTTTTAACCTGTCTTGCTCTTTGCAAAAGAAAGGTCCTATTATATTGAAATGAGATTATTAGCCATCAAATACTTTCTTTCTTGGGATTCTTCTTCTTTAAAAAAAATTCAAATACCTTAACTACTTTGCAATTGAATTTTTATAAGATTTACTTTTCACTAAATAAATGTTCTGTAGCAGCTATTTTTTAAAGTATTTTTAAAAGGGTGTTTTCAATATGCAGATGGAAAAAAATCAGACTAAATGTCTGAAATGTCACCTGTATAATTAAAGGAAGGTAAAGTTTCAGAGCTCAGTTCAGTTTTTTTCCCTGGCTTAGTTGGTGAGCTTCACTATTCAAAAACCCTGATTCTTTTCCTAATTTCAGTGCCAAAAATATTTTTTTTCCTGAAACCCAATCATTTTCAACCTTCCATTTTCTCTCTTTTTTTGTGTCTTTTCTTCTTCCCCAAACATGAAAAAAATGAAAATGAAACCCCAAATAACTGGAGAAGTTTTTTTTTTTTTTTAAATCCACACAATTAAAATCACTGCGCTGCAGTGTCGATATGTGCTTTAACAAACGGTGACGACTGCATTAAAGCAATCAGGGTCACACCAAAAAGCTAAGCAAAATATGATACCAAATTCAAGTAAGAGCCTCTTCATACTAGCTCATCTGAGTACCAGTTGGCAAAATAGTTACACCCAGGCCTAATTTGAAACTTGAGATTAGTTCCAGGTTACACAAACAACAAATATTTAGCACGTGTTTAAATGTCTAGCTGAATAAGGATTGAAATGAACATAAAATAGTTGAAATCCATGAACAATCTGGGCCTGATCCAAAGACCTCTGAAGTCCATGGAGGATCCTTCCACCTGCTACAATAGCTTTGGCTCAAGCACCCCTTTGTTGGAAGCGATTGGTCACTTTAATCCAATGATTAAAGTGCTGTCATTTATAGCTCTATAATTCAGATTGTGTCAGCCTTTCCATTATAAACTCTCTTTCTTTTCAAGGGTGGGCTATGTCTTGGCCATAAAAATTCATTCTGAGATTAAATTCAGCATGTTCCGATCTAACAAAGGAATCGTTCCTTGTGCAGACAAAACTCCCCGTTAAACTCACAGGATGCCAGGAGGTCACAACTGGTTTACATTTTTTTAAGGGATTAGATACATGTAAATTTTAAAAAATGTTCTGTCGAGTACACAGGGCCCAATCCTGCAGCACGCTCAATCATGGGAGCCACTTTACCAGTGTGAGTAGTTCAAGATAATGGGGGCTATTGCCGTGAGTAAAGTTACTCATATGTGTATGTGTTTGCTAATACCACAGTCTGGTATATGTTTGGTGCACACCTTCAGGAAGGTCCTCAGTTGCATGCTGTCATAATGCACGTATATATTCTGTTGACTATATACTTCTTTTTTTAATTCCAAAGACTAAGAATAAAGGCCATTATTTAATACACATTTCCTTAACCTTGTCAAAAAGATGTCTCAGTCATAATGAAAACCAAGAGACTGACAGATCAAAAGAACCTTCCTGATGTTAAATAAGGCCCTGATTCTGAATGAGACCCACCTGGGGAAACTTTGGTCATGAAGCACCTCAGGACAGGAAAGTTAGGAAATTCATTGAGCTGCACTTTATATAAACCTAAGCACCTGCTGAATGTTAAGCACATGTTTTCTATAACTCTAGAAGTCCTCCATGCTCCTGTTGCTTTGGTATTGAAACACCTCCCTGTCTTACCTGTTTTTAATACTCACAACCCTATTACAAACTAAAGGTTTTTCTCCCTCCCCCTGCTTTACAGGACAGACCCAGTGCCTTCAAGGAAACTACTTGACACTCTATCAGCAGGCATTCTCTGTCCGTCCAGCTTTCAGTTTCCATTTTCATGCTGAGGCTGCAACACCAGCTACCTCTAGTTCAAGGTAGGAGCAAATGTCTGGTTTTACTTCTGCATTTGCACCCTTATATTTCTTTTCCAACCGGATGACTCAAGAGGAAAGAGTGGCAGATATTCATCTAGAACCTCAGTAAGCTACCTTTAAATGTCCATGTGTGCTAGAGAGCCAGGCAGGTAAAACTGGAGATCCAATTCAACCTGTGTAAATTGGCAGTGTCCCCTTGACTCACTGGAGCAGCTCCAGTTTACACCACTGAGGATCTGACTTGGAATTTCAAGGCTTTTCAGTCACCATCATAAATATCTCTTCTTTTTCTTGGCAATGAAATAATCTATAGAGTAGTTCCAAAAAATTAAAAGAAGTTGTTGGCAGATGTATCTATTAGTTTGAGCTGGAGATTTTTGGCTTTTTTGAGATTTGAGCTCGAACACGGAGTAGCGTGGAGGCTTCTTAATGTCCACAGTAGTAGCTTTACCTTTGGCTGTGCAGTCAGCTGAGCTGTCCCTAGGGACAGGTACTTTGTTTCTCTGGGTTGACTGTAGGGAGGCTTTAAGAGACCCTGGAAATATACAATAAGAGGAATTCAAAAGCTACCCCTTGTCTCCCTGACAAGCAACCCTGGTGAGTCCGTAAGAAGTGCACTGAAGTCAGTACCTTTGTTCCAGCCTTTGACAGAGATGGTGTGTGGCTTATAGAACGTAAGCAGTAGATGATGTCTCACTTCGCGTATTTGAAACGTGGAAAATAGTGCCTTTCTCAACTGCAGATTCCTATGGAAAACGTTCTTAGCCTTCTGGGAGTAAAATTCCTCTGCAGGGCAGGAGGTGTTATGCCTTTGGAAGCCCTGCAAAGTCAGGCCTGTCATTGCAATGGAAGGAGATTGGGGTTGGCGCCTCCGTGGGTGTGAGTGTAAACATCCATCTGGGTGTGCCAACTAGAACGTGCCCTGGCTTTGTTATTACTAAGGCCGGGCTCCACTTAAACTTTCTCCTGAGTGATTATCGACGTGCTTGCAGTTCCGGGGGACGTGGAAATTGGCTTGTTTACTCTAATTTGGCAAGAGCGAGCCGTCAGCCCTTTGAGGCACTGGAGTACTTCCTTGAAGTCAAGAGTTGCTGTTCAGCAACTTTGCAGAGCAGATCTGGGAAGAAACTGAGCCCATATTTTGGACAGAAAAATGAGGTCTCAATTGATAAGCTCACCTCAGCCGTACCCCATGCATTTCTTCCTGCTGATCCTCACATTGCTGTCACCAGCCTCTGCTCAAACTCACCAATGCCAGCACAAATCAAGGTGAAAGGTCGTATAAATTCCCGATCAGAGCTTAAATAGCCTAGATTTTTTAATTTGGTCCTGGGACTCTCTCAGGAAAAACGTCAAAGCCGCCTGCTCCGTTATTTGTGCTGAGCTAAAAATAACTTGGGGGGCCCCACCTTAACTGAACACACTCCCTTGAAAACAGACCAGTATACAAATTCCCATGTGCTGGTTCTCTCAGATTTCTGGCAGCCAGAAACCAAAGTCATCAGAAGCTAGAAAACTATTACTCTTTGTGGTGTCACCCTTCCTGATAGAAATCAATGGATCTACTGGAACACAGCAAGCCGCAGCTCCAACACATGGAGGAAGGTCTTGCTTTATTTCCAGCTGGACATTGCCAAGCCTTCAGTCAGAGCCACCAATGCAGTAACTAACACTGACGATGTCTTAACACCAGTGTAAAGAAAAAGCACTTTGCAGTAGAGGAGCTCTGTATTGTCTTTTTCTTCTAATAATAGTGCAAAATCTGTACTAGGAGTCTGGGCAGCACCTTGAGAGCTCATCTGCCTGCCCTACAGGCAGTCTTCCACAGCGGTTGTCTGCTCAAGCCAGTAATGGGCCAGTGTTCCCAGTTGCATTTACATTGTCAGAGAGGATGATACTCTCGTCCTTCACATCCTTCGTCTGTGGCAGACACGTCCTTGGGAATTGTAATGTGTTATGGTCCTGAAAATGTATTTGCAATCTGTTTTCCTCATCAGGTCTCTGTGATGACCTGGAGGAGATTGTTGGTGGGCTGTCCAGCTACCCAACCAAATTTATCTGTGTGTAAACACCTTGTCCTTGATTCCTGCCGTGGTGGTGAAATGAGCTGAAGTGGCATTTGCTAGCACCAGAGACCAGGTTTTCTGTTGCTGGGGCCTTTTCAATCAATACTAACTTCCCAAGCTTTGCTAGGTGGAGCATTTCTCCTAAAGCAGCTCCACTTCTCCTTTCCGGCAAGACAGTCCTATCACCCTCCGATACTCAGTGCTTCACAGGTTGGATCAATAGGCGATTGTTACAGAAACACATTGAACTTCCCCAGTCTGGGTTTCTCTTTTTTTGTTTGGTGGGTTTGTTTGTTTGTTTGTTTTTTCAGCCTTTAACAAAACCCCCAGAGATTTGAGTAAAAATAGAAAGAGTAAGAAAACAAATTTTATCATAATTTTTTTCAAGGGCAGAGAAATAATTTCCCAGCCTGCTGTAATCCTCCTTCACAGCCCCAGAATGGTTTTACGAGCTGAAGCAATCAGACTCTCAGGAGGTGCTTGAGTAGAAAAGGGAGACCACGAAACCAGGGCCGTATTTCCATCTGGTGTAAAATAGCAGTGTTTCAGTGGGTGGAAGCTGAGTGCTTTCCCCCGGCCCTGGATTGAGCCAGCTGACCCCAGTCGGTGGCAAACCTCTTAGATCAATGTCAGGGAGCTGACACCTAGCTCCTCTCTGTGGTGACCATCCCTGGGGACTGAATACATCTTGATTCCATATTTTGATTTTACAGGCCCTGCACAATAATCACCTCTTAATTCACCCTCCCTCCTCTCTTCTCTCTCCGCTAAGGAACAGCAGACGGGAGATTTCATGTGCCATAAATATTTAGATTGTGCCTGTGTGTTTATAACACTTGCCGAGAGTGTAACTGGAGCAGCTCACACTCAGCAGCAACACCTGATGCTAGGGAAAGTTTTCCATCACCTCATATGGACCAAACAGCCGTGCGCCACAAGCCGACCATGCACCAGGGGCCAGTAGCTGTGTTGTCCCTGCCCCTTTCTCCCCCTGCCACACTGGTGAATAATAACAACAATAACAATACGGACATGTTTTCATGTCCCTTAGGAGCTGCTGCTCTAAAGGACATTGGAAAAAAGCTGTGGCTGGGATTGAATGGAAACTTTTTGCAGCATTACCATGGGTATATGGCATGGGGGAAGCATGTCTCCTCTGTGACCCGTAGGTCCTAGGCCACATGTGCTAGGAGATCCACAGTGCTTATATGTGTCTTGGCCTCTCCAACATAGCCTGAGTGTCTTAATTGCATGGCACGGTTGCCTTTAGGAAGGTAGAATATCTAATGCAGGAGCTTTTTAAGAGTAGGTTAGACCTCGGGAAGGACAGTAAAGCTGGTATTTACTTTGGGAGCACAAGAATAGTCCAGCCGAGGTTCTACGCCCCTTTCCATAGCTGCCTGGATCAGGCCAAGCTGGGCTGTGCTGGTCGCCTGGTTGTATGTGGAGCGGGTCGATTGGCAAACCAGGCTCTCCAGCTCTTCCTTGCTGGAGCAGCAAGTCTGCACGGGCACACAGCCGTGTCTCCTCAGCCTTGCTGGCTTATGCACAGCGGTCAGCCCTGCACTTAAGGTCTCTTAAGTGTTATGGAATTTTTTGTGCTTTAATAAATGTGTTTTTACTAATGTTTCTTTAGGGGAAAATATTTTTCTTTTGTTTCTCTGTGTAGCCTCTTTAGGACTTTCTGTGGAAGTGAAGCCAATAGTACTAGCTTTGGCTCTTTTTTCCCTGTCCTGTGCTTTTTTCCCTTTCTTTTTTTTGGAGAGGAAATAAATCTCTGGTTTTAGTCCCTTCCCTTGCTCCTATTCCACTTACCTGCTGGGTTCTCTGTTCTATGGCGTTAGAAACAGGAGTAATGACTCACTCACAAACTTAAGAAGGATTTTCCTCCCTGGGCAGGCAGGATTTGATACTTGTGGGCATTGCTCAAACCTTTTTCCTGGAGCCTTTAATACTTGTCATGGTCAGAGGTAAGACATTACAAGAGATGGATTGTAAGTGATGTCCAGTTTGGTAGTTTTTGGGTTCTTTAAAGATTGCTCTTTACCCCCAATGGCAAATTTTGAATTTGGTGCAGTGAGGACTGGAACTAAGAAGGAAAAAAGAGAGAAAGAGAGAGAGAACCCTTCCTCATCTTGTTTTAGAATCAGTGGATGGAGAGGAAACATAAACTCAATTTTATGTGGATTATAAGGCACCTATAAAGAGAGTCATATGAACTGAGACACTTGGCTCTGTTACCCTAATGATACCTATGGAACAATATGTGAAACCTATTACACTATTCTGGATATATGTGTGTATATATATTTATATATATGTACAGAGAATGAGAGCGAGGAAATATGGGGCCTTTATTTTTATTGGCTTCTGCAAAGAATAAATTACACAGCAAGGGCAAGGTTAAATTATTGTAAATGTCTGTATGAAAGGCATCACTTAATTATTAACAGTCCGCTACAAATAAAAGGTACATATGCTAAAATGGCCTGACCTGCTGGATTGTGGGGTTTTGTTTAAAATTGTTGGTGAGGCCCACAGCTGACTTGTTCTCTGTCAGACAGACTGGAAAAAGAGGCAGGGTAAGATTTCATTGCGGAGCGGCTTATATCCCTCTCTACCAGATGTCAAGTCAATGCCTAGAAAATGGGTAAGGGGAAGGTGAGGGTTTTCTGAAAGCAGGGGCAAACCACTGTGAGGAATCGAGGATATATAAAACCACCTGGATGGATGGGGAAAGAGGGAAACTCCAAGAAGTGACTGGTGTAACTCACTGTAAAGTGTGTCTTACAATCTCTCTCTCTTATGACTTACCCACAAAGGATAAGTCCACAAAGGAGATGGGTTTCTTAAAGTGGAGCTCTTCACCCTATCCCAGTTAGGAAAAGGTTGGAACCCCTTTAAAGAGCTGGTTAGCCCCCATGTCCTCTGGACCTGCTATGCACGTTGCCAGGACTGGGAGCTGCACTAGGTGAGCAATAAACCCGGGTGCTCCATATTCTATTTGTGGAAAGAGAAGATGAAATATTGGCCCAAGCTGTTTCAACTCTTGGTTTTATTGCTGGAGGCTTACAAGTTGGCCACCAGTGATGGATGTTGCTTTAGTTAAGGTAACCTAACAAGAAAGCTGAGGCTGATGCTGCCACGTCACTGCCACTCACTATAGCTGGTCCGAGCATCATGCCTCTGGAGAAGGATATTGGGCTCGCTGGCTCCAGCTCCCCAACTCTGGCAATTGCTGTGTTAATAGGAGTAGGAAGGTGAGGCTTTCAGGACCCTTGTGCAATATTTGTACACTTTAAACAATCTTGGATACATATGGTACTGCTTTACTCCTAGTTTTTATTTCAACAATATCTCTGTGAACAAGTAACACCATAGGGCAGAGCCATCTTCTCCGAGACACCTTCCCTCCCATCCACAGCCAAGGTTGACTCCTGACCAAGAGACTCCTGTCAAAGGCAGCTCGAATGTATGAATAGGGCATCTTCCTATTTGCATCCACTTAAATTTGCAGACCTTTTCAATCCTGGCCCCTGGAGGTCTTTGGGTTGCACCTGAGGAGTCTGCAAAAGGTAACTCAAAGAGAAAACCATTCCAGGATGGAATTTCCAGAGGGAAACTTGGAGGCTTCAACAAGTTGGGGAAAAAAAAAAGGCTAAATATCCACCAGTCTATATGAATGAACGAACTCAGTGGAAAGCTCTCCCTTTCACTCCCTTACAAAATTAAAACTGCTTTTGGCAAGGCAGGAGATGTCTCTGTGATTTCACGTTCAGCTGCAAGGCCAGACGGAATCTCTCGGAGCGGCTGGGCTGACCTCCTGCATATGGCCGGCCAGGGATTTCCACCCGCTGCTCCTGCACACTCCAAGCAGTCCCTGGTGGAGCTAGGGCATTGTCTCTTAGGGAGAGACATCCAGTCTTGCTTTAAGGATCCCAAACAATTTGAGAATTTGCTGCCTCTCCCCACCTTGGTAAGCTCTTCCAAAGGCTAGATGTGCCAACAACACCATTTGCTCATATGGAAAAACAGGGTGACTAAGGAAATACTCAGTGTAAGCTTGATCCTGATGGATTTTAATGCAGTTTGGGACCTGAGGAGAAGGGACAAAGAGGAGGAGCCCAAATCATCACAATCCAGTGGTCCCTACACCCATCTGTAAGTGCGCTGCAAAGCATCCCTACCCTTGTCTTTGGCACTTAGATTTAGTAAAGCCGCATCATGTTATTGTACTGTGCTTCTACAGTGGCCTTTTCATCTGCTGTCTTTTGTGTCAGTGAGACATGTTCGCAAAATGTCCATCTTTTCTTCCATATTACTAAAATTCCCGTCAGTGGCTGCATCTCTGCTTCCTGCTTTCTCTTCATCGACTTGACTTTGGCTGCTCTCTGCAGGAACATGCATGAAGGCTGCTCAGCATGTGCTGGATGGCTTTGCCCTTGTTCCAAGGCTCAGGATTTGCGCAGAAGGTGTTGAAGAAATTGCTCCAGAAAAATTGAATTTTGGTGCACTTTCTCATCACATCAGACTCCTCTTCTGCATGAAGGTTTGAAAACGTGAGCCTTGAGTAGCTGGGGAAATTTCAAGTCTAGGTGAAGACTAGTTGGATGGAATTAGTGACAGGTAAATTCTCTGTTCTACACAATTCGTTAGGTCCTATCTCTGTATTTTACCTTTGTGAGAGTCTGATGTTTTCCCATAAAGTTCTTGATGACAGTGGGAGCAAGAAAATACTTAGCCCACTGCTTCTTTTTGTTTTGTTCACATATGAAAGAAGAGCAGAGCGTTTTCACTCTATTTGCAGACAGGAATAGAATTCCTCCCTGAGAAAACCTGACTCCACAGGAGGTATGTCTTAGAACAAGGGGAAAAGTGTGTCGTGACCATGCAAGCCAACAGTAGCACAACCCACTACAGACCCCATGGGCTGCTGAGAATCTCTATCATTCACATCTTATGAACTGGTTTGGCGCATCTCCAAAGGACATTGGCAGCTGTTCAAGGCCTTGCAAGGTGCTGAACATGCTGAAGTTCCTATTGTCTCCAACGTGTGCATGTGTGCGGGGATGGATTACCCCAGCTTGCCTGTGTGAGAGGGACTAGGATTTGGCTGGGCCGGTATGTATCAATGGTTAGCTAGAACTACAGGTGAAGGTTTTGTAAGATGGCTTTTCACCTTGCATGCGAGTTGCAGCTGTATCCCTGACTGCAATAGGTTCTTGTTGTTGATTATGGTTGCCACTTGTAGCTGCAGCGTTGGATGGTTGCGGGTAAGGCTATGGCACAAATGTCAGGTTTGTTGATTAGATTGATATATATGAGGACAGGGATGGAGACGTGTTGTTGAAAGGCCCTTGTGTGGAGAGGTATGGCAGCCGGTGAGTGGGAAATGGTGATGTTTGCTGCTTGGGATTGTAGCTGCAAGGGGTAAATGGCTGTGGGTTTGAACTGTGCATGCTGTTGTAGGGTGTGTGATTTTTTTGTTTGTTTGTTTGGGGTTTTTTTTGTTTTGTTTTTTTGTTGGGGTTGTGAATAGGTGAGAAGGGCTGATTGCTGATCAGGAACAGAACAACTGAGGGAGCCACCACAAGCTAGGGGCAGGCTGTGAAGGAGCCCTGGGAGCGGAGGACCTTTTTGCAGGGGCAAGAGCAGGGCAGGAAAAGGGGCACAGTGTGTGGGAGGGAGCTAGTCCACCAGCATGCTCTTAGTTCTCTCAACTGGTCCTGAAAGGAGCTGTGACTGGGGATAAAATGTCATGGTAGCAGCCAGTGGCTATAAAATCTGGGGTCCAAACGAAAGGGAAAAAGTGACAAGGGGAAAAGCAAGGTCGGCCCCACCTTGCAGGGTCTGCTCTGGAATGTGTTTGCACTCCAGGGTGTGCAGTGCCTGAGAGTGCCTTAGCAGCAGTGTTGAGTTAGTAATATGAACCCTATACAAATACCTCCGGGGCAGACAGGTCCATTTCAGGCTGTGTTTATTTAATAAAGAGCCAGTGAAGTAACTGCAATTTCATTGTCAATTTACTAATGCGTTACAGTTATGTTTCTTAACCTCATTGTTTGGGCTCAGGAGCTTGCAGTGCCTGGCCAAAACTTTCCTTTTTTTCTCCCCCTTATTCCCCCCCTCAACTGTAAAACACGTTTTATTATGACTAGAATGTCTTCTATTTATCAAAAACTGGGATTAAAACCCTCAACTCCCCCCTTCCACGCACATACCCAACTTGGCAACAGGTCAGTTTATTAACCTCCTAAAAGCCTCACTCGCCTTTTTTCTATTCTTTCTTTTTTTTAAGAGAAGAAAAAACACGCACGTTCGTGCACACGCTGACACACATATTCACACACACACACACACACATTTTAAAAGTTCATCTGGGAAGAATACAATGGAAACTCTGGCTGGATGGAGATTGAGCTGTGCGTCTTTGTGGTCTGGGAAGTCTGACTACGGCCTCCTACTCTTTTGGATGGAAATCTGGGTTTGAAACACGCTTGCACGTTCTCAATAAAAAAAAAAAACACAACCCCTCCCCAATGCTGAATTGAAAAGAGAAATGAGCTTTTGGATGAAGATGGAGAGAGGTGGTCAGAGTGGCTGCTGAGGATTTGTTTTGGGCTTGAGTCTCAGCAGGTCTTTCCTGCAGTGGAGAGATGGGGTGGAGAGCAGGGGGGTCACTTTCAGCTGAGGTTTGGTAGATCCCCTGGTCCCACACAGGTTTATTTTCCCAGAGGGTCCCTGCAGGAGAGGACTTTCCATCTCTCAAAGCTGTGAGAAGAGCCTTGGGTCCATCAAGTCTGACTTCAGGAAAAAGAAACTAACCCCATTTTGCTTTTTCTCCGTGACAGCTCCTGTTGCAGCTGGTTTCATGGCCGGGCTGCAAATAGGAAGGGAGGTTTTCAGTGGGTGCAAATCGGGGTGGCCCCATTGAAGGCTCCATTACGCGATCAGATGATCTGGCTAGATAACCACCCTTTTGTGTGCAGGCAGGAGGTTTTTATTTCAATCTGTTGGTTTGTCCCCAAAAAGATTTAGATAGGCTGGAAGGAAACAGAGGATCAGACCTTGTGGAAATGGTTGGAGAACTGCGAGAAGCTCCCTTGATTCCCTCCCTTTCCCTCCCTCAGGGAATTCCTGAGGGACATGTGCCTTTGGATGGTTCTTCAGCCTCAGTCAACATGTCCCAGCCCTCGTCCAGGATTTGTTCATCTCTCCAACACTTCTGGGCAGTTCTTCTCAGCAGGCTCTCACCCTGTAGATGCAGGCTGATACTGATAAAGCGAAGCTGGGAGGGGGTAGAGGTGGGATGTGGGAGCAGGAGTGGGAAGCTTGGCTCTAGAGAGGACACAGGGACCTTCTAGAGTTCCCACCCAGGCAATGTTTTTTCTCTGCAATACTGAAAGCTTCCCTACCCCACTGCTGACGGGGACTGGGTTGTTTTGGGGACCAGCTGTATCTGTGGGTGCATCTTGTATCTGTGTGTCTACATATCTGTCAATAAGACGGGTGACATTCAGTAGGCAAAGCTCAGCCTGTCTGCTGTCGGATTATTTGTCTACCCTTTATACAGCCTCAAAGCAGCAACTCAAACTTGGTGTTTTCACATTCAGCCCAGAATACTCTAGATTTTGCTCACTTAAACAAAATGCTCCCGATGCTGTGCATTTCAGATGGCATAGCTGCGTGTTAACTTCTCAGCTGCTGGTTTTAACAGGAGGTTTGTCTCTCCTGCTCCTGCACGGAAGCCAACATTTTAGCATGGGGCTTTCCCCACATCGCGCTTTGAACATATCCGAAGGCCAAATACACTGCAGGCAGCTGTAACACCCTGCCCTGCCCTAACCTCTGCTGTGACCTAGAAGAACCGCACTGTCTGCTCCGTGAAAGGATTTGATTCAGCCCTTCATGCCAGATCAGCAGTCAGGCCCCTCCACAACACAAGCTACCGGTCGTGACAAATTACATGGGTTGGCTTCAGAAGGGAGCTGAGAACTGACCCCGCTCGCCTCACCCCAAGGCTTTGAAGCAGCACTTGAACCACACCTCTGGCTGGGGGGAGGCTCTTTGTCTGCTGAGCCGGCCGCATGCCTCCAGCCCAACGCAGCAAATTCGGAGCGGAGAGATCGCTGGGCTTGTTCTGTAATTAGAAGGAAGATTTCTGCTAATCTCCCTCTAAATGAGGGTCTAATTCCTAGAGCAGAAACTTGTCAGCTGCTTGTTAACAGCCCCTCGGACCCACACTCACGTGGCCTTCATTATTTTTAGGAGCGTTTTCAGTTGTGCCTTTCTGGTTTGGAACAGAAGCACAAACTTCGCTTAAATGTAGGCTCGTGTCTGTTCGCGCTGGTCGTGTTAATAATACACTGCTTAAATCAGATGGTTCGAGAAAGAAATACAGCAGCAGTGGTAGTGGGGGACATTTAATATTGAATTTGCCTTTTTTTTTTTTTTTTTTTTAAAATGTGGAAACTTTTAGACACAATCCCGGCCCTGTGTTTAAGTCATTAAAACATCTTTAAGCATTTTCTGGTTTTAGTTTTCTTAGCAGCAGTCCTTTTCCTGGAATGTATTTTATTTTTCTTTTAAGTTGATGAAAAAAAAAACGCCCCTTGCATTTCCAGGCGATTTTTTAAGGGGAGTGAAGAGAGGGAGGGCTAGGGGAGGTGGAGGAGGCTGTGAGATGAGGAAAGTGAGAGAACAGGGCCCTTTCTGTGTTTTATTTCTAATCCGCAGGAATCCATTTTAGCCTTTTATGGCTGTTGCACTTGCTGACAGGATTTACATTCTCCGTATGTTATCTGAAACATCACAATCTGTGGCTGTGGGATTGTTTCATGCCTGGGTTAAAAACACGCCAGTGCTTCTGGGAGGCTACGGGGAGGTAGACAGGGAGCAAGGTAAGAGCAGGGAGGAAAAGAGAAAGCTTTTTAAAAAAGGAGAAAAAAAAAGGGGGGGGGGGAAGAAAGAGCTAAGCACTTTGCAGGAGCTGCTGTTGGCAGAGTTCACGCCCCAGAAAAACCGATGTTTAAGTGAACCAGGGAGGGTATTACAATCCCTTTGATTCCAGCAGTGTTGGAGCACAGTTCTGGTCTAGAAAAGCAGCTACGGAAAAAAAACACCCTCTTCTGACTCTCTGAAGCCCCTCCATGCTGGGTGTCTTTCGAGCCACATCATTTGCTTGTCCTGATGCACAGGGGAGGCTTTGCGCCCATCACAGCTCGGTGTGAGCAACCTGCCGTCCATACAGGACCGTACAGGCTCCATACAGGTACCTGTGTTGGGAGGGAGAGGCTCGACATTGCACTGTACCGGTAACCGCAGCGCTCCAATGCTGTGGTGATGCATGCATAGATGGATGACTGGATACATAGATTTTCCTCTGGCCTATGTATCGAGAGCTCCTTGAAAAAAATCTTGACTTTTAAGAGCCTCTTTGGAAGAAACCAAAGGTGCTGCCATTAAAATTCTGACTTTGCCAGGTGTTTGTCAAGAAGAGAGTAAACAGTGAGAATGTGGTACCTGTTTTCCAACAGCTACAAACATTGTTGTGCCAATCCAGGGTATCCGTCAAAGGACCTTGCGTTTTTGGAGAGTGCTGAGCCTCTGTCATCTCAAACACACATCCCTCAATCTGTCTTAGCTTGGATACCCAAAAAATCACTTATCTCTTTTTAGTGTCTTGGCTGTTCTCCTTTGGTTGTGCTGGTCCTGCAGTTCACTCATATTCCCCACTAAGTTAGTAGATGTGTCTCTGAATACATAAGAAGGTGCCATTCTACATAGTTGGTTTTCTGATCATGACCAAACTCTAAGCTCTTAAGGTAGGGACTTCAGGTTTTTAATAACTCACGGGAGAACCCAGGGAAAATGTAAGTTTTATGGAGTCTAGAGAATATTTTTAAAGGATTTAGATGTCTGGAAAAAGTGTCTTAGGAGGTTTAACTGCTTTTCAGTGGAAAAAAAATATTAACAAATATTCTTATTTCTTTGTTAGTCCCTTCCGGAGCAGAACAGCAGCCACATGTTCTGGGAAGGTCTGTGATGTGGAGGCTGTGGGCCAAATCCCAAATCAGTGCAAGGCAGCACAGCCCCACGTAGGGTGGGCTGGAGCTTGGTCCCATGTGTTTTAAAGGGTGAAAGCACCGTAATCACTAGAGCTTTGAGAGATTATTATTTTTGGGGTGGCGTAAAACTCCCTGGGCTATAAAAAGCTCCGTGTTTGAGAATCAGCAACGTTATCTCAGATCCTAATCTAAATACAGGGGGATTTAGGCTTGCTAGTCTCTTGCTGGTAGTCCCCTCTGTGCTCTGTGCCATTTTATCCATTTAGTCGGGATGAAGTCCTGCTCTCCACGAGGCACTGGAGATGAATCACAGCTGGGCATCAGCCGGGACTTTCTGCCGAAGTGGGAGGTGATTTCAGGTTGGTCTGTGGTGTCTGAGCTCTGAAAAGGCAGATATTTCCAGTGTGGGTAATTGCGCAGCACGCTCCGTGCACGTTGCTGAGCATGTTTGGTGCATGCTGCATCCAAGAAACAGCATGTGCCTGTTTGCACGTGTCTGCAGGGCCACGCACTCTTTCTGCCCCAAGCAGGGAGTGCGCTCGGGCCACGGCAGATGTGCTGGGCAGTGCTTGGCCCATGCTTGGGTGCGCAAGTGTTACCAGCGTCGTACACGCAGATCCCTTCCTGAATCACAGGTTTGATCTGGAACTCGGCTCCTACCTCCTGGATAGCCAGCAGCTCCTCGCAAATCCTGTCCTCCCCAGGCAGCCAGCGTGGAGGGGTTAGCGGTGCGGTTACCGCATCCCTCAGCAAAGCCCCTGTCTCAGAGCCCATCAGGCCCCGCAGTAAATCAGCCGGCAGGCAGCGCGACCCACCGCACCCTCCGCGCACACCGCAGACCGTGGCAGAGCCTCTGTACCCCATTGCCCTCCTGTCTCCCCTTCGCTGGAGGGAGTCAGGTTACTCTCCCCATCCCTGTGAGTGAAAGAACCCACCTGTGTCTGCGGGGCCTGTTTTGGATTCCTGGGAAACTTTAACCTCTATTAATACCACTAAATTATTTCTTCATATGGCAAAGTACTTATGTAAACCGATCTCTTCCCGCCTTCCCCTCCTGACTTGGAGGAGGCAGGCACTCTCGCTCAGATGGATCTACCTGCTCTCAGGGGGCTTTCAAACCCTCCACATTCCTCTGCGGCACTGCTTTTTGTTGCAGGAGGACGTGCGTGTGCTGGAAGCCAGCACGTGATGGGAAAAGGGGGAGAGAAAGAAGAAGGAAGGGAGGAGTGAGATCACCAAAATAATTGGCTTGGAGGCCTCTGGAGCAGCAGCAGGTTGTGGCGTACATTCGTCTGTCTCTCCGTCAAGTTTTACTGAGCTGATGTCTGACTCAGACCTCCCCAGAGCTGGAGTAAATTAGGAGTAGGCTCGCTGGGGTCAAGTGGGCTTAGTTGTCATTTACACAGACACCTCTTTTTATATCGTGCCAGCTTCCAACATTGCCAGACTGGTGCAAAGGGACCTTCATGTAAACGAGAATCAGGCCCATGAGGTTATTTTTACCAGTGGCAGCACCAGATATTTCCAGCCGCAAGCATTCAGAAATTGTGAAATCACGGGACTATCCTGAAATTCCTCAGATTTGATCATTATTCTTTCATTTGTTTTTTGGGGCTTACGGCTTCTGTCCTTGGCTGCAAAGGCTAAAAATGTGCTTTTCAAATATGAACAAACGAGTGAACGATAAAATGTATCTTGAAATCACGGGACTCCAGCAGATGGGGCTCAAAGAAAAGAATGCCAAAATAGCTGCAAACTGACAGTGCTGCTTGGTGTCATTCAGGGCAGAATTAAACCTTTCCCATGTGGCAGGAAGTTTCACAGGGTGATTCTGCCTTCCTCCTGGCTGTCACCCGGATGATAGTTCATTGTTTTCAGACTTGTACAACTAAGTTGAAGCTTTCAGGGCTTTGCTAAAGCAAGCAGTCCTGAGACCCAGGAATGGGTCCTGGCTCCAGCTACTAGGCATCCAAAGTTGGCTCTTAACCTGGTGGAAAGCCCACAGTCACAAATAATCTAGTACACTTGCAAAAGACATCAGCTTTTCAAACCTAATAGCAGAACAAGTTGGAAAAAGAGGAGTGAAAAGTTCTGCAATGTTTTACTCCTGTGCTGCCCCAGCAGATGTTTTGTTTGGGTTTGGGTTTTTTTTTTGCAGGCAGAGCTGAGATTTGAAATTCCACCTGAGTTTGGAGATTCAAAATCCATTTTCCACTTCTGCAATCACCCTTTCTTCATAGCCGAGGAAGAGGAACTTGTGAAAACTTTTTACTTTAGATGAGTACCAGGTTAGAAGTCAGCTTTTGGTCAGTTCATACAGTTCATCTGAAAAGAGCTAAACCTCTGCACCCCCATAATTCAGCTGCGTAGGATTTTCTGTCCATACTCTTATTGAATTAAATCATGTAAGGCAGCTAACACAGTACATGTTAAAGTAATGTTAGAAAATGAGGCTTCTCTCTTAGCCTCCACAATGTGTGTATACATGTACATGCAATAATGCATAATTAGTGCAAAAATATGGGATTTTAAGTAGGAAAGTCAGCTGTGTTGCCTGGATTTGACCTGCTGTTTGGCACCAGTCAGGAGAGAGGGTTCATTGCCAGTGTCCACAGGCTTTAGGACTGTGGGGTAAATGTGATCTCTGCTGGGTGGATGCTCTTATTTTAGTTTGTATGCCCCATTTCAATTGAATGAAAAAAGCGACTCAAACCAGAACCACTCTATCTTTTGCATTTTTTTTTCAAATCATTTTCTGTTCCCACATTGTCGTATCTCCTACCAAAAACTCTTCGGTCAGTGGAAAGATGATGAAAATGGTCCATGCATTGTCCAGTTATCAAGCTCTAACCAATGCATCTCATCCTCCACTGACTCTCCAGCCTGACCCAGCAAACAGAGGGCAGTAAATTTTTGAGAGTGGGCTGGAGAAAAGTGAGGAACCACCATCACTACATATGGGAAACGAAGACCAATATGTCTGTCCAAGACTGACCAAGTCATCATAAGTTTGATACAAACTCAGATCAAAAGTGCTGGAATTTGAAAGCCTCTAACCTCAGCACAGGCAAAACACTGGTCTCTTGGAGCATTGGCTTTATCAAACAGGGCTTCTTCCTTGCCTGCCATGTCCATTTTTGCTGGTGAGCTCTCCTGGGTTAGCGCTCTCCTCTCTCTCTCAAGCACCAAGCACAGCGGGTACCAGATTTCAGCTGAAGCTGTGAGATGACACCATGAAAACAGGATGGATCCGAGTGTCCACGCTGTCCCTCTGGCCCAGAAGCTGTTCAGATCTTTGCCTGTGACTGCTCCAGGCGAGGGATGATCACGCACTGGAACTCGCTTCCCCGGGAACTGGTGACTCGTGTGACTCTTGGCATCTTTGGATTGAGACTGCCTTTCTGGAAGGGGTGTTTTAGTCAACCCAGGGTATTGGGTTAAGTCTGGACAAATCGAGACACAGGAATTACTGAGTAAAATGTCCTGGCCTGTCTTCTACAGGAGGTCATCTAGATGATCTGTTTGTCCCTTCTGGCCTTTAAATCTACTAATCTATTTTCCCTTCCAGGAAATATAACTATATTCTGAGAACAACAGCCCCTTAGGAAAAAAAAAAAAAGAAAAAAGAAAGAAAGCATGCCTTTGAAAAACAACAGCAAAGAAAAAAACCCTTCAACTATAAAATAAACTAAGGTACAAGGTGCAATTAACAATGCACAAACAGCAGAGCCTGGAATGTAAATTGTATTTAAATAGGCCTGTGAAGAATGTTTCAGTCCCCTAAATGGCTTCTCTCTCCTGCTGCCTTGAACCTCCAATCAAGTCCTGCCTGGGAGTAATTTGGTGCTGGAAATTGTTGCCACACGAACAGCTGAAGGCTGGCAGGGTCACCGGCCCCCCGTGTCACACCCTGTCATTTCAGATTAAGATATGCAAAGGCGACACGGCTGCGAACTTTCCCTTTGCTGCTGTGGCTGCGTCCATCCCCTCGGCTGTAATGAGAGGAAGGCGTAATTGGAGTCAACTGCTTGATTATGATAATTGCTACTGTCTGGGGGAAGAAACAGTTGAGTCCTGGAGCTTGATCCATGCTGCACCTTTTGGGTGATTGCTGTCTGTTTGCCAGCAGATGGGCCTGGCAGAAAGCATCCTTTTTGGCCCCGTTTTGGCCTCTTGACCTCTGCTTGACCACTTGTTGACTCCACGATTTCAGGCAGGGTCACGGGGTTTTCTAGTTGTTCTCTGCTTCCCTCCAGAGGATTGGTCCTGAAGGATTTATCCCCTAAGAGGGAAAAGGCCTTTTTAAAATTTATCCCCAGCTCTTCACAGCGACACAAGTGGGAGATGAGGTGCCATATATTTCCCACTGGGATATTTATCGCTTTCATTGTATGTCTCAGCAACAATCTGTGGGAAATACCTCCAGGAAGCTTGGCTGGTCAATCTGTCATACCCTGCCTATTTTCATTTGCTGAGAGAGCAAAGATGGTCCTGGAGGTCAAGGCACTGGGATGGGAACAAGGAGACAGACGCTCGAATTTCAGAGCTTCCAGCAAACCTTAATGCGATCTTGTCCGAGTTACTTCATCTGTCTCTTTGCATTGGTGCCCCTTTGAGAAACGGAGATGGCCCCTTCTCTGCATTAGTTTGTTTATTAATGCTTTTAAACGGTCTTGAGATCCTGAGATATCGAAGGGAGGATCTTGCAGTTAGGGTGTGAACCTGAGGGAAACACTGTCGTACTCCCAAATCCACCACAGGCTTGGGCAAGTCTTGTAGGCTGGGAGCCTTGGAGCAATTTGCAGTTTCAGTGGGAGTTAAACTCTTAAATATCCCTGGGAAGCTTGGCTATAAGCTCCATGTGCAGCAACTTCCCCTCTGTACAAGGGAGCTGGTAACCCTGCCCAGCAGTGGTGTGAGCACAGAGGCACGTAAAAGCCCTGGAATGGAGATCACATATATAATTAAGGTGGCAAGAAGCATATTGTTAATTCATGGCTATTATTTATTAATATCAACCTTAAGTGCAATGCTCAACTCTAGCTGGGAAGCAATAAACACAGCCAGAGCAACAATAGTAAATAACCAACAAAGTAATTGGATAATTGTTTCCTTGGTATCTTAAAAGTTTAAGAAGATTTTTTTTTTTTAATGTTCATGTTCCAAAGTATGGAGGAGAAGGCCCTGCTTGCATAAAGGGAGAGATTTAAAAATCATCAATGGAAAAGAGCAGAGCTGCAGGTGATGCTGTGGGTTTTCAGTTCTCCTTCTAAGCATGGAGTTACAGAATCATAGAATCATAGAATCATTAAGGTTGGAAAAGACCTCTAAGATCATTGTGTCCAACCGTCGACATGATGCCCCATTAACAGTCAGCTGTGAGGGGCTGGGGCTTCAGGAGCTGGGGCTCACATGATCCCACGCTGGCAGTATAAAGGGAAGCCTTTTGCAGCCTTTCTTCTTTCTGAGGGATGGTGGGCAGAGGGAGACGTGGGCAGTTGGCTCTCTCTCATTCTGGCAAGTTTAGAACATGAGATTGTTTGGATGAGTATGAATTTTTCTTTTTTATTAATGAGGTGTGTCTCTGCACAGTCCCTATGGGCTCTGTGTTAGCAAGCAGCTCTTTCTGAGTGTATCAGGCTGTTTATTCTGAATGTGGTGCTCAGCCCATGCATTTTAGGGTCAGGCAGAGGAGGATCCTTTTGCAGTTTGATAAAAGAGGAGGAAGTTTAATCTGCTTTCCAGGGTAGATTAAGAATCTCTGTAGACTGTATCTATGCAACAGCATTAGCCTGAGAGAGCAGAGATCTCTGAGCGAAGGTGTAGCAGTTATGATAAAAAAGCTACCTGGATTTCCTTAACAAAATACTGTGCAAAATGTCATTAAGCAATTGAGTGCTCTAAATAACCCTGTGCCTATGTTTGCAAGGCAGCCAGCTTTTCTTAGGCTGAAGGTCAGGAAGAGACTAACGCACCCGCCTGGCCTCCCACATACATAAGGCCAGAGACTAAAATCCAAATGGTTCTCCCACCAGACCATACTGTGGGGCTGACTTGGAGCATTGGCTCCTACAAAGATGCCCACCTGAAGATCTGGGACCTGTAGTTTAGACTGCCTTTCTGCATAGCAATTATTTCCAGAAAGAATAATTAAGCCACTTTGCAAGCAGGTGTGTTAACTTAAACCTGCAGGAGAAGAGCATTTGCTGTGAACTCCAGCTAATCTTCTCTGTGTAGGTAATGGAGACAGTAACTCTTTCTGACCTGAATGAACACCAGTGATTGCTTCTGGTGTGTCTGAAGGCTTGTGCGCATCCTAGGAAATTTCTTGCCAGATCTAACATACAAGATCAAAGTCAAGTCAGGCTTGAGTTAGAGCTAGCACCCTTTCCACCAGAAAAGATTCATATGTTTTTACTCATTCACTACTATGGCCTTTTTTTGGCATTGCTTTGAAACATGTGAATGGTCAGTTCAAATCTGGGCTCCGTCTGTCCGTGGTGTAATCTCCAGTAGTGGCCAGCCCCAGCTGCTTCAGAGGAGGGTGCTCACGCACTTGTAGCACTTAGTACAATGATTCGGGACCCTGTGACTGAGGTCTGCGACACTATTGATTCTATTAATTTATGGGATAACCAGTCCTTTGGGAGAGTTTCTTCCTAATCTCCATTAGTTAGAGATTGCTTTATCCTTTGCAGCAAGGAATTTTGCATCCCTTTCCTCTGTAAGCTTTCTTTTCTTAAACTTTATCCCTATGATTCTGGGTATCATTTATTTCAATTTCTGTGGGTTTTTTTCTTTATGTTTTTCCAACTCCACTGAATATCTTGGAGAATAAGCAGAATAAGGTCTGCAGGTGAACTCTGCTTCCATATATAAGTATAGATCCTTTTGACAGCTTTGTTTTACTTCACCAAAAATTGCCAAAATACACTCAGAGCCTGTTCTCTCACTACATTTTCATTTTAAATAGGAAACGCCAAAGGCAGCTGACAAAAACCTCTTCTCATATACTTTCAATTTTATTTTACCAAATTCTGAGTCATCATTTGCTGCCAGCAATTCCACCTCTTTTATCCAGGAGCTGGTGACACTACTGTTGCTGCTTTGATGCAGTTGCAGGTGTGGGGTTAGGAGCAGGACTTGGAAATGAAGGCTCTGGGGCCGAATGTCCTGCCAGATCGCAAGTTGAGGCTGCAAAACCCTGGCTGTATTTCGCAGGGAGCTGCTGAGAAGTTGCTCTCTGGAAGCTGGTTTGTCACACGAGCAGCTTTCGCAGAGCTTGCTAGAGGTTCACCAGCACCAGGGTGTCAGAGAGAGAAGCCCTTTCATAGGAAGAGCGCGATATCACGTGGCCGAGCTGCTCTTGCTGTGCCGGTCAGGGTATGGGGACGCCAGCACCCTCTGAGCTAAGGACTGACCTCTGGGACCCCTCGCGTGTGCCGGGACTGCCGTGTCCCTAGCGCTGCACATCATGCAAATAAAGCCATGACCTCAAGTGAGAGGCAGGTCAAAACACTGGGCGCTCAGGAGCGTGGTGGCTGTAGTGGGATGGATGCAGAAATCGGTCATTTCTCATGGCCATTACAGGGAATGGGAGTCTGAAAACTGTTACCTAGGAGTTAGTAAAAGATTTGCTTTCTTGAACTTTCTTTACAAGTGCTAAAGCAAACCTTGGGCTTGGGCATGTTACTTTTCTTCCTTCTTTGACCACAAGACAAACGTAAAGAAAAATTTTCACAAACCTTTAGCACTCGGAAAACATTGCCTCGCTTCTCTGGTGATGCTGAAGGAGCAAGGAAAAAACGCTGCCTCCCCGACTACCCCTTCCCCAGCCCAGCTCAGCTCCAGGGCTGAGTCTCACAGGGGGAGAGAAGCAGCATCTTGTTTGGCAGCTGCAGCAGGCTGATTTGGGAAACGTGGACTGGCAGCTCTGCCCTCACCTGCAGGGTGGTTTTGAGGTAAATGAGCTTTCAGCACCCACTTCCCTTCGAAGATGGAGGTGAAGATGGCAGCCTCCTCTGTGAAATACTTGGAGCTCTGTGAATGTAAAATGCTGCCTAAGAGCAGGCTATGGCTCCAGATCACAGTCCCATTTCTTTCTCTGCACCTACTGCAACATCTAATGGGTTGAGGGGGATGTGGTGTTCTCCATTAATTAAAATCCTTGCTCAGGAGGAGATTTAAGTTGCTGTTATCTTAATATTTAGTGGTTAGGTGCTGGAAATGCCGGTGTGGTGCCCACAACGGTTTTGGCCCATGGTTGCCTTGTGGCTGGGAAAGCCGGGGCGGCGGTGGCACACCACGGCCCGGTGCTGGCACAGCCTGCCTGGAGAGGTGCTGCTTGAATGCAGGCACGTGCTAAGCCGAGGTGCTTTAAAGAAGCTTTACCTAAATCCTAGTCAGAGGAGGACACCTAACTTGCCCAGCCGGCTTTGATGTGCTTACGGAGGCCTCTTGCTTGAGTGCGGTGCTTTCTGCTCTACAATGTTTATCCAGAGCTGTTTTTCCTGCATCTGAATTGGGAAGGGAAAGAAGACATAGGCACTGGATGGGGAAGCATGGATGGAGCCCAGCTCTCCTGAGTCCCTGGCCAGGCTTAATCCGCAGCCCACCATGCCGTTCTGCAAGCCTTCCCTCAGCTCCCAAACCCCTAGGCAGGAGCGGCATCACCTCCATCTCCCACTGGCACCCCCGGCCTCCGTGCGTGCCTGGCGTGAGGGGAGAGGCACTGTGCTGAGGTGGCGGAGGTCAGATGTCTTCTCAGCATCAGATTAAAAAAGGTGGGGGGGAGGATGCATTTTTTTAAAAAAGACCAAAAAAGAAACAGTAAATGCATCAAATAATAATAAAAACCCACCCTTTTCTTTGAGCCTGAATGTATGCTGGTGCAGTGCTTAGGGGATTAATCTCTTAAAAAATAAGTGCCATGTGAGTAGACAGGCAGTGATTAAGGTTTTAACTGATCAGTCTGCGTCTGACAGTGAACCAGCTATTATCTTAACGGAATCAAACGAACATTCAGAGCCTCCGCTCAGCCCCAAACATGAAAGGAGATGTCATCTGCTGGCAGTTGGCAAGCCGCAGGGGAAGGGAGAGAGAGAGAAAGAAGGAGGGAAGGAAAGCAAAACAAGGGTGAGAAAAAGGGGGAAAGGGAGGCACAGCCAGGGAAAGGAGGGGAGGGGAAAGAGGGAGAAGGAGTGAGAAAGGACGGAGGTGTAAATAAAAGGAAGCAACATAGGGAAAAAGATAAAAGGAAGGGAGAAGAGTAGAGGCTTGAAAAAGTGCGGAAGTCTGCTCTGCTCTTATGTTTCTTTCCTTCCTACTTTCCTAAATGGTTTGGAAACTGTTCCCTGAGCAAGCTGGGCCTTTGGCAGCCCTCTCCAACCCTTGCCCTGGCTTTTCCCACACTGGCTGTCGCGCTCGCCGCCAAGGTCTCCTCTAAACCAGGGAGGTCTAGCACTCTTGAACCTGAGGTCAAAAACAAGAGGGAGGAAAAGAATGGCCTTCAGGCCAGAGGAAGAAACCAGGGCAACCAAGCTCTTAACGTGATAAAAGGGCTTTATCTCAAAGCACTTAAACAAAACACACAAGCCTGAGAGAAGAGGCTCTGTCAAGTATCCGCCAGGGCCATAGGGGAGATTGCAAATCCCTGCAGGATAGAGGGGCTCTTTCTTTACACTGTGCAGACCCTGGAGCTGGGGCCGGTGCAGGTGATGAGCATGGGGAAGGGAGGGCAGGAGGGATTTACCTTGGCCAGAGGCTGGCAGCCAGCGTAGAGACGACAGTAATTCATGGGAGCTGCTTAACCACAGATCAGAGGGGAGCAGCCTGGAAGTGAGCGGCTATTAAAGAAAAGATCAAGGGCAGAGGGAGCAGGAAGCAGGTCTGGAGAGGGGCAGGAGAGAAGAGGAGACAAGGAGACATCCAGGAGCGGGTGGACACAGTCCCATTCCCTCTTTTGGGGGTTTAGTGTAAATCAGTGTCATCCCTCTGCAGTCAGGGGATTGATGCAGTTTACAGGAGCAGCCCTCTGCAAAATCAAGAGCCAGGCTGGCCTCAGGGACAGAGCATTTTCCCCTGGGACGTGTTGGGAGACTTAAATGGAGCAGTTGCAGTTTCCAGTGCAGGGGAATGTGGGCTGGAGGGGAGAGAGGCTGCCTGGCAGAGAAGCAGGAGCTGCCTGGTCATGTTTGCATGGTCAGTTCACATCAAGGGGGACAGCAGGATTTATGGTCTCAAGGGCAAAGAAGTAGCTTGGGCTGGAGGAGGACTGGAGATCCGAAACAACGGGGGCTTGTTAGCCCGAGGGTTGCAGTCAGTGGAGTAGGGCGGCACGACTGGGAGATGACTGAGACCGAACAGTGGAGGGTGTACGCTAAGGAGTTAGGAGACCCAAGGAGGCCTGGAGCTTACTGGGCTCTTGTAAAAGATTACAGGCCATGGAGAGGGGAGTACAGGTCCCTGGGTTGTTTCCTAATGCATGGGAAGGGAAGGGGAGTTATACATGCTGGAGAAAGGCAAACACCTTGCAGCAGAGCTGAAGGTCCCGGTCCCAGAGAGCCGACAGTGCCTGCCGTCTCCTGGACTTGCAGCCCGAGGGCCCCAAAGATGCACTTTGCAGCAGTTGGCCTCTGGCACAGCTCCACCTTTAGGGGCAGCCAAATGCCGCTGACATAAAGGGTGAAAGGCAGTGCCCTGCCTTGCCCTGCCGGGAGACCCCACCACCCCTAGGATCTCCAGGCTGCAAATCCCACCCGCTGATCCACTTTTCCAGAGGTGCTTTTCCAGCTTAACTCCCTGTGGTACCCTGCTCCAAAAGGACAGGCTGTTTCCTAGGGCTGATTTTCTCCCTCATCCCTTTGGGACTCAGCCCCATCCCTCCCCATTTCTCAGTGAAAGACATGTGATGCTTTGTGCCAGAAATCCCCCCTTTTCGGGGAGATATCCTGCTCTGGCCTGGGGTGCTGCTCTCTCTCTGGCTGCTGGGCTCCCCTCCTTGTTCTGTGGGCTTTGGCATGTAGCACGTCCTCAGCCCCACCAGGGGGGCCCAGCATAATTGCTGGGGCCCCATATGGCTCCCTATGGAGACAGGTGACCCCAGGTGTCCTTCACATAGATCCCTCTTGGCCCATGCCTGTGCTGCCCGCAGGCCGATGAGGACCTGCCGCAGCTCGGTGAATCACAGCACACTGAGAACTGCGAGGAACCGCCCGGCTATGAATTTCCGTCGGTGCAGACACCACTGCCAGGCTGTTATTCCTCCGTGCTCTCCCTCCTGACTCCATCTGTCTGCATGGTGCTACCGCTCCATGCCAAGAGGGCTACAGGACCGCCAGGGTCACGACTGCCCCATTACGGGGCGAGATTTATCATTGGCAGGTGTGCTGCGGGATGGTATATTATCCAGGATTATGAACTGTAACAGGATAATCTCTCTAATGTAATTCAAGCTCTCGACATGGCTTATGGCTCCTTAATGTACCTCAGACTGAAGAATTACAAGAACATTTTCCCCCCTCCCTACCTTGTCAGCTCCTAAATGATTTAGGCAATCGCCTGAAGCCAGATCTTGGCCTCCAGTCATAACTCAGAGCAGTTCAGTAAATATGATGGGGAAGGAGTTTTCCTGGCTTTGCTCTTTCTTCCTTCCACTGTGCTCAGCCCTTGCTTAGCAAGGGAATGAGTGGGGAGAGCTGGGGCACGCCGCCCTGCCCTCGCCTCCACGTTGTCCTTCTGTGGGCTTCCTCTGCTCCCTGTCCTTAGCTTTCAGGATGAATTGCTGCCATGCAAACCATGGAGAGCAGGACTCAGAGCACCCTGGGAGACACGGGACATTCAGTAGATGCTCTTTTGGGCAGGATTGTGCCTTGGGTAACCATGGGGTTGTTCCCCCTAGAGCATCGCCTCTCCCCAGTGCACCAGTGGCCACATCACCAGCACAGTCCAGGACAGGTAACCAGTGCCTGCGAGAGCTTTTCCCTGCGAAGAAGGGAAGTCCCCTTGCCTGTGCCTGGGACATGGCACTAAGCCACCTTTAGCAGCGAAGGGCACCTTCCCAAGGTCTCTGCAACATCCCTGAGAGATGAGACCCTCCTCTGTGCAGACTGGCAGGATAAGATCTCTGCTATCACCAGCAAGACAGATCTCCAGCCACCTGAAGGAGCTTTTTTTCTTTTTTTTTTTCCCCTTCCTGGAAGCTTCTCCAAGACAGAGCCTCATAAATCTCACCTCCCAAACCCCTCAGGCGGCCCGTTGTCTACATCCTCTCCATCTTCCTTTCTTTTCCCCACCACGAGGCACTGGGAGGCAAACGTGTAAAGCCAAGAGCCCGAGGTGGGAGGCAGGAGACCCTGTCCTGTCCTTTCTGTCCCTGCCGTGCCACGCAGCTGCTGTGACCTTGGTGGCATCTGGCAGTGCCTCTCCCTCCCTTGTGTTGTGGGGTCTCCTGGTGGGGACAGCGTGGCTTAGAGGGGCTGTCCTGGATCTTCCTGCGGCTACTGTAATACAAATGATTAATAGCAGCCAGCCCCTCTTGAACATGGGGAATCAGGGCAGCCGCCCGCTGGATTCCCTTTTGGGTAACACAGCAATTAGCGGTTTGGTATAAAATCACCCAGTGGAGGCAGTTATTTGTGTGGATGTCCAGGCTTGCTCCGTGCCCTCCTGCAAGCCAAGAGGAAGCTTCCCATCTTTTATATAATTGGCTTTTAATTCTACCTCTCTGTTCATTGCTTTGACTTAATGGTGGGGTTTGTGGTGCTGATTTTACGTGGAGTCGGGTTCATTCCTATGGATGAGGTTCAAGATGTAAAGCATGGGAAAGATGAGCAATTAGAACAGCACCGTAAAGGGCTCCGTCTCAGAAATCTTCTGGGCCGGGGCTGCACCGAGGAGGTGGGGAGCAGCAGGAGTCCAGTCCAGCGCTTGCTGAGACCCACCAGGAGCCCTCCTCTGAAGCCCCTGTCCTCCGGTCACCCCTTCTGTTGCTCCTTGGGGCTCCCCCGGTGTCCTGCTAGCGGCAGGGCTGTCTCTCCATCCTCAGTCCCACCGTACCTCCTCCTGCAGCTGCCTCGGTGACCCCAATGACAAATTAAACTTTGTAAACGGGTGGGGGGAGGAAAGAAAGCAAAAGAGGAGAAAAAAGCAGAGATTAAGAACAGGAACTGCAGGGATACAGCTTCCACCCGGCAACCGACTTAAAATAAACATCAGATATGCAGAGCAGGGCTGGGAACCTGCTGCGACTTGGGAAAAAAGTGACGCTAGAAGAAAATATATATCCTTTAGCATTACCGGTTTTAGGCCAGACGTGGCCTGGTTACCTGTTGCTAATGTGAGTGTGGCAGATGTGTGAAGTGCTGAGTGATGGCTGGAGGGGGAAGGAAAAGGGGAATGTGCAAAAAGGAGGAAGGGGAAGACAGCGATAATGCACAGAGGAGAGAGCGGGTAGAGACACAGCGTCAAGCTGGTGAGCAAAGGAATAGCTGAGCTGCTCCTCGGTGGAGAGGACAGGGATTTCCCTGTAAGCACATCCCTCCCTGGCCCCCCGGGGTCCTGCCCAAAGCCTCAACAAGGTCAAGCGGGTCTGCCAAAGCCCACCTCTGTGCAGGGGGTTGCACGATGCAGACGTGTGTGTCCTGCTGCTGCTGTGACCGCCGGTGCCCAGGGACTGCCCTGGGGACTGGTCAGTGTCCGCTTCGGGCTGTGCGCCCACGGGTGGACATCCCCCTGGGCAGCTGCTGGAGCTGCTCGGGGGGTAAGGTCTGCAGTGCCCCCGCCTCAGGCTCACACGGGCTCAGGAGAGGAAAATAATCCTGGGGAGATGGAAAGCAAAGGAATGAAAGAGAAAAGGAGGGAGATGAAGTGCTTCAAAGGCAACCAGCCAGCTGGTTGCACTTGCTGGGGCAGGGGACGCGAGGCTGGCTCTCTGACTCTCGAAAGGACAAGACCGGGAGCTGCGGGCGTCTGAGCAGAGGCCAGAGGAGAGGCAACAAGAAAGCAGAGTGTCCTCTAGAAATCTGGAGGCAGTGCGTGTCGTGTTGAAGCGTGACGCCCTTCCTGATCCCCAGCCTGCGGGCAGGGCACCAGCCGGGGAGCTCCAGGCAGCTGTATTTACTGTTGCTATTTGTTGTCGCCCTGGCAGCCTCCGCAATGTGAATTTTCTGTGTCACTGGCTGAGAGGATTCCAGGCAGGTTTTTGATAATGTGGTTTTTTGTAAACCGGGGGGGGAGAGGGGGGAAAGAAGCCACAGGCTAGAAAACGGCTCGGCCCAGAGCTTTTAACTCCTTCGTCACCAAATGTGCTTGGCTGGAGTTTGTGGTTAAAGCATCAGAGAGTTTTGCTGGAGATCAGGCTGCTGGATAGAGCTGCCTGTTTTCGCTGCCTGCAGCGGGAGGAGGGAAGCGAGGGTGCTTGAGTGCTGTAGGAGAGACGTGCCAGCCCGGCCGACCCTCCCTGAGCGTGGGAGGGCACACACTTCCAGTTTGGGGAGCTGGGCAGGATTTTTCACAAGATGCTTTAGGGGATCCTTAGGGCCCTCTTGGGGCCAGTTGCTCCTGCAGGGCTCTGTAGGGATCCCTGAGTGATGTCCAATGGAGGGGTTTAAAGAAGGAGGGGTTCAGGGCTTTCCCCATGGGCCCGACGACAGCTGGGGTGAAGGATTTGGTGTGCGGGCCAAGCAGGTGCTGGTACAGGTTGGGGGTGGTTTTGGACCAGCACCAGCAAATGTGGCATTTCCACTACACTGTCCTTCACAGCAACATCAGCCCATCCCTTAATGCCCAGGAACAAGAAATTAAACCCCAGGCATCCTTTGGCAGGTCCCCACAACTCTGCCTGCTTACCCTGCTTCCTCCCCGCTACCCACACATATCTCTTCCCCACTCACTGCTTGAGATGTGTGTGCTGAGTCACCCCGTGACTCAGTTTCCCCTCCTCTAAAAGGGGAAGAAAGCTGAGAAAGTGCCAGCAGAAAGCAGTGTCCAACTCATGACATCAGTCCTCGGGGGGTGGCCAGAGGCAGGTACCCACCTGGCACATGCTCCCCGCCAGGCCCGCAGCGAGGCGGCTGCATCCCCACAGTCCGGAGCCTGAGGCTCTTGCCACTTGAAAGCCAGACAAGAGATTGCAGAGGGTTTGATCTCGCCATAAACAAACTCGAAATCCAAGTGTAATCTTCTCCTCCTTTGTTTTCAGGCAAACAGAGCAGCAGCATCTGTCCCCTCCCTGCACTGCTGCCAGATCTCTCAACATGCAGTGAAAAGCAGCACCAGAATCCGTTCTTTCTTCCTTTCTTTCTTTTTTCTTTCCTTTTTGTCTGGTTTATGCTTTGGATAATTAGTGTATCACGGAGAGATAGTGTTGGGGACAGGAAGGAAAAGCTGTTTATACAGTGAAGTAACTGGCAAAGCATCTTCAGACCTGTCTCTGCTTCCCAGGTGGCACCTCTGGCTTAACGGCTTCCTTCCTGTGACACAGAAGGGGGATCTCTGCCAACCTTTGCCATCTCCTCCCAAAAAACTTCCTTGGATTAACCCTTTGCTCGCTTGCCCAGAGGAGAAAGGGGGACTTTCCTTCTTGCCTGGTACCTAATTTCTAAGTACACATTGCCAGAGGAGGGGGCAGTGACCCCAGGACCTTGCATGGAACGAAGAATAAAACCTTAAATCTGTGTGGTCGGGCAAACATGGGGCTTTTCAGCCCTGTGTTTCTAGTTTTTGCAGCCAGCAGTGCTCTCCTGGGGTCCCTCTGGTCAGTCTTGGTCCTCTTAGGAAAGGGGAAACCGAGGCACCAGATTGTCTAGGATTGTACAGCAAAGCAGTGCTAGAGACCAGCTCCAGCACAGCTTCCCTCTAAAAACTCATCAGCTTTAATGCCTTCCTCAAACCACATCAGAAGCTGCCGGTCACCTTTGCTTTCCCAGCCAGCAGTCCCTCAGATTTAACACTTCTTTCACCCGGGCAGGAGCGGCTGTGTGAGCCGACCTGATTGACACATGATTGACAGAGCCAATTAGCCAAACTAAGCCAGCTGCATTCAACTTGGTCCTCCAGAAGGCTGGGGGAGGAGGGGAGAAGCAGAGGGGAGGCCAGAATCCAATTCCTCTCCCATCAGGCGTGATTGCTGTTTTTGTTTTATTCTCAGCCTTTTTTTAGATGTCTTGGAGACGCTGCATCTTGTTTCCTGGATGCCATTCAAATAGTGCTCACCAGCTTCCCATTCGGTTGTCAGAGAGTGTGAGGGGGTTGTCATCACCTGGGCACGTTTTCCCAGCTCTGGGATTTCCCCAGGTAAAACAGGGAACTCCTCATGCCGTAACATGTTCCAGATGAAAGTGCGATTCAGGGAAGAGACGCAGCCCCCTCCTTGCACCCGGGCACAGAGTATGGCTCAAAGGGATGTGAGAGGCCGGCAGAGCCCTGGTGGGTTGGTCGCAGAGGTGGGCAGGGAGCTGGCTGGGCTTTCTTTTCTCTTCTGGTTGTCCCCTTGGAGTGGGGAGTTGGTGGCAGTTTGAAAAGAAGCAGGTCAAGGAGGCTTGGTTAGGAGAAGGAAGGCTGGGAACACGCAGCCACAATAAGGACAGGCTGTGTGTGGAGTTTGTCTCTCCGGAGATCTGGGTTTCTTCTTTCTCAATGTTTTTTGACTCATTTCCTCAGCTCGCAGTCAGATATTTACTTAACCTTGCAACTGTGCTGCACAGGGAATGCCAAGTTTGGGGGCTGCAAGCGCTCTCCCTGCTGCCGTGTTTATACATGGAGGCTCACACGCTCTGCACACACGCATGTGCGGGCACGAGCAGCCCTTGGGTGCACACACGCTTGTGCACAGGGGACACACGCTTATCAGTGTGCATGCAGAGAGGGCACCTCGCTTCCCGTTCATGGCAGGGCTCCGGTGGGCAGCGAAGCACAGGCACCTGCCAGCACTTCAGTATCCATCACGCTCTGTACTGGCACAGGCACTACTCTGACAGACCCATCGCACATGCCACAGACAGATTTGGCCATGCCAAGCCCACATGATGCAGGAGATAAATCTCTCTGTATTTTGTGCCCCTGGACCCAAATCCTTGCATACCCATCAGGTGTACTGTGCACATAAATGATCACAGACTGACTGCACGTGTTTTCATCCAAGCGTAGAGCAGCCAGTACATGGATTTTAGTCACCTCTGTTGTGCTGTGGACAAGCCCAACAAGGCTGGGACACTGCAAAGTGAAGAAGCCCAGTCCAGGGGTCACACTTTTGCCAAGAGCCTTGTTGGAGTGGGCCAGGCATGTCTGTGATCTGTTGTTCAAGCTTCTTCCTTCCCAGCTGTTTTCCCCAGCCCAGCTCAGATGTTGCCATGCTCCCTCAAAGACCGCCTTGTGTTGAGTTTCTGGGACCCAAAGCCCCTTTTATGGGTGTAGAGTCAGCCCTGGCTGACCACCACCAAGGTCTGGACAGATCCCAAAGCCTTTACAGATTGTGACCACTGTTGAAAGGGTTCATTTCTTCCCCTAATGAGATGCAGCCCTCGCTGGGGGCACTGCAGCATCTGTTTAGCAGCTCATAGCAACCAGGCATAACAATTCGGTCGAGGGATAGACAGGAACGCCAGGCCAGGGTGTTCACGTGGCTCTTCCTGCAACACTTCTCTAGCTTCTGCAATAGCTGGAGCCGGCCAAGAGATCCCATCCAAGTAGCCTTTAGGATGGGATCATGACCCTTGGACAGGGTCAGTGCAGATGGGGTGGAGAAAGCCCAGCGAGCACAGGGCTGGCGTGGTCCCTGCGGCCCAGCAAGAGTGCACCGGGGATGGCCCTGACTCAGAGGAGAGCATCCAGCTTAGTCACCCAGACCACTTCCCGCGGAGCCGCGAGCCGCCTTCTTAGTCCCGGCAGCTTTCACCTGCACCAGCCGAGAACAAACAGCTGAAATCTACTGGACAGAGGCCACGAGCGCGTTGCACAGCCTGCCCGACATGCCAGAGAGCCTCCTCCTCCCCGCAGCCGGGAGCGACCGCGGCCAGCTGATGGCAGAGGCTTCCCAAGGGCAGGGAGCGGGCAGGAGCCATGAGCAGGCAAGGAGTGCCGGTGTGCCAGGCAGGAAGCTCTCGTGTGTGTCTTCAGCTGGGAGAGGCGAACACAACAGCCTCTGCATAATGCCACTGACACACGGAAACTCACGGGGAGCTTTTTTGCAATCGATTTTTGCCCCAGCTAGGTGCACATGAAAAAGTCATTCAGGAAGCCACTTGAAAACAATCTCTCACTCTTACATGTACGCATACACTCAGGGTGTCAAATGATTTCAAATCAGCCAAGAAAGGTCTGATCAGCATTAGATGAATGGAAAGAATCCGGCTGACTTAGTGAGCTTTGGATCCAGCCATGAGTTATTAGGAAGTAGCTATCAAACCTTGAAGGAGGCAGCTGAGAGAAGTGAAACTCTACCCAGGTGTTAGAGATCCTTAAACGGGGAAGGAATTTTTCTTCCCCTTGGCCCTGGAACAACAACAATAGCACTTTTTTTTTTCTTAAAGCCTATTTCTGAACAAAGCAGGCAGGCAATTATCATCATCCTCATCCTCATCCTCATCATTGTTATCTGAAGCTGTTTGAAGTCAGAAGTGGTCACTTTGCCAAGGGAACGCACCCTCCAGTCTCTGCCAGCAGCTCTTACACATACAACCCCGGCTGCTGCAGGGCTCTGGTCCTCCAGGGCAGTTTCACAATGGAGTTGCAGAAAGCAGCAATGCTGAATGCACCATACAGCCGAGTGTTTGCCAAGGGGACCCGTGGGGCAAGATTTTAAAGCGAGTACGGTAGAGAAGGAGGAAGCTGGCAGTAGTCCTGGAAATTTAAAGCCCTTTCACTGCCCAGTGCTTTAAAATAAAAAGTATTTGTGATAAATTAATGAATTAATATTGTTCTGCCTCCCTAAGTCATCTCACTCACTCTCCCTCTCTGGGGATAGAAACCATATAAGTACCTCAATGGATAAACACAACTCTTAGCCTTGCCGATACTGCCTCACCGCTTGTCCTCGCCCCAGCTGCCTAACAGCGAGGGGAGTGTAATTCCCCTAATTCCCTTGATCCCAGTAACACGTCCCGGGAGGGTCTGTGGCTGCCAGGGAGGTTCCTGCACCACGTTACGGCTTCGCTGGCTTGTGCAGGTCCTTCCTGGAACCCGCCTTCCCGGCTCGAGCGTTTCTGGGAATGAGGTCCCAGGGCTGTTGGTTTGGGGAGCCTGCCAGGATGGTGGGGATTTGGGGGAAATGCATGGGGCCCCTGCTTTGGTTAACCCCTTCCCCACCAGCGACAAGTTCGGAAGCTACCACAGGGATGGGCCCCGGCTCTCCAGGGTGGCTTTGGCGAGGTGCGATGGATGGCACCTCGCTCTGCACCACCAGCCCCAGGAATGAGTGTCTCAGCCTCGTGCATCCCCCCTCTCTGTCTCTACCAAGAGATGATGCTTCCCTGAGTTTCTGGTGGAAAAAGGGAGGGAGGGAAGAAATTTCCAGCCAGCGCAAGGCAGCAAGAGCCAAGTCTGAGGCTCGCAAATCTCCGGCCCATACCTCACGGGTTAAGCGAGCCGAGAGGGCTGTGTGTGCTAAGGTCAACACAGGCTGCACCTGCCCACAGGCTCCTGTGCGCGGCAGCACAATTGATGGCTTGTTCCTTTCATAAGTGCCGTTGGAGCGCGGTGCCCAGGCCCCGAGCCAGCCTGCTGATCACATAAAATATTATTTGTGTTTAAAAATTCCAGTAATTGACTATGCACCGGTTTTTTCCAAGCCTTCTGCCAAGGGCAGTAAAATCAAAATCCGTCCCAGGTTATTTTCATCATGCAAATTCCCATTTCTGTAAACAGGAGTAAAGCGGCAAGACCCACTGCTTGCAGCCGCTAGGCTGGGCCGGCAGCCAGCGTGTGGCGGGGAGCGCGCCGGGGCCGGGGCTCGGCGGGAAGCCGGCCGGAGCAGGGGGAGGCGAGCTGGGAGCGGGCAGCAGTGCAAGGTGCAGCCGCCGAGAGCTGCTCCGGCTGGAGCCCTCCCTGCCCCGGGGGAGCAGAGAAGGGGGGATGTGGGGCTTGTCTGTCCCCTTGCCCCCTCCTAGGACAGCCTACATCTTCCGCTCCTGTTGTCCCAACTCCTCCCTCTGTGAGATCTTTCTCCTGGGATGTTCGCTGGAGCCCAGCTCCTCTCCTTGCCCTGCTGCTGACTCCTAGCTCACACCAGCTGCTCAACCCCAGGTCTTGGGATGCTGTAATCTTACGCAGGGATCTGCCCAGTCCTCACCTCTCATATATCAACCCAGACTGGAAGAAGGGAGTGTCCTTTAGACGGGAACTCGGCATTTCCTGATGGAAACCCCCTTGCAGCCTGTGTGGAAACAGAGGCATCCATAGACAGTGTGCAGTGGGTTTTGGCTGGGTTGCTCGGGAAGACTACCCCGCTGGGTGCATCCCACACTCCCGCGCTGATCCCAGGGCACACAGCCTGGGCAGTGATAGTGGGGGGAAAGGTCCTGCTTAGCCACAGTGGGGCAAGGCTGGATCGTCCCCAGCTTCCCCCCTCCCCAGCTCCAGCACTGGTTTCTTACACAGCTGAAATGAGGCACAGAAACCCAATGACACCCATCGGGGCTGGCACCCCTGTGGGCAGCGGGCTCTGGTGATGCTTTATTGATGGTTTGCAGCCATCCGTGGACACTGCAAGAACCATGATGTAATGAGGGATGTCCCAAGCCAAGACACCAGCCCTAAACCCTCAGGGGAAGCCTCTTTAGCTTAACCTGAGTGTTCCAGAGCAGGACTGGCAGAATGGTGCTCTCCATACTCTGGAAAATGAGGGGTAGATCCATACGGGATCCAGTTATTTCACTGCAGTTTCTAGAGCTGCGCAGACTTTGAGGTTTCGCGGCCAGGGCTAGGAAGAGGTCTAGAAAGCAATAGAGAGCATTGCCAAAAAAACCCCAAAACTTCTGACGTTACATTACAGAGAAGCTCTAACTCTATGCCTTGGGGCATGCACCAGCGTGGACGGGCTGAGGTTAGGGTGAACAGCTAGATGAATTATCCCATTCTCGCTCATTATGAGACCTCTTTGTACCCATTTTGGAAACATGTGGGAACAGCTGAGGTTCGGGGTGGGACACTGGGCCACACAAGCCCCTGACCTACTGGGAAATGGCAGGTTTGTTCCTATGGGCCTTTTGGTTTTGCACACATAAGCAAAGATGACATTTTATCCTCTTTAAGAAGAGGGGCGGGAGACCTTGCTAAGAATTCACATCTGTTTTGGAAACAAGTCAACGCAGGAAAACTACCCACATGGAGAAGTAATGTGGTTTTGATTGTATTGCACTCTATAGAAAGTAGTGCACACATATTAAACTATATTAGACAGTATAATAATAGCTTACAGTTAGTCTGCCTTTCATCTGGACGTGCTTCACAAACGTCACATAGATGCAGAAGCCTCTTTCACTGCCACTGAGATGCAACCACCTCTGTTGCATCTCTGCAAATTTGGATTAGCACAGCACATCAGACAACCATCCACCCAGAAATGCTTGTCAGGATGCAGGGAAGCTGGACTTTGGGATCCAAAATGTTCCTATTCCCCGCACACCCCAAGTTTAACGTCCAGGGAACAGTAAAATCTAAAAATGAATGGCTGAATAAGGACTACAGGGAGGCAACTGCATTATGTTTTATTTAAGGTGATCCCTGCAGTCTAAATCTTGGCTAATTACTTTGGCTCCATCTTAAATGTGCATGATTAATAGATATGGATATGTGTTTAACTAAAACCTATCACGTTTGAAGGGAATAATAACAATAATAAGTTTTTCCATCCATTGAGATCCAGACCACTTATGATAATTAAAATTGCATGACACTGCTGGTGAGGGTCTTGAGCTAGTTTCCAGTTGCCCAGGTAATCCTGTTCTGCCTCCCTTTATTGCTCCGGGGATCTCAAGTGGATACTGGCATTTTATTTTATTTTTCCCTTGTCCTCCTGGACTGCTGCGTTGGTCTGTAACACGGACGACGGCTTCTGTCTTGCGGCATGGTCTGGCGAAGCACTTTTTGATGTATTTGGTGCAAATAGGCCAGTCACAGAGGAGCGGGATCCCCACCAAAGGCCAAGCGCTGTCGGGATGGCACAGGGTGCGTGCGCTCTGAATCCAGCCGGGAGCGGAGGCAGCAGAGGGGGTGAAAATGCTGCTCCAGGAGTACGTCCAGCTCCATTTGAGTTTTGCCCGCTGGGCCCTTCTTTGGTCAGGGTCTCACTCATCACTTACGTGACTTGTTTCAAGGCAGAGGAGATGACTGCTCGCTTGTATTGTTTATACGACGGCAGTGACTAACAGGCTCAGCTCGGCAATTGCAGGAGGCTTTGTACAAACAAGGAGATGAGAGGCAGAGGGGAGGGATCGGGGTTTGAAATACCGGCTGTAAACACAACACGTTTCAAGTAAAGACAACTTGTAGCAGGGTGATCCAAACTAACAAATGTTGCAAGAGCGGAGCAACAGGGAGGGCGATGCGCGCCCGTGTGCCGGCGCGGAGCTGAGCTTTCACAATAAATGATTAAAGCATGGTTCAGATCCCGTCAAATGGAACGGTGCTAATCTAATCACAATCCATCTGGCACTGCCACATCTGTCCCAACACCTCCACCTCTTCATTTTCAATCAGCCTTAAATAGTACATAATTATTAATGTCTACCCGCCTGTCAGACGGCGCGGGGGATTCACTTATCTCTCAAGATTGGCTAAGGCAAGACACTGATATCGATGGCTCTAGCGCCAGGCTCGGAGGGCAATAAGCCTTTTGCCCTTGGTTTCAGTCCTCCCTGTGGCTGCGGGGATGGGAGGGGAGATTTGTGCACAGACCCTCGAAGCCGGCACCAGCCGGGGACTTGGCGGCAGGTAGTAGACGATGACCCGTTCATCAGCATCGCTTCTCTCCATCACCTTTTGCTGACAGCAGCAGGTCAGGTGTCTTGGGCTGGGGAAGGGCAAGGACATGTGCCTGAGCTTGAGTTTGTGGAGGTAAATGTCCCACTTGCACTGGACCCATGAGCAGTCCAGGACCAGCTCAGGGACACGGAGCCTGATCAGCTGGGCAAGGCTGTCCTGACCTGCTGGGGACCTGCTTTCTGGGGACCCAGTGTGCTGGGTGCTGCACGGCTGCTCGGTGCAACATGAGTGAGCTGGGAGGGAGAACCTCACAGGGACTGAGACAATTTACCTAAACCTTGGTGGACTGCTTTTCTCAAATCCAGAGCTCGCTGGCGTTCACAGAGGCTGTTGCAACAGTTTTTTTCGGCTCTTCCAAGAAACAAGCCAACACCAAAGCCCCAGCTGCAAACACGTCCTGTGCCTTGGATAAAACCTGGACTCAGACCTTTCCATGTGGGCTCTTCGGAGCTCTGGGCCACACTGACCAGCCAAACTAAGCAGCCCAACATTTTACCAATCCTTAGGATTTTTACTGTGAGTCTCCCAAAATCTGGAGATGTTTAAAGGCTCAGGAATCGTGTGGTTACGTGAAAATCTCGTCTCTTTCCTTTTTTATAAAAAAAATATTTTCTTGTCCTTCTGGCTGAGATAAAGCTCAAAAATACGAACTGGAGCAATGTGAAGCCCAGAAAGCAAACACTGATTTTTCTTGATGATTTTTAAGCTCACTACCTCAGGTGGGGAAGACATGAGCCATGATTTCGTAATGGTCAGGATTAGAGCCCCAGATCAAGCAGTCAGGACCAAGCCTCTGTCCCAGCCCAAATATCTGCTCCGCTGCAGCCGCTGAGCTCAGCTGCGGCAAAGGCAGGGAGAGAAGAGCTGGATGGCAAAGCTCAAAAACAGCCTTAAGAAAGTAGAGCCGAAAGCCGAGAGCAAATACCTTGTGAAAGTTGAGTGAGCCACCCCTGGATGTTTACAGAATAAGTTACCAAATAACCAGTGTCTTGGGGATATCTGGTGAGCCCTTGAAACATTCATTTTTTTGATCAGCACGATCGATCTGCGGCTGGCACTTGGTGCTTAGGTGGATTTGGAGGTTGAAAGACACTCCGTCGCAGTTCACAGTTTGTTCACAGACAAATCCTGCTGTTTTGTTTGTTTGAGGGCCTTTCTTCTTAGAAAGAGCCTGCTCAGCATGTCCAGGTGAGAAAGCTGCTTTCACACCACTCTGGGCATTTAAAGCAGGGGAGTTAGAGGCAGATGTGATGGAGGGGAGAGCTGAGCTGTAACAAGAAGTGCTCCTCTCCATGCGGGTCAGGAGAGGCTGTTTCCGTAGGGCTTGCAAAGGCAAAGACAAGGAGTGCAAATTGCTCCTTGGTGCAATGATGGAGGAATCCAACTCGAGCCCCAGTGAGGTGGAGGAGCTGAGTAAAAGACCCATCTGTTCCCCAGGTCTTTGCCAACTCTGCCAGCTTCCTTAGGGACCCAAAACCATGACCTGGGTCAGACAAGGGGCCAGGCTCTTGGATCTGGAGTTTGGGTGTTGAAGGAGGCGACAGCAGTTTGCTCTGGTCTGGGTCCATCCCGGCTTTCCAGCAAATGTTGGCCCATAGACTGGTTTGCTTCAAAAATAAGAATAAATCAATGGCTTCTCTTGGCTCGGATGCAAAAGCTTGGGAAATGGCCGTGATTTATAGGCCTCTGTTTTGTTGGAGTTTCAGGCTTGCTTGAAGTCTGGGGGAAAATGTGGAGGATGCAATGGAGGAAGGAAAAAAAACAAACCCCAGCTAATTGAAACCAATGGAGACGTAACTCGGGCATGGACCATGTGCTCCATTTGTGGATCCTTCCTGGCATCCCCAGGCATCAGGGCTGATTTTTGGGGCAGTTTTGGTCCCCACCCTAGAAAGGTGTCCATGAAGGGGGAAAAAGCATTGCTTTGCTTTGCTCCCCAGGAAGCCACCCTGGAAGCTTCATTGATTTTTGGGTACAAACGTGGCAGCAGCCTGTAAAGCCTAGGAAGGTTTACCTTGCAGTTGGGGAGAGCCGCTGCTTTACATGCTGCCTGGGGACGTGCTGGGGCAGAGAACGCAATGGGAACGGGGCGTCCACCCTGCCCATAAAGTCAACCTTGCTGGGCTTTGAATGCCTCCCCTCGCCCCGTTCCCATTGCGCTCTCTGCCCCGGCACATCTCCATGCTGTGCGTGGGCCAGACCCTGGGCTGACATCAGTGGGGAGAGGCTGGGGCTGCAGTCTCGGGGTCCCCTCTCTGTTTCCACTCCCTTACCCCCGGGCACAGCTGCACATGTGTGTACCGGGAGGCACAAGCAGGAGCCATGGCCCCTTGCGGTCGCCCCGTCCCCCTGAGCTTGCGTCGGGGAGGCTCGGCGCAGGCAGGGTATCCCGTTGGCGATTGCGTGGGAGCTGCCCTTGCCCACGGAGCAGAGCAACGGGCTGGGACGTGGGGGACCGAGGGCTCGCCGAGGACCCAGGGCAGGGGTGCAGCCAGGGCCCGGCGGCGGCCGCAGCCAGCAGAGGGCACGGTGCAGCCTGCGCAGCGCCCGCAGCACCCTCGGCTGCAGCTCCCGGCTCCCAGCGCAGCCTTCCCGTCTCAGCCCGCTTTTCTTCCCCCCTTTCTCTTTCTTTCTTCCGTTTTATTGTCTCGATCATCTCTGGACACTGGTTTCACTTTGATCTCTGGAAACTTTGGCATCGCTCCTAAAAATATATATGTATATATTAGAAAAAAAAAAAAAGAAGAAGAGAAAAGCCGAGCCTTTGTTCCCCACAGATGTTGTCATGCTGTAGCAAATCTCCACACAGGTATTAAACGCTTACCATTGATCAAACAGCCGGTGGTCCAGCGTTACCGGCACGGACCTGCTGAAGCCGGGTTATTTACACTAGAAATAATTTGGTTCCTGAGGTCTTGCTTGAGTTAAAGAGAAAAAAAATAAAAGCACAGAGTGGCAGGGAGGAGAGATGGCAGAGCTGCTGTCCACCCAAATAGCGTGGAGGGACCGGGGCCAGGCTTTGGGAATGCTGCGGGCCAGGACAGAAGCTCTGTCCAGGCAGGCACGAGGCCGGGAGCAGGGCTGCAGCACCGTGCGGTGCCATGAAGCCCTGGGATGTGGCTGCCCTGCTTCCTTCCCTTGGGTGCCCCGAAAACATCCAGTCCTCTGAGCTTCCCCATCATCCCCAGCCTTGCAGCTCCCACAGACCCATTGCTCTGGGGCTGGGACATCAGAAGGCTGTGCCAAGGGACCTCCCTGGCTTGGGACATCCTGCTGAGGACACGGACGGAGACACACTGCTGGCCAAAGAGGCGAAAGCATCCTTCTCTCCTCCAGGGTGATGGGCAAGGAGCAGATGTCGGGGGAGCCAGGGACAGTGGGAGAAGGACCGGGGTGGCACAAGGCAGAGCTCTGCCTGATGCTCCTGCCCGCTCTGCCCGTGGGACCATCCCTCGCTCCTGGCCACCGGCACCGTCCCAGGGCTGCCCCTCACTGCGGCGATGAAATGAAGCACGGTGGGTACAGGAGCGAAGTCGGGGGGAGAGGCTGGGGCATCGTCTGGCTCCCACATGTGCGAAGGTTGTTAGGAAGATTTATAGGGGAGAATGTGAGGCTTTTTCTTTTTGGCTTTATAATAATACATTAGGCTTTTAACCTCTGACCGGGAGCTCTGGAAAGGGGATGATCCAGGCAGCATCGCGCGGCTCCCAGCCCTGCAGGGAAGGGGAGCGAGTGGGGAAGGGTCCCCCGGTTGGGACCCTGGCACAGCCGCCGCCGCGGGAGCCGGGACGCGGTGCCGGAGGGGTTAACGCGGCGCGGAGGAATGTGAGAGTTTAGCGAGAGGCGTCGGCTGTCTTGAGGTCACCTGTGAGGGATTAGCCGGGCAGGCAGACAGTTGTTGTTTGAGGACTGTCTGAGGCCGGGGAAGGGGTGGCTGTGGGCCGGGGATGGAGAGGGGGGTGGCTCGGGGGGCTGCGGGGAGCGCCGTGGCCCCGCGGGTGGGATCTTCCTGTCCTACTGCGCCGCTATCAGATGCATTTGTGAAAGCCCAACTGTAAACTGGCTGTCTTTTCCGCTAAAGAAATAAATCCATCACCAGTGGGAAGGGGAGGAACGGGAATGGAGCAGGGGGGAAGGTGGGATATCCCCACAAGCCTGGCTGCAGCACACCAAACCCTGCCGGACCCCAGGTGGGCAGCAGAGATGCTGAGGAGGAATTGAAATGTTGCAGGCATGACCAAGACCCATCAGGGCTGCCCACATGTGGGCTCCTTCCATGACAGGGACCACAAGAGAGCTCACGCCAGTGAGGACCATGAGATCAGCTGGTCCTTGCCGGCGGGTTCCCAAGTGGAGCCTTGACTCTGTTGAACTCCGCAGCAAAACCCTCTTTTCACCGCATTGGGCTGAGCCTTCACGCCCCACATTTCTACATGTGTCTGAGCTGGCACCCACAAATAGGCCTGTTGGAAACACAAAATAAGAGCGATGAACAAGAGTAAGATGTCTGTGCGGACTCACAGCCTGGACCAACAGGTTCAGGAGGTTTGAATGAGAACTGACCCGTCCATCTAAGGCTGCACCATGGCACTCAGCACCTCCCAAGCGTTTCAGTCCCAAAACAATAGTAATTTCTCCTGTACCTCCAAGCCCGGAGAAAAACCACCATGATTCATTGCTGGGTTGACTGGCATGTTCATGTTTGTGGGGGCTGCAAGGGTGGACCAGGCGTGTGTGGGTGTGCGGTCCGGCCGGGTAAAGATGAGTGTGCAAGGGCAGCGTGGAGGAATCACTGCATTTAGCTCTGAGTGTGATCAAGCTGAGGTTTGATACACCTTCACATTGTCAAAACTGATTCAAAGGCCTGGCTGGGACTATGATACTGCTGCCTTGATACTGACTCCCTGTAAAACCTTGCTCCCTCCACCGCTTTGTCCTCTGCCCCTGGCTTTGCCCTCTCTGAAGCAGGATCAGGGTATCCGTACTCCTTCCCAATGGCTTGTGATTCGAATCAACACATGAATTCTTCCTGTACCTATTGCTGAAATATCTGGTGTGCCTCTGCAGATGAAAGGTATTATATGAGGATAAATTCTTAATCATCACAATAATCAATCATTCTTTACCTATGATTTAGTTGAAATTAATCCAGCAGATGAGCAGAGGGCCAAATGGTAATCTGTGTCCTGGGTATCTTTATTGACTTGGAAGGAGAGCATCTTCCATTAAAATAAAGAGGAAAGCTTGAAAAAGTGCACCCAGAAGTTTTCCACTTTAAAAGGGAGAAAATAAAAAAAGAAAAACCCCACAGAATAAACACCTTATACTTTAAAAAAACCTCACGATTTTTAAAGTCAGTCTCTGGGTTTGGGCTCCATCTGACTCATGGTTTTAAATGCTGAAGGGAGGGTACGGAGCTGTAATAAGTAGGGAACACCCAGTGCTTACCTGCAGGAGGTTTATCCTTGTGGTTTATTTAAATAAAGGAGCCCAAGTTGCATTTTAGGGCTTGTAGTTGCCCTTACGCATTGGGTTTACATCAAGGAGACCTCTCTTTTGTGGAGCGCTAAGCAGGTTTGGTGATAAACCAGGAGGCCGCGTGGCTGTCCTGCCCAAACTCTGATTGAGAAACCTTCTAATGCAAAGAGAGGTTCCCTGGGGCTAATGGATGCTTTTATTGCACCAGCACTGTAATAAAACACAAAATAAAACAATTTTATTGAAATTAAAATGTAAATGGAAGATTTGTCTCATGCCTCCATCCCCGCCCCCAGCTGGATCCGTGTCTGGCGGCAGGTAGAAATCCCAGCTCCGTCCGTATTTCAACGGGCTCCAGACCTGGGTCTGGGTATTGCACTGAATCTGCCTCTTCTCCCATTGCACGTCACAAGCACTTTCCTGCACTGCCCCAGCTGGTCCCAGCCCACCGCAGAGCCGGGTGCTGCGTGGCCGTGTAGGAGGGGAGAGACTGCCCCGGAGAATTTGTGGCCTGGGCCAGGAAAGGGTGAGGGGAGGGAAAGGGCTCCTTCTTCCCGGGGAGCTGAGCCACGCAGGGAAGGAATAAATTGCTTGGAGTTTCCCGCTGGGGGATATTCGTAGCGCTCAACTTTAATCTGCTTATGCTCCTCGTGTAGTCAATGAATAGGGAGAGGTTTTTTCCAAAGGCAATGCAGAGCACCCAAGGGATGAGAAGAGGGGTGACATGGTGGGTCTGGGGGATGTGCAGCAGCTGGATGCAGGGACAACCCAAGCAGACCCGCTCCTGACTCATCCTTCCCAGCTCTGCCTGCGAGCACGGCTCCTTTTCCAACCCGTTTTGACAGTGCAAAGCAGCTGACAGGACAAATACCTGAGGGTGTGAGGGCCCTCTCAAGGTGGCACCATCCTGCTTGTGGTTTGTGGCGGCCAGCGCAGGTCCCCGGGGTGGAGGGCATCTCACCAAAAAATGCTCTCGTCTCAGGCAGATGCACAGGCTTCACGGGAAATCCCTATTCACACTGGTGCTCGTGCGGTCAGAGCCAACCCTGCGCGCCTCTGGGAAGGGATCTGCTTTGCCCAGGTCCATCTCAGGGCTGGTAGCAGCAGGAGCCACCCGTCCCTGCACCCCAAAGAGCACCCACCCACCCCGGCAGCGGTGGCAGGGCTCTCCCTGGCCAAATGCATCCCAGCTGCTGGCTGAAGGAAACATTCCCTGAGCTGGTGGAGGGTTTCTGGTAGCAGCTGAGGGACAGGATAATAAAACAGGAAAAAATTAACATGTAAGAAAACATAGCTGCACCTGAAGCAACAGAGGCAAAGAGAGTCAATGCAATTCCCCTCAGTGCCAGAAAGGAACTGTAAGTCAGGGGAACAGGCTGGTGCCCCCTTCCCTCCCTCCCGCTCTCGCTAACTCCTATTTCAAAGGCAGACAAACAACACACTGTACTGTGTGGCATCTCCACTCTTAAATCTTCCTGTCTTCGGCTTCGTGTAACGTGAGCCGGCAGGGCAGGATCTGACCCTCTCGCCAAGCCGTCCGGGGCACAGCCTCGACTCTGGCGAGAAATCCCCCAGTTGGATCTCCCAAAGCCCCTGAACAAGCCGAAACGTGTTCTGCTGGGAGAGGCAGCTGGTCCAAAGCACTGCTGCAGCCTCTGATCCTCGGGGCTTTGGGTTCAAACCTCGAGGGCAGCTCCTGGCACCTGCAAGGCAAAGGGCGATGCTGGCACAGCAGCAGCGCTGCAAGGGTGCAGGCAAAAACTGCCCCGTTTCGCACCCAGGCTGGCTGCACGGGGCCGGGGACTGCACCCACCCGCCTCCCTACGAAAGCTGCTCTCTGTAAACCTCCCTGCCATGTAGCTGTGCTGCATCTTGTTTATTTGGACTCTGCTCAGACGTGGCAGCCCGAAAGCATGCATCTCCCCAGCCATTCGTCTCCCCACATCAGACTTGAGAAAGAAGTGGGCAGAGTTGAACCTGCGTGTCTGCGCTGGGGGTTAAATCATGGCTCCGTGCTGCCCTGGGGATCAGCCCCGTCCGAGGCTGGAGGGAGCGGTGAGGAGCAGTCCCAGCACACCTCAGTTTTACCTCCTTGCTTCTGTCACCCACAAAAAGCGGGGATGGGCAGGGGTCAGTAGGCACCCACCTGGTCAGACACCCCCAGACTCCCAAGGTGCTCCCAAGGGGCAGCACGGCAAAGCCCCCCACCACCCTCGTTGTCACTGGAACCGGTTTGCTGGGGGTTGTTCTTTGCATTGCCCTTTGCATTGCAACGGCCTTGCAAAGCGAGACGAAGCTGTTGGCTAGAGGCAGCTCTGGCTCAATGTCTTGGAAGTCATCTCCTGCCGTGGGCCAAGTGCTGCATGGAGGCTGTTTGTGTTGATTGGTTTGGTTTGCTTTTCTTTCTTTCTCTCTTTTTTTTCCTCTTTCTTTCTTGCTTTCTCTCTCTTTCTTTCTTTCACGAAAAGACTCTCTCTCCCACTCTCGCTTGCCCTCGCTCTGTGAGAGCTGATGCAGTTAATTGGAGCTTCTTGTAAGTGAACATTAACACAGGCAGAGCCAAGAAGACGTCTTGGCAGCAAAATATCATTATCAGTTCTTGAGCTTCAGCCAAAATCCCCTTGCGGTCAAAACACAATTCTTTAAACTAAACAATTAAAGATTTGTGCAAGTGTTGCTGCCATGAGTTATCAAGGACGGGGAGGGGCTGCTCCATGCCCGTGTCAGCAGAAGTTAACAGTCCTGCTCCCTGGCAGGGAAGCAGGTGACAGGCTGAAACCTCGGTCAGTGTGGAGGCACGGGGAAGGGGCCCTGGGAAAAATCTCTGCCGTGGTCACATCGTGCATGGGCTAACGGCCCCACGGCAGCCGCAGCCACGGGGCTCATCCGAACTGCGCTGCCGGGCATCAAACTGTCCTTTTCCCGGTGATGTGTTTTTGTTCTTCCTCTTCTCTCTTCCACCCTCGGTGGAAAGTGACTTTTAGGTTTAGTGGGAGTTTCTGTCAGAACAAAAAGCAAAATCTCCAGGTTTTCAGCAGTTTGTCAAAAAATACACATAAACACTGTCTCCTTCCGTAAATGACAAAATATCTTTTTCTGCAAGGACTGTTTCTCATGTTTGTGCACTCAAAAACACATAAAAATGAGAGAAAATTTTTTATTATTATTTTAATCTTCTTTTTTTCCCCTAAGCACAAAAAGATAGCATTTCCCAACTAGATTTAACTGCTGAAAAGAGTTTGGGAATTCACCCTTTCCTCTCACAGCACAAAGAAAGAAAAGCATTGCATCCTCTAGAAACCTTTTTCTCCAGTTTAGGCCCTCATTTCAGCCTGGTGCAAACAGGGAATAAATCAGTGAAAACGGACCAGTTTAAACAAATTCAAGTTCGGACGGGAGCCCACGGTGTCGGGAGTGACTGAAGTACATCAAAGACAAAGCTACACGTCTGGGTCTGGGTGAATCTGCCGCTGCAGCCAGTAAAATGCAAGTGGCAGATGAGCGGTGTGATGGGAAGGAGAATAATTAAATGTCGTGAGATGGTGCCAGGTGGGAGAAGCACCGTCCCCCCGGCTGCAGCAGGGCAAGCTGCAAAGGGTGACTGGAAGAAAAGCTGTCAATTGTCGCAGAGGTAGGGAAGGGTGTGCATGAGAGGGAAAATTTTAAAGAGATGCAGAAATATTCCCGCATAATAAAATATCCCCTTTTCAGTGTCAAAGTTAATGTTCCAGGCCTCGGGTGAAATTGGGTCCCCAGGCTGGGCGAAGAGGGAGCTGCTTCCCCTTCACACTGGAGGACAGGGTGCTCGGTGCCACGGCTGTCCCCAAAACACAAAGCTGTGGGGGGTGAATCAGGGCTGAGAGGCCTGAGAGTTCAAATGTCTTGAAAGAGAGGGGATTAGCATCTTTCCAGCCTCTTAACTAATTTCCACCACATTGGACATTCTTGTTATCCACATAAATGTCCAAACTATGTTTTAATCCTGCCAAGCTCTTGAGACCTTGTGGCAAAAAGCTCCAAGGGCTGGAACAAATTCCCTGGGTCAGGATTATTTGCTCCTGAGGCTTCTCCTCGTCCTCCAAGTACCCTGTCCATCAGCTGCCAAAGTTTGTTGTCTTTTCCTGAGTGATGCCAATATCTTCCATGTGTCATCTCCTATCTTCATCTCTCTTCCTATCCCTTCTCCCTGCTCATTTAAGTATTTATTCCCCTTGCTTCCTTCTACCTTTACAGTAGGACCCAACCCAGGCAGGGCAAAGAGATACCAGTGCTGCCTCAGAGAACCACTTTCCTCTATTTTCTTCTCCTCTGAAAACCGCTTTTTTTTCTCCTATCCCTTTCCCCAGTCTCCTGCCCATTCCTTCATGATTCTTCCACCATCCCTCTTTGCTGCTAACTCACCAAAACAAGTGTAGGGCTGGTGGTACAATGTCATTCCTATGTATAGTAGCTAATAGGGGAAATAATAGATAAAATATTGACTGGTTTAGAGGCAGAAGGCGTGAAAACCCAGCTCTCTGTATCTCCTATCTCAACAGCAATAAAAGGCAGTACTTTTTTACGTGCTCAGGAGTTTTTGAGGATGAATGTTCAGCAAGATGGAAAAAGAAACTGAATCAACACATGGATACCCAAACCTGTCAGCATCTGTAAATAATAGCAACACCATCAGGCATCCTAAATCTCATCTGTCAGGATTTAGGTACATCTGTAATTGTTGTAGATCAAGATGAAGCTTCTGTGATGAGAAGATTAGACAGCATGTTGCTGCTAAGTGATTTTTAGGTCTGGCCAGTGCTGAGCTGGGGCCTGGGGCTTGCCTATGCGGCGCGATGCTCCTGCCAGCCTCTGCTTGCCCGCGCTGGGCAGGATCCTTGGAGGAGGATGGATGTGTCTGCATCCAAGGAGAGAAAAAGCAGTCCTGCTGGGTTGTTAGCGGCAGGGCTAATTTTGCAACAGCGCTCTCTGGATCAGCTTTCCCCAAGCTCTTGCGCTGTCGGCCAGCTGAGCTGTTAGGATTCGTGTGCTGGTACCCCGTCGCAGCACCTTGCTCCCTGTAAAACCAGCCTTCGGTTAGCAGCAAAGCGCGAGCCCTCTGCCTGCCCCGCCAAAGTCCAAATCCTGCCTCGCAAAACCGGCCGCATTAATGCAACATGAAACCACCCACCGCTGAACTCTCTCAACCCAATGTTCCCGCTCACGGGACTGCACAAATCCCAGAGAGCCAGGTCACGCGCTGGGTGCCCTGCCGCGGCAGAGGGGAGCCGGCACGCACCGCGGCCAGGGGTGCGGAGGGGTGGGAAAGGAAAGCTGTGTTTGTAAGCTACCCATCCCCGTTTTCCAGGGCAGGGTGCGGCTGGGACGTGTTCGGGAGCAGAGCAAGGGCCATCGCTTCCCACATGTGCAGAGTCCCAGCTTGGAGCGTGTTGTCCCTGGGACGAGGAGCAAACTCTGCCGCTGTGGTATCGCACAAAACCCCAGCAATAACCCCAGGGCCACTCCTTTCCTGTTCCTTCAGGCTGAGGTAAATATGAATTTGTGCTTTGGGACTGATTCCTTCACCCAGGGGAAAGCCCCCTAGAGGAAAGCTCATCACACTTGTGTGAGATTAGCGGGGGAAAACGTGCAAAAGGGAGAAGCCCCCCAATGCACGAGGCTGTGTCCGAGCAGGGCTCCCTCTTCCTGGGCACAGCTCCTCTGAGCCATCATTTGTCCCCAGCAATATTCAGCCCATGTACCTGACTCAGCTGCACCCTCGAGCTTTAACCCTGTGCCTGGCTGCACCGAGAGCCATGTATGAAATATATTTTCTCCTTTACACTGAATCCCTAGCTGTGGCAGGCTGCAGAGGCCCCTCTCGGCGCTTCCTGGGGACAGTCCCATTGCCACCTGTTCCTATGGAGAAGGCTTTTTATCACAAACACTTGGTAAACAGCTGCCATCAGAGCCCCTTTCTGCCTGCCCTGCGTTTATTCGGAGAAAGTCAATAAGGAAAAACAAACATTTCTCGTCCTTGTGCACACACATCCCTGGGCCGCCACAGCGCTGGCCTGCTGTGCATGGCAGACCGGGGGCTCCCAGATGGTGCCCAAAGCCAGGGCCGCGGTGCACGGCCCCAAGCCTTGCTTTAGGGCAACTGGGAAGCAAAGGACACATCACCTTTGCAAAGGGATTTTCCCTTTTGCCTTCCCCAGTGTGGGGGCACATCCCCGGTAGCAAGTCCAGCAGGGTCAGACATGGAACTCAAACCTCATGGGCTTCGCCTCCCAAAGGGACTTCTTTCCAGCAAGCTCTGGAGGTTGCAAAGTTGAGCTTTGAATCCCCCCATCGCCCTTGCTCACGCGGGCACCCGATCCCTTCCCACTCCCACATGCGCTTCCCCGAGGCAGGGGGAGAGGACGAGGGCAGACAGGATCCCCCATTGCGACAAGCACTTGCAGAGCCGGAGCCGGGAATTAACATGCTCAGGCTGTAATTAGGGCTTCAGCACTGTGACACCTTTACAAGTGTCTTTATTTAAAAGCAGGTAAATTGGAGGCTTCCAGGTTGGGTACGTTAGTGGGGGGAGGTGGTGGTGATGATGGTGGGGAAGGGATGAGACAGGAGTGAATTATTCTTAGTGGCATCCTTGTGCTGTGACAGGTTGACCGTGGGCCTGGGTGATGGGTGGCAGATGCAGAAACTTGAAGGAAGTTGGTTGGACTCAATGGGGAGAGGGAATATTTGCATAGGTCCTACATCTGTCCATCTGCTGAAATGGTTGTATGGGAGAGAGGGAAAGGGGGTGAAGCCACATGGGTCTGAACCCCCCATTGAGTATCAAGGCTGTGCTTGTCCCATTGCCTGCCCCGTTCAATCCACCCGCTTCTATCAGCTCAGTTTAGCCTCTACCTTCTTCACCGGCAAACGGATAACGTTGGCTGAAGCAGGCTGGGAAGCAACCCCACAAGTAGGGCTGGAGCAGGAGTAGGGCAGGGGCAAGGGCGATGGGAGCCGGCGGCAGGGACCAAACCCCCCGCCATCCCTGCAGCATCGCTGCCCGCAAGCTGCGGGCATCCCTCCTGCTGGCCCTGCTGCTCGAAACCTGCCAGCCCGGCTGGTTAGAGACAACTTCAACGTTTGGATCCAGATGATAACACCAGCAGCCTCAAAGTTCAGAGATATTCAGATCTAGACCAATCTCTAGGCTTTTTTTTTTTTTTTGACAGCTGCTGCCTCTACTTTAGGCAAGGACATTAGCGCCGAGAGGAAAAAAAATTTGATTTTAATGCAAGCCCCAGTAATCAGCTATTTGTGATGGAATTTTATCTGTCCTGGTCTCTAAGGGATGAGAAGCAAGCAGAGAGGAAAGAAGGGTCAGAAATTAGTATGCAGAAATATCTGATCAGCCAAAGTAATTTTCTTTAATAATCGTATTCATACTGGCTGCTCTCCGCTCACTAGAAGAATTAAGTATTTAATAGTAATATATTTCATCTGGCAGCAGTTCCGTTTCGTTAGGAGCTGTGATGCCTCGCCGGGGTGGGGGTGGGCAGGGGAGGCAGCAGTAGGAGGGCCCCGGCGCGGGGCGCCCTGCCAGAGGAACAAAGCTGCCTCGCACGCCGGCTCCATCGGCGGCGAGTCCCGGGGGGCCGCCGGGCTCTGCCAGCCCTCCCCGCTGCCCAGCACCCATCGGGGAGAGCCGGCTGGTGTGGCATGGCACAGGGTGAGCTCATTATGGAGCTATAATTAAAGAGGAGCGCGCTTCTCTCACAAGGGGAGGCGAGGTGTCAGGACCAGCCGGCGCGGACGTGGGAGGAAGGACCCGTGCGCCGCCATGGACCGTCGACGTGTGTTTCATGTTGGGCCCCGTGTCGGAAATCCTGTGCTGCATCCTCTGGGCCGTGCAACGCAGGAGGTCACACCAGAGAGACAGCAGGTTTCTCCGTGGCCTTAAAACCTATGGTTCTGTAATTGCCAGGAGATACACTAATTATTATTATTGGCATCCATTCAGGAAAGTGTTTAAACGCATGCTTAACTTAAGCGTGTCCGTAAGTCCCATTGACTGTAATGGGACTTAACTACATGCTTAAATGCTGCCCTGAATATTGATGTTTTCCCAAATCAGTGATTATTCACAACAATCCCACAGTAAATGCGAGAGCCTCCCAGAAGCCGTGCAGCCCAGATCTGTCCGGGCATCTGCCATGTCCCCTGCAGCACCCAGCACGACACGCAGCCACCTCTCGTGAGAGAGATCAGCAGCATCTTCCTGCAGTTTCCAACCTTGCAGCACCTCCAGCGCCCGGGTCAGAGGAGAGGGACCCCGTGACAGCAGCACATCTGCACCTTTGTAAGGGTAGGATTGTCCTCCCAGAGGCTGGACGGAAGAAGGCACAGGGGAACGCGTCCCTGCTTGTCATCCTCAGCCCCATGCCTCCATTGGGCTCCCCCAGAATATCCAAAGCAGGGGAGCGGGGTCATCCGCTCCGTGCCAGCCCTGGCTCCAGCACCCGCTGGGATCTGCACATGCCTGGGGGGTTGGGTGAGAAATACCAAGGAGAAATTAATCCATATTTGCTCAGAAAAGAGAGAGAGAGAGAAATTCAAGTCTGAGTTCAAATCCTCTCTGTTCTTTTAAAAGCATATGATATAAACAGATGGAAAGTGATGCTGGCAATTCAGATCACTCAATAGTCTGGAATTAAATACCTACGTGTTAAATTGACAGTTCTCCAGGCACAGGGGAAGGAGGCAGATGGGGATTGCAGGGTGCCTTGGCAGAACGGTGACTTGGGGATAAACTGCCTTGGAAAGGTGGGAAATGCACTCTTAGGGGCCAAACTCTTCCAGAAATAACAGCAGCAAAATAGTATCACAAACCCTTGTATTGTTGTTGCTTTCTGGACTAATTACAAGCAAAATATCAACGGCAAAGAGCACGTGTTGAATGATTCAAGCTGGTACACAAGGGGACAGACCTATTCTCTTTCCTTCTTTCTCTCCAGAAGTTTTGTACTTTATTTTCCCAAATTTGCTAAGCTGAAGAAACCAGCACACCTTCCCCTTTGCCCCCTCTGTCTCACTTCTGTCCATCCCAGCTCCTGTGTTCGCTCCAGTGACGTGGTCTCTGCAGCAAGACCAAAAGCTGAGGTGCAAAAAATGAACCGGCTCAATCGAGCTTGCAAATGCTGGAAAATATTGTTCAGTTGAAAAAAGATCTGGTGAACTGGGACTTGACTCTTGTGATAAATACACTGTCGTGTGGGAATAGTGAGTAAATAAATAGTATAGCAGGGGATTAGACTTGTCTCATGGCAAAAATCGTGAACGTTAGGGGTGTTAAAGCTCTGAAGTGGTGGAAAAACTCCAGTGCTGATAACGGTGGGCTCCAGCTAATAAGCAGGACAAGTGATTTAGACTGCAGAGCTCTTGTGATTGTGCATTTATGGTCTTGCATGGTGATACGGGTTTGCCCAGGACACAGACACCCTCCTTTGAGGGACAGGGAAGCAACTGTGAACCAACTGGGAGTTTCAGGTATTCCTTGATGCTTGTTTGCGTCTGGCCCAACCTTATTCTCTTCTCCTTCACCTCCTGAATAGACTGTTCAGACAGATCTTTTGTGTGGGTAAGGGAGGAAGGGGTATCTGTCTGCACACCCTGTCCTCTTGTCTGCACTGCGCCTAGTCCCCAAGTCACCCAGCTGACAGTGACATGCTGCGCCCACGAGAACGGTCACAGCTCAGTGCATACAACTGAGGATGCACCGAGCGGGTGGGGGGGGATGCGGGGTCACCCTGCCAGCTCCCACCAAAACCCCTGATTTATCCGTTATCCAGCAGCACCCTGTGATGCCGGGCCCCTCCAGCAGGCAGCGGGTGCTGGCTCCCGCCTGCCCCACGGCTCCTTTCTCGCCTCCCTCTTTCCCCAGCACCACCGCCTCCTGCACCCCCGTGCCTCGCTGCCACGAGCTCTCCTCCTCTTGGTGCTCCAGCACCTTCGGGGGTGCCGGCGGCACGAAAAGAGCAAGCTCTGGACGCTGCTGCTCTTGCAAAGGCCCGTGCCAGCAGTCCAGCTCCCGGCCAGCACCCTTGTCCCTCTCCGAAGCCAGTGACCCCGGACATCCGTCCCACGCGCGTCTCCCCTCCTTCCTCCCCTCCTTCCCCGTCCTCCTCCTCCCCAAAGCGCGGTCTGCAGAGCGCGTGTTTGTGAGCTCACAGGGAACGGCGGGACACGGGCCTTTCTCTCGGCTCTAATGAAACCCTTTAATCATATTCAAATAGGTTACTGTTCAGGGGGAAAATAGAAATATGGATTTGATAGCAATAAATTTCCCTGGCTGGCTAAGCCCAGTTCTTAATTGTCCTGTCCCAGGGCTCGCACATTTCATTGTTCGTTAGGTGCTTAAGTCCCTGCTCTCATTTTGTGGCGGTGACATTACCGCTGATGGCTCTAATACTCTCATAATTTGAAAGGGGATTTGCATGATAGAACGCAGAGTATTAAAAGAAAAAGAAAAAAGGAGAGTTAAAAAAAAAGAGGGAGGGGGCGAAGAAGGAGTGTGCGGGGGGGCAGGGGAGCGGATTCAGCTTTCACTTTAAAAAAAAAAGTCACTTTCTTCAAAGTCAAATCATTGTTTTCATTAAAGTGAAAAAAAAAAGTGTCTCTTCTGCACAGTCAGTCCGGCCTGGCGCTGGTATTATCCTTATTGTTGCTAATGGTTATTAATTATTATTATCCTGCTACACAGAGCACTGCGGACGTGATGTCCCCAATGTCCTTGGGACAAAAAGGAAAAAAAAAGCAGGGTGTCCGAGCCGGGGCAGGCTCCTGGCAGCCGGTGGTGTGAAGCGAGAGGGGTTTTGCCGTCGTGTCTGGTGCGACGGTGTTTTGGCAGGCGCCGTGGCAGGCATCCACTGCCAACTGGGGTCTCCGTCGCAGCAGCTTTCTTTTATTCTGGTGTGCCTTGATGCGCGCTGCCCCGCTGCCAGCTACTGCCCCTTTAGGTCAAGGGGTTATTTGGGTAGAAACCACAAAATAAAAACTGGGTTGCCCTGCTGCCTTTATCCTCAAACTTTGGTTACTGTTTAGAGATGAGCCCAAATATATCATCATTCCTCGATGTCCAGAGAAACTCAGACCTGCACGTGGGTCCCACCGCTCCCAGAGGAGCCGGGTCGGGTTCTGCACTGCTCCCTCCGAGGGGCTGGAAACCAGACCCGACTTCAGAGCTGAATTTTCCTAGTTGCTGGCCTTTAAAGCCAGGAAGAACCATTATGATCATCTGAGCTGCAAGTACCAGACCCTCTCAGCACCTGAGGTGTCAGAAATCCTGATGTGGATTTTACAGTGGCAAACCTATCTCTGCAGAAAAAGAGGGACACGAATCTCCAGGCTGTCATTTTGCAACATAAAGATTGGGGGGAGCAGCGATTTCTGCCTCTGTTGCTGGCACAGAGAGCCCCCGGGCCAACGTAGCACCTCTATGCTGTTGATACTATCGTTATTAACGGGAATAGTACCCTGTTGTGCTTATACCTCCCTTTGGTTCGGCTGGCTAGTTTTGCCCAGGCATGAAGAAATTTATCCCAACTCTTGACAGTGACTCAGTTGTTAATTTCCTGAAAAAAATCTGCAGTCTCAAATCTCTTTTGAGGGATTTTGCTTTTCCCCGTGCTGGCTGGTTAAGGGGGAAAAGAAACGCACCTACATCAGAGACCAAAACGACTTCCCTTGAACAAGCCAGAAATCGCCCAGCCTTTCCTGAGCCCGGAGCTGCCTCCACCTGTATTTATGGAGCGAGCACTCGCCAAGCTAAATCACAGCCACGTCACCCAGTTCAGGTCCAGCTTTGGACCAACACCAGTCCACAGGCCACCAACTAACTGGCCATGTCCATGACTGCGGCATGTCTTGAAAGAGGGCTTGTGCTTGCTGACACATCTCCAGCTGCCCTTCCCCTCCCTGTCTCACTCACGTGAGAGAAATGCATAGAGAGAATCTGCAACCAAAAATTAGCCCTGGGGTAAAAATTCCTTTTTTCACCTCTTTATATGGAGACCACAGTTATATTCTGTAGCTGGTCTGAAATTTAATGCTGGTGCATGGACACACACTGCCTTGTTCCTGTGCTCCAGTGCACAGGAGTCTATGGGAAGGCTTTTATCCATCGGCTGTTTATTTTCTAACAATAAAGTGGTAGTCAGAAATGTATTAATTATTATTGTAGTGTCTGAGGCTTGTGCCGGGATCATATTTTGGCTGCTGTTCTCTTATCAAGTGATTTAGTATCATTCAAGGTGAGAAGGGCCCACTGAGTGAAAATCAGCCCAGGTCTGTTGATCTCAGCAGAACTGGAGTCATTTACCCTGGCTTGGGATGCTGCTTTCACGCCTGCCATCCTCTCTTCTCCCTGTAACTCCGTTGTCCATCCCAGGCTGTGCAGAGACGTCAGCAAAGCCCCAGGCCATGCATCCAGATGCTTTCCTGATTTCTCCGCGTTTGCACATAGGCTCTTTCCAGGCTTGTTCCTGTGGAAAGGATCCTCTGGCAGTTCATGGAGCTGATTTCAGCCCCAGAGCCACACACTAAACTCCCTCCCACAACATCAGGTATTTACCAGCTGAATTCACCATGTGAGAGGCACCAAGGTCCCCCTATCTCACCGAGGGCTTCCACGGGACAGGGCTCCCGTGCCAGGGAGGAGTATTGCTGTGTCTGCTCATTCCAAGACTATTCATCACCCATTTCTGGGAATTTCACCATCCCTAATGCCCACGGGAAGGAGCCCAAAGGGCTCACAAAGAGCAGAGATTTCTGTTTGTGTGGCTGCAACCCGCAGACACTCAGACGGGCTCAGCACCCAGCCTTCATGCTCGCAAGGAGTGCCTGGTCAAATTCCCAAATTCGGATGGATTTTGCCAGCCCCATCCCAAGCTGTTTGCCCTGCCCTTGCTACCAAGAAATCCTCTGGCAAAAGCATGCCTGGGTTTCCTTGCCTTGCTCACCCCAGGCCTGGAGCAAGAGACAGGGATTAGCCACAAGCAAACCCAGAGTTTAGAAAGAGCTCTAAACCTGCCGGAGAGGTGCAGCGAGCGCCCTGCCCTTTGCGGGGAGAGGGATTTGAATCCAGCACGTGCGCTGGTAGATATCTAAATCCAGAGAGACCCTTGAGGGCGCGAAGGAGCCAGTTAGCGGTGTGTTGAAGGAAGGATCCTGGTCAAAATAGGATCATCTCGTCTCTCTTCTATTCTATTTTCATCACCGTGGTATTGGACCACTTCCCACTAACATATTTACCCAGCGAGGTGACTACCATCTGTCTCCTCTTTATTAAAATACTCCAGGATTTTCCCCCATGAGTCGTCGTCCTTGGGAATAGGAAGAAAGGATGTCAGCGAGCTGGAGGGAGGGCTGGGAAGTGGGTCATACCCTTCAGGAGCGCTCTCAGCCCCTCCAAACTGGGGCATGCCGTGAGTCCGGGGACACGGTGCTGTTTGGACTCGGCTGCGCGACTGATCCCAGGACGTTTTTTTGCCTAAAGCAGCCATTTCAAACGGTGCCGTGTGTGCTGCCAGCCCCCACCGTGCAGCAACTTGTTCCCCGATTACGTCACCCTGCATAAAAGGGAATTATTCAGACCTTCGTTTCAGCTGAAACAATACTGCAAATTAGCTAAACGTGTGCTCCGCTCCCCACCCGCCCCCCTCCCGCCCATCTTCCAAGGAACAAGGCCTGTCTGGTGCAGGTTGAAATAAGACCTGCTCCGAGGTTCAGGGGATTAAGTCACTGAAGCCGATTTTGTGGAGTTTAGAAAAACGCCCATTTCCTTTGGAAAAAAAAAAAAAAACAACGGCCTTGAAACAGGCCCCACCGCCAGTGGTGGTTGCAGCAGCTGCCGTGCACCAGGGAGACTCTCCTGCGGCGCTGGGCTCTGCTCCCGGCGCCTTGCCCACCCTGGGCGGGCGCGGAGGGGCTCTGCAGCCTCTTTGCATCCCTCCTGCTGCCCCGGGCCCCCTTGCCTCAAAACCTCCACTTTTTGCTAGCTGGAGGTCTGTCTGGCAGTTGCCCGCACCACCAAAGCCTCAGCAGCCTCCACCCCCAAGGAGGTGGCCATGCCCTCGCGTTGCCACCCCGGGGCCCTGTGCAGCTCTCGAGGGGGTCCCCACCACCCCCAATTGTCCCCTGTGCAGCGGAGCAGTATCCCCACCCTCAGCCCGCTCTCAGGTCGGTGGTGGGACATGGGACATCTCCCAGCACGTCTTCCACCGCCGCCATCCCAAGCCCCACTCACCCCGAGAAAGCACCAGAGCCAAAGTGGAGCTTAAATATTTTTGTTCTCTCGTTCACTTAGGGATGGGGGGAGGAATGAAGGGGGGAGAAGGGAGAAGAAGGGGAGGGGGACAAAGGGGGTTTAATAGGCTCCAGTGACAGCACAATGTCCACATTGGGAAAAGATTAATGACGAAAATTAATCGCATGACCTTTCTTTCGAGGAGCTGGAGGTGAGGCGAGCCATTAAAGCCTCTTATGTTGTAATTAACGTTTGAGGGGAGAAAAGACTGGCTTTAGAATGGATGTGATCATTTAATTAGGGTTATGCGTCAGTGCCACAACAGGTTCAGAGAAGTCATAATTTAACTATAGCTTTAAATTACACAGTCAGAACGCGGATGGCAGGGTTTAATGGCAGGGAAGCGCTGCCACCAAGGAGTAGGAAAAACAATTAAATAAACACCTCGAATGGGAGAAGGAGAGGGGGAGATGGCCACGGAGGCGAGGAGGGCATCCTGGGCAGGGAAGTCGCAGCTTGGGTTTGTTTGAAAGGGAATCCTGTTAAATCAGAGCAGGACAGACCTCGAGCCGCCTCCGTCCAGCTATGCACCATCAGCCTCATGTGTCCTCACCAATCAAGGTTTCCCCAGGGCAGCGGGGTCTCTTCCTCAGCCTGGTATTAATCCACTAGCCCTGATTTCCCCTTCTTTCACCCCAATGGACACGGGTCGTAATTTGGTTCATGTTGGGGCACTCTGGCCCAACACGCTGTCTCGGCAGTACCTGCTATTTGATGCTTCTGTGCAAGGCACAAGGCACCTTGCGATCAACACCAATGAGCAAAAGCATCGTATCTGTACAAATATAAGATTTTAGAAAAAAGGTCAGGATTCCTTTTTCCCTTTCAGGAGAAGAATTCACAAAAAATCCAGAGAAATGCCTGGTTTTCCCTTAACCTACGTAGAAATGTCCACTTGGCGAGAGCACCGGCTGCTTTAGCGCTGCTGCAGAAAGCAGGTCTTTTCGGTCCGTGAAAGGGGAATGAAACGCTGCTCGCAGCCACGCCGGGGCTGCGCGGCATGGCAGCGGCACTGCGTCCTGCTGGGCGTTTTTTGGGAGGGTTGATTCGAAAAGGAAAAGTTGGATTGCATTTGACTTTGGCGCAGGGAACAGGCTTAACAGCTACTCGGTGCGGTGCGGGCGGGTGTATATGTTAGAGAGGAGGTGAAGGTGGATGTGTAGAGTCTTGGAAAATTATATGTGAGAAATGAGTGTCATGATCAAGTGCTGCATATTGGATGGATTATTAAGGTTCAAAATTAAAACATATACAATATTGCCAATGCCAAGAGCTCTCTAATCATAAATCAGTTCCCCTGACCCCTTCATAATCATGAGATTGCCCTAAAGAGCATGAAATTTTACATAATAATAAATGTTAAAGGGTTTTTTTTTAATTGGCCTTCTGGTTTTTTGAGCCTGCAGTGGTCACATTTTCAAACTCTTCTTGGCAATCGGATGTTTTAGTTGTTTTTTAGTGAAGGTCGAGGTTTTTCTCTAATGCCGTATCTTTGTGAAATTATGCTTTAGGAAAAAAAATACACATTTCTCATGAGCCCCTTCTTTGGCAACACAGCAAACAGAAGTGAGGAAACTGAAACTCTGAGATCCCGGTGCCGATGCTGAACTCCCTGCATCGCGCAGGCTGGGGGAACAACCCAGGAAACGGCAGGTTAAATACTGCAAATCAGAGCTCCTTAACCTGGGGGTAAATCGCAAACAACTCTGCTGCCTTCAGCAGAGGCAGAAATCTGGAATAAATAGTTCTCTGAATCTAACCAGCTGCTCAAAATCAGTATGATACTCCTGCTAAAAGGGAAGAAATTTTTACATACTCCTTTCCTTTCATCGTTCGCTTTGGTTTTCCTCTTGCTTTCGCTCACTGAGGGACCGTTATTACTGATGTGCGCCTTTCACTTTGCTTTTTATCTGCTTTGCCTTTCAGTGAAGGTCCTCCTGTCTTCCCACTGTGCCATCAGGTTTGGGCTGTGAACCCTTGCTTCTCTTTGGGGAGAATCCCTGAAATTCTTACAGCACATAAAAATTGTGAGGGAAACCCCCAAACGCTAGCATCTTATTAACCGTAAGCTCTGCAAAGCCCATTCTCTCCTGGCACACATGGTCCGAGCGCCTCTTGCTGAACCAGTGCTACCCAGATAACACAAGCCAGCTTTGTGTCACCACCACTGTCACCAACAGCTTCTGCTCTCCGCAAGACCGGGATCAGGTCTTTGCATTTTAATCCTGTTGGTGTTTTACTCTCAAATGAGGGTGAGCAGTAATGAAACGGAAAGGAGAATGCACAACCCATCCCATATTTTGCCCGCTTGGTCTCAGCAGAAGGGACCTCAGGCTGCGCTGGCTGCAGTCACTGCACCTATTTCCTTGCAAAATGCAGAGTTTTCACCCTCTCTGCATATCTTCAAGACCTGCCCCAGTTGGGGAGCATTCACTTCCACCACACTGCGGAGCTGCATTTCATTCCCCTCTCCTGCAGTCACACATCACGGCAAGCACGGCCACGCTCCTGCTCACCGCGGTGGGAGCTGGTGGATGCCGCCAGCCTGCCCGGACGGCAGCTTGTGTCCTGGGGCTGGCGGGAGGACTTCATCCTGCCTTCAGGAAAACTCAGCAGCGGGTGGCTGTGTTTGCTCTGCGGTTTCTGTGCCTCCAATTCAGCAAAGTGCACAAGCACCTGCCTAACTCGGAGCGCAGGGTGAAGTCCATCCCTGCTTAGCAAAGCACTTGAGACAAAGTGCTTTGCTAAATCTAAGCCAAATGCAATTCTGGGCTGCATAAACAGAGGTATCCACTTGTCAGCGAGGCTGTGCACATGCCAAAGTACCTGCTTGCAAATGGCCCCATGAACCGAGCCTCTGTCTTGCTTAGCTCTGCGCCTCATTGCTGAGCAGTAAGCGATTCGAGCCAAATAGCCCCCAAATCCTAGCCAGCAGCACTGACCTGACCATATCCAAAATCCTTAAAGCTTTGGATTTTGGGGAATGAATGCTCAGATCACTTCTGAACTGAGTTGTGCTCACTTCTGGACTGAGTTTTGGAAAAAACAAGCCGTCTCCCAGCTCTGCCTGTCTCTGCAATCTTTACATGTGCACCAAGCCTTCCTGAGGACAAGGTCACTTTGCCCAGCCCCAGGACTGTTCGTGTGGCCAGGGCGTTATTTCTGCTCTCACATGTGGTCAGAACCAGCCCATGCAGACAGGACAGGTGGGCTATTTTCCTATGGGATAGAAATGAAAATATTTACCATTTTTCTGCCCATACTACTAGAGGGATACAGAATAAATAACAAACAGGCCTGCTCCGGAGCAAAGGGTGCTTAATTTATCCGGTTACTCTGTACTCAGCTGGGATATTTGCATGCTCAGACGTGTAGAGGGATAGAAATGCACAAGAGAATCTCAAGCCTGTTTCATCCCACATCCTCACACTGTTGTATGTCAAAGCAGTTGCCTCATCTTCTAAACACCTGTCTCTGCAAGAAAGCCTGGGATTTAGGAAGAACCAAGTGCAAAAAAATGCATCAGTCACTCCAAGCCCACGTTATGGCAAGCCCCATCCTTGGGGACACACCGGGACCCCCGTCATCGCTGCCCTGAGCCCTGCCCTCCCCGATGAGCGTGGTGGCCCACGTGCTGCCGTGCAGAAGCCTCATCAGTCCCGGTTGCCGACTGCCCCATAAACCCCAGCGCCCTCGAAAGAGAGAAAAAAATGGAAATGACTTCTCTCCTTCACGGAGGCCTCGTGGCCTTAAAACTTAATAGTCTCTCAAATGCTGTAATGCAAGAGGGGACTTTTATGGACTCGACAAGGGATAATATTATTAAGGTGTGTTATTATATTAATTCCAATATTTCATGAGATGGGGCGGGGGGAGAGGGTGAAGAATAAAAGCTTTCACTGGGGAATTCTGGATTGTCTTATCCCTCCCCAGGGGTGCGCAGAGGGGTCAGTGACGGCTGCCAGGGCTCCTTGGGTGGCAATGCCACTGTCACCAAGCGCACCTTCCCCTCCTCCTCTCCCTTTCCCTTGATCCCAGGCAGACGTCCAGGGTCCTGGTGGGAGGTGAAGCCCCGGGGTGGCTCTTCACCTCTGAAGCGTGGCAGGTTTCGAGGGGACGGCTGGGTAAAGCTGCCTAATGACCAGCAGTTGAAAGCTTGTGCCACCGTCAATGGGGAGCAGATGGAGAGGGCTTGGGAAGGAGCAACTTTTGCTGTGTTGGGAGGAGCCATGGCTGGATCCAGGGATGTCCTCAGGAGGGCAAAGCTTGCACAGGTTTTCTGGTTGGTGCTCAGCTCTGGCTGCCCCTAACCCAAGCTCTGAGAGCCGGGATATTGGCTCTGCGTGACCGTGGCAGTGCTTGCGGTGCTGCAGGACACCCCGGTGTTAAGCACGGCACTGAGCTCGGGGTAGGGCTCCCTGGACCTCTGCTCGCAGGCCGGGCACCAATGCAGGTGAGGCACCCTGTGCCCAGGAACCATGGCTGGCTCAGCTCTGGAAGGATGGAGAGTGTTTTTTTGCACCAAAATCCCTTGAGGAAGGCCTCACAAACTGCAACGGTTTGCTGGAGGGAGCAAGCAAACGTCCAGGGATCTCCCCGTGCAGTCATCTCCACCACAAGCAGAGGCAAAGGCAGTCCCGGCGATCTTCCATCACCCCATCCACTAAATGCCTTCACTGTCCAAACAAGTGCCACTCGGTTGTTTCCTTTCCTAATCCCATCTCTTTCTCCTTCTTTCTGTATTTCCCTCTTCCCGTCTTTTTCCCTCTTTCTACTTCTCCTTACCTCTCCAAGCCAAAGCGCCTGCTGGGATTTTGGAGTCCAGCCACTGCCCAGCTTTCACCGTGTGTGGGCAACACCAAACAAACAGACTGTAAATAAAATACCCTCTCTCTCACACACACACATATTTTCTCCATTACCTCCGCTAATACTGTCTTTCTTCCATCTTGAGTTCAATGTTGTTTTTTGTCTCTCCCAAACCCCTCCTCCTCCTCCTCCCTGCAATTTATTCCAGCTGTGAAAACCTTTCTGCCATCCCCTCTGCCACACGGGCGGATAGGTGAGTGGCAGCGAGAGAAGCCCCTCTAAGCCACTGTGGCTAATCTATCCCACATGTGCGACTTGGCGGGCGTCCCGCGCCGGAGCCCGGCCGGACTGCGCGGCTCCTGCCGAAATCAGCCTGGCCCTTTACGGGCTCTGGCCCAGACGCTTCCCTCCCTGCGCCGGCGGAGAGCAGCACCGGGGATGAAACGGGCCATCGGGGTCTTTTTTTTTCTGCATCCTTTTAGGCTCGGTTTGACGGTGTGGTCTGAGCCAAAGGGGTGAGGTAGAAGCCTGCGGGGAGGAAGGGGCACCGTGAGGAGGACAAGAGAGGACAAGCCATGAGCACATCTAAATATCTTAAGTCCCTGTGCTGAGCTGAAGGCTGCAATGAAGCCAATCTTTGCTCATCTCAATACCTTTAGGTAACACTTTCCCCTTCAACATCAACCTCTTGGGAAACAGGTACCATCCTCCCCATTGACCACTGGGGAACAGCACTGCGCGAGTTGGGGTGACTTGTCCCAGATCCCGCCCCAAGCCTTTGGCAGGGCTGAGGGAAGAGTTTGGCTTTTGCGTGCTCTGTAACCACACACGAATTCACCCTCTGCGAGCTGGGAAAGGGACCCAGGAGCCCTGATGTCCCAGCTGGATGCACTAAACTGTTCAGCTCTAACATGTTTAGATCCCTCTGTGGCTGATGGAGACAAAAACAAAGTAAATCCCGCGCATTATTCCAGTCCCATGACGCTGTATTAGTCAATAACACATCCTTGTTCATAAGCACGGGCATGCATAAAAAGATCAGATCATCAAATCCTTCCATCTCTCTGTTGTGTTTTTTTTTTTTTAATAAATACATATCGAGGCTTTTGCAAAACAGAAATGAGAAGCGTGTTTGGCAGTTGGCAGAACTTTGTGCGGGAGCCAAAGCGCCGTCCTGCCTGCCAGATCTATTTGTCTATCACTCGGAGCTGCCAGTCAAGGCAATGCCGCCGGCACCCAGGGGACGGCTGACAGCACGAGCCCTGGAGACTTGGTGGGGGAAGAGCCTCGCTAAACCTTTAAAGACCACTTTATTTAACAGATAGCTTTAGTTAAGCTGTGGTTCCTGCTGGGCTATTTTCCTGGCTTCCCTGTGGTCTCAACACCAAGCAAATAGACAGGAATTTCCCGTCGTAGCCCAGGGGTGCGGCAAGAGGAGAGGTATAATCCTCGCTTTCAAGCAGGTTTGAGGCAGAAGCGGGACATGCCCGTTGTCCTATAGTGCTAATTGCCATCCTCGGTGTGGCCTCGAGGCTCTCTGGAAGTTGTGTCTGTCTGATCATATGGCCTGGCCTGATTTTAGGCTAATGAGGATCTTCACATGCCCCTTTGCACCACTATTCTCCATCCCAGGCAGCTTTTCCTTGTCCAAGCTGTGCTCCCACCCACACTTGGAAATGGGAAAGACCTTGCGGAGGCCGTGTCCTCCTGGTGACACCAGCTCAACCTGGAGATCTAGAGAAATAAGCACTGCTGAGAGTACCTATCCAAAATCAAGTGACCACTGGCTCTTCACTAATCTTCCACCACTGAGACAGAGCCTCCTACGAAAACCACATCCACGTGTGTGCACACACCAACACTGCAACATCTGCAGGACATGCACCCTCGTCACCCTCAGCTGACAAGTTATCTCTGATTGCCCAAAAAGAAAGCAGGGCAGATCGAACAATCAATCCACCCATGAACCATGCTTTTCTCACCTGCCTGTCACCTTACTATCAGGGCTGCAAATGCAAAAAAAACCCAGAGTCTTTTGGAGGACGCATGTGCGGGTGAGCTCCATGGCACCGTGATGAGTTGGTTAGCGACGTGTGTTTTTAAATAAATATTTTAGAAAGTCAGGCACTTGTAAAACAAATAAATAGGAGCTCTTCTTAGCGAATCTGTGTCTGAGGCAGAGCAGAGGATTGCTGTGCTAAAAGAAAGCCGCGTTTCCTAAACGAAGTGCATACTCGGGCCGTGCATTGCTCAGACACCCCCAGTGAGGTCCTGACTCCTCCAAAGTGAACATCTGCTCAATAAATGTTGTCTCCCACCTGATGAAAGCAGTTGAGTAAAGGTGTGGATTTGTTCCAGATGGGGAGCGTAGGTGCCATCGTCTGAATTCAAACCAAAAATCTACGTGTTGAGCCCTGCTGAAGGGATCATCTTCCTCCCCGCTCCCACCGCTTCCAAGCAGGAGGCAATGCCGAAAATGAGAGTGCAATGCGAAGATGCAAGGATAAAGCGCCAGCCCCTGCTCTCCTCCCCTGCTCCTGTGCCTTTTCCCCGCTCTCCTTCTCCCCCTGGCCCCTGTCTTGCTTTGTGTGACCAAAACAGGGTGGTGAGGTCCTTCCTCTGCACTTGGCCCTTTGTGGGGACCTCCCTGGTCATTTCAAAGAGCAAAAAATTCGACTGCAAGATGGAAATCCCACTATCGAGAGGAAAACAGCTTCTGCAATGTGTAAAGCCCCTTTAGCACTTGTGCAAGGTTTGGGCCTCAGGTGATGGGGAGCAGGGGCAGGGAAAGGACCCTGGGGGATCGAGGAGCAGAGAGGATGCAGTAAGCCCAGGAGGGGAGCAGACCTGTCCTGCGTGACTCCTGGGATATTGACTGCTGGGACACGAAGGTGAGGAGAAGAAAGGAGAATAATGGTCCTGGATTTCCCCCAGATGTGTGGCGGGCCCACATGATTGATGGCATCTGTCTTTTGCTTTATTAAACTTGTGCAGCCATGTTCAGCCAGGGATTTGCAAGCGGCTTAATGAGTATTAGGGAGGAATCTCTTGGCAGGACGGGGAGATTTCAGGGGTTTGCCGAGCCACTGGCAGGAAATGTCCTGCACAATGTGGCATGTCCTGCAGGACAGGGGCTGGGACACCGGGAGCAAAGGGAAGGGCGGAGGGGTGATGCCTGCGGGGATGCATTGCTGGAGGCCGTTACCTCGCCCTGCAGCCTGCAGCAACAGGACATGGGTGCTACCGATCCGGAGATGGGTGATAGCGAAGGGAGCCAGCACCAGGCTGGGAGGGGGGCTGGTGCTCTCTAAGGAAAACCTTTGTGCACAAATGGGCCAGGACATCGGCAAGAATTGATGACAGCAGCCTTGGTTGGCTGTCTAGGTCCTGAATCCAAACTCAGAGCTCAGATAGGAACACCCCAAATGACAGTTCACTGGTGTGTTTGGGGCCAAGTTGGCGTGAGAGTCCCTCTTCCGTGGGGCTCAAAAGGCATTTTGAGAGCCAAGTTAACGCAGAACCTGAGGTCTGGACTCAGCCCCGTCCTGGTCTCTGCTGCTGGATCAGAGCTCTCCTGTGCACAGGCTTGTCTGCGCAGCCTCTTCCTCCTCGTTTCCCCTTTGATAGGGGATTTCAGATTGCCAAGATTTCACATCATATGCCTGATTTTCCTAGTTAGAGTAGATGTACAAGCACATGTGTGCATGAGCGTACACATATATATAAAAAAGTAGTGTTTGTGTGTATCTATATGCAGAGTGGGGAAGACTGACACAGAACTTTTAAACTGCAGACATTTGCAAATTAAAAGCCTATTAAATATAAAAGTTTCTCAGCTGCAGAGGAACATGGTGCATACCCCCCATGCCCTCCTGACCCAGGAAATCACTCCAGGGTATTTCCAAGTTGATTCTCCATCCGTATTACATGAACCACTCTGTGAGGCACCACCTGCACAGGGCTTCGTTGCTGTGCTAGTGCAAGGCCACAGAAAAAGCTTCCCTTTTCTCTGCCCTGAGCACTCAAAACACACAGTGCCTTGGTCTTCTGCCAGACCCCACCACCTTCCAGGTTACGTTCCCTTCTTTCAGTTATTGTGACTCTTTTCTGCATCACTTCAAAGCCTTTTTTTGGTGGAAGACATCCCTGACCATACTGCGGTATGAAATGGTTTGCTTTTTCCTCTGCCAATCTCTCTCCTTTAATCCCTTACCTACGTCACTCCCCGGCTCCATCCACACCCTCTCCACCCTGGGCACGTCACGATCACAAGTCTCTGCACCAGCTCAGGCCTCTGACGCACAAACAGCATTTTGAAATGAAATCCGTTTGGTTTCTTTCCATTCAAATCCTGATTTTCACTTTTGGGGGTTTGGGGGTTTTTTTGTTTAGACAGTATACCTTGGCCACAGCAGCTTGACATTTCATTTTGTGTTTTAAAAGAAAGCTGCGAGTCTTGGGTACCGCTTCCACAGTGTTAATTTTAAAGGATTTCCAAAGAACTTTTAAAAATATAAAGAAAGGGGATTTCAGGAGAAAGTCAACCCAGAGCAGCGGGTTCCCCAGCTGTTCGCACCGTGCCGTGTCGGGGCTGGCCGGGGAGTCACGGGGAGGCGATTCCCTCCTCCAGGGCCAGACCCGAGGAAGCAAACCCCGGAGCTCCAGCCCAGCCCCGCTCGGGAACTTGCCCTCTGGCCTCCCGTCCCTCCTTCCTCCCCGCGGCCTCCGCGCTCCCTCCTTCCCCCAGAGCTTCCCCCTCCCTGCCTCCTCTCCAGCTCGGTTGTTTTTCTTATTTTAATTTTTTTTTTCCAGGGATTTTTTTTTTTTTTTTTTGTGCCTCTCTTTGTCAGAATTAGTCAGGGCTGAACTGCCTCCACTCCCCAAGGAGACCCTATTTCACCCTGCCTAAAGTTCACCGCCTTGTCAAACCGAGCTAATCTCCTGCCGGGGAAGGAAAAAGGCTCATTTCAAACTGCTGCACATTCGGGGAGCGGCTGGGGGAGGAGGAGGTCTTCCTGGCTCCAGCCTGAAAAGACCCCGGACAATAATACCCCTTTTGTTCTAGGACAGTGGGAGGGGGCTCGGCGGTAGGAATGAAAGATGGGGGATATTAAAGGAGCAGGTGAAAGACATGCGTCTTCAGCAGTCACAGATAAGAGCCGACCCCCTTCTAATCTGACTGAAGCTTATTATCTTACTGCCACAGTCATTACTATTAATATTAAATACGAAAAAAGAAAACTGCATGAGACAACAACCTTAAAGAGGCTGCTTTAAAGCATCAGCAGGCGCGGAGGTAAAGCTGGTGGCTTGGGCCAGATTCGCAGCCGGGCTAAAGGAGGTGTTTCTCTGGGGATGCTCAGCCCGCGTTTGCCGGCGGAGGAGTTTGTCTGGCTGCAAGTTGTCCCTTTGGGCCAAAGCATTTGATGCAACAAAACTATCTGAGCCAGAGGCTGTCTTCTTACTTTTCTTAGCAGAAAGCAGCAAAACTGGGGTTTCTTGGTGTGAGTGGGGGCGTGTAAGGTAGCAGAGGAGCAGGAGCTGGGATGTGCCTTGCTCGGACTCTTCGGGGAGGCTTTGCTGGGTGAGGCCGCGGGGCTGGCGGCTGGGCTTGGTGGCGTCTCCCCCAGCTGAGATGTTTTATAAGGGAGGCCAGAAAGGAGGGAGCGGTGTGTCTGCACAGCCTGGCACGGCACAGCACAGCGGAGGGCGGGGGGGGTCCGGGAAAAACCGGGCACATGGAGAAACTCGCTCCCCATTTCCCCCCCCTACACACGCCCTCTCTGCTCACCGAGCATCTCGCCAGACCTTGCTCAGCCACGGGCTGCCAACTCCCCGCGTGTCGCCGGGCTGCCTGGGGGGACGGTGGCCCCGAGCCCACCGTAAAGCGCCTGCAACTTGGTCTTGGAGTGTCCCCCCAGCTCGGTCCCTGCCACAGGTGGCCTTGGGAAAAGCAGTTGGCGGCTCTTTGTCCCCTTTCCCCCCTCTGCGAAGGTTTCCTTTGTTCCAATTAGTCCATAGGCTCTCCAGGGCGGGGGATCCTCCCGGAGCCTGTTTGCACAGCGTTCGCCCCAGCAGCCCTGCGTTGCCTCTGTAAATACCAGCCGTGCAGCGCAGACAGCAGCCGGGCGGCTCCGGAGGTCCCTCTCCCACCAGGAGTCCTGGCTGAGCAGGAGGGGAAGCAATTCCCCTCTCAACACGGGAGAGAGGAGCTTCTCAGCCGAGCAGAGGGCTTATTTTTGCTGTAATTTGACAGATCCTGTTTCTGGGGTGCTGATGCTTTTTGTGCATGGAGGGGAATGGGTGGATTTGGGAACTGGGCTATTTATTCTGCATGGCAGGGGGTTACCAAATGTCAGCTGAGCATCCCTTTTGCACCAGCCCAAGGATCAATGCTTCTAGCCTGGCTCAGGGACTGAGCTCCTCTCCCAGGTAGGGCCAAATTCATTCCCCAAAGCTCCCAATAAGCACAGCCCCTCCTGCCAAAACCCTGCTCAGCTGGGGACTGGCGAAGGTGGGTCCGAGCGAGCTCTTTGTGCGGCAGCTGGAGCACAAGCAGGCGGCTTCGCTGGCACCGTTGGGATGTTTGCTCTCCCCGCTGACCTCTCCCGTCCACCTCCTGCCCTCCCGCGGCAGCTCCTCCGCAGCATGGCGGGGGGGGCAGCGGGGATGGACAGCGGCTCCTGCCAGATGTGTGGGGGTTTCCCTGACGGAAAGCTTCAGGGGGGCTTTTGACGCCCTGGGGAAGGGATGCCGACGGCCGGGCAGCAGTGCTGCAGCTCGCAGCGCTTGCTGAACTATCATTTATTAACCACGCTGGGGCAGGAGGTACAGAGGGGGGAGAAGGACACCAGGAGGGGATTTGCCCACTGATTTGGGGAAGGAGCTGGGGGCCATAACCCCCTGCCTAGCACTGATGTTGCAGTGGACCCTGAGTGTGAGGATGCAAAAGGATCGGGGCCGAGCTCTGGCATGGCCGTGCCTCTGGGGAAATGCAGCCCACTCCCTCGGAGGAAGGGGCCAGCATGGCCAGGCCCTTCATCCAAAGGCTCACGGGTCTGATTCTGAAACCCACCAACCTCTTTGCAACAAAAGGGCCTCTGAAAGGCCAGCCGGGGCCCTTTCCCCGCCGGCTGCACCTGCACGAGGCGGGCAGAGCTGGGCGCCGCGTCCGACAGCCTTTCCCAGGGCGCCGGGGCTGCCGGACGCGGTGGGAGAGCTCCCGCCCGGGTGAGGCACCAAGGAGGAATGTTTGCAGCGGCCTCCTTCCCCTACAGTAAACATGAACGGATGACCCCGGAGCGACATGCTAGGGTTGAAATAGTCTGTCTGTGCACTGGAGAGCCGTGGGAATGCAGCGGCGGTTATGTCACGCCGGGGAGACAGCGTGGCCTCGGGGACCGCGGGCGCAGCCGTGGCCTCCGCGAGTCGGGTCTGGGGGGTCTCTGGTCCGGCCGTGCCCTGGGCGGGAAACGCGTGCAAGCCGCCAGACCTTGTCTTTGCAAGGAGGAAAAGATAATGTGATTATTTATTATCATCAGCTGGCTAGGACGTATTGAATTGACAATTGCTGTGCTGGCGGCAGGATGCTAAGATGCGTTAGCTAAGTTATATCAAAATGTAACTCATCCCTCAATGTCTACAGCTGGCAGAATTGGACAGGATACATAAGGGAACAACTTTTGCACTGCAGTATGGCTTTCTTGTTTCCACCTGAGACAAACTTCTGGAAAGAGATGGGAAAAATCCCTGCAGGGAAATAGCTCAAAGCCCTGCAAAAGTTTGCTAGGATGGAGCAAAATGGGAAACGCCTGTTCTTCAAGCTAACGAGCAGGTCGAGAAACCAACAAATAGGGCTCCTTCTGTTACACTTTACTATTTTGTGGGTTTTTAAGAGGGCTGTTCCAGGAGCCCAAAGGCCTCTGAGCAGTTCTTTAGCCTTTGCACCCAAAGCGGATGGATGTAGCCGTGCTCTGAAGGAGGCAGGAGCCTGGGGGGTTGCATGCAGGGGGTGACATGTTGGTGGCATGACCACACCATGCACCAAGGGAAGCCAAGCCACACTGACCGGCACAGGCTGATTTACCTCCTGTTTGGATCCAGAAATAAGAAGTGAGGACCAAACTCCACATGTGGGAGAGAGCCCGCAGCTTGCCAGCCTGTGAACACAGATTGACACCTCCAAAAAGAAAAGGCCTGGCCGTTATCACTTGTGACTCCCATTTCAAACAGCTTAACTCAGTTATATGACTTCGCCCTCCTTCAGACAGAGAAAATTCATCGTATTCATATTACGGGCCCCCCGCTATTTTGTATTAAGTACTAAATATCGGCGGACACTGACTCTGCGTATGGCACATCTGCTCCAAAAGGGCACGGGTGATCCCGTGGTTCTTATCAAGTCAGACGTGGAAGGGTGACTTGTTGCTTAGTTTCAGACCAATGCATGTTTTCACAAAATTAGTCCACTGAAGCAGGGATAGAGGCCATAACAATATCGTGCATGCCGGCAATTTTCCACTCCTGTTTTTCAAAGCTAGGTACATTTTTTTTCGCTCTAGACAGCCTGAATGTGCTGTTCCTTATCTAATCTTGTATTGATGTGTCTGTTAGACAAGGTATGCAGCATGTGTCACTTCTGAATACCAGCATTCAGGACCCGCAAGCTGCTCTGGATAAGCTATTAATATTTTTGCATTTCGCACCACACAAGGCTTTTTCTTTGCAGATCTTAAAGCACTCAGTTAGTTAGTGAGTTCATTATTCTTCCAGTTTATAAAACAGTAATAAGTAGTGTCTATAGAGACACGCCAGCCTTTGACACACACATGAAACCACATCAAGTCAAGGGAAACAACGGCAATACCATACATACAACAATAGCAGAGAACCAGACAGCCCCAAAAATAAACCTAATTCCCCATGCTGCATTAAGCGTTGCCTGATAATGTTCAGCTCGAAACAGGCAGGACACCCTGCAGTTCCTGAGATGTAGGCTATTTTCGTCTTAACAAATATTAATTAAGCCTCTGAGGATGGATATTTGTTGTATCTTTTGCTCTTGGCACAACAAAAATAATCTGAAGAAGCTACAAGAGCAGACAAATAACTGTGTTTACTAAATACGTGCAAATACCCCAGCCCAGCTGGATGTGCAGGGATGTTTTACCCTCCTCTCCTGCAAAGGCTGTGCTGGCATAATGCTGTCCTGGTGATGGAAACAGCCAAATTTCCAAGAGAAACTGGGCTTTGCTCCGTACCTTTAATTAAACATCGGGATGAGACAAACCAGCCTCCTTCCCGGGAGCCCCAAACCACTCATCCTTTGGGCAATACAGCTTGAGCAGCCAAATTTTTTCCAACTCGAGAGCCTGAATTTGAGCTCACAAATCCGTATTTAAGCAGCTGAACAAGAATCCTCCGGAGTCCTTAACTCCTGGGGGGACGGAGATGTGCTGTGGTTAATGCTGTGGTGGTTGTTATCATCACCAACCCCCAAACAGGGTGTCGGGTACTTTATAGCTAGTCGGAAGGAAGAGTCTCTTCTCCGAGGACAGCAAAATCTGCCTCTGTAATTAATTGTAGGAGCTGTGGGTGTGGAAGATAGCAGGCAGACATATGTACGTACTCATATTTGCACCGCAGTAGGTCAGGAAATGGGGTTTTTCTCTACTGAAAACGTGGGCTTTTTTCAGGTGAGAAGACAAATCAATCTCAGAGCTACCCCGAAATGCGGCAGCGGGAGGAGAGTGGGGGGATGCGGTCCTGAATTTCCTAGGATGGCCACTGCTTTTTTGCAAGGGAAGGGGGGGCCGTGGCCCCGGTGTGGTTTGGTTTATCAATGAAAAGTTGAACGACTCCTGGGGAAAAAGGCACATTTCACACACAGCAGCCCTCGCTACCCATATTGGCATGGGAGAAAACCAATTTTCCATTGAAAACCCTCTCCGAGGCGGTTTCTAGCTGAGAGCAGGTTTATACGCACACACCGCTTGGGCCGTAGGAACTGCCTGGCTCCAACTTTTCCAGCCTGGGGGTCTGGCTCTGGGCACACGCCTGGGCTGGGGCAGCCAAACCAGGACCCTGAAGTCGGAGGAAGCGAAGAGCTGCGAATCCCACCGGTGCTGGACCCGTTCACGCAGGCTGGCACCGACCCTCGTGGGGTTTGTCTGGGGGAAAACGGGGGCAGGATTCAGTGGGTTTGTCCGTACGGGCTGTGCCACCAGATTTTCTAGCTGATCCTAGCAAAAAAAAAAAAAAAGGCAAAAAAAAAAAAGGCAGGAGGGGGCAGGGAAGGTGGAATTAATAAAAGAACGTGATTAAAAAAAGAACGGAGAAGAAAGTTTTATGAAAAAAAGAAGAGAAAAAGGAGAAGTAGCTTCACAAAGTGACACTTAATTCAAAGCTTTTACTTTGGCTTTTCCACCTCGGAAGCATGAAAGCAGCTAAATTAGCAAAACAGAAGTAAACTGTTGACTGCTTCATTGCAGGATTAAGTGTGATAAATGGAGGTTTTGTTCAGCCTCTGTCCAGATGTTGTGTCTACGCTGGGTGTTTTTTTTTCTTTTTTTTCTTCTTCTTCTTCTTCTTTTTTTTTTACATTCTTGGCCTAAGGCCCATATATATTTTGGATACTGCAGGGAGTATATAATATCATTGGAAAATGATGTGGTCTGGTAACCTTTTAAATAACATTTCCTCCCTCCTCTCTTTTCTAATAGTTTGTTTTTCTTTCCATGTTTTCCTTTTATTGGGGGGAAATTTTTTTTGGAAATTAATGAGGCCAAAGTTTTAAAACAAACAAAACAAACAACCCCCCCAAACAAACCAAAGCAAAAAAACACACTATTTCCCTCCCCATTTAGGGGGGGGAAAAAGAGTTAAGGGACTTGTAAGGGCGCAGGCTAAGGATGTGTTTGGGACTTTTTTTTTTTCCTGTCTAGAAAACCTTCCTGATTATTTTTTAACATTCCCAGCGCACTTGGCCCAGAAGCCAGGCTGGGTTTGGGACAGCAATTTCAGTTCCTCACTCTGTTTGCATTGTCAGAGCCCCCGACCCCAAAAGCATTTTTTTTTTGCCGTGCATTTCATGAATCGGAAGTACCTGTCGCTCCTGGAAGCGCTGGACGGAGGAGGCCGATGACCGGCCTTTCCTGAATCTCAAACGACAGCATCCAGCAGGAATTCAGACCTCCCAATTTTAAACAAAACAAGCCGGGGAAGGCGGCGAGGGCAGTTCCCGCAGAGCTGCTCAGCCGCAGGGCAGTCGTCCCTGTGGCTCCGCCGACCCCTTCCCCATGGCCAGGCAGCGTTCCCTGGGATTTTAGCATCCCCCCGCAAAAATAGCAAAGCCGTATTTTTGCATCTCCGCCACGCTGTGTGTTTTGCAAGTGGCTGGGTGCTGCCGGGAGCCGCTTTATCCCACCACTGCGGCTTCTCTGGTGGGAACGGTGCTCCAGCTCTACGCTCCCCTCTCGCCCCCCGTGCTCCCCGTGGGGCTCCCAGTTTTTTTTTCCAAAGTCCACCTTAAAATCCCATCCCGGCAGCGGCTGTGCCTCCCTTGGCTCAGCCTGGCTTCGGGAGAGGAGCCCGGCCCAGGCTAAAATTGTGCTATTGACTCACTCGCTGGCAGCGGGCGGCGAGGCCGGCACACCACTTCAAGGCAGTTAAAAGAGCATTTGGGGTCTCACCACCACGGAGGAAGGACCACGCTGGTTTAACCCTGGGATGGCAGAGCCCTGCTGCCCTGGGGGTGAAGCCCTCTCCTTGGGTGTGCTGCGGGTGAAGGGGGCTAAATAGGGGAGCAGCATGGATGGTAATGAGGGGTACCACAATGGGTTGGTTTAAGACAAAACGAGGGTGTTCACCATCCAAACCCCGCAGTTTTCCCCCTTGGAGCAGGGTCTGGATGTCAGCACCTAAATTACTTAGGACTAGATTTGCAGTGACTTTAACAGCCCTTATCGCTTCCCACTCTGCCAGTGCAAGCTGAAGGGCAAACCCGCTGGCTCTGTCCAGCTCTCGTGGCTGTAAACATCTGGGAAGAGATGGGGAAGCATCTGTAGGGCAGCGCCGTGAGGATGCCAGCATGGAAACCCGCCGTGGCTCTCGGATGCTGCCCCTGGTCAAGGCACAGAGCCCGGGTACTCCCTTCCCGGGACGGCCGGGCTGTCCTGGCAATGCTGCTGGCACCGGCTGGCCGTGCCACCGGGTACACCCCAGGCTGTAATGGGACAAGTCCCCATTCCCCAGCACGGCCCCGTGTCCTGTACGTTTTGTTTTTTCCAGGGTGACGTTAAACAAACCGAACCCAAAAAAAAAAAAAAAAAAAGGTGAGAATTTCAGCAGATAAAAACGCAAAGCGGCAGCCGTTCGCAGCAGTAAACACCTTGGAAAGTCGCTCTCAATTTTTCTCCCCACCACCACCTCCCTGCCTCCCCTCCTCTCCCTCTCCTTCCCTCTCTCTCTCTCTTAAGGTAGCAGCGTGGGAGCTTTGCCAAAACATTGCGGTCCCGTGGGGAAGCTTTCCTCTCACTGAAAGAGCCCTTGCGCCTGCCAGCCCAATTAAAACAACGTGAAAGGAAAGCAGCATCTGGAATTGCGCTGCCTCTCACAGCCAAGTCACAATTGTTTAGTCTGAAAGTCGTTTCAGGGAGAGCGGGGCTGGCTGGCTGCGCAGTGGCCCCCACATCTGGATTTGCGGCTAGACAGCCTCTTTGGCTGCAGTCCTGTGTGCATGTGCATTTTTAACTTTAGGATATGCTGACAAGTTAAGAAGTCAGAAAGTCAGTCACAGTAACAGCCTCCGCGGCCCCTTCCTCCCTCCGCCCCTTTCTAACACACACACGCAGTTGACTAAATACAATTTTCTGACATCCTTTCATCTGGAGAGAGTTTCTTCCCTTTCCAGCCTGCAGCTCGGGTCCCCGATGAGTTATTTGAGCTGAGCCAACACATGTGAACAAAAAGTCTTCTCTTCGGTTTATGCTCAAGGGCCCGTCTGTGCTACCCACGTTTCGCCGGCAGCGGGGCTCCGTCGCGCTCGCGCCGCGGCCGCCCCGCGCGGGGACCATCGCGGCCACCTTGCTGCTACCCGCAGGGGACAGGCTGCCCCGGGGGTTTTGCTCATCGCCAGCCGTGGGCCGCTGACGGTGATGTGATAGGGGCCGGGATGTGTTTGGGGTTGAGCTGCCCATCAGGGCGTGCATCCCGACGGGGAGGGCAGGAGTGTGCAAAAAAATGAGCTACCGATCTCAAGCGGCGCCGCGGGAGCGCTTCCAAGTCAGCCTCGCCATGTTTTGGCCAAAGCTTTTGCCTGCATTTTTTTTTTTCCTCCGAAGCCCTGGCTGTGGCTGAGATGTCGGGGTGTTGGTCATTCATCCAGCAGGCAGGATCCCCAAAAAATGGGATGGGGAGCGCAAATCTGAACTTTTACAGACACAGCTCAGAAAAGGCCACTGACCACGCTGCCATTACCAGCTTGCATTTCTTCGCACAGTGCCCAGAAACACCCCGAGCCCCGGCAGCGTGGTTTTGCCTTCCCAGGAGCCAGGGCAAGCAGCAAGGAGAGCGGGGCTGGGCGGCACCGAGGCAGCTGCCGTGCCAGCATGGTCCAGCCGCCACGGTGAACGCTGCTTGCCAAAACGCTGCTGGGCGAACCCATCGGGACGGGTGCACGTGCCATCCTCCTGCAGGACCCATACAGCAGGGAGAGGCTTCAGAGAAAGCCCTTTTTATAATGAACGACTTCCCTCTAAGCTACCAGAAACATCAGCACCACCGAGCTAGCAGCATCTTGCCTGGCTCCCGCTTATGTCCCTCCCTTTGCCCAGCTGTGCTTTGCGGTATTCATCTGCGTGCTCTGTCAAAGCAGTAAAACAGCGATAAAATAAGGGAAAGTTTCCATTTGAAGGGAGAAGGTTGTTATGGGCTGGGGGCCCCCACTGCCACCTGGACTCATTCTGGGCTCTGCTCTGAGACCACGAGTTTTCAAAAGTGGCTACTGATCTGGGGGCTGAGCACAGTCAGGGTTTGGTGCAGAGATCCCGAACGCTCTGGGCTCGCGGATTCCCATGGAGAAACACCTACCCGCCCCATTAAAGCAAATGCCATAAATCCAGGGTCTGAAGAACCTGGGGGCAACACCCTGAGGTTTCCCCAAGCACCGGAAAGGTCAGAACTGGGCGGCTCTGCTTTTTCCCTTGGTTTCCATCTAGAGCTAAGCTAAGGAGTTTGGGGGGGTCCCTGAGCCCCCCAGGATTTGGGGTGAGTTATTGTACTCTGGTGGATGCTGCTTTTCCAGCTGCCCTTCCGCACGCTCTCCTGGCAGCGTCCCTCGTGCTGCCCGCGCCTCTGCCCGTGTATGTGCAGGAGTGTCGCTACCAAACTGGTTTAGCAGCTCTGTAGGGCGAGTTATGTTGTTTCGAAAGGCTCCCAAATACATGTTGTTCGCAAAGCTCTCCTGTATAAATAAATACCAGCATTTCTCTCCCGACCTTTGCTCTTTTGCCGGGTTTCTCCTAAATGCAGAGCATACGAAACCACCTTTTATCCCCAGAGAAGCCCGAAGCACCCTATCTCCATGTCTCTGTGTGCGTGGTGGTGCAGAGAGACATCTGGGAACAGTCTTCTTCATCCTCCTCCCTCCCGGCAGCCTCGGACCTTGGGCTCACCGGAGACCCAGAAGCATCTGAGTTTCTCCTGCCTTGAGCTGAGAGGCCGGAGGAGGGATGGAAAAGCAGTACCATCAATGCCAGCATTCACAAATCCCATGTGAGGCCTCCAGCTTATTCTGAGATGGGCTGAAAAGCCATGCCACGATGCTCTAATGGCTGTCCCCGATAAATTTGTTGGGGTTTTCTTTATTTGCCTTCTGCTTTCCAGGCCTGCCGGGGTAGTGAGGTTGTATCTCCAAGTGTGGCTGGGTGGCCAGAGCTTTTGCAGTTTTATCAGGAGTCTCCTGGTAGCCAATGTTGACTCTGAAACCTGTCGTGTGGCTTTGTTCGCTCCAGCTTGCTAAAACACTGGGAGATCTGGGGAGCTAGAGAGCCAAAGAGGAGAAAAAATATTCATATAGCAATAAAAGAAAATAAAACCTTTAGAAGCCTAGACCTGATTGTAACCTTCTTCCTGCAGGGTCCGCATCGTGGATTGCTGATTTTCAGCGGTGCAAGAGCAGACCCTCGTCCTCTGGCTGTGCGGCAGAGACCCCAAGGATATTGGATGACAGAACATCGCCTGTGCTGCTCCGAGCTCTCACCCACCCTGAGGTTGTTCTTGCCGTTGGAAAGCAGTGCCTGCTATCGATAACTCCCTGACTGATGGCTGGGTAAACTCGCCTTGTTTACCAATGTGGGTGTCATTCTGACAACAAACAGGTCTCTACCTGAGTGTGTCATAAGCGAGGGAGGACGGTAAATAAGAAATGACACGTAATGCTGCAAAGCCCGGGGCTGCTGGAAACAAGGCAACAGATTCCTCCTCTGCACGGCACATTGCAGCAGAAGCAAATCGAAGGCTCGGTCATCTCCTTGGAAAACACTGGAGAAGATGACGTAAACTGCTTGAAAAAAAAAGGAGAAAGAATGTTTTACCGTGTCGCTAGATTGCAGGGTCTTTGGGGCAGGGTCCGTCTTTATTCAGAGTTTGAACAAGGTGCCTCTGCCCCAGGGCTCCTCCCTTGGAGCAGTCCCCGTGCCGTAGCTGCTGGCACACGGACAGTGATCTGGGACACCCAAGTCGGCTGGCCAAGGTCCCCCTTATACCTGGGGCCATGGCTGGAGCCCGGATCACGCCTCGCCGCATCTTCTCCTGTGTCACATCCAACGAGCGGTAATTACAGCTGTGCCAGAATCTCCTAATTACACTGCTGTGGGTGCCAGGCAAACCCACGGCTTTGGTGAAATTAGGCTGGGCTTCAGCAGAAAGCCCATCAAAGTCTGTAGAAAAAGCCTCACTGAAGCAGCTATCTTGGATTTACAGAAGTGAGGACCGAAAATGCCCCTTCTCGTGTCAGCTGCCCCGGCCGTGGTGCCGGGAGCCAGCGCGCAGGCTGCCAGGTCTGCTTCCCCCTTCCCCAGGCGTCTCCAAGCACATCCCGCTGCATCCAGCCTTCCTGCTCCAACACCCCCAGCTCCTCCCGCTGCCAGGACCCCGGGGGACAGCCCTGTGCCCCCACATGCTGCTCTTCTCCCCGCACGGCGTGGACTGTTCTGCTGCTTGCAGAGGGGGCAGGAGGACCAGGGGCTCCCAGGCATGAAACCATCCCGGGGGTGATCCCTGGCGGACACTGCCAGGTCTCAGGAGGCCCCAGCTCTGCCCATCGCAGACCAGCTTGTGTGAGGACCTCTGGATTTGGTTGAAGCCTGGAGCAGTCACTGCAAAGCCATGGGCGAGATGCAAAAGGCCCCAGTTAAAATCGTGATTTCTAAGCACTGTGGGCAAATGCTTTTCCCACTAAATGGTTCAGCTCCTCCAAAAGCACTTTCAATCTGTCTTCTCCCATTTCTTCTTCTCATATTGGACTCAGAAGTAGCAGATCAGCCTTACTCGAAGCAGGACCATCTAGTATTTAAACTTAGGTCCAGTTCCTCCCATTTACTTCCCAAGCATCCTTGAGCACATCATTTCTCTCTGCCTCAGGTTCCCCACCTGTGAAATGGGGCTGAAAACGCACCGAGACAATATAAAGTGCCTCGGGCTGTACAGACGTCCTCGCTGCTCTGGCAGTAACTCTGATGTCTCTGAGTTTTGCCAGTGGTTTAATGAAACCTGCTCTGCGAACCGATCGGCGTGACGGCGGCGTGCCCCGTGGAGGTGCTGAGCTGTCTGTCACAGGCACTGCTGAGAGCTGCTAGAAATATATAATCTCAGGGAGCCCCACACCGATTGCTGGGATGAAAAATTTCATGGGAATAATGTACGCCACGGGATAGCAACGTGGGATGCTGGAGCCACAGACCGGAGATGCTTAGCGTGACGCTAACGAGGACGAAACTTTTCATTCACTCCTCCCTGCCTGGTCCCCTCCACCCGTGCCACACACGCACACGCGCACACGCACGCACATATGGAGTTTCTGGGTTTATTTTATATTTTCCCTCGTAAAGATTTGTGTCCGTGCTGCTCTCGTATCAAAGCCAGCAGTGGCCCCTAGGATAAACATGCGGTCAGAAGACAGAAAACTCCAGGCTAAAACACTATTCGTTTCACCCATAGCAGCATAAACTGAGAGGCTTTTAAGAAGGGCGAATGGTTTTCAGTAAATCTCTCATATCAGCAGAAACCTTTGAAAGAGTTTGTTTAAAGGCTGTGGAGATAAACAGCCCGGCCAAGTGTTTGTTTAAGATGTATGTACTCTGTGTCGACTGGTAGGCTGGTATTTATATCAAGGGGGGGAAAGGAGGGCTAGGATCTTTTTGACCCTTTGCTAGCTATGGCTGCCTGAACTGGGGTGTTTTGAGAGCTGGACAGTCTGGGCTGGGTCCGGGCTGGGTGTCACGCAGGACCCTGGGCTGCAGCTGGGGACAAAGCCAGGCGGGTGTGCGAGGGTGTGCGAGGGCTTTGGGCGAGCGTCAGCATTTCTCTGCTGTGCAGAGCGCGCAGAGGTCCTGGCTGAGATCGCCGTGCCAGGCACTGGGTAGATAAATGTCTGGTGAGGGATTCCCTGCCTTGGACAGCTTGCAAGCCAAATAAGCCCCACGGAGGGAAGGGAAGGATGCACAGCCCCGGGAAGCAGATGGGCGAAGCTCAGCCCAGATTGCCCTTGGCCGTGCGGCAGCCTGGGGCTGACACGGGAGCTCAAAGCCATCGCCTGAGCCCCGTGCCGTGCCTGCAGCTGCAGCTGGAAATGGCCTTTTGGCAGCTTAGCAAAAGGCGAGTTGAATAAAGGTGTGTTGTATTTCAAGTGACATTGGCTGTAGGGCAACAGAGCTAGAGGTGGTTAGCAGCATGCTGGCACGTCCCCAGCACGGCGATCCCAGAGACGGGACCGTGCTGGGAGAACTGAGGGGACAGAGGGCTCTCGCTCCGCCCCAGAGGAGCAGCAACTCCAGGCTGGGGAGGTCCCTTCCTCCCTTCTTGCTTTCAATCGTGGCTGGCCCTGTTTAGGTCCGAGAGCCAGCTTTGCCTGCAGTCCGTCCTAGCCACGTACGCACCCGAGCACCGTAGCTCAGCACCTGCAGGGTCCCGCGCCGGGGCCCCTCCTGCAAGGGAGAGGTTTAGGGGGGTCAGTCTGCCCTTCCCCGGCCAGGACAGCACTCCAGCAAAGAGGGGAGCGGAGGCTTTCCTGGCGACAAGCCGGTTCTGTCACCTTCCCTTTCAGACCTGCCCCTGTAAATCATCTGGATGGCTTTTTGCCCCCTGAACTAAACAAAACATGGATGCTTAGCAGCCTGTCTCTGGGAAGGAGGTGCAGTCAGAAGGGACTTGCTCTAGATTTACCCTTGTGTAACAAGAAGCAGAATTTGGCCTGTTTTCTGGACTGGGAAGGTATGCAATATGCATCAGCTGAGCTGGGCACCTGAATAACGCTTATAGCATCTTCCCTCGTCCTGAGGGATCCCGATAGCACAGACAAATCTTCCAGGTGCACTCAGTGCTCCTTCTGCCACTTCTAGGACGGATCCTGGGGTCAGAATCAGAGTGTCCTACACATCTGCTGGACATGGGAAGTGAAGGGAAAATACTGCAAACAGCTGACTCTGTCAGGTGGAAATGAAACGCTGAGAGCTAGGAGCTCAGCTGGTTTAAATCAGCATCTGAACACTGGTGCCAGTGGAGTAGCACCAATTTACACTGGCTGATTTGGCCCAGAGTGTTTTGAAACCCAGCCAATGCTTGCAGCTTCCACCGCGGGCAGCCCAGGGGCACCTGGATAAAAGGGGCTCAGTCTTAATGTTGTGTTTCCCCAGAAAGACGGAGTCCCTCTCCCTGCTAGTGGTATTTACACCCTCAAGGGCAGTACGTGGGCACTGTGGTTCATAACTCCTCATGTGATGGATGAGGTTCGTGTGCGTATTACAGGAGCGTTTGATCTGGAAGGTGAGTCTTGACTCAGGTAACAAGTCCAATTGTATGTGATGTTTTATAGCCAGAAAAGTACACAGGCTGCTCTCCTAACCTGCTGTGTTTTCAGTATTCAAGCTGCTGGGGCCCCAAGCTCTTGCAGGCATCATATAGATTCACAAATCCCACAATTTAAGAAGCAAATTTATCCACAGATAGAAAATAAACTTTTTTTAATTAGCATGAACTGCAGTTTGGAAGAAAAAAAACCCTTTCAACTGACTAAGGATTTTGTTTACAGAAAATCAGATGATTCTGTTTTGAGCTTTTAAAACTGTTGTCATATTTTTAAGTGTTAGAGGCACTAAATGTTCTCCAAACAAATCCGTTCAAAACTGCCCCCCCCATTTCTGAACTGCACAAATGAGATGCTCTCAGCCTGCTCCTGTTTCCTTATTTCTACTCTGAAAAGATTGCTAAAGCTGACCTGCTTCTGAAATGTTTCAATTTGGTCAAAACCAGCGATTTTTGTTGTATTTACCCTCATTACTCACTGAACTGCCTGTTCAGATGACCTGGCTATTGAAGCACCTCGAAGTTTGTTATGGAAATCCTCACTTTAGTCCTAGTGCAAACATTAACATTCAAGACAAGTTTGGGGTGAGCGCCCAACACTGCTCTGCCGGAGCCTGGAGCCTGCGCTTCCCGCACGTCAGGGCAGCGCTGCCTGGAGAGGATGCTCGGAGGGTCAGGTCTCTCTCGCAGGTGGCATCGACACCTCCCTCTAATCTCTTCTTTTAATCTTGTTATGAAAAAGATTGTGACCTCCCTTGGTCACATATTGCAGAACCTTCGTACAAAGTTTTCCCTATCCTAAAACTGCAGGCAAAGCCCCTTTCTGCTCCTCCTGTGCTGGGAATACGGAGAGCCGTTGATCCCTGTCCTCATCCCAGCAACCTTTTATACTGTAAGCCCGTTATCACCTGCCCTCCTTAGCCTCCTCTGGGCCAGACTAAACAGACACAGCTCCTCCAATCTCTCCTCATGGGTCATGTTTTCCAAACCTCTTATCATTGCTTTTCTGCTCGTCTTTGAACTCCCTCCAGTTTGCCGATCTCCCTCCCGACGGGCGGCAGGCGGTGCGGGCTGGGTACCCGGCCGAGCCCTGCGTGGAGCAAAGCCCCGCAGCATCCCCGTGCACCCTCCTGCCGGCTCTCTTGCTCTGTCTGCACTAGGCATTTGTTGGTTCATACCGAGCTTGCGATCAAATATAAATCTCTCTCTGTTGCACCGCTGGCTCACCAGCCTTCTGCAAAAAAGTTATAGTTCAGCCTTTTGCTTCTTGTTCCCTGTCCCTTTGGCCTGACTGCAGCTCGTTAGGTCATTTTTGAGATGGTTTTGAATGCCAGTCCTGGCCCCCCAAATGGCAGCCCCTCTGCAGGGAGCTCTCGCAGACATTGCACGTGTACTCTCTGCGTGCAGCCTAACCTCCCACCAAAATTACTGGGGACAATCCCTCCTGCCCCAGCCCTGAAAAAGTCCTTTCACTTTGATAGCAAGCTGCTGATAACTCCTAGTGTGGTTTCCCACCCAGCTGTGCCTCTGCAGGATGATGATTTCATCTGGAGACCATGTTACCTTTATTTGCTTATGAGAATATCGGGGGGGCTGCACCAAAGCCTCCCTGCCGTCAGCCGGTGCCGCGCCTGCCGCTCTCCCCACCTCAGCCAGGCCAGCTGCCTCGGCGCAGAGGGAGATTGCCTTGACCCCGTCGTCTTGACAAACCATCTCCGCACCGTTATCTTTTAGCTCCTTACCAATTGATTGCTTAATAATCTATTTGTGTATTTTTCTGAGTATCAATTTATTCTGACTAATCCCCCCCGCCTTTAATCATAGGTGTTATGATTGTCTTTTCCAGTCCTCTGGGAATTCACCATCTGAGTTCCTGTAGATGCAAACCAATGGATCAGAGAGGGCTTTAGTCCCTCCTTACGTGTGAGAGGGAACCACAGAGGTTTCTCTGAGCACGTCCCCACTTGGAGAGGTGACAGCATCTGAGGGGGAGTTTGTGACCCCCCCAGCCTTGGGGCTCTGTGTGAGGACCCAGCAGGTTAGATGCTGGGGCGGCACGGGGCTTCTCTTGGCTTCGGTGCTCCTGCAGGAGGACGGAGATGTGCCAGCCTCGCTTGCAGCAGACCTCTCTGCAAGGTCTTCACTTCTGCTCCTCGCCATGCCCATTGCCTTGCTGCGTACCATGAAGGCAAATCCTGAGAAACCACTTTCTTCGCTCGGTGGGAACTTGGAGCTTCTTGGGTCTTTTTCCAGCCCATAAAACGCCCATTCTCCTCCCTGACTTGGTTCTCCTCCACCCCCTTCTAATTTCTGTGCGAAGGGAAGCCTGGTGTGAGATACTGATTTAAAACCCAGAAGCCAATACTTTTCTTTTCAAACCTCAGCATTTCATCTTTCCTCTAAGAAGGAAGGAAGCCCCTTTTGTTGAGTACACAGCCTGTAATTTCCCTGTCAGATCCTAGCAGCGGGTCAGTGTTGTGACTGACTGAGTGAGGATCGCTCCCTTAAGGGTAATTACACTAAATTTCCTTTTGAAGGACAGCTTTCTCTGGATATGATACAAGGAACCCGCTTTTTTCCATTCACTTAAATTCATGAATTCAGCGGCTGTCACCGAGCGCGCAGCAGTCGGGGACTTACACCCCTTCCAGCTCCCAGGCGAAGCCCAAGGAGGTGGCGATGGGGACACGTGGCGGACCCCCCGCCGCATCGCCCGTGGAGGAGTTGAGCTGGGATGGACCGCGCTGGGGTTGGGAGCTCATCATGGATCCGGAGGATGGAAGAGGGCTGCAGACCGATCTGGGATTTCTCTGCCCACCTCTGCGCATCGGCGTGCTCTTCTTCCCTTCCCTCCACCTGGGTGGCATCACAAGGCTTCATCCATTACTTTCTGGCATCTCGATTGCTCCTGTGGGCTCACCCACCATGTGTCCAGGAGTCACTCATCAACAACAAACAGTTAAAAGGAAGAAAATAGGCTGGAAATATCAATGCACTTTGGTAACAATAAACCCTGCTTTTAATTTATGCTAATATGTAGGGTTGTGGTGACAGTAAGAACAAAATTACAGAGTGGCTTTCTAGCTGGTAATTATCCCTCCATTTTCGTTGCTCGGGAAGATGGACACACAATTATGCTCTCTTGCTGTATATTAATACGGATTCTTGACATCTTCAGCAGACCTGGAGCTGTCATCGGGCTTTTTGTCTACTTTAATTGAAAATTAATGGTTACTGTGTTACCACGGAAACCGTGGCAATGGACGCCAATAGCGCTCACATATCAAACAGGCACTGGTGGCATTGTCTGTCCGTGTTGACCTTGAAAGTTAAAAGAAAAACTTAAATAAAAAAAAAAAAAGGGAGAGGGGTAGGAAAGAAGAAAAACCCTTGAAAACAGAGGGTTGGATACGGTGCATCAAGGGGAGGGGAGAAGGGGAAAGAGGGATGTGAAGGAAAAACTTGGTGCCTTTTGTATCTCGACAGGGGAAAAAGAGGGAGCTTCGAAATGAGAGAGTCGGAGTGGCAAGGTGGAAAAGATGTTTGAGTATATAAACCATGCGAGTGTCTCGTGAGCAGCTCCAGAGCTGCGTGGGGCTCTGCGTCCTTGAGCCGCTGCACGAGCAGGGGGTGCCTGCGGGGCTGTCGGTGTAAACCACCACAAAATCACACGAAGGAGCCCCGAGGAGGGGAGGGAGTGGGCAGGACTGGGGAGAAAGTTAATGGTCTGTGTGGAGATAAGAGAGAAGGGAGGGGGGCGAAGGCAAGAAGGAGGGAGAGAAATAGGCTGAAGGGAAGAGAGTCCAGATTTGCTTTGACTGGAAATATTGCCCGGACGGTGGATGGTTGCAGAGCCTGTGGATTAAAGCAGCCCCCGCCGGTGCTCTGGAGAGTGTTTTGGGCCTGCCGCCTCCTCCGGCTGCGTGGCACGGGGGGACCCTGCAGCCCCTTCCCTCTCCCAGAGATAAGAGCGGGCTGGGGGCGCACGGGGGGACCCTGCTCCGGCGCCTGGGATCGCTCAGCTACGGGGAGGGCTGGGGGAGATGGAGGGCTGAGCCCAGCCCTGAGCCCAGCTGGGGATCCTCAGCCTCCTTCGTCTGGGTCAGAAGCGGGTGGGACGACTACTTCTTGGAAATGCAATTTTAGGTAGGTTTTGCTTTCCCTAGCTTTTGCTGTCTCCTCTCTTCCCCAGCTCGCCCGGGGGAAATGCAGCAGCGCCCGCCCTTTGGGGGCTGCTCCGTGCCCTTCGGCAGGGCTGCAACTGCGGGAGGAGGACCCCAAAGCAGCCTTTGGAAAGGTGGACCTCCAGCCCTGCTTGCCAGGGTGCAAAGGCATGGCAGACCTTTCCCTGGGGAAACGATAGGGGAAGCAGAGCAAAGTTGTGACACTGGGTGACAAGCGGCTGGGTCTCTTCTTGGTGACATGGTGGAAAGCAAGCAGGGGACAGGCAGCAGCTGTGGGGAGTGGAGTGCTCCCTGCTTACAGTGGGTCCCAGTTTCCTGCACCTAAACGAGCTGCATAATTAGCCTGGCTTTTTCTCCTCCTTTCTTGCTCTCCTTGAGGTTGCCATGACCCGTGGCCCTGCTTTTAGCAGGGGCTGGAGCATGGGGAGAGGCAGCTGCTCCGCTTTTCCCATGCACAATGAAATGCCACCTTAGAGCAAAGCGATTTGCAGCAGGTAGGAAAGTTGTCACCACCCCGGCGTGCCTGCTGCCCCTGCCTGGGAGGAAGGCAGGGATGTCCCTGCCGAGAAGCACTGCGGAGAATGGAAGTGGGAGCAGTTTGGTCAGGAAGTGAAACAGTGAAATTTCAGAAACCCCTGGGAAAAGGCAGATATTCCCCAGGCACCCACGGCTGCTCGATGCTGCGTGCATCCCCCCACGGCACAGCGTTCGGTCTGCCCGGCCTCTCCCTGCTGCCCCCGGTCCAGCTGCACCAGGGACAGCAGGACGTGCCCACCGCATCCTCGCTCCCCTCGCGAACATCTCCAGATACAGCACTGAGGTGAACCCCGGCCTCTTCAGGAAGGCGATCGGGGGCCTTTTAAAGCCGGGAGCCCGTCCTCCTCCCGAGCAAACAAGAAGACAAACACAGCGGAGGCGCGCCTGAAAGCCAGAGTCTTTTTTTTCCATTTTCCCTGCATCCCTGATCCCAACCTTAATCCCCGCTCTGAATCCTGTCAGCCCGGCTGTTCTAGCACTGACATTGCTGCAGGCATCTTCTCCGCTGCCTTCCCTCAGATCTGCCTCCTCCTGGGACGTCTAAAGAGGACTTCGAGATTTCGGTGTTACTGGATGATTCACTCCGTGCCCTCCAGCAAAGCGCCGGGGCTCCCCAGGGGAGGACGCAGGCGGCGGGGGAACGGGGGGTTGCGATGCCGTGCTGGCGGATCCTCCAGCGCAGCAGCCGGGGCTCGGGGCCGGTGTGTGGCGGCTGCAGGCTCTGGCCATCTCGCGGGGGTCAGCCAAAAGCAAGAGCGAAGGGTGGGCAGGGAAAGGGTGCTGCTGCCTCTTGCTAGTGCTGGCACTGGTGCCCACTGGCAGGGATGAAACCATCACCCCAGGACAGCGTATACCAATTTTGCTGTCAGGTCGTTACAATAATGATGCGCTGGAGTATTTTGCCCAACCCGCCATCGATCGGAGGCTGTAAATGCTCAGTGATAGACACATCACCGGGCCAGGGGCTGCCCTGGGAGAGCGGCTCTGGAGGAGCGTGCCCGCCTCTCCCTGTGCCCACCCACGCAGCCGACCTCGGCGTGAGCAAGCCCACAGCCTGGCTGGGTGGGATAAGCTACAGGAGAGCAAGCGGGTTTCTCTGGGGTGGGTCTCCCAGCCCCATGTTCAGAGGGGCAGGTGCCACCAGCCCTCACCCTTGTTTGATGGTGCGGAGAGCTGGGCTAAGCCCATCTTGCTTTAGCCCTCTGAGATGGGGGAAGGAAAGAAAAAAAAAGTCTGTAGGCTGAAATCTTCTTGCGTGGCTATGCCCAGCTGCAGCAATAGCACAGGGCCCGGATTGCTGCAGGTTTGGGGGTTTCTGCCTCTGCACCTATGGAGCTCGGGTGGCACCGAATCCCAGATCCAAACACCTCTGCCTCCGGGTGGGTGGAAAACCAAGATTGTTCCACGACTGCGAGTCACAGGCTCCCCGTTTAGGCAGGTTTCCTCCATAAAAACCAGCCAAGCTGAACTGCAAACTCCTCAGCAGGCATTCCCCTCGCCTTTGGAAGGGATGATGATTTCTCACGCCCACCCTCGGGCTCTGCAGCCCCTTCCCCACTCCCCATCGGCCCCCGGTGGAGTAGGACTGAGACTGGCAGCCTCTGGGACCCCAGATTTTGTAAGCCCCAACGATATCCCAAACACAAACCCGTTGTGCATCGCAGTAAGGAAAGGAGCAGTGTCTTAAGGACCTTCAAGCTGGAAAAAAGACAGAGCCCAGTTACAGGGTCACGGGTGGGGTCTCCCCCACCACTGACACCTGGGGCAGCCTACGGAGAGGGTCCGTCCCCCTGCTAAACCCGCCTGGGGCAGCTGGGAGACCCCCAGGCACTGGCACCCTCTCTCCGTCCTTTAATCACCGTTGCTGCACGCCTCTGAGCGGTGTCAGTGCAGCCGCATAAAGCTTTGACTGCGTTTCATGTGGGCACTTGGAATACGGGCAGCGGGTGGGGTTTTTTATTCTGTATGTGGGGACTTTAATAGTACATGTTTGGACTTTATTAGCCTGCGTACGTGGGTTTTATGACAGGAAAGGTGGGCATTTTAATGAACTGCTCAAGACACAGGAACAAGAATGGAAAGACATTTTCAATGGCCCTTTAATAAATAACAAAGAACCCATCCATTTAAATGTTGTAAGCAATAAAAAATATGTATATATTGTTGAACATACATAGTTCCTGTGAAGTTAAAATCCATTATTAACCTAAAAAGCTAACTGTGCCCGCTACTCAGACAAGAATATTCTTGCTTTCGGGGTTGCTGATGCACAACGCAGGAGGCTCTGAGGTCTTCTGCACCCCCGGGGCAGGATGGACCGGTGCCAGGGTCGGTCCCTCGCGGCTGAACGGGGGCGTTGGAGGGGCTGCCTTTGCCCACCACACGCTTTGGAGCAGCCCAGCAGCGTGCTGTGGCTGGAGAGGTTCATCTCTGAGCACCGCTGCGCCGTACGGCAAATCCCGGGATGTTAAGAGGAAAGAACTGTCTATCCAGGGCCATAAAGGCATTTTCTCCCCTGGGAAATTCCCCTTGCTGCCCCGCTCCAGCCCTGCCCTCTGCTCTCCCCTTCCCCCCGCAGGCAGGGAGGTGGGCGAGGGCAGAGCATCCCGGCGGGGCGGGCACACGGGGCGGGCGTGCGGGCTGCGGCTGGCCGCCGCGCTGCCCCGGGGATGCTCTGTGAGGTGCCCGGCCGGTGCCAAGGCGGTTGCATCGCTGAGCAAGCCTCCTGCCAAATTCGAGTGCTGTCTTTTGGCTTAAGTTCTTCTGTTTTTTGAACACCCACAGATGAACATGAAGTGGGCTACAAACCCGGACGAATCCTGCAGTAACCCGACGCGGGGCCGGGGCGGGGGGAGGGCTGGATTCCTGCAAGAGCCTGAAAATATCTTTCTTTTTTGAAATGTTTGTATAGCATGACTTGGCCGATTTACCTCATAATATCTCACGTTGGCCTAAAGCCGAGGGCATTAGTGAAACTGTGAGCCAGATAAATGATTCTCGTGCTTTTTCTTCTTCGTATCTGCTGTTAGAATAAAAAAGGGCCTTTTCCATCCAGCTGCCCTCCCATTAACACAGGCGGTGCCGGGCCGGGCAGCAGGACCACGGGCAGTGAGGAGGTGGAGGGGGGTGCGGAGGCAAACACAGCCGGCAGGAGCAGGAGCGGGTGTTTGCACAGCCAGGAGTGGAAAAAGCCATGGAGAGCCTTTGTGCTTCCTGGCACGGCCACCGTCCAGCTCAGCTGCGGAGGTGGGGGCTGGAAGCCCGGAGACGTGAGATCTGCGGGTAGAAACGTTACCCGGAGGGACCTGGTTTGACATTCCCATGCAATTGCGTTAGATACGGTTCCCAGCTGATGGACATCTTCTCCAGAGGCTGCAGACTCCCTCCAGATGCCATCTCGGTGTTCTCCAGGATGGCATCTGCACCGGCGTTCTGTACGGGAGCAAGAGGATTTGGGGTTTGTCACCTCCTGGCTGACGTGACTCACAGCAGGAGGTGACACAAGTAAAGAGGTGGCACGTCCCACGTCGGCCAGGAGAGTCACCTGGGGCCGCAGGAGCTGGTGGGAGAAGCATCCACATCTCCTTCGCTTAGCACAACCCCCCTGCACCAGGAGAGGTGTAACAAGGCACGTCGAAGGCACCGATGCTGTGCAGCAAAGGTTCGGTTTACAGAGGCAAAGGGGCTTTAATATAAAATAACCCCAATTAACCTGCAACAAATTCCCAGCTTTTATTTTTTGATGCTTGCGGGGAGAGGAGCAGGACCTGGAGGCCTGAGGAGCGGGTTTGGGCTTCTCGTGGAAGGCTGTAAAAATTGCTGGGGCGGGAGGGGGGTCAGGGGAACCAGCGGGGTCCGTCTTCCCCCAATCTCCAGCTCAAGCCCTGCAATGAGAGCTCGCTGTGACCTGAAGCAAGAAGACACTGATTTTACTCAGTTAAATTGCTTTAAAAAAGGACAACTCCATCAATACTAAAAGCGTTCCGACACTCAGCATATGGTTCAGACGTGGAGCTGGGGCGGTTTTGCTGCGTGGTGGTTCCAGTCTGGGTAACAGCTTGCTTTTCAGCGTTTGGGTGAATTAGAGCACATTTTTGACAACGGTCTCGCTGGTGGGACCTCACCTCCGAGACCTGGAAGATGCTGGTGCAGCCGGTGAAATGCCGGTCCCGCCCCAAACCAGTTGCTGCTGGGTATCACTGGAGCAGGTGTAGGAACCGGTGAAGCAAAGTGCTGTGCAAATGCCTGTGTAATGCGTGTGCACGCGTGTGCGTGTGCAGGGCTGGGGGGGCAGAGGAGGGTCTTCTCCCTTCCAGGCACGCCGGGATTATTACGCACAAAACCTCCGGAGAAATCGTTTTCATACGTTTTTAAAAGTGTTCAGCTGTATGAGGAGGTGTGTTTGCTAAATTTAATTGAGGTAATTCAAACACAGCGAAGGCTTTGGGATTCTGGTTGTAGAGATTAGGTATCGTAGCTAACATCGTGTACGCGCCGTGATTACACACTAAGTAACGGGACCTGCACCCCGGCGAAGGCGGGCGGAGCGATGGGTCAGCGGGTCTCGTTTCAGGAGGTCTGTGCGAGGGAGATACGACGCTCGCTGCTATTTCAGGACAAAGGGGCACATTCAGCCCCGGCGCAGCTCTCCCGAAGCCCACGACAGTGCATCGGGCAGGGATACTGGTAATCGGTGCCAGTCGGGCTCTTACAGCCATCCAACCACTGCCGCATCTACGCTCGGGTACCTGATTTGGCCTCTGGGAATTATGCCACGATTAATTGCCAGTTTCCTCGGCAATGGGATCAGGCTCTGGAGTGAGCCCAAATGCCGGATCGGGATGAGCCGAGCTCCCCGGCACACCCCGTTTGGACCGGGCTAGGTGTGCACCTCCCCGAACGTTGGTGACCTCATGCCGCAGACATGGATGAGGTCACTCGGATAATTGCTCTCCCAAAACGATGTATCTTGCGGGAAGAGGATGTTATGAAGCCGGAGAACTTGCTAGGGCAAAAAATACATTGCACGCCCCTGGCCGAGAGCGCTCCGAGGGGAAACTCATCAGCAGAGCGTGCCAAGACCTCCGAACAATAGACTGCAGGCTGCGGGGGCATGGCAGGAGAAGAGACGCCGGCAGGCGGGATGCGGCGCTGGGGGAAGCCAGGGGGATAATTGCAGGAGGAAGGTGTGCGGTACCTGGCGGGAAGGGAAAGGGGCCTTGCAAGGACCTGCCCTCCCCAGGGCACGCGCGGCGGGCGGGCAGAGCTGGGTACGCACGCCGAGCTCTCCCCGACGCCGATCCGGGCTGCGCGGTGCGCTGCGAGGGCTTTTCCTTGGGGAAAGAGCCGCGCTCATCTGGGATCTTCTCCTTCGCCTGCTGGGCTGCTCCTTCCCCCCACCCGCTCCTTCTGCCCTGGTTAAAACCCCGCTTCTGCCGCTCCAGGACAGATCAGGGCCGATGCCTGGGGGAGCGCGGGGTGCTCGGCTCTGCCACTGCAGGTTCACTGCCTGGATGAAACCTCTGCAGCGCCGTGCCTCAGTTTCCCTACCTGCAAAACGGCAGGAGCGATGCTCTATTTCCCTTGCAAAGCATTCAGAGAGCCTTGCTTGCAAAAACGTCCCAGTTATCGCTCACCTAACCCTCCCTTCCCTTGCCAGGCAAAACTCCAATGTGTTTTATCCTGCGGTATAAAGTTGCTGCAGCCTGAGAGAGAGACGTGGGCTCCGCTCTTCTCGCAGACCTCGCTCGGGTGGTGTTCCTTCACCAGTCTGTTTTCAGCTGTTTCTTCTCCCCGCAGCCCCATGACAGGTATTTGAAAAGAAGCTGAGAAGAGTCCTATCAAACCTTCGCAGTTATTGGGACAAGCCAGACTTTAAGGAGACTGAATATGAGCGAGTTTCACAGGAAAACAAACAGAAATACTTTTGTCACTGCAGCAGAAAAAAAAGTGGGGGGAAAAAAATAGCCGCTCTATGGAAAAAATCAACTCTTTCCTGAATAAAGCAGAAAAAAATGCTGCCGTATTGAGCTGTGACATATGGTTACACAAATAGAAACCACAGAGGAGAAAATCATGTTTTCTCTTTCATTATTTATCACTCTCTAACTGTCTCCAGCTGGGTGAGTAAACAGCCTCATTGGGCTGTAATGAGAACAGCCTGCTGCCACTGTGCTCCGGGCTGCCGGAGCCCGATGGTGCGCGGCGCGCGTGCGAGCCGGCGTGCGACACGCCAGCCGCTGCCTTGCGAAGGAGGCCAGCCCCCGGCTCGCCCCGCTGCCCCTCGGTCCTCGTGGCCTCGCCGCCAGCACCGGGGGGTCCGGCGGGATGCGGCCACGTGGCCCCGGCACCCGCAGCATCCTCCCCTCGGCAAGCGCTAACTAGCTACAGGCTCGGAGTTAAATTAAGCGGGCTGCTCCCGGTTATTGTTGAGGGGAATTATGTGCCCAATTTCCCCCCTGAGCCGCGTTGCAAATTGACTCCTAAGTGTCCCGTGAAATGGCTGCATAATTTGCGCGTTTGAGAAGCGGCGGCAGGAACACGTCCGGGTGCTTTGCTTTGCATCCTCCTCCACCTCGCTCGGTTTTTAGCCGGTTTTATTGCCAGCTTTCGCCCACCCCGCGGCTCTCACAGGGTTTAATCGCAGCGTCCGTGGGCTCTGTCGCTCTCTGAATGCATCTCCCCTCCCGTCCCATCCCGTCCAAAAAGTGAAGTTTTGCAGCTCTCGCCTCTCTGGGGACCAGAGGTCCCTTCCCACACCCCGACCCTGATCCCTCCCCAGGAGCCCCAACGAGGAGCCTCTGCGGATGCACGGCAGCTGGCCCCCATCTCCCGAATCCCACTGCATTTTCCCATTTGCTTTACTGGGGGGGGGGATCAGACTTTAAGATTCAGATCCCCCTGATTAGGGCAGGCTTTGGATTAGGCTCTGAATTAGGTCAGGGTAGGGGGTGTTTCAGCCTCTCGGTTGCTTTCGTGTTTCCCTCCTGCGTCTTTCCTGGGGCACGGCTGAACTGGAGCCTCCCTGGCCAACACGCAGCTCGTGCACGTGAACAAGTTATACCCACGACACGGGCACAACCACCACGGCCCGGCTTCGAGCAGCCCCTGTTCGTCCCTGGTCCTTGTACCCAGCACCCAGCAGGAGCCTCGGGAAGGTGCAGCCATCGCGGGCACCGCGTAGCACCAAGGCACCGCGTCCTTCTGAGCCTTTCGGGGGAAAAAAGGTCTTAGCTAAGAGCCAGAAAGTCCTTGAGCATCAACAGCGGTGACGAGTGATTTCCCATGAAGATTAACCCATTTCTCAAGTCAGGAACGGCAGCCATCCCCTCTGCGCCGAGTGGCGTTTTGAGCGGATCCGAGTCCTTCCAACAAATGAAAAACTATCAGTAAACGGAAGCATTTTTAATGAAAACTGACCCAATTTTGAATGCCACTTCTCCTCACACCTCAGGAATAGGCTGTGCCAGAGTGTGAGTGAAATTAGGTCATCGTTGAACAAAGGTCATGAAAGAACATGAAAAGCTTTTCAATGGGAAACCCCAGTTTTTATGGCTTTTTGTGGAAATCCCCTCCCAAATAAAGTTACAAACAGAGTGACAAAAAAGTGCATGGAGCAAATCATCCCTGTGTTTACCCAGTATACCCAGTTGGGTACTGTTAAAAAATCCAGCTTGAACCAACTGCAGATTTCACCCCTCCTGAACTTGCAGTGAGTTTGGGGAAGAAAAAGAAAAGAACCTGACTTTTTTTCCTACTAAATCTTTGCATCCTTCGAACCTGGCTGTTGCTGCCCTCTTACAGGGTGAGGATTTGGGTGTTCGTCCCGAGCGCCCCGGGGCAGAGCGAGGTGCCCGGCGCGGGCAGGGAGGGCTCGGCTCAGCCCAGCGCAGCAGCACATCCTCCCATCCCATTGCCTTTGCACTTAAAACACCCGCCTCGCTGAATCAAAGCCCTCTTACAGTAAATATACACTTCGCTTTCACAATCGCCATCTGATGATCTAATCCCTGCCCGTTTCCCTGGGAAGGGATTGCAGAGGCAGCTCCTTTCTGCAGAAAACCAGGGCGGATGAGCGCCAGATTTGGAATCATCGGGAAACATTTACAAATAAGTAAATAAAAGTGAAAGCTTGGGGTTAGGCTTGCTCAGGAAAGTTTTCCAAAGCGCAGAGGATAGTTGAGGGGGGCTGCTGTAGGATTAGGGCCCCCCAAAGCCCGCTCAAGCACAGACAAGGTGTGTGCGAGGGGAGCAGCAGCCTGAGAAATTTCTGTCTTTGGTTTTGGGAATGAGCTGGGGGACGAGGAGGCCTGATCCTGCCGCAGAGGCAGCCCTGCTCCATCGTTTGACTTGATTTTTAAAGTCTCCTGTGCCTGCGTGCGTACACGCACATATACACGTAGCTGCAAATGCAAAACTCGGTGCGTGTTTTCCCCTCACTCTTTAACAGAGGTTTGGGCTCGATTGCCTCTGGTTTGGGCGGTTGCTCAAGGTGCTGGTGGCGACTTCCCCGTCTGGTCTTGCAGGACCAGCTCACTCCTGCCGCTGCCCATCCCCGCTCCCGCATGGGCCGGATCCGGCGGCTGCCATCCCTTCCCCAGCCGCGGCACCTCTGCGGGGGCCGGGGAGCCCAGCCGCGGGCTGCCCCAGGGCTCGCGGCACCTCTCCCTCTTGTCCCCGAGCGCACGGGAGCTGCTCTGTGGCCCTGCTCGGGATCCCGGTGATGCTGCGGCGGCGTTACACCGGAGCCAGGCGGCGGAGGAGCCCTCGGTGGGGGAAGCGGCGCGAGAAGCCGAACTCCGGCCCCAAACAAAGCGCTTTTGTGCTCCCGCCGGAGAGCGAGCGGGGATGGCTTCCTGCCGCCCCGCTTTTGGGGGCTGCTTCCCTCTTCTTCCATGTCCTCTCCTGCTGCCGGAGCACTGCACAGGCCAGATCCTGACCTCCAAACCCACATTTCCATCCGAGCGTATCGCAACCTCGGCACCGGCTGCTTCGCCGCCTTTCCCTCTCCTCCTCCTCCTCCCGGCCGCGCCGTTAGCATCCTCCCCGTGTAATTTTTAATGAATTGTCATCAGACCAAAGTAATCACCAGTCAGCAAAACTTAATTTTACAAAAAGACAAAAAGAGGCCTCGCTCTAATTGATGGAAAATTGGTCGTTTCTTGTCAGGTTATCGTTCATTTCCCGCCCGCTAATGACTCCGCTCCCGCCAGCCCTGCCCGGCCCCGGAGCCCGGCGAGCGTCACGGCCGCCCTGCGCAGCGGCCCCGGCAGCTCTCGCCCGAAGCCGAGCCGTTACGAAACCTGAGCTGCAGAGGAATATTTTCATTAATAAACTTTCAAAAGGCATGCAAGGGAAACTTTAAAAAGGAGCGAGGAAGAGAGACGATGTCCTGCCCGGCAGCCCCGGGGGAACCGGCAGGAGCGATGGGAAGCACTCGGCTGTTTTCATCCCAGCACACAAGCAAGCAGCGTCGATAAGAGAGAGCCGATTACATTTTTGGATGTAAAACAGCCTTTCTGTTTTAATCACCCAAGATGAGAGCCAGGTAAACGAGGCTGGAGCCCTGGTGCAGATCTGGCAGAGCTTTGCTGAATTTGTGGACTCCGACATCAGAACTGGCTTTTAATGGGTCTTGAACCAGATGCTGTCCCTTTATCACAATGTTCTTAGGATGGGGAAAAAAAGATGGATAATTTTCTTTCCCTTCAAATATTGGCAGCCCAAAGGAAAGCAGACCTGCCTCACACTGTCCCAACCACTGTTATTTACGGATCATATTGCAGTAGTGCCCAGGGACCCTGGTCTGGTCCCGTCTTGTTGGGTATCGTCTAAAACACACCCGTGGAGTACGTGGAGTCGCGTCCCTGGTGGGAGGCAGCCCCCCGCCTCCCCGTGCCGCTCCACGGGCTTGGTCTACACAGACTATTACGGTAATTTGATAAGCCAGCTCTTCGTGATATGAATCTTCGCCTTCGTTAAAGGGAGGAAAAAAAAAAACCACCACCATTGCATTTTGATGGCTCACAGGGACAGTTCATTAAGCAATCAACTCTTTTAATGAAATATTTCTTTGTTAAAATATTCATTGATCTGCCGCGGTTTTGCATGGAGAAAGGGAAGGACCGTGTCCCAAATGCTTTTCTGTTGAGTCTTCCCAAGCACGCACTTCAAACCGCGGGTTGTGCCCCGGCGTTGCAAACACGGTAATTCCCACCGCAGCCCTTGGCAGGGACCCTTCGGGGAGCCCGGCCGAGACCCGGGGCTGAAACAAGGATCTAGAGCTTTCGAGATATTTTTTCCCTGCTTTTATCACACTATTACACCTAATGATGGCTGAGGTTTTACGTACCAGCTCTGGGTCTTCTTTGGAGGAAGCAACGGGGGGATGTCGGGGTCGGCTCTGGTCTGGCTTGGGCAGAGCGGTTTGTGCCGCGGTGGCCGGGTGCCACGTGGGGACGTCGTGGCAGAGATGGGGGGAAAGTTGGGCCAAGAGTGAGCGGAAATGGGCAACTGTGGAGCAGGCAGAGCCGGCGGTGGTGGGCAGCGAGGGAAGAGGGGGGTCCCAAAGGGAGGGACTGGGTCTCCCAGCTGGGTGCGAGGGGACGGGGGACCCGTTTGCACCCGTGGGGCAGCACAGCAAAGGTTGTTTTACATCTTGCAGGGATTTGGCCAGATGCTCTGGCCCCGGTATAAGAGCAAGGAGGAGGGAGCTCAGAGAGCCAGGATGGAGAGCATTGGCAGAAGAAGAAAGAGAGGAGGGAAAAAAAATATATCAAAGAGTGAGAAATGAACAACTGCAGACAAAGCGCCAAATCTGGCCTCCCCCCTCCTTTCTCAAACCTTAGACCATGAGTAATCGCCGCCGCTCGGCACCGTGACGACTCAGACAAGTAGTCACCGCGTGCGGGTAAGCATCTCCCCGAAGGAAACAATGCAGACAAACACGGTGAGTGGTGAATGCAGACGTCCTGCTCTGGATGAGTAACGTTATTTGAAAAGCAGATAAATGAAAAAAAAAAAAGAGAAGAGGGGAAAGGGAAAAAAAAAAACAAAACCAAACCACGGCACATGCCAGTGGGGAGAAAGAAGCCAGGTGTCCGGTGTCTCCGTGTGCTGGTGGCACGGCACGGCACGGCACGGCACGTGGGCTTCCAAGCAGAGGGTACGGCTCTGTTGGGAATGCGGCGGCAGCCCGGGGCCAGGTCGGCGGGGAGGCTCCCATCAGCAGAGCGATCTGCGGCCCCTCCACTCGCAGGCTCCTTCCCCTCGAGCGCTGAGGCTTTGCAGGCACGGAGGAAAATTGGTCACTGTCTGGAGACCCCCCACGCCACATCCTTTTCTCCGTGTGTGGGAGCAGCACACCCAGGCGCCGGTGTTTTCACCTCTCCGCTGTCTCTCCTTTAACCATTAGCTTCAGCTCACTAAAACCGAGCTGAGCCCGGCCGGTCTGTCCCTCCTCTGTCTGTGCAAGTAGGGGAAACTGAGGCACGGCACAGCTGCAAGCCAGAGGGGCAACATTTCCCCCCACGTCCCCCCTCCGCAGCGGAGCCGCCAGCCCCCGCGGGTGTCAGGATCCCCCCTCCCCGGGGGGCTGCTCGCCTGGGGGGACGCCGCGGGGCTTCATGGCCGAGGACGACGGGGGGCACGCTGGCCGGGGCAGGGGGGAGCGATGCCAGACCCCCGGCAGACGGCAGCCTGTCGCTTTAAAAGGGAGCCAGGAGCCTCTCATCACTTACAGTAACTCGGTGCATCATTTCTTTGCCTTACGCAAGAGGCGAGCGGGGTCCAAGAGCTCGACGTCGGCCACGGCCCCGCCAGCACGTCCGGGCAAAGTCGGACTCCTCCGGGCACTCGGCGGCCTGCGAGCGTGGGCTGAGCAGGGCGTGCGGCCACGCCGGCATCTTCCCTCGAGGGCTCCGGGGGTCTCCTTGGGACCCCGGCTTTGCCAGCCCTGTGCTGGCTGTGGATGCAGCGCCCAGAGCTTGTCCTGAGGACTGATCCTGCACCCTTCTCCGCTCGCCCGCTGGTCGGTGCACCCCGCGGTGATGCCGGGAGGGTGCAAACGCTGCTGAGATGAACCCCGGGGTGGTTCAGCCCCGGACCCCGGGGGAGGCGAGGGAGCGGGGTGGAGGGCTGGGCGCCGGGCGCTGCCGGGCATCGCAGCTTCACAGGGTGCTGCAAGAACTGCATGAAAATGGCTGGGGTATTTTGGGTGGAAAAACCGCTTTTCTGCTCGTCTGTTGAAATTTCCACCTTGGAAGGGATGGGAATTTGGGGCTTAGCAGTGTCGACACACAGCTCCCTCCCAAAACACTACTCTGGAAGGGAAGAAGTAACTTTCTTCCCTTGTTCTCCCTATTTTCCCATTCCCAATTTTCTTCTTTCTCTTCTTTCCATTTTTTTTTTCTTTATTTTGCCTTGAAAGAAGGAGGAAGAGAATCCGAGACAAGGCAGGAAACAGAAGAGTTCAGGCGCTTGTTCACATCATCAAATACAGATTTTTCAAATGAACTTCTTCAGAAAAGTCAGGTTTTCTTCTTGAAGTTACTCATCCCATAGAAGTAAAAATAGAAAACAAATGAGCTTCAGCTCTTATGTTCTCCACCACCCATTTGCCAGAAATGGCCAATCCATAACCTGTGGCAAATGGGCTTTGGATCCGGCTCGCAGAGGATTTTCCTGGAAGCATGAGGATGCTGCCCAGTTCGGAGCTGCTTTGCCTTGAGTGGGATTTAGAACAAACCCAAATTGACCTTTGCCATGGAAGATTTCAGCTTTCTGTCAACATTACGACAAACTGAGGATGTTTCCATCCCAGGTACCAGGGGATCGAAAACCTTTGGTTGAAAATTTCCACTTTTTAAAGGTTTTCAATATTCTGGTTGGCAGAGCAGACCCTTTCTGGAGGAGAAAAAAAACAACTTTGCTAGGAAAAACTATTTCCTACAAATACGAGTTTGGGGATCGATTGCGGAGGCATAAGAGCAAGGATGAGCTTGGAAGAGCAGGAAGGTGTAATTTTCCTAGAAGAGACGACGGACGCTACGTGTGGGACCCGTCACTTACCCCACACTCACTCCTGGTCCTCCAGCCACGTGCATCAGTGCTTTATAACCAGACATTATGCAAAATGTTTAATCCAAGAGCTATAAATCCTGCTGCCTGTTATACCCTTTTGGAGACGATACACGCCCGAAGCTTTGCCTGTTGCAGAATAAAGGAAGTTTTTCCCTTCCTTTTCTCCCTCTCTCTCTCTCTTTTGGGAGTTTAGCGCTGTAGCGTGAGCACCCATGGTCCCTCTTGCTGTCGCCCTCCTGGGAATCTCCCGGCCGCCCCTGCAGCATCCCTGATGTCCCCGTGGCCATCGGCATTCCAGCTGTGGTAGGAGCAAGGTGGTCTCACGGAGCAGGGACCAAACCCTGGCGTGCAAGGTGCCGTACGAAACCCCGACCGCAGCCCGGTCAAGCCCTGTCTCCTCACCCAGATTCCTGCTCACTCCTATTTTTTTTTCCTGGCTGACACAGATGAACAAAGAGGGATCTTTGGGCCACGCTCAGTTCACAAACTCCCCTTGGTGGAAGGTTGCCCATGTCTTTTTGTGCAAATCCTTCCCGCTCAGATGCTATTCGATGTCTTCAAAGGGGCTATTCTTATGTTGAGAAAAGAGGGCAAGTGCAGGTTTGACGAGGCTCGTCACTCAGAGCTATATTTCACTCAGAAAAGTGCCAGTTTGGGATTAAAAAAATATATTCTGTTTTTCATAGGCTGATATTTGGGTGAATAACTCATAAAGTCAGAACACGGTTTCAGGGAACAAATTCAGGGAGGCAAATGGGAAAATACATTTTTTATGTATTAGGAGGGAAATAAAACTCCTTGAACCCACAAAAATGCCTGAAGAGAATCGTCTCGGCCGAGCCAGGGGCAGGCAGCGACTCGCGGGGCCTCCGTTCGGCTGCTGGGGGTCGAGGCTCCCCCGGGAGGGACGGTGGGGCAGGGGAGGGCATCGAATCTCTGCGGGGCTGCCCTGCCTCTGGGGAGCAAACGCATCGCACCCGTCTCAGAGCTACTAAATCTTCACGGGTTTGCAATGTGCCAGGAGGGATCCGGTCTGAGCTGGGGGGAATCGAAGGTGCTCCACTTCCCAGGTGGCACCCAGCCCTGAAGTGGGTTGGGGTGTCCCATATTTCCAAATCCTGAGCACAGAAAGGGCTCTCAACACTTTCGCCCTTTCTAACGCCTGCTTTAAAATTTCCCTTTTGAGCAAATAAATAGCTAAATAAAGGAAAAAATGCCTTCGCAACGGCGGCTGCAGGGTCCCGGGAGATGGCAGGCCTGAGGTCCCTGAGGAAGATCCCGTGGACGATGCTCAGCCAGCCCTGGCTGCGGATCCAAGGGATCGCCCGGTTGCCTTCCCGCTGCAAATCCGCCGGGGCTGCCGGCAGAGGCCGGAGGACGACCGGGAGGGGAAGGTTTGTGCCACGCCACGAATGCCAGGCTGGTGTTTGCGGGGTGCGGAGCATGGTGCTGCCCACCAGCCCGGCTGGCAGGGGGCTGCCTGCTCCCGGCCCGACCCTTGCAGGAAATCCCCTGCCTGCGATGGCGAAAACACTGCCGAAGCCAGGGAGCACGGAGAGGGCTGGCTAGAGGTTTTTTCATCTGGTTTTTCATTGCAAGGGAGAGGGGAAAGCGGTCCCTCCCCGAAGGAAAGTCTGCTGGCAAGAAGCGGAGCCCTCCCCTGCCCGCAGCGCCGGGGCCGGTGCACCGCGCTTCCGAAAAACGGGTCCTGGGGGGCCTCTTCCAAGAAAGTCGGCTCCTGCCACCGGGACCTGATTCTGCAGAAGTGGGTGTGCAGCAAACGCTCATCTGATGGGAGCCCCAGAGCTGCCTGAAAACAAGCCGAGCCCTCCGGAAAATCCCAGGCCTCCGAAAGGGTTGGGTTAAGACCTGAGTTTAAGGCTAGGCGCAGCCTAGGAGCCAGTCCAGCGCTCGCAGTGCTCCCAGCCAGCCCTGCCCCCATCCTTGTCCTGTCTGTCCCCTCGAGGGAAGATTTTTTGGGGGACAAAACTGATGGGTTTGCTGGGATTTTTGCTCAGGCCACGAGAGCTTGTACCTGGGCGGGAACCAGCTTTTCCATCACACAGAAATTCCCGGATACAGCCTTTTCATTCAAGAAAAGATTATTTTTTTAAAAACAGTTTTCCTGTAAAAAATGAAATTATAGGGAAAAAAAATCCAGGTGGGTTGAAATACTTTTTATGCCAGTTTCACCTTTTAAAACTATTTTATCTGTCCATAAAGTGGAAATTTCAAAAAAGCTGTTTTTGAAGTAAAAAAAGGAGAATGTAAGCGGTCACATTTTGGTGCTATGGAAACATACTGGCTTCGACACTTAGGAAAAACTTTATTTCACTCCTTCCACGTGAGATTTGGACTATCCGTCCCCAACCCGCGCAGGTCCCTGCGGTGGGAACGTCGCCTCCCAAACTGCTGCTCCGAGCCAGCCTTAGCAACAAGGCCGGAGCACCAAGCCCTCCTCCGCATCTCCCCGACCTGCTCAGAGGTGGCCCCAGCGCCCGGGTGATGGTTTGGGTCCAGCACCCTGATGGGGGCTCTGCTCCCCCAAGGGCTCTGGGGACCCTCTCCCTGCCTGCAGGACAGGATGTCGGGGTGTAATAGAGCAGGGCTGGGGGCCTGTGGGGGTCACCAGCTCAGTACCTTGCTGTTCCCATCTGTAAAATGGGGTCAGTGACTCTGTCCCGCCTCTGCCCCGTGCACATCGTGGGTGGAGGCGTCCCCCCCCCAGCACCCCACAGCCCGCTCCCCCGTGCCTCAGTTTCCCTCCCGCCCCGCCCCAGCGCATCGCTTTGCCCCGGGGACCAAAAACCAATTAGCGCAGGCGTTAATGAGCAAAACGCGGAGGGGGAGAGGGGAAGAGACTGGGGCGCATCGCACTGGCGTGGGGGGGGGGAAGTACAGGGGGTGGGGACGCCCACCGCCCCCAAAAAAAAGGGCGGGCGGGGGGTGTGTGCCCCCCTCCCGCTCCCCACCCTCCGGCCGGGGGGAGGAGGAAGGGGGGGGCCGGGCGGGGAAAGCGGCTGCACCTGCTTTAGAGGAACTATGGTAGGGCGGCCGGCGCCCGCCCCGCGCCGCCGCGCCCGCGCCGCCGCCGCCGCCGCGCCGAGCCGGACCTGAGCGCGGCGCGCACGGCCCCGGCCCGGCCCCGGGCTGCCCGCGCTCCGCACGGCCCGGCGCCGCCCAGCAGCCGCAGCAGGGCGCCAGGGGCGGCGGCGCCGGTGCCCGGGAGCCCCCCCCCGCCATGCCGCGCCGCTCCTGAGCTCGCAGCCTCCGCCGCGGCCGCCCCGTCGAAGTTTGGGGAAGGGGGTGGGGGGGGTGGGGGGTGAGAGGCGGCGCGGCCGCATGCCCGCCGCGGACCCCGGCGCTCGGCGCGACCAGGTGGGTGAGAGCGGAGCGGGGCCGGGCGGGAGGGTCGGTGCGTGTCCCCGCTCCCCGCCACCGGCGCCCCCACGGGGGTGCGCGCAGCCCCCGCCCCGCCGCAGCTGCTGCCGGCGGAGGGGGATTTCGGGACGTCCCCCCCCGTCCCCATCCCCACCGGCAGGTGTGGGGCGGGCGGGGGGCGCCGGCCGTGTCCCCCCCCACCTCGGGAGCGCGGCGGGTCCGTCCCCCCGCGCTCGGCCGCGGCGCGCTCGGAAGTTTGTTGCGGCGCCCGGACAAAGGGAGCGGGGCCGGGGGCTCGGTGAGCCGGGGGGCGCGGGGTCCCGGGGAGGGGGGGCCGGGGCTCGGTGCGCACCGCGGTGGGGGGGGGGGTCCCAAGTGCGTGCGGGGTCCCCGCTGCGCCCCCGGCTCGGTGCGCCCGGGGCAGCCCCGGCGGCGGGCGGGCGCGGGGGTCTCCCCCCCTCCACCCCCGAGGCGTTTCCCCGGCCGGCGGAGGGGGGGGGGCGGGCAGGGCAGCCCCCTTGGGGAGGGGGGGGGGGTCGGGCACCGGGAAACTCGCGCTGCCGCCGGGAGAGCCGCGCTGCCGGTGCCGGATCCAGACCTGCCTCTGCCCCGGCGCCGGGGGGTCCCGCAGCCCCAGGAGGGGGGGCTTCACACCGGGGGGGGGGGGGGGCACGGCCGCCCCTGCCCTGCTAGCCACCCCTGGGCTCCCTTTGTTGGTGCTTCCCATTTTTCCCCCCCCATCTTTCTTTCCTCCTCGGCAGTTTTCTTTTAATTCCAGCTGCTTGGGGGGGTTCGGGTGGGTTGTTTTTTTTTTTTTTCTCCCCTTTTTCCCCCCCTCCAATTGCATTTTAACTCAGCCCCGGCCCCGCCGTGCTGTGCCGAGGAGCAGCCCAGCGGGTGCGATTGCCTCCTTTGAGATAAATAAGTAAGTCAGCCCCAAGTTTTGAAATTGCTGGGAGAAGCAGCCACCGCCGTCAACCTGCAGCCAGACCGGCCGTCGCTCCAGCTGCGCCCTGGGAAATCCTCCGCCGTAGCTAAAATAATAACCCAAACTGCAAGGTGAGGGGAGAGGAGGACAAATGCACGGCTTCCGATGGAGCTGGAGGATATTCCCGAGAAATTCCCGCAGGTTTGGATTCCGAAGCGGGGGGGGTTACGGCAGCCGGCTGCGCGGCGAAGCCCTGCCCCGCGTTTCGCCCGTGCCTGCGTTTCACCCGGTTGCAAAGTTTGCGAGGCTTTGGTGTGTCTTTGTTTGAAAGGGGAGCGAGGTTGGGGCTGTTTTTCCAGGGGTTTTGGGGGGTCTTTATAAGCTCGACACGATGCCCGCTGCCTGCGGGAGGTCTCGGCGGGCTGGCTGGGACCCTGCCGGCAGCGGCTACTAATAATATCGGCAATAATAATGTGTTTGGAAAGAGGTTTTTATTATGGAGTTGTCGTCTTCTGGGAGTTCAGAAATTCCCGGGCAAATATCGTTTAACGAAGCTGGCGGCGGGTGGCTGGGAGCCCCGGATCAGCCTCTTTCATCCCGTTCCCACCCTGGTGTCCGCCTTCGTTGCGAGATGCTCTCCCAGCCCCGGCGCTGGCAAAGTTCAGATATTTCTATTCTTCCCTGATCCGTCTCCCTCGTCTGTGTGATAAACAAACGCGCCTCTGTCTCTTCTCCCCTCTCCCCCTCTCTCCCGCTAAAAAAGAAAGGCACTTCAGAAAGTGCTGCGTTAGCTGCAGATTGCTCTGAATATTTCTTTTGGTGGTAGGAAATCTGTTTTGAGTTGGCAGGCGCGTTTCGAAGGTGTGTATAGGAGAGAACAAGTGGAGTGTAATTGGTTTTTCTTTTTCCATTTGGGAGTGATTCTTTTTTTTTTTTTCCCCCCTTTAAAAAAAAAAAATAAGCGAAGGGCTGTCTCTCTCCCTCTCTCTCCTCCTGTGCACTTTTAAATACAAATAAAAATGTGCGTAGGGGAAAGCAGGAATAATTCACAGGCATCTGCAAACTCCACTTTGCTCGGAGTGGTGGTCGGGAAGCGCCCGCTTTGCAAACTTGCGCTGGGATTTTTTTTTTTTGCTATTCTTAATATAGTCCTAGAGGAATTTGTGTCCGAATTCCTCCCCGGGATCGCTCGTCGGCTTCGGGCAGCTCTTCCATCCCCATCGGTCTTGTGATACCCAGAGATTTGCCTTTTACCACACTCAGAACCAACTTAGCATCGGATTAAGACCTCACTTTTCCGCAAGCATTGTAAAGCTGTGGGGCATACAATAAAAATGTTATTAGTTTCTGTATTAAAAGGTTGGGTTGTTTTTAACCCAAACCAGAAGTAGGATTTACTTTTACAAATTTCTTCTTGTGTGTTAAAAATTTACACGAGAAATGTGTTACGCTGGAGAACAGGCATTTGATGTTAAATCAACCCAACATGTGCCTTGCGCAGGCGGTGTGACCCTGGTCCTTGTGTGTTTGCGTGGACGTGTTCCCTTTCATGCCTCCCCGTATTCTCAATTAAATATAGCGAAGTCTCAGGCTCTTGTGAAATCTTAACTCTTAATTTTTTTTTTTTTTTTAAATTCCTACCCCGCCTTAAAGTCCATCGAAAAATCCAACAAGCCCCCCGTGATGGGTAGATGGAGAAAATAATCAGATTTGGAAAATTTACCCAATTTCCCTGCTTTTTCTTTTTTTTTTTTTTTTTTTTTTTTTTTCCTTCCCCCCCCCCTCACGTCACTTGAACTGGGGAGGGAGGTGGGTGGAGGAGAAGGGACAAAATGTCCTGTGCAGAGCCGGGGAGCTTTTGTCAGGGCTGGGTGGCTCCTGCCTTTCTTCTGCCCTTTGTGGTGCCGGGGCTGGGGGCGAGGCGGGGGAGAGCCCTCCCGCTCCCTCCGCTTCAAATAATGCTCAGCACCTCCTGCTCCGAGATGCTCCCTGGGGTTTTTTATTTTTTAATTTTAATTTATTAGTTGTGGGTTGTGGGTTCCCCCACCCCAAGCTCCTTTAGCTGGCATGGGGACGGGGATGCCTCCGCTCCCAGCCCGGGTCGAGCATCGCTCCCGTGGTAAAAGCCAAATCGCTGCGAGAAACCGGCCCCGTCGCGAAGTTGGACTCGGTGGGGGGGAGAAGTGCGGGAGAACAGGATCGGCGTGGAAAATCCCCCCCTCCCCTTTAACCTGTGCACCCCGGGGATGCGTCACCCAGCGGGGTCGGGGGGGGTGGGGTGGTGGGTGCCCCCCGCTCGCCGGTTTGGGGAAGGGGCTAGGGAAGGAGGGTGCGATGGAGAGCGCCCGGGTGAGGGAGGGCTGGGACTTGGCTTGCAGGGGGGGGCAGAAGGCCGAGCAAAGACAGCGAAATGAAATAAAAGGCATTAAAGTTGCTGCTGGGGGTGGGCGGGAGGAGGCTGTTACTCAGCCCCGAAAGAAAAATAATATAAAAAATATCTGTAAACGCCATGTCCAGCCCCGGTCACCTCCGTGCCCTCCGGGAAGGATGGGTGACCGTGGGTTTTGGGTCCTCGTTGGAATGGGAAGAGCAGGGAGTGTTTTTAAAAAAAAAAAAAAAAAAAAAAAAAAATCTGTGCAATGTATAAAATCAAGTGACACTAAAATATCTACTCCGGGCCCTCGCCCTTTCTCTCCTAATAACCCGGCAGGAATGCGAGTGCACTCAGTTGTGAAGTTGCTGCCCGGAGATCCCGGGAGCTTTTCTTTTCTGTGGCCGGAGAGGGGGATGCTTTGAGTCTGCTGATGTTTGTGTCTCGCCGCGGGGCTGGGGGAAAGGGGGGTGGCAAGGCGCTGGCTTTCAGGTTCTTCTCTCCTTTTATTTTTTTGGTTTTTTTTTATTTTTCCCCCCCTTTCCTCTTTTCTTGTTGGTCCGGCGGGGAGGGTGGAAGGGGGGAGCGAGGCCGGAGGAGGAGAGGTGCGGTGCTGGGTTTGCTTTTGTAGCAGCAAGGTGGGGGGCGAGCTGTGCCCCCGGCCGGGGCCGGGGCTCATTTCTCCAACCGGAGAAAGGCGGGAGAGCCCGGAGGTCCCCGGCTTTTCTTTTGCTCCTTTAAAAGTAATGCACGTTTACGGCTCTTTGCGTCGCGTTTCCCGCTGCAGAGGGGGGTTTGGTAGCCTGAAGTATTTGGGGAAATTCTCCTATTTATGGAAGGGAGAGCTGGGGCGGTTTTCCCCCCTTCGTCCCCCCTTCCCCGCGGTGGTTTTGGGGCACGGGAGAGCCCCTGGGCTGTGGCTGGCGGGCGGTTTGTGGAGGTCTCGAGGGGATGCCCCCCTGGCGTCTCATGGGGTTTGGGGGGGTCCCACCTCCTCCTCGGGGGCGATCCCGGGTTTATCCTCTCCGTTCTGCACCGGGGGCTCCCGCAATGACCCCGCCGCCGCCTCGGCGTCACCTGCCGCTTCTGGAAGTGGAAACTTGAAATTTCCTGTCCCGTCCTCTTTGATTTCCAGCTCCTCCGTTACGCGGGGCAGGGGGGCACCTCGCAAACCTGGCTGGGGGGGGCTCGGTCCTGCCCCGGGGGGGACACGCCGTGGGCATCTTCCCACAGGGACGAGCTCTGCGTTAGCAGGAGAGGGAGGGGGAAAAAGGGGGAAAATAAAACTGCAAAAGCACTTGGAAACCCAGTGTTCGCCTCAGAAGATGTAAAAAAAAAAAAATCCTCCGCGTGCCACTTCTGGAGACCCCGACGCACCCGAGAGGAACGCGGGGGTGGCTGCTCGCTTGAAAATAAAACCGGGGGCCGTGACATCGGGTTTGCAGTGAGTTGCCGTCGGTGTGGCCCCGCGGGCTGGCCCTGCTTGCCCCTCCGAGCAGCCGCGGGGCTTTGGCCGGTAAAGCTCGCTCCTCTGCCAGCTGGTGGGAGCGCAGCGTGGGGAAGGACTCGCACCCATTTTATCATCTTGCAAAACCTTCCCCCTCCCCCTGCTCGCTGTGCTGCACCTTTTAAAGTCAAATATAACTTGCAGGTCAGGATGGGGCTGGGCGCAGCTTGAAAAACTTCCTAATTCTTTATTTTTTTTCCCCCCCCCCCTGCTGCAAGTGTTCGTTGTATGAAATACAGCAAAGACGCTGCTTGAGGTTTTTTTTTTTTTTAAACTTTTCCTAATTTAAACCCCTTTTGGCAATCGTATAGGCAAGTCTCTATGCTAAAACATGTTGCTGGTAATCAGACTGCCCGTGACAAAAACGTGTTTGCAAGTGGAACGGCATCAGGGAAAGGGAAGAACTAAGAGGCAGAAGCAGCGGAGGAGGAGAGCTGCTCCCTTCGGAGGTCGGCAATGCGATGCTGCGGAGGAAAACGCAACCCGTCCGTCCGCCACGCTTTATTTTATAAAGATCCTGCTGGAGGAGAGATTAGATCTGGGGATGGGGCTGGCGGGAGGTCGTTAAGGGATTACGATGCAGACGTGGGCATGGGGCTGGTACCCGGATACCCGGGCAAACGAGCCCGGCGTGTGCGAAGCGCTTGGCGCGGGGAGTCGGGATCCTCTTCTTCTTTTTTTTTTTTTTTTTTTTAAAAGGGAAAAAAAAAGCCTGTGTTTGCAATCTGCTCCGCCGAGAGTGAAGCGAGCTGGTGTCGGCGTTCGCCGGCCCCAGGCGACACTTGCCGCCCGGCTCTCGTGCCCTGGCAAGTTGGCAAAAAGTCTTTTGTGGCGTGCTCTGGTGGAAACTCTGCTCCTGCGCCGCCGTCGCCGGGTCCGGATTAGCAGCAAAAACACGCTTATTTTGTAGCAAAATAGGGAGCGGAGGGTGGTTGTGGGAGGAAATTTCTCCTGTTCCGAGGGCTCGGCTCTGCCGGGGGCTCCTGGGTGTGTTTATCGGAAGCGAAAGGTGCAGTAATAAAACTTTTTTTTGGAAGATTACTTTCAAAACTCTGGAAAGGTGCGAAAAAAAGTTCTTTTTAAGGTACTAGAGGAGGGAAAAAAATCCCATGGAGGGGCCCCGGTTTGGAGGTGATTTGGAAGCTGTTTATTCTGCCTCATTGGCAAACCTCCTCCACGTGACCGGCTTCCGTGGGGAGCTGGCACCGGCCGGCCGGGAAGCCGCGGACGGGGCTGGGGAGCGCCGGGATGGTCCCGGGGCTGGCAGGGAGCAGGGGAGCTGCGGCCCCCCAGGGAGGAGGAGGAGGAGGAAGACCCCCGAGCGATGGGTACGTGCTCTGTGTGTGTGGTGCGGGCTGCTTGGCGGCTCCCGAGGCTGGGGGAGATGCCGTTCCCGGGGGTGTTTTTGCTCGGGCACCGATGCTCCCGTTTAAACAACCGCGGGGCTGCAGGGGGGCCGCGGCAGGGATCGGCCGGGATGAGCCGCTCGCCTGGAGCGGGCGGTGTTGAAACAACTTATTTCAACACACCTCCGCCGGGTCGGAGCTGGGTTTATCTAGTGGGATTTAAGTGCGCCGAGGCTAATAAAGGCATAAAACACCAACGGTGCCGGCCGGGGCAGCGAGTGCTTCCCGCGCACTTGGGCAGGGCTGGCCGAGCATCGCACCGCGCAGTCGCCTCGGGGGCCGGGAGCCGTCGAAGCCCTGACCCTGAACCCTCCGGCCCTTCGCTTGCTTCCTCCGAGTCTCAGTTTATTCCGCAAACCGTAGATTTTTGGTGAGTGTTTTCTCCTTGTCTGCTTATTGTGAATCTGCGAGCCGGGGACTGTCCTGTATCTGTTCACCCGTAGCGAGATCTGGACGGGGACCACCTAGGAGAAGCCGTCACGGGCTTGGTAAAAGATGTCTTGAGCCTTAGACAAGAGGGACGGTGGAGGAAGGCTCGAGGTGGGTTGCTTAATGCAAAACGTAAGGCCAGAACTTGCGCTCGTGAGCGAAGGATGTGCTGGGATCCCGTCTACCCAGGGAGGTCCCCTCCTCCTGGTGACCCCTCAGCTTTGCTTCTCTGCCCGCAAGTTGTCCGCTGCGGCCCGCGAGTGGGAATGCGTTTGCCCAGTGACTTTTGGCCAGTGCTTCTTGGCCCCGCGGGCGGCTCGCTCGTGCGCTGGAGCTCGCGCTGGGCTCGCGGCTCGGTTGGGTGCCACCCGTCACGTGCCGGGGTCACGGCGCGTCGGTTGGGTTGGTCACCGTGGGATGGGGTTTCCGGCACGGGCGATCCCGCTTTGGCCACGCGGTCCTGGGTGCTGCTGGGAGGATGCTCCTGGTTGCAGGACTGTCCCCAAACCCCACTGGGACATGAGGCTTCGGGGGTGCCTTGGCTCCTGGCTTGCTCGGTGCCTTCACCCCCAGCTCCCGGGGGATGGAAACGCCTGGCCGGGATGGCGGAGGGGGGGACAGGGGACGTCTCGCCGCCTCCTGGGGCGGGGGGAAAGTGCCCCAGTGCAGCACTGGCAAAAGGCTCTGGGGCTGTTTGGGGCTGGGGGTGGTCACGAGGGTGTTGGAGGAGCCGGCCCCTGGGCAGGGGATGAGTTAGGGCAAGAGATACCTGGCAGAGATGAAGTTTCTTCTTGAGCATCGGGAGTTTTTGGCTGAAGTGGTTTGGGCAGGAGTGGTGGGCAGAGACCTTGGATTGGGGAGGGAAAAACCTTCTCCCATGACCTGGGGCTTCCCGTATGGTGGCCTGTCCCCTCTGGGTGCCACTGGCCAGGCTGTGTCCTGGCAGCCACCTTGTCACAGAGCTGTGTGGCACCGGGAGCCCTTTTGCAAGGGCTGGGGAAGCGCGCCCCAAAACTCGCTGCTCTTAAGCATGGTGTGGGAGCAGCGCAGGATCTCGGTGCCTTGAGCAAAACCAAAATGCCCTTTAACAACTCACAATTTTTTTTGTTTTGTTTTGTTTTGTTTTTGGACATCTCCCCCCTTCTCCCTCGGGAGCTCCGTGCAAGGCGCCAACACTGCTGAGCATCCTGTGGCCCCGCATCCCTGGCCCGGCTCCCAGCTGGGAGAGAGGCAGGAGGAGGTGGTGAGATGCTTTGTGCCACCGAGGGGGTGTCCCGGTGGGTGGCCGTCACCCAGCGAGCTGGGTCCTTCCTCCAGGGTCCAAAGTCCCCCAGCCGATCCCTCCTGGATGCGGCCAGACCTGACGGCGGGAGGGAAATTCCCCGGAGCGTGGTGTAACTCGGATCTGGAATACAAATACGGCATCATTGGGCCTATTAAAAAACAGAAGAAGGAGGTAAAATAAAGGGGGGAGAGTGTCCCATAACTTTTGTGGCAGGAAATGTGGATTTTGAAAATGTGCTGTGCCAGGCATAGCTGCAAAAACCCTTATTTTGTGGAGATGGATTCGGGGGGGGCGAAGCCGTGCTTTTATAAAGTGCCGTCTCCAGCTTTGCCCTTCTCTGGGGTTGTTTCCAAAGTATTTACGCTTTCTCCTTTTATTCCCCGTCCTGCTTTCCGCGCAGTGAAGTCGCTTCCCGACCGGAGCGGTGCCACTTTTATTCTGCATTTCTGCAGCGGGGTCCCGGTGGGATGTGGTTTGGTTTGGGGTCCCCCTCCCCATCTCCCGCTCGTGTTGCTGTGCCCTGCGCTCGGCTTCAGCTCTGCCGGGGTTTGGGGAGCCGGGCTGCGACCGCGCCGCCTGGCACAGATGTTCGCCGTTAATAAATTAATACCTCAAAATCGACATGATTTCTCATTTGGAAAACAAAAGGGGTGTTTGTCCCCTGCTATGCAGGTAAATCTGGGGCTGGGGGGAGGAGGAGGAGGGTGCTGCTGTGCGTCCCATCGCTCCCAGTTTGTCTCTCGGCACCTGCAGACTGGGGCACTCCTTGCTCCTGCCCCCCCAGCGGGTCCCATCCCTCTGACCCCCCCTGGCACTGGGGGTGGTGGGTTTGTAGGGTGCTGCTTGCAGGGGGGTTCTGGGTTTGACAGCGGAGCCGTCGCCCCCCCCCGCCCCGTGCAGGTGCAGGTGCAGGGCGAGATGCAGGTGAAGGAGAGGAGCGGGCAGGCTGGGATGCGTGCGGCCGGATCCTGCACCCGTGCACACCTGGCTGGGGCCGGAGCTGTCCTGGTTTCTGCAGAAGATCCCAATGGATGGGGGTAAAACCACCGAAAGCACTCGCTGAGCGAGGTACCCCGGGAAAGGCTCCGAAGCCTCTGGGTGCTGGTGCTTTGGGCGTGGGGTCCCCTCTGTCCTCGGAGCTGGGCTCGGTCGCCTCCTGGGAAGGGGTCAAGATCGGGTGCTCCCTCCTCGGGTGCCTGCAAAACTCCGGCAGATCCCACGTTACATCAACGGGGGGTTCGGGTGGTGGTTTTGCACATCGCGCCCGGCTGATGGAGCCCCAGGGATTGCTCAGGAGGGTTGGGGGGGCATGCGAGGGGGGAGGGAAACGGTCCCCGACGTGCACCGGGTGCAGGGGGACCTGGATGTGGTTTTCCTCGCTTTCTGGCCCCTCTACGCAGGGTTTCTGGCCGGGGCAGGGACGTGGGGGCTGCAGAGCGTAGGGCATCGCTGCTGGGTACAGGGTGGGTGAGCAAGTGCCAGCCCCCAGGTGCCCCTCGGTCTTGTCCAGCCTGCGGTCTCGGGGAAAACCTGCCCAAATTTGGGGTTTGTTGTGGATGTTGGGGAGGGGAGATGCCCAGTCAATGCGCTTCCGAGAGAAACAGGTAAAGGAAAATGTCCTAAAATCCGTCCCGGCGAGGGGTGGGGGTGCGAGCCTGCTGGAGAAATCCTGGTAAGGGATTTCCAGGCAAACTCCGCTCCCGTGGCGCGACACGAGGGTCGTTTCATCCCTCTTTTGCCGTAGCGACAGGCGGAAGATTTGTGCTGAAATTTGGGTCTGAGTTTCCCCGGCTCCTCCGCTCGCCCTGGCAGCAGTGTTGGGGGCTGCGGGGACCAGCCCGGCTCCTTTTAACGGGACGGATCCCCGGGGCCGGGTGCTGCCTGCCCTGAAGGATGCTCAGGACCCTCCGGATGAGGCGGACAAGTCGGGGTCGGTGCGGCTCTATTCGGGTTATTTATGCTTCTCCTTTTAAACCAGGTTTTTATTTATACCTGGCGTGGCAGAGTCTGCTTTTAGGACCTGTTTCAAAATCCCTTGAAGTCTTTCCCTTGATGCTGGTGGGCTCAGGCCCTGAACAAATGTCCTTTTCCCTGGGAAGTGGAGCCGCGGCTCCGAATCTGGGTCAAACTTCGGGGCTGTCGGAGCAGCCCCGTCCACGCAGCAAATGCCACCTTGTTCCCGCACCGCGCAGGTATCGCGCCCGTGCCGACACCGGCACCGCCAGCCGTGCGGCTGGGCAAAAGCAGTGCTGGGGCGATTTTCCCCTGAGTTATAGAGCTGGTGGTTTTAAAATACTCTCTGATGAAAAGGCCAGTCCATTTAGAAATGCAGGGAGATGGAGTTTAACGGGCGAGGGGGCTCATTTGGGGATTGATGCTTTGGGGGGGGTTGGTGCCAGCCGGCCACTTGTGTCCCCGCCGCAGTGGGGAACATCGGTGCTGCTGAATTCCCAGCCGTAGATTTGGGCTGCTGCGGGAGGAGATGGCGGCCGTGCCCGTCTGGGAGAGGGACGGAGGGACAGACCCCCGTCCTCTGCCCGCAGAGGGGACGTGCATCTCCTTTCATTGCAGGATTGGTCCTTTCCGATCACAGCAGAGATCTCCGCTGGTCCTCGCTGTTGCAGATACAAATGCTCCGGGAATCTGCTGGGGCTGGGAACGAGCAGGGAGTCACTAGTTTTAGCCGGAGGTTTAAAATAATAATTGATGTTTTAAAATTCCTGGCAGCGGGCAGGAGCTGTTGTCTGCGTTGGGGCTGGCCAGGGGCGCGGGGCCGGGGCTGCTGGCGCGGGCAGGTACCGGGGGCTCGTGGACCGGGCAGGGGGGTGGGTTGTGTCCCTGGGGGAGTTGGTGACCCGGACTGCGTCCACTTCGTGTCTTGCCTGATGCTCTGTCCTGGTGTCGCTGCCTTCCCTCACCGTGATGTGATGACTTTTGGTCAGGGGAGGAAGGGGGATGTCCCCTGGGTTGGTGCCCTGCCTGGGGTGGCCAGGGACGGACCCCGTGGCACCGGTCGTCACGGAGCGCTCGCTTCCCGCCCGGGGGGATGCGCTTTGGGGACAGGGGCAGAGGTTGTCTGTGACCCTGTCTCAGCGGGAGAAGCGGAAAGATGATGTGACCTGATTGCGGAGGAGCGGCGCCGGCGGGGAGCCCGAGCCATGGTGCAGCTGCGGTGCGGCTTGCGCCGAAGCTTGCCGTGTGGGCACCCAGCCCGAGGTGGGCACCCTCGCCTGCGACCCTGTGCGAGAGCCCGTGGACGCCCGCAGCTACGCGGTGCCCTGGGCTGGGGGGTTCTGGGTTCCCCACTAAAGAAAGCAGCTTGCGATGCTGCTGCGGTTCCCATCAGCTGGCGGTGAGTCCTCCCCGGTTAGGGGGGCACGTCGGGAGCTGGCTGGGTACTGGGTACCTTGAGCCCCTTTCTATCCCGGCACCCATGGGTGCTCGTGGGGCCCCCGGGACTTGGCAGCCAAGAGCTGCGGGCCTGGGCGAGGTGCGGGGTGTTACAGCTTGCCATTGGTGAATCATAAACTAATATTTTAAAGAATGAGGATTATTTTTAAGAGGGGGGGGAACCCCACAATTTTTCAGGCGTGCTTTGCAGTGAGGATGTATCTGACACCACGTTAACGGTAATAACAACGGATTTGCGTGGTGCTGGCTGTCCCACGCCAGCGGGAAGGAACCGGTGGCTCCCTTGGCCACTGCAGCACGGCCGCTTCTGGCCTGGAGCATCAGCAGCCGCCCGCGTGCTGCCCTTGGGTGTCGTTGCACCCTGAAGCTGGGCTTGTTCGGGGATCTCGCTGTCCTCGGGAGGAAGCGTCGCCCGCTGCCTGGGACGAGCAGGGATTGAGGAGGCGCAGATCACCTCGATTCACTTCATCTGTCCCAATCTATAAAGCAGGGATGTGCTGCCCAGATTCGGGAAGATGCTGTGTCCTGATGTGCAGTCTGGTAAGAGCCGAGCTCTGGGGATGCACAGGGCTCGGGAGCCTGGATGGATCGGCATGGCCTGGGAATGTCGTGGGTGACACCAAAGTGATGCTGCGGGAGCAGATCCCCTTCCCGCGCTGCCGGGCTGGCAGCGGTCCAGAGGGATGCTGAAACGGCGGAGGTGTGCTGCCATCCCGCCGGGAGCGGAGGGGAGAAGCTCTCGCTGCATCTGCAGCCGTGGGCGAAGCGTCGCCCTCCCGGACTCCCTGGCGAAGGGTGCTGGAGCGGGATGCTCTCCCTGGGAAGAGGACGTGGCGGCTGCACGTGGCTCATCCGGGTCACCCGGAGAAGGAGCACGAGAGACCCTGGCGATCTCTTGGCTTTGGCACAGGGTCTGCGTGGGGAAATGCTTCCCCTGGCCGGAGGGATGCTCCGTGCCTCTCCGCTGAGCCTTGCCCTCTTCCCGAGCACCCGAAATACTAAATGCACCTTCCCGATGCCCTGTGCGGGCGCTGTGGCCTTGCAGCCACCCATCACCATTCCCGGTGCGAGACCCTGGGACAGCCCGGTCTCTTTGCTGAGCACGCCGCTTCCCAACTTTTAAGAAAGCACCGGAGATATTGCTGGTGTTATTCCAGTCGCTGCTCTAAGCAGAGATGTCGGGGCTGTCGGGAGACGTGTTTGTCTTCGGGGCTGCGGTTTGCTCCGTGCGGGTGCCGAGGCTGCTGTGGGGGTGCCGGGCGCCCGGGCAGACCGGGAGACGTTGGGTCCGTGCGAGATGGAGCCGAGCTGTGCAGAAATAAAATCAGGAAGGTTATTTGAAAGTGCCGAGACCGGCTCTGGCGGTGGTTGCAAGACGGAGACGACCTCGGGTCATGCTTGCCGCTGATTTGGATGCAAAAAAATGGACTTCAGACCAGGAGTTTGAAAATGCCCAAGGATAGTTCTCCCCCCCACAGCCTTTTTTCTTCTCCCTCCTCGTGAGCAGCATAATTTCTGGATGGAAACCAGCCTTCTTCCTCCGTAGAAATGGGATTTGCAGTGGAAAGCATCAATGTCCAGCAGGGAACGCATTGAACAGAGCGTTTTCAGGATGAATTTTTGCACAAACATGACGGAGTCTGGGAAAACTTGCAGCATCCCGAGTTCCTCCTCCTGTCCGATAGGCACCGTGACTTTTTTTCCCTCCCCTCTGGATTATTTAAAGGCCAGAAGAGACTTTTAGCAACCTCCCGTCTGACTTCATGCAAACTCAGCTGGAAGATTTCAGGCTCTGGCACGGAGCAAGCGCACAGGGGCTCATGTCCCAGTGCTGCGTCCCAGGGGGCCGGAGGCATCGCTCACGCCGATGGCCCCGCCGTCGCTCCTCGTCCTGGTCCGCTTTGTCCCTCACCTGCTCCAGGTCATTTTCTTCCTCCCCGGCTCTGCCCTCGCCCTTTGCAGCCTCCCCTGAAGGGCCGGGGGAGCTCCTGCAGCTTGGTTTTATTGTTATTTAAGAGCTTCCCCCATACACACACCCTTGCTGGGAGCCTTCCTCCACCCCAGCGCTGCCTTTACCGTTCCCAGGGCTGCCGGGTGTCACGGGGTGGCGGGCACCTTCCTCCTGGGCGAGTTGGGACGCTTCCTCCTCTTCCTCGGCTCGCGTGGGGCAATGCCCTTCGTGGCTCTATCCGAGAGGAAAAGCCCTCCTCTTCCTCAGGCGCCCGAGGCTCCTGTAGGCGGGTGCCTCGACGGGGACACCGGTGAGCACGGGATCACGTTCAGGCTGTCTGTGTGCAAAAGGCAGGGAGGTGATTTTGCACGTGCGTGGCGTGTTGCGTGTGCAAGGCGTGTTGCGTGTGCAGGGCGTGTTGCGTGTGCCCCTGGTGGGCTTGGAGCTCTGCCGCTGGTGGGGTGCTGCAGCAGAAAGGCTGGATGAGATGTGCGCGGTGGGTGCGTATCCCCGCTGCCTGTGTTGCTGATGGGGTAAAAAATAATTGTGCGAGCTGGGCATCGGGCACGTGGGCAGAGACTTAAACCAGAGTCGGGATTTACAGGGAGGTGCTGGAGGAGCCTTTGCGAAATGCTGGTGCGATGCCGGCCGTGTCCCGGCGGCTGGCGGGGACGGACCTGGCCGCTGGCGCTGGGCTGCGGAGCGATGCCCTGGACCTCGCCGGGGCTGCGGGCTGGGCAGCGGCGTCCCTGCGTGCACAGGCGTGTGTGTGTGCGTGCACAGGCGTGTGTGTGTCTGTGTGTGCACAGGCGTGTGTGTGTCCGTGCGTGCACAAGCGTGTGTCCGTGCGTGCACAGGCGTGTGTGTGTCCGTGCGTGCACAGGCGTGTGTGTGTCCGTGCGTGCACAGGCGTGTGTCCGTGCGTGCACAGGCGTGTGTCCGTGCGTGCACAGGCGCGTGTGTGTCCGTGCGTGCACAGGCGTGTGTGTGTCCGTGCGTGCACAGATGTGTGTGTGTGCACACACGTGCATCGCGGTCCATACCACTGTGCTGGTCCCTGCAACCGCTGCCTTCGGGCTCGAGCTCCGCGTTGGCCGCAGGCGCATCCCGTGCCACACCAGCGGTGGGAGGTGCTTTTAATTATTTTAATAGGATTTTGAGGGGGGAGCGTGTTTGTGCTGAAAATCCCCCGTATCTTAAAAACCTCGTCCCATGTGGAAGTGCAGAGCGGCTCTTGACAGCGAGTTGTGCGCGTTGGGAAATCACACGTTCTTCCTCCTGGGCTGTTTTTTTTTTTTTTTCCCTGGGAGTTTGGAGTATTTTTTTGTTCCTTATGAATTTTTTTCCCCACCCTATTCATTATCATTTTTGTTAATTAGATTGTGATGGGGAATGGTCTCTATTCAGAAGAAAAACCTCTGAGATATGTTTTTACAAGTGCGTGTGCGTTTTGGGGCTGGGGGGGAGAGCAAAGATGTTTGAAAGAAATAATTTTAAAAATAATTTCTTCATAAAGCTCTTTAAAAAGAAAAACCCAGGTCCCCTTCCCCCACCACGGCCACCTCCCCTCAGCCCCCCCTAATTAAACGATTTGAATTTTCACGTTAACCGCTTGGTGCTTCCTCGGCGCCTCAGATGATTAGAAAGGGATATTCATTTATGCCTTTTAAACGCCGCCCCGATTAAAATCAGAGAGATTTTTTCCTTCATCAAAATCTAACATCCTTGAAAAATTAATTTGATGCCTCTTGTTATCAATTAATTGAATCTCGTTGGGAGAGAGGCTTGTACGGCGGGTGGTTGGAGCTGGCCCTTCTGTTCTTAGTTGCTTTCCCCCCTCTCTTCTCCCTTCTGCTGCTGCTTCCAAACACTGTGACATTATAAAACTCTGCCTTTTTTTTTTTTAATATATTATTTTTACTCATCTCATAAAATAAAATAAATGAATAAAACTTGGTCTCTCTTCCCACCCTCCTCCCCCCTTCCCTTGAGTTCCTCTTGTATGAAAGACCCTTTTTTTCCTTCCTTTCTCTCATCCCTCTTTCCTATAACTTCCGAGGCAGGGGAGAGAAAGAAAGTTGGGGCTTTAGCAATTTCTCGGCGTAGCAAAGCGGCCAGGGTCCGTCTTTCTTCCTTTCTTTAATGGGGGATATTGGATATTTCATTTGAATCTCCCTCTTTTCAATTAAAAGTGCACAGCTCCTTCTCTTAAAGCCGCTCTATTCTCCTCCTCTGTCTCGGCAGCCGGCGAAGTGATTTTCCTTTCTTTAATATTTCAGCTCTTCCCCCGAGACGGGCTGCCTGCAGTTTTTTTTTTAATAGACTTTTTCTCCCTCTATTAAACTTTTCCAATCTTCATCCCTTTATTTTTTTTCCTTCCCACCTCTTTAAACAAAAAAAAAAAAAAAAAAGAGAGAGAGAGGAAAAGTTATAAAATTTGAAGAACTGGGTCATTCAGGAAGTTATTGAAATAACTTAAAAAATAGGCGTTCGCTTCACTTTTACTCTCCTTGGAGTGAATCTACCTGGTTACTTTTAGATCCAGACTCGTCCCTGGTGCCTTGTTTAGTTATGTCCTGTCGTGAATTTGGGGCTGGAGTCTTTGGGGGAGTTTGGCGATAACTTGAGTGGGTGCTGAGGGCGTCCCCGCTCGGGGATGGGTTTTGTTTTCCCCGAGGAATGAATCCGCGCCGGACACTCGCCGGTGCCCGTGGGGTGCTGGGGTAGGGGATGTAGGTGGGAGTTTTCTCCGTGGGCTCCCCACGGCTGGTGGGGGACGGATCCCCCCGGTCTGGTGCCCTGGGCAAGGGCTGATTTGATGGCAGGGCCAGCGGCGCAGGCGTCCCCCCCCTGTGCCACGCGCTGTCCCATCCATCCCGTCGCGGCGAGGGGGTTTTGCGCCAAGCGGGATTTGGGGTCCTACAGGAGAGAGACGCCGCTGCCTGTTCCCAGCCCTGCCTGTCCTCACTCGGGTGCTCCTCCGCTCCCATCTGGGTTACCGAGGATTTTGGGGGTGCTCTGTGGGGGAGACCCTGCCCCTGTGGGCGCGGGGGGCTGCAGGGCTGCGTCTGCGCTTCGGGGTGTTTTTCCTTTGAATTCCCATTTGGAAGACATTGGGCAGAAGGAAAGCAAATTTTTGGGGGGATGAGAAATGGGGGTGTGCTTTAACCTCCCTCCCTGCTGCCGGGGCTGGATCCTGGCACCGCAGCGGCAGGCGAAGCTCCACGGGGGCTTCCCGGAGCTGGGGCTTTGCCCCCCAGCCTGGCTCACTGCAGCGTGCATCCGCCCCGGCACGGATGCCGGACCCGCACCCCGACCCGCCGGGATGCCCCGGCACGGCGAACCGTGCTGGGTGCAGACCACCGGCACCCACCCAGCTGGCACCCACCGAGGGTGCTGCCCCCCACTCGGGGTCCCCCTGGGCCCACACATGCGGCTCCTGAGCAGCGAGGCAGGAGACCCCGTGCACCACGTCACTATTTAATTAGACGTCCCTGATTAACAAAACTTGGCGTTTGGCTTCCTCCTGCCCTCATCTTTCCTGGCTCCGAATCAATGGCTTTGATATGCTAATTAGGGAGTAATTTAATTTCAAAAGGCCGCAATTAACAAGGGTGTTGTGGACATGCTGTAGTTAAGCGCCGTAATCTAATTTGCATTAGTAACAAGCAGGGACTAATTAGAAGCTTAATTAGACACTTAGACGGCTCTTGTGTTTACTTTCTTAATGAGATGGAGTGGGGCTCTTTTTTTTTTTTTTTTTTTTTTAATCTTTTCAAGAGCGCAGCGAGGGAAGCGCAGGATGGAGCAGCAGCCCCGGCGCCCGCCACGTGCCCGGCACCGACCCAGCCCGCGTCCGGCCAGCCCCGCATCCCCGCCGGAAGGGGTTTTATTTTCCTTGAAGCTTGGCAGGGAATGGGAGCGGTGCCAGCCAGCCAGCGGCGTCTCCGGGGATGCCACGGGTCCCTGTGCGGGCTGGCTCGCTGGGGCGGAGGATCTCCCGGGGGGCTGGCTGTGTTTTGGGTGTCCTCGCTGCTGCGTGGGTGCAAGCTGCGGAGAGCAAAGGGTGCTCCGAGGGAGGCGAGTTTCGGAGAGGCAGGTGGGCTCGCCAGGACCCAAGCAGGAGTAGTGCCACGTCCCGCTGACCGGCACAGTGCCAGCGGTTTATCCCATCGGCAGTGCTCACGCTTCCGGGTGCGCTCCCGGCTCTTCGAGTGAGATGACCCACCTTTTTGGGGAGAAAAACCTCACTGTGGTTGTTCTCGCTTGATTTCTGTGTAGCGGCAAATGCTTTCTGCTGCCTGACGGTCGCCGGTGCCTGCGAGCGTGGCCGGGGCGGCGAAGGCATGGCGGCGGGCAGGTGAGGAGAGCCGCAGGGGTAAAGGTCTGCCCGCCCGCGAGGGCGAGCGCCCGGGGGTTGGTTCTTCCCAAAGAAGTTGCTGGGAGCGAGATGAAAGTGGGAGATGAAAGCGCCCAGAGGTGAGATCCCATTAAAGCTGTGCCCAGGCTTAGCCAGTCCTTGGTTCCTTAAATCTCTTCTAATTTACAGTAATGCTCTAGATTCGTTTCAGCTCCCCCAGACTTTTATTTTAATCCCCTTTCCACATTTCCATGTGTTTATGTGTTAATTAAAGGGTAAAAAGCCACTCTCGGAGCAATCCCGGCTGCTGCTTCTCTTCAAGCCAAAGCCTTTTAAGATTAGCGAGCCACTTCCTAAAGCCTGGCGGTGCCAGATCCAGACGGGCAGGTTGCTCAACTTTCCATAGCTCGGAGCAGATCCGGTGCCTGGGATCCAGCCTCCCCGAGCCCTCGTCTCCTTCCAGCCCTGCAGAGGAGCATCCCGCAGGACTTCCGACGGTTTTTGGGGGGGATTTGCTCGGTCCGTGCTCCTGCATCTTCTGCCGGTACCCGCAGAGGAGGCTGCCGGCACGCCTGGCTCCTGCCGCGGAGGGAGAGCCCTCGCCGTGCCGCGGGGCAGCCCCTGGCTCCCCTCGGGGTCTTGGCGAGGCTGGAGCTGGGAGGAAGGGTCTGGAAAAGCGCTTTGGGGCTGGGTATGGTGGCAAGGATGGAAAAAGCCTCATAAACGTAAGGTGTCACCCGTGCTGTCCCTTGCAAAATGTGATTCGGCGCCGGGGGCTTGCTCGGCTCATGGAGACGTCGGGGGGAGCGTTTTCCCCACCGGTGCTTCCCACTGCTCGTCCTCATCCCTCCTGGGTGGTGGTTTTGAGCTGGGGGTGCTCTTTGGGTTTGCACTGGGGGAAACTGAGGCCAAGGGGCACCAGCTGCTATCGGTGTGGGGATGGGGGCTTGAGGACAGGGACCCGCTGGCGGCGGGGAGGAGGTGCCCGTGATGCTGGGTCCGTACGCAGCCCCGGTCCTGCCGGCAGCCCGCGAAGGGCAGCCCAAAGTTACGGAGCCCCTGAGACCGCGGTATTGAGGATATTTAAAAATAGGAGAAGCGGCTAAAATAGGTGTTCAGGCAGTTGCTGCTTAGGAGTTCGTGGTCCTGGCTGTACCTGTTTCTGCGGTCCCGGGGGCCGAGAAGCGCTATTTAATTTTCACGTCCATGGAGCTGCATTCGGTGGAGAAGCGGCATCGCTTCGGGTGGGCCTGGATGCCCCAAAATGGTGTGGGAGCTTTTGGGGAGGAATCGCTCTGTAAATGCTTCGTCTTCTATTCCTGCTCCTGAAGACCCCCCGTCTTTCGGTGCAAATGTTTGCTTCGAGTCCGCCAGCTCACTCGCCTCTGCGTTCATCCTCCCTTTTCACCGGGGCTCGGAAAGGCTCCGCGGCGATGCCGGGCTCCATGGCGATGCCGGGCTCCATGGCGATGCCGGGCTCCGCGGCACGGCACACACGTGGTGCCCCCGCGAGACCCCGGGGAGCACGGCACACGCGTGTTGGGCACGCGTGCACGCGGCGGGAGCCCTGTCCGACAGCCCGGCCAGCTGATCCGCACCCTCCCTCGCAGGGAAGCTGTGGGCATCCATCAGTCTGTTAATTGCGCTAATTAGAGAGTGTGGAGGTGTTAATTGGAAAACCCTGGTATCGTGCCTGTTTGGGGGGGGATGTCAATAAAAAAGAATTGATGACTTGGCATGGCACATGCACTTTACAGGTTAGCGGCAAGTCAGGGGATGTCAAGGAAATGTTACTGCTCAGATGAAGCAATTGTTAATTAAAAAGTAATGGTAATTAATACACTCTCATTGCCATATGGTACTGCTAAAGGCAGGGGGATTCTTTACTGCATTTGTAATTCTCTGTTTCCTTTTCTTTGTCCTGCGAAAGGTGCGCGTTTAAGTAAAAGGGGAAAAAAAAAAAAGGCAGAGTGCTTATTCAGTGAAGTGATTTTGAGTCTGAGATGGTAATTAGCGATCCGCAGCTTCCGTGGCTCGTTGCCGTTAGAGGGGTCTCCTCCCCTCCCCTTTTAAGTAAAACCATCCTTTTTGCTTTATCTGGGTGTTGTATCTTCTGCGATGACTGCCTGGACAGGGTCCCTGCCTTTATGCCTGGGGGAAGGTCTGATCCTGATTAGACCCTCTGGATACCAGCGTATGGAGAATCCCTAAAATATTGGATGCGTTTGAACTAAAATAGATGAAAAGCCGGAGCTGGGATGCTGCAGAGCCCTCCTGTCTGTGTGCAGGGATGCACGTGTGCTTCAGCACTCGCAGCCGGTCGCGCAGCCGGGTTTTGCTCTTCCCAGCACGGCTTCAGCCATCCCGGATCAGCCCCAGCTGGAAAGGCACTCATTCGTAATTTAAATCGACTTTATAACATCGCAGACACTGGCTTCCTTTTTTTTTTCTTTAAGGTTTTGTAAAACTTTTATATGAATGGAAATATTTTCATTATTATTATTACTTTCTTTTATTACTTCCCTTGCAGTGTTGGGAACCCAGACACACCAGCATCCCAGTAGGGTTTGCGAACGGGAAGTGGAGTTTTACTAGACTTGGAGAGGGAACCCAACTGGCCTGGTGTCCCGGGCTGCGGGAATCACCCGGCTGGACCCCAGCGCCGGTTCCTCTGCTCCAGCATCCTGCCTCTGGCAGGGGCCGGGGCCGGCAGAGCGAGCCCACGGTTACGGCTCCTCCACCAGCAGAGATTTCCTCCTAATTCCCAATAGTTAAGCTTCAATTTATGCCCCGAAGCCAGGAAAGTTTTATATCCTTTCCAAAAACTTTTTTTTTTTTTTTTTTTGCCTTTTTTAATACTTCCTGTTGTAACTCTGGATATTCTTGTTCTCCGTATAAAAGTCAAATCCCTTTTTGAATCCTGCCGAGTTTCTGGCCATGGTGATGCCTTGTGACTGCCGGACACGGACAGAGCCCGAGCCCGGCTTTCCCCGCGGGGCCGCTCGCCCGGTCGAAACGCGGAGCAGGCGACGGAGTTTCGGAAGGAAAATGAGGAAAAGTCACAGCAATAATTTGATATTTCTGCAGGCTCTTGTTTGACATCTGTGGGGGGAAGGAGCAAATGTAGTTTTCAAGGGCGAAAGGTGTTTTCTTTCTTCCAGCTTTTTTGCTCCTAACGCAGCGTCTGTCGGCGAGCATCCCATCCTATCCCGATCCCTTCTTGGGAAGCTGCTCCGACCGTGCCGTGCTCTCACCTCGGCATCCCGGCTCCCGCGCTTCAAACAAAACCAAAGCCCAGTAATCCCGTTAACCTTGAATTCTCCCGCAGCCACCGGTGTGTCACCCCACGCGCGGGTTTGGTAGTGCCAGGACGGCGGGAGGGAGCCGGCAGCTCCACATGGGAATTAATGTCAGTCATATACCCTGCGGAAATGACTTTTGAAATGCATATAATCTCAAACATGCAAATGAGAAGCTTGCTTCACCCTGTTTAATATGAATGATCAGCTTCTGAATAGCTATTATTACACGCCACATTTCAGCAATTATGTTGTTCGTGGTTTGTCTTTCTGTCTTTTGGGGTGGGGGGGGAGACAAGGGAAAAAAAGAGAAGAAAAAGGGAGAAACAGTATTTCTTCTCCCTGTCCCTCTTTCTTTATTCCCCTCCTGTTTGAAACTCGCTGGCCAGCTGCGAGCGGCAGTGGGTGATCGCCGATCCTGCTCCGGCACCCGCCGGTGGGGAAGGAGCCAGTGTGGCTGAGATAAAACTGTGTCCTCTGCTTTTCCGCAGAGGAGAGTGTCTGTCGGGAAGGAGGGAGAGACCCTCAGCTCCCGTGGGGCTTCCCGCACCCCCATCCCACTCTGTGCCCGTGTCGGGGCTGGATGTGGCCCCGGGGGGCTTGGCGGTTGCTGGCTGGAGCGGCACCGTTTGATGCTGGATGCGGTGGTTGTTTTTCCTCCGGTGCCAGCCCGGATCCGGGAGATTTTCCCAGAAAAGCGGACCCTCGGGTTTACAGCTAACAACCTGCCCGCTAATCAAACCCGATCGAGCAAAGGCTCTTCGTCTCATCGCTTTGGAGCCAAGCCCTGTAACTCCTCGGCAGTCCCTCCCCTAGCCAGTCTGCCTTAATTTAAATAGCGTTTAAGACCGGGGGGGTAAGGGATGCACTTAACACCCGGCTCTCGTGCAGCTGGCCGTGCGTTGGGATGCCAGCAGCTTTTCCAGCCTGCGGCTCTCCCGGTGCCGGGTGGTTTCCCCAGCTCGGCGCGGTGGCTCGGGAGCTTGCGGTGGCCAAACAGAGCTCTGGCCGGGTACCCAGATGGCTATCCCGAGGCTGCCAGCGTCCCACGACTCTGCTCCCGGCATTGCTGCAGCGTGCATGGGCACCCTTGCAAACGCAAGCCCTGCAGCCGCAGGAGGAGCTGTGAGCTTCGGGCGGTTCTGCCCTGGCTGCAACAGGGCGATGGGCAGGGAGAGCTTAGAGGGATAAAACCCACCCACGGAGACAAAGTGTTGCGCTGTTGCCTTGCAGAAGGAAGCCTGCAATTGCATGAAATGAAGTGCAAGAGCTGCAAAACGCGGCTGCCAGGGGCTCGTGCGGGGCTGAAAATGCAGTGGGTGTTGTAGCACCTGCAGCGAAGGGCGAAGCACCCGGCTTGGTCCTTCGAGGGCATCCGAGGGGTATGGCAGGAGGAGGGGATGCACGGCGGCGTCTGGGAGAAAGGGAGGATTTTCCGACTGATATTTTCTGGAGTGCTGCCGTGCTCTCGTTTTCCACATCCCAGCTCCGCGGTACCTTTGGGCTTCCTCGACCTGGCAGCAAACTTTCTGCCGGGTGGTTTTTCCTGCTGGGCAGTGCTGGTTTGCTGGGAGCTGAAGCGCTTAGTGGAAACGTGTCAACTTCGTTGAGATTTTCATGGTGAAATATGTGGCGCAGGCTCCACGTGCTTGGTGCGCAGCCTCGCTGAAACTTCAGCTTTGCTGTCTCCAGCGTCTCAGAGTGAAATGTCTTGGGATTCTGTGAAAAATGCCCAGATTCTTGGGGTTTTATGTCTTGCATCAGGCTGGGAGAAAGCTGAAAACACGGTGTTTTCCTAAGGGATGGGTTGCACTTGCTTTGCCCCGGTGCTGTACAGGGCTGGCAGCGCGTTCGTGGCAGCTCACGCTGCTGCACGTTTATTTTTTTGGAGTAAATTGAACACAGCTAAAACTGGCCGGGGTTTGACATCCCATCCCTGCATCTCCCTGCCGGAGCTCGCGGGGATCGGAGACGGGGCAGGGCGAGGATGGGGCGCGGGGCAGGCGGAGGTGGGGATGCCAACCGGGGATTCCAGAGTCTCTTCTCAGCTTCTGCTCTCTCCTCCTCCTCCTCAGGTCCTGCTAGCAAGTCATGATGGTTGAATCTGCCTCGGAGACGATACGGTCCACTCCCTCCAGCCAAAACGGGGTCAGCAGCCTCAGCAACCAGCCCGATGGCGGCGGGGGCGGCGCGGGCGGCGGCGGAGGGGGCGGAGGGCGCGAAGGAGCCGCGAGCGGCGAGACCAACGGCGAGATGAGCCCCGTGGAGCTCCTGCACTTCCAGCAGCAGCAGGTAGGAGGGAGGCGCCTGGCTTCCTTCTCTTACTGGGTCCTTCGAGGGTTTGGTTTGGGGGCTACACCCGATTTCACCCTCCCCTCATCCACGGGGCTGGCCCAGGAGATGGGTTGCACCAGACTTGGTCATCCCTGATGAAGCTGGGGTGCAGGTGCTGCCCCAAAAAGTAGGTGCTGCCCCAAAAAGCAGGTGCCCTGTCCTTTGGGGTGCACATCCCTCAGGAGATGGAGCCCATCTATCCGTGCATCTCGTGGGCTGGTGCCCGCTGCCCCAGAGGTGGCTGCGTTTTGGGGGGAGGTCCTGCCTGCGCCGGTGGGGTCTGCCTGCTCTGTCCCCCATCGGTGCGGGGAAGGCGGTGCAGGAAAAGGAGGAGGGCTGCGAGAGCAGAGTAAAGACCTGTTGGCTGTAAAATAAGGAGCAGGTTTTCTCTGAGGCTGTATTTGGTTATGCAGGTGGGTGACCAGAGGTGGTCCCCCATTCTCTGGGGCTCCTGGTGCCTTTGGCTGAAGAATTAACCTCACACGCATGGCTGAAAACACGTGTGACCGCGATACGGGCGTGCAGCAGCTCTGTCCGTGGGCACACGTCCGTGCACCTCGGGGAGCCCATGCACGGGAGCTGCGTGGCACGCGTCTCCCCTTGCACCGTGCACGCCCGGGCGGCTGTGGGGAGGGGGGGAGACGCGTGTGCGTGCCTGCAGGTTACCTTTCAAAACAAACTTTGGAGAAAACATAAATTTTCCTCCTCGGATACTAAATAAGGCAATGATCCCTGCCTCGTATGGAGATCGTCTCCCTGAGCCATAAATTCCAGCGTGAAAGCTGTAAAAAATTGCTGTGTCTGATACTTTAGTAGTGAGTGCTGTAAATCCATTACCTGAATAACAGCCGTTTCTCACGCAGTTAAGCCCCTGTTCCCCTGATCTGAAGGGTAATCATGCGTGTAATGCTGCTGCGAGTCACCCCTGCCGAAGGAGCCGCCGCTCGCTCCCCTCCCCGCGCCGGGGACGGCCCCGAATTTCACTGAGCGGCAGCCGGAGCCGGGGATGAATAGGAGATGCTTGTTCCTGCACCGCTGAAACGGTGCAGATCGGAGGGTGGGCAGCGTGGTTGTGAAACGGGGCTATCTCCTCTGGAAAATAAGGAAAAAAGGGGCTTTTGCGATGCGGAGTGCTGTTGGTGTTGGCTCATCCCCATGGATGCTGCTCCCTGAGCTGCCCCGGTAAATCCTGCCCTGCCCAAGGCACGGCCGATGTTTAATTTCATCCTTTCGCATTTCTTCTTTCGGATTCCTGGTGTAATTACCCTGGGAAACTTGCCGGCACGTGGAATTATTAAGGCAGAGGGTTTGGTAAACTTCCAAAAACAAATGACATCTGCGATGACAGCACCTTGGGGGGAGGAAAAAAAAAAAAAATCCCGAGGACTATCAATCTTCATGCTTCAGGGAACAGGCTGAGCACCAGCTGGGGTCAGGAATAAATGTCCCCATATAGAGAGTTTTGCACAATTAGGTGCTTCATGAAGGCTTTACACCATCCTCGGGAGCATCCAGCATTTGCCCCTTGTCGCAGGCAGGCTCCCGGACCACTGGGCTGTTCCCGTCTCACAGCTCCTCCGTCCCGGCTCCGCCGCAGCTCCCGAAATGTTGGCAGTCAATCCTTATTCTTATTTAACTATATGAAATCCCCAAGAAACATTCGGAAGCCTGGAGGGGTGGGAATCCACCACTCAACCACCCACCTAGGCTTGAAGGGCCACCAGTGGCTTAAAACCCCGTGGCCGTAGGGGTTTGCTTGGGCGATGCAGCTCCCTGGGGACACGTGCTCTGCCCTCGGTTTTGGCTGGTTTTGCACTTTTTGATGAAAGGAGCTGGTTTTGACCTTCTTGAGCGCCCGCAGTCTCCCTGCTTTCACCCTTTTGAAAGGGTGAACCCAGACAGCCCTGGGGCTTGTTTGGGCTGCGGGGACTTCTCAGGTTTAAGGATGCTGCCTGGAGGTGGGAGCTTGAGGGGAGATGTGTGTATCGTAGGGTGCTCGGGGACCCCCCCGAGGCTGTTTTGTGGCCTCTGGGGAGTCCCTGGAGTAAGAGGACGAGGGTGTCCGGCTGCACCAGCCCGGCTTTGCCAGGACAGGGGTTGCCAGCTGTGGCACCGGCTCTGCTCCACCGCAGAGTGCAGCTTTCCATCGCTCTCCTTGGCTGTGTCTGGTCAGTCTGTCCGCCCGGATCCGTGCGACTTCAGAGCATCCCATGGTCCGGAGAGCCTGGACGGAGAGCGGGGAGCCGGAGCGGATGGGGTGGGGAAAGGGCATCCCCCTCCCCAGCAGGGCTGGAGCATCCCCCTCCCTCTCCCCCCAGCCCAGGGGACAGCGTTTGGGTTAAATCCCTGGATTTCAATGGCGGGATTCGGCTGAAAAGCTTGAATAGCGCGCGCCCGCATTGTGCCGGGGTTGGCGGAGGGGAGAGGTCGGCCGGGGGCATGGGAGGGCTGCCCGCCGGCCGGGGTCTCCCACCGCCGTTGCTGTGGGAACGTGGCGAGACCTCCAGCGCGCTGCCATCCTCTAACCGGGCTCCAAAGGGCCCCGCCGCCTTTGCGCATTAATGAGTTTTTAACGTGGGGGCCGGCCCCTCGCCCCCCCGCCGTGCTGGCCCCCCCCCCCTCGGTAATCCTCGGCGGAGGAAGGCTGGGCAGGAAACGGGGGCAGCGGGGTGATGGGGGTGTCGCATCCCTGCGGTGGGAGAAGGATGTGGGATGCTCCGGCTTGGGTATCGGGGCGCAGGGCTGCACCCCACGGGAGCAGTGGGGGGGGGACAGGGGAGACCCATGGGTGGGCATCGCACGCGGCTGCCGTGCTGAACTCTCCGGTGATTCGGGTTTCTCCAGGGTTTCCTTGAATTCTTGCAAAAAAAAAAATCCTGGGTCTCCAAGTCTTATCCCAGAGCCGTGGTTCAAAGCCGTGGGGTGCAGAGAGGCTGGGTCTCGGGGTCGTTGTGGCTTTGGGGTGCAGGGGCTGGCGGGGCGAGGGCGCAGAGGTGCTCGGAGCAGGGATGTCCTGGGGGAATTGTGGGGAAAGTCCCCGAGCCCGGCGGCCACGCGGGAGCTCTTTCCAACTTGCAATCCCATGGAAAAGGAGCGATCTGGAAAATCCAGCCACTCTAGCGTTGTTCGGCACTTTTTTATCACACACACAAAAAAAATATTGTGGTTTATTGTAGACGCATGTCAAAGAAATGTTAAGTTATTAAACAAAAATAAGACGTTTTTAGAAAAAAAAAGAAGCAAATTGGACTTTTTTGGTAGTCGAAGAAGGGTGTGGAGGGGGGGAGGAGAGGCACTTTTCTGCCATAGGAAAGATACCGTTCCATAAAACATGTGATCACATCTCAAATATATTGTGTAATCTGCTATTATTAGGGTATTTAAGATAAAAATGAGACCGGAGCACTTAAGTGAAACTCATCTCTCTATTAGGTTCCTTGATTTATATTTCATATTTTACTGAGTACAAATGCAGGAGGGGCTTTTTCCTTTTCTTTTTTTTTTTTTTCCTTTTTTTTTTTTCTTGATTTTTTTTTTTTCTTTTTTTTTTTTCATGGGGTGGGATTGTCGGGAGCTTGTTCCTTGTGTTCTTCATTAGTGGAAATGGGTTTAACCCCTCGCCTGCGAGGATTGAAGAGTCAAGAGTGGAGGAATAAAGTCCAGAAGCATTAGCGTGTGCAGCGAGAGGGAGAACAGCTGGGGCCGGGAGGGAGGCACGGAGCCGGTTGTAAAAAGGACTTTTTTTCCCCCCCCCCTTGTGAAGAATTGTGTCATTTTTGTTAATTTTGATCTCTTTGAGCCATTTGGTTCTGGTTAAGCAAGACCGGGGCTGGGCTGGGTGGAAGTGCTTCTCAATATGGCATCATTTACCGTTAATATCCATCTAAAAATATCCGTGTGTGTGTTGTTTTAATAGCTCTAATTCTGGAATGTGACGATGTCATTTTTATGAGGTTAGTGTAAAAAATCTTTTTAAACATTTTTTCATCCCTTCCCAACCTCTTTCTACCCTCCAAAAGGAACGGAGGGAAAAGGGAAGATACAGACTCCTTTTATAGATCCTCTTTCTGCCCCCTTCCTTGCAAAATTCTTGGTTTAATATCATTTTTAGGGTGGCTTTTCACTCGTTGGAGGTTAAAACCCCATGCAAAGCTTTGATCCCATCCAGGTGGAAAATCCCTGGGCTATTTTTGGGCCGCGGTTCCCATGGCGGGCCGGGTGACCCCGCTCCCCGCCGTGCGGCAGGCGCTGCCTTTGGCTCCGGCAGCCGGAGCGTCCGGGCACCGCTGGGCGCAATTAAAAAGTACACCCTCGTAAAATGAAATACCTTGGGAGAATAAGGTAGTTTAAAAATACCCGGGGCAAGATTTTCCATTGCGCTGTTTGATTTTTATTTTTTGGGGGGGCAGGGGGAGGCTGGGACTTGTGCTTTTAGAAAGACCCGTGGACATCTCCATCCTCGCCAAACTTTTTTGAACCTCTTGACCTATTTCTTCCCAATTTGACCAGGCAGCGGGAGGCCTTGGAGAGGCTCAGTTTGGGCAGATTTTGAGGAGAAAAAGGCAGCCAGGCAGAGACGAGGGATTAATGTAGGGGCTGAAGTGCGAGTCGGCCATCCTAAATGGGGTGCGAGCCGCCGTCTCCTCTCCCCGGGCTCTTCCATCGCTGGGGCCAGATGGGACCTGGTGTTCCCCGTGGGAGAAAGTGGGTTTTGTGGTGTTTGCCGTGGGGAAGGCAGACAAAAGCTGGCCCTCCTGCCGTCCTGGGGTGCCTCCGTCACGTAGTGGAGACCCACTGGCCGGAGCACGAGCCTTTGGGGGAAGAATTAACGGTAATCGCCAGGTATAGAATCCTATATAGAATCATCCCTGCCATGGGCAGGGACATCTTCAACCAGATCAGGTTGCTCAGAGCCCCGTCCAACCTGACCCTGAATGTCTCCAGGGATGGGGCATTGACCACCTCTCTGGGCAACCTGGGCCAGTCGTTCACCACCCTCATCGTAAAAAAGTTCTTCTTTATATCTTGTCCAAGTCTACCCTGTTTTAGTTTAAAACCATTCCCCCTTGTCCTGTCGCAACAAGGCCCTGCTAAAAGGTTTGTCCCCAAAGGTGGGTTGGGTGGAAGCCGGGATAACGGGCTGCTTCCCCGCCGGAGGATGAGATGCTTTCCCCTGAAGTCAGGGGAGGATCCAGCCTTGGTTCATCCCAGCGAACTGCGGAAGGGTTTGATGTCTCTGGGGAGAGGCGAGCATCCCCGCGGGCTGGGTACCCCGAGAGCCCCCGTCCATGGCAGAGGAACCTCTGCTGCAGGAGCAGCTCGGAGCTGGTCCTGTGTGCTGTCCGGACATAGCCTTCACCGCGCCTGGGATTAATCCCAGGTTTATTTATTGACCCTCTCCCCGTCCCAGCACACACCTTCAGCATCTCTTAGTGCTCGGCCTTCTGCAGCATCGCTGCAAAAATCCTCGCGCAAGCGCAGCGTGGAGCACAGAGAGGTGCTGGCGAGGTGACGTCTGGGTTGAGGTGCTGAGCCTGGGGGAGGCTTTTCCTCCAAGGTGCTAAGAACTTGTCTAAGTACTTTTCAGTTTTTTGGTTGCCTTGAAAAATACTTGTTTAGGAACTAGGATAGCTGCAGGCTACGTTTTGCTTCTATCGTGGACCCTATACCGAAGTGTAGTGCTGCCTAGGTGGAGAAATAGCACAAAATGCACCAAGGAACTGGTGAAGCCTTGGCCAAGATTTTGCAGTTTCGTTTTAGTGCTTAAAAAAAGCGAACGGCTACAATAATGAAAGGGGCAAAATCCGACCAGGTTAAAAGCTTTCCTACCCCAGGCGTGGCTCTACCAGGGTCGGGGGCTTTGGGTGTTGCACTGAACTGATGTTTTATGTGCCCCCATGTAGCCTGGGGTAGTTGTGGGCCACCCTCAGCAAAGTCCGGGTCACCATCCTCTTCCTCAGCCGTGAAACGTGTTGCTGCTGCTCTTGGGGAGGGCAAAGCCGAACAGCATCAGCTCTTGACGTAAGTGTCTGAGACATTACAAACTTTTTTATGGCATAATTTGCTGATCAAAGGGAGCCATCCAGGAGCATGATGAATTTGACACAACCCATTTGTTCCTAATTACGGGTAACGTGCTAATGACTCTTGAATAACACCATGCAGCAGGATACAATTTTAAAAAAAAAAAAAATCATTTTTTCTCCGGTTCGCAGAGCCAGGAGGTGAAAGCCCATCCCCTCCTACGGGGGAGACTTTCTTCCTTCTGCTTTCACGTCTCCTCAGCCCTAAGGAGAGGTTGTGGGCGAGACCTTCCTGGCTCATCCCTAGGGAAAGGCTTTATCCCTCCAGCACTTGGGCTGGTCCTCCTGCCCGGGGGGTAACAAATGCAGATAATGCGGGGCTCTGCATCCCGAAATTCAATTCTTGGGGCTCCACCTGCCTTGTGCAGCCGTGCAACAGGTTTGCAGAGCCGGGCGCTGCCAGCCAGAGCATCCTTCGTTTGCAGGCTGGGCTGAACCAAGGCTTAAGTGGAAATCGGTGGTGGAGAGGGAGGGAGGAGGGGGCAGCTCCGGGGCGCTGGCGGAGAGGCCCCTGTGTGCAATTGTAAGGCCATGTCATTGTTTTTTTCCTGTAAATCTTGTAATTTCGTGCTTCAGAGCACAACAAAGTGAGAGAGCCAGCGGGGAGTGAATTAAATTCCCCCCTGAGGCGGCACGGGGTGGGCGGCCAGCGGTGGGGCTGAGCCAGCCGGGCGCTGGGGACTCGGTGGCACCCGCGGGCCAGCCAGTATTTGGGTTTAGAAAGAGAGATTCTGGGAGAAGTCCTTGCCTAGCGCTTTGCCTAGCTGCTGGCATGATGTCTCTTCTGTTTTTCCCCTCTTTGCTGAATTTTCCATAGCCGCTGCACTGATTTTTGTTGGGCTTCGGGCAGGGTCCTGCCTCACCGGGTCACCTCTGTGAGATGGTCCTTACAAACACCGGAGGAATTTCATGTGGTGCAGATGGAGAATCCATGCAAACCTCTGTCAAACGGACACGTGGAAAAATAGATAAAGCTCAGGCAGCCGGTGTGCACACATGGGATGCAGCCAGTGGTCCGGCACCCATCCCTGGGTGGGTGCCTGGGACCTGCCGGCTCTGCTGCGCGCTGGTGCTGAGCAGCCATCGATTGAATTCCTCCACCCTTGGCTTTTAACTGGAATTACTGTTTTCATTTCAAAAAGTAATTAAAATATCAGACCTTGAGCTGTCATAACTGTCACATGGTTTTTGTGTTCGCATTACCGATGCACATCTATTACTGTTAATAACAGGGAAATAACGTGCCCGCAGAGAAGCGTGCCTTGCGCTGGGGCTGCGTCGGCTCTGGGACTTGGACCCGGGTTCGTACCGTCGGTGATTCCCAGCAGCAAATCACCACGTTTGTCCTCAAGGATTTTATTTTTCAATCGTTTGGATAAAGTGAGTTTGCAAGTTAGTGGTCATGCAGTTTTTGAGCATCCCCAGCAGCCGGCGATGGGCATGGGGCAGCTCTGGGTGCACCCGCGCCGGGCTCTGTCCACTCCTGGGTGCACCCTGGGGTGCAGCCCCGGCAATTCGTTGTGGGAGGGTAACGTTAGCATCCCAGAGGCTTTTGAAACTCCTGGGCTTTTGGCTTTCTCAGGGCACATGCGTGGTGACAAACACAGCCGGGCAGGGCAGAGGGTGTCGTGTGCTGCGTCTGGGGCACAGCAGGGTTTGGGTCCCTGGGTAGTGATATTTTTGTAAATAAAATAGGCAAAATAGCTGTGTCTGCTAAACCCTCTGCACACAGCCTCTGGCTTCGGCAGCAACTGGAAAATTACCTCTCGTTTTGCAAACGCACTTCTAACGCCTGTCCCCATGCAAGGAGCAGGTCAGAAGGCTTTTATTCACAGAAAAATCAGTGGTGGCACAGCTCGGACGTCCTTTGCTCTAAATCTGTCCCGTACGCTCTTCCCGAGCAACCCCTGCGGAGAGCAGCACGAAATGGGACCTTTTGATTAAAATGTAGGTAATGAGTCTCCATGGATGCTCCGTTGAGCAGCTGTTTAAGGGTGCAGAGGTTTGCAGAGGTTAAATAAATAGCGAGTGGACTGGAGTGGTGTGTTAAGGTGCATCCACACTGTGGGCGATGCCACTCCGGTTTGCAAGTGGATTTGGCAGGGAGGGATGGAGAGGTGGTGCGCCAGCTGGGGGCTTTCTGTTTTATAGCTGGAAATGCAGAGAATTAACAACCGGCCCTTTCTTGGGGCGCGCGGCCGTCTCCTGGAAGCCGGGGCGGTGATTTACGGCCGGGGTGATGACAACCGGGCGAACCCGCGTGCCACCGGCGGCACCGCCGAGCCGGGCTCTGACCCCGCGCCGGGCCCTAACGCAAACCTGTCCTGCAGGCAGGGCTACAAGGACTTGGTTGTTCAGAAATGAACCCAAAAAAAAAAGAAAAAAATTCTTTAAAAGCAAAAATAAGGCATGTACGAGGAAGCAGGTCTGGGAGCAGCAGCCAGGTACCGCAGGGTTGTTTTCGTTAGGGCTTTATCCCCGCTCCTGGCTCTCAGCTCCCGAACGAAGCTCCATTTCCCGGCTTGCACGCACACCGGTGCTCGCCTGTGACCGGCCGGCTCTTCTGCCGGCTCTTCTGCCGGCTCGCACTTGCTCCTCTCTCCTCTTTGCCTCTTTGCAGGATTTTTCTTAATTTTGCCTACTTTATTTGGCTGCCGACACTGCTGTGCATGGTTGCTTGTTGCCTGCATGTGTTTCCACAAGTGTTTTTTATCGATTTATGTTGGTTTCTTCCCCTTTTGCCTGTTGTGCGACTTCCCAGCGAGACACTTTCATCCCTGCAAACAAGTTAAGGAAACCCATAACTCTTTCTAGGCAAACACCCTTAAAAATAAGCAGGTTTCATCTTGGTCACTTGTGCGAGTTGCTAAACTCCTCCTGCATCACCATAAACTTCATGCGGATGCGTTCCTGGATTATTAATACAGGGTGTAATCCTGCACTTGGCTTGACCCGAATCTGGGCGGTGACCGGGACTTTTTGGTGCTGCAGCATGACAATCAGATGTAAAATTAAATATACACGGTAGCTTTAGACACAAGGGATGTCAGCGGCAGCAGAAATGTAGTGGTGGCTCCGTGCAAGCTGGAATAAATCAGCCGGGAGCCGGACCGTCGGTCGGGTGCCGGTTGTGCCTGGCCGGGGGACGCGTGTGCCGGGGCTGCGTGAAAACCTGCCAGAGGCAGGAAGATGCTGGACCTGGTGACTTGCTGAAGATGTGGTGGGGGTTTTTGGAAGAGGGCAGGATTGTCCCCAGGTCTCCGTGGCCGGGGACGTCACTCTGGGGGGCAGGGAGAGCGGTGACTTGTAATGGGATGTACTGGTCATACTGGTGTGGCAGGAGAGGGCGTGTGGGGAGCGTCGGGGAGCGCTCCCCTCCTTGTGCATTGCTTGCACCCCATGAATCAAACCCATGGAGAACCAGTCCGGCTGGCCCCGTGTCCGGGGAGCTGGAGGGGGAGCGTGCCCGGAGGAGGAAGAGGGCACCCTTCCCCCTGCCCACCCTTCCCCCTGCCCACCCTGCTGTGTCTCTTTTGCAGGCTCTCCAGGTGGCACGCCAGTTCCTGCTGCAGCAGGCCACGGGGCTGAGCTCCCCCAGCAGCAATGAGGGCAAGCAGCCGGCGGTGCAGGTGAGCCCCGAGGACGTGTGTGTCCCCCCCATCACCCCCTCTTCGGGAAGGGCTCAGCTGCAAACTGGTGCTGTGGGGGAGCGCACGTGCAAACAGACGTCGCCTCCGTCTTTGGGATGACCAAAGCACGCCAGGAGCCCACAAAGGGTTAAATCCCCTTCAGAAATCTGTTGGGGGGTTTTTTGGGGGGGTTTGTGGTCCCCATTGTGTGCTGATGTGGTGGGAAGGGGCAGTGGGAGGGAAGGGCTGGCTCCAGGCAGGGTGAGAACCGGGGAGAGAAGGTCACCGTGTGCCACCATACCTTGGGACAGCATTTCGGGTAGGGAGGTGCAGAGTTCCCCAGGGCTGGGGTACCCCAGGATTGATGCTGGGTGCTGTGAGTGGGGTGCAGGGGCTGGGTCAAGGACAGTCCTTTGGGGCTGGAGCCAGGGCAGGTCCTCCAGTGTGGGACAGCCGCTGGGACGGGATGAAGGCCCATCTGGGGTGGGGTTTTGTGGCACTGGCAGGAAAATGGGGCTTTGGGTGGGCGCAGCACCCTTGGGTGGCATCCTGCTCCCGTAGGGGAGGGGGGACCTGCCCTTTGCTCCCCGGCTGCCCTCCTCCGCCGAAAGAAAGGGGCAGAAGAGGGGTGCGAACCAGGAGAGAGGGGGAGGCAGAAAGAAGCAAAGCCCAAGCGATGGGAAGTGACAATTTAAATAGCTGTGCGGAGGGGCTCTCCCTTCAGGCTAATTAAATTTATCGGAGAACAGCAGGTTACCTTATTAGAGCCACGTGGGTTTAATTAACAAAGGAAAGTAATTAGCACAAGCACTCTCAGAGCTGGAGGTCCTGCCTATGCCAGGCTGTGCCGGCGTGGCGGCTGGGACGGGCAATCGCCGGCTCCTCTCCCGGCTTGGCGAGCCGCGTGCCCGGGGCACGGCTGAACCTCAGCCGGCAGCAAGTGCCGTCCCGGCGCTGCCAGTACTGGGGTGGGCTCACAGGGGCTGGGGGAGCCCGGACCCCCCCCCCACTGCCCCACCAGGTTGGGAAGCAGCAGCCGGGTCCGAGCAGTGGGAATTAGTCAGGGCTTCTGCGGCCCAAACAAGCGGCTTTTTCCAGTGGTGCTCGCAGGAAGGAAATGCAGTCACTGCATGGAAAATGTCTGCGAAGGACAAAGGCAGTGAGGGTGAAGTCAGATTCCGGTAACCGGCGCCTCGCTCCCCTCCGTGGGTGCGCGTCCCTGCCCGCGCTTCTCCTGCCTGCACTTCTTCCCCTGCCCATCCCTTGCTGCTCCTTCTGCCGCTTCCCCCGGCTGCGATGCACGCGCGCTTCGCTCGCTCGCCGCTTGCTTAACATCCCGTTCCCCCCTTCTCTGCTGCTTTCTCTCGCCTCCCCTCCCTGCCCATCTGGCCGGCGGCTTTGCCGGAGTGAACTGGATCTGCCTTCCTCTCCCCTCCTCCCTTTTTGTGTTGCAAAAGGACTTGTGAAAGTTGTAGACGTGAGTCAGAAATAGCTCATAACTCAGCAGCGACCGGCCTCTTCCTCCCCCCCCGCCCCGCCGGCCCGGCCGGCAGCTGGAGCGGGATCTGACCGAGGGGAGATAGAGGATTAAGCAGACTCCTTTGAAAGGAAGTTTATCTAACGGCAGAGTGGTGTGGATGAGACTGGCCAGGACGGCTGGAGGAGGAGGAGGAGGAGGAAGGCTGGGTCCCAGTGCTGCAGCTCCTGGCTGGGGAGGGAGGGAGGGGGGAGCGCAGCAGAACCGGGGGGTTCATGGCGGTGTTTGGGACCCGGGGTGCCCTCGGTGCGCCAGCCCGGACCCCCACGGGCTTTGCCTGCAGAGACACAGCTGCACATCTGGGGACTGGATTTCCACATCGTTTGAGTATTTTGGGGAGAAGCTGTTTCCGTGGCCTCCCTTCGGCTCTGCGCCGGCCGGCTCCCAGCCCCCAGTCCCAGGTGAAGTGAGCAGGAGGGTCCCAGCGTCGGCGGAGAGAGCAGGACCCCCCGCACCCAGCACCCAGGAGCGCTGCGCGTTCCCCGCGCTTGCCGACACCAGGCGCTTGCGTTTGCGGCGAGCAGCTCCCTGCCACCTTGCTGAGAGGGACGGGACGTTTATGGGGCACCAAGCCAGCGGGAATATTAATGACAGTCGGCGACGGCGTGCTCTTAAAAACGAACAAGGAGCTGCTGGGCTCGATAGGGATCTTGGGGCTTTTTTGAGGTTTTTTTGGAGTATGAACCCTCTCTCCCCCCAGATGCCTGGAGGTGTAGCTGTGCGTGGAGAGCCTCACAGCTGACACTCGAATTACAGCTGCATCTAAAAAAAAAGGCCAAAAAAACCCACCCTGAAACATTTAAAAATGGTTTTATTTCTTTGCAACTTTAAAACTATAAGAAACTTGGCAGATGCTGACAAAGTGTTGCATTTGGGGACTTTTGCTGCAGATGGTCTGCAGGGTGCTCCTCTTCTGCGCGAGGCTGGTCGGGAGCAGCGGATCCCCCCCGGGATCCTGCCGGCATGGCGAGATGCTGGTGGTATCTGGTAAAGCCCATGGTACGAGGTGCTGGAGTGTGTTTGGAAAGGCAGCACCCCGTGTTTTCGGTGCCAGGGCATTTCTTGGCTTGGAGGCACCTCTGAATCATGGGGTGCCGTTTTTGGGGTACCTTCCCCAGCTCAGCCTCTGGAGCCGGGGGTCTCCCAGCCTCCGGCGGGAGGTTAAAAAGCCTCTGAAATGGGAGAGGGGCTGAAGGGCGCGGAGGAAAGGGGAGAGGAGTTTGGAGCAAACTGCGGGAAATTGCTTTTCTTTTGTCTGCTGCGGCGGGGAGGGCAGCGGAGCGGAAAAGTGTATTTTGTTGATTTGAAACTTGAGTGAAATGGGTAATGAAGACAGATCAATACCAGCCCTTCTGCGTTCCCTCTCCAGGAAAAAATACAGCAGCCCGTCCGTCTCGGCTCACGCGGTGCTAGATTTTTTCCTTTTGAACTTCCAGCACCGCCGTCCGTACCTGCTCCCCCTCCTCCTTCCCGGAACCCCCAGCTCTGCCAGCCCGTAGCCCCTGCCACCGCCGCCATCCCGCTCCGCCGTCCCCGCCACCGCCACAGCAGCAATGGCGTTTTGGATTAACGGGGGAGCAAAGGAGTCACTTCAATCCCTGCAGATTTCATCGGCGTGACGAGCCGTGCCGGCTCCCCGTGCCCATGGAGGAGATGTGCCCCCCCGCCAGGCGATGCTCGGGGGGCAGCGGCTCCCCCCAAGCCGCAGCAGGGCCGTGCCGAGGAAGGGGCTGCCAGGCAGCAAGCGCTCCAGCGCGCTGTCGCCTCTGCCGCGAGCGTCCCCCAGCCAGCTCCCTTTCAACTTTTAGCGACTCGCAGCCCAATTATGCGCGATTAGTGCCTCCCCGGCGGGGCGCGCTGCGCTAACGAGGATGCACGTTGGGTTGAACATGGAGGGGATTGATTCCTCCTTTTCTTTGCATGCAGCTGAACATCAGAGACTGGTTTTCCTCCACGCAGCTACGCTGGTGCCCACTCTCCTGCTCGCCCCGTGCTGCTGCCCTCCTCCTGCCACCCCCACCCCAGCCAATTACTCTTTTGGTGCTAAGGCTGGTCAAAGTATTCATAAAATAACCCCGCAGCCTCAAAACCCAGCCTGGCCCATGGAGCTGGAGCTCCCTCGCAGATCTGGGTTTGGTTTCCCCTCTGACCCTGGGTAGGTTTTGGTCCATGGTCTCTGTCCCATCTTGGTAAGGTCCAGACACAGCGTGGTGCGAGCGGAGGGGGGTAGAGCAGTGTTTGGGTGGCCCTGTGCCACCCATCAGGGTATATAAACCATGGCTGGGGTTACGCCGATGCGAGTGGCATCGCTGCCTGGCCCCGGGCGTTTGAAGCTCTTGCAGACGGTCTGAGCCAGCTGAATCTCGGCGCTCGCCCGGGGATGCGGAGGGGACGCGGGGATGCGCCTGCGCGCTTTGGCTGGACTCGAAGGGAAAGGTTTGCTCTCCTCCGGTTGCGGCAGCGAGAAGCGGGTGCTCTGGGGGGGATTTGCTCATCCCCTGCGTCTAAAAACAGCAGACTGCTCTTGGTGATGATTGCTTCCCCCCTTTCTATTCCCAGCTCCCGGCCTCTCTCGCCAACCTCCTCGGTTTGTTTCTGTTGGTTTTGGAATTGAAAAGGGTGTTTGAAAAAAAAGAAAAACAGCGCAAACATGTTTGCTGTTGTTTCTAATTGGGAGTTAAACCCCGAGATTAGATCAGCGACAAGGATGTGCAGCGCCTTGGGCTCTGCGGGAAGCATCGAACACCCCAGGTAGCTGCGGTGCGCCCGCCGCAGGCAGAGGTTTGCTCATCCCGGCAGCCCCAGAGCCCCCCTGGGTCAGTGGGGCTGGGGGGGGGACGAGGTCTGGGCTGCGCCTGCCCTGGCGCGGGAGCTTGGATGTGTGGTTTTAGGTGTGGACCTGGAGATGCTCCTTCCCGTAGCAATGGCAGCGGGCTGCCCCCAGCTCCCCGGGGCCACGGTGGCTCCTGCGGCAACCTCCCGGCGTGGGTGACGGCGTGGCTGGGAGGTGAAGGTCGGTGCAGGGATGCTTTGAGGCTGAGCAAACCGCGGGCTTGCTCACACGCCCCGGGCTGATGGGGGATGTCCCGGCTCCCGTGCCATGCCAAGCCAGCTGTCTCGGGGGTCAGGAAGGCGGCCGTCCCTCCGATGGCAGCCCCGCAGCGCTGAGAGCCAAGACCGGCCGTTGGGCTGTGGCTTTTCCCACTCTGCCTCGTGGCTGGGAGTTGCAATCAGCTTCCCGTAAAAAAAAAAAAAAAAAAAAAAAAAAAAAATCTAAGAAAAATTTAAATAAAAGCATCGCTCCCCCATCCTGCTGCGTTACGCCCGGCCAAATCCTGTTTCGCTCAGCCGGCTTTGGCAGAATTGCTCCGCGCTTACGCCGAGTGCCGAGTTTCCCCTGTAATACCCGTCTCGTTTTCCACCCGCTGCCTGATGATCCGCGTCCGCCCCATCCTCTGGCACAGAGGGATTACAACCGGGACCGCCTGGAAAATCACCCCCTCAAGATCCCGCTCGCCGGTCGGAGCCGAGCGCCGGGGCTCTCCGGGAGGCAGCCGGCGCTGTTAGTAAGCAGTTTTGCGGAGTGGCAGCCGGCCAAGGAGTGAGTCAAAGCCTTCCTGACTCGCTGTCTGGCAGATGCCAGCTCGTGACGTGCCGGCCGGGGACCAGCCGCTGCTGCGGGGCCGGCTGCCGGGACCTGCTTCCCGAGGGATTTGCTGGGTGCGGTGCGACCGCCGCGTGCGAGGACGGTCCCCGGCTGATCTGGTGCCCGGGGAGGGACCTTGCTGCTGGGTGGAGGGGATGGAGAGGAGGCAGCGGGGCGCAGCTAACCCCTCGTACCCCCCCGTGCCGCTCTGCTCGGCCCCCTTTGGCTCTCGCTTGTCTTGTTGACCGCCTGGATCCCAGCTTTTAAGGCGACCGTTGCCCAAAGCCCCCCCGTTATCCAGGAGTGCCAGGCTGGCCTTGTCCCCTGCCACGGGGAAGCTTCCACACCGGCGGTCACCGAGTGCCATGGCTGCCGGTGAAGGGGCTGAACCGCGCTCCTTGGCGTCCCGGGGGGCCGCGCCGTGCTGTCCCCCTCCCCGTTCGCAGATCAGCTGCCGGCGGGTGCCCCCGCGGGGCTCTCGGCCGGGCCGGGGGCAGAGGTGTTTCCGTCCCCATCTCGTTTTGCCAGGGCAGCCGCTGTCACCGTCCCCAGCTGAGGCAGCTGGGGCTGTCACCGGAGCCCGGGGTGCAGAACCGCAGCACCGTGGTTTGCTGCCCCGCGCCGGGGTCGAGCCAGCCGCCGGCAGCAGCGCTGCAGCCTCCCCGGCACCCGGCACGCGTGATGAATGGCCGCAGCGGGAGCAAAACTTACTGTATATGGGAATTTCCCCTTTTACTAAAGAAAGTTCCTGCTCTCTCTGGAAACCTTAGCCAGGAGGGAGACTTTTTCCACGCTGGAGGGAAATTCTTCGTGCGGCTTCGGCATCCGTCGGGGCTCGGGGAGGCGGCGAAGCCCGGACGCCCCTCGCAAGAACCGGCACCGGTTCGCCCCGTTCACACCTCACCCCCTCGCGAAGCTGCCGCCATTTCCCCGTGTCAGCTCCGCATCCGAGCGCGGAAGAAAAAGCCATTTAATACAGACAAAGGTTGTATGAAAATATAATTCTGCTTTTGTTAGCAGCCATCAAACTCTAAAAAGCGTCGCTTTTGTTTTCTTGTAACATTGTGAAAACCTCGTGTCGGATCGAGAGCTGGGGCCCTCTCGACTAATCGCCTCTCCTTTGTGTTTTTAGATTATAGGGGCAATTAGTGTTGTCAAAACCTCTGGCAATTCTCTTTGCTCTTGACAGGGTGTCAGTCCGCTGGGCGAGAAATGGAAGGTGTTATAACTCTCCGGTAATTAGGATGCCTCCGATTTGAAAATGCCAGCAAACGTGTACGAGAGGCCGCACGGCGGCGGTGGGGGCGGGGAGGCCGCCCGGATGGGGGATGCGGATGAGCAATTAATTAGGGGCTCTCATTCCGAGCACGTTGCCAGCTGATGAATTGGCAAAGGGAAATTAGCAGGATGCTTAGCTCTCAGCGAGCGGGCGCGCACCCCGCTCGCTCTCGTCTTGCCGTCCTCGTGAGCTTCCCTCCTTCCCAGATGTTCGCCGAGGGCTTTGCACAGCTGTCTGCGAGCACCTGACCGCCGAAACGGCAGCTCTTCACCGGTGCTGGTGCCGCGGGGGGTGCTTGGGGTTCTCCTGGCTCTCCGTCAGGCATCGTGGGTGCCGGAGCCCTCGCGGGGCTGCACAGCTCTTTGCTGGGGATGCTCCTGCATCCTCCTGAGCCCTCCACCGCCAGCCAAGCCGGTGCAGTCGAAGGCGCCCCAGCCGCAGCCCTTGGGTGTGAACACGCAGCAATTAATCAATAACTGACACGAAGGCAGCTGAGGGGGGGGGATGACCGGCGACAAATGAAACTCGGCCCGCTTGCGACGCCTCCCTCCAGCAAAATGCCTGAGTAAACAGATAAGCCTTTGCAATCTGCCTTGAAGGTCAGCGTGCTCCAGCCCGGCCGGACGCCTGCCACGGACGGGAGGGACGGCACGGGGCCACCCCTGGGGTTCCATCCCCGCTCCGTGCCCTGTCGAGGTGGCTGGAGGGGGGAGGCAGCCCCCAGGGTGGGCAGCAGGTCCAGACCAGGAGCCTGGGCATCGCTGGGGTCCTGGGCAGGAGGGACTGGCAGGTACCAGGCTCTAATTTGGACTTTGGTGGGTGATCTGAAGCCGGTTGTTTTGTTTCTCTGTCCCTTGGTCTCTGAGGTCCCGAGGCACTGGAGTGAGGGGATGAGGAGTCATCTGCTGTGGATCAAAACTGGGTCCTTGGCTTGCACGGGGAGCCTGGCTCGGGCTCTGCCGTGTCCCACGTGCCGAGGAGCTGCCCCCTCCTGGGGTCCCCTCGAGGAGCCCGAGGCTGCGGGGCAGGGGCAGGCAGGAGGCTGCTGGTGGCTCACCGGCTCCTGCTCCCGACCGGCAGCGGTCATCTGCTCTCCTAGGAAAAGGGAGCATCCGGAAAGGGTTGTTAAATTAGAGCAGAGCCATAACCCTGCCCAGAGCCTTGGGAAGGGCTTTGGGCTGGTGGGATCAGCGGAGGGCTGGGACAAGGCAGCTCTTGATGGCCGTGGTAGGGAAGGCGGCGTTCCTGCACCTGAGCAGGACCGGCAGGGCTGGGATCCATCACCGACACCTTCTCCAGCGCTTTGCCGTGGGGGTGTGGACCCGTGTTATGATAACCAAAGGCAGGGGTTGGCAGGTTTTCTTAGCCCTCCCTTCACTTGGCATGGTAATTATGTGAGTTACTGGTGTCAACTGGAGGTAAAGCTTTGATGTGTCTATGAAAAACCTGGTAACCTCTTCCTCCATGCTCTGCTTTGCAAAGTTATTTGGGTGATCGGTATCTTCCCCGCTTCCCGTGGTGTTTTCCTCTTCCCTGCATCCTCCGGGACCCCGAGGGAAGGAGCGGTGCCCGGCACCTTTCCCATGCTCGCAGGAGGGGAGGGAGCTGTGGTTTGGAGCTGCCTGCCCATGTGCCTCTCGATGCCTAATTCCCCCAGCTAAATTGCATTTAAAGAAGACCCTGCGGGCAGAGAGCATCCTGCCTTCAGGGTGGGGGGAGCTCCTTGTTTAGGAAGCTTCACGCCGGTGCCAGTTGCACTGCGGGGCATCTCCCTGCCATCGCCATGTCCCCAGCAGTGGCCTTGGCATGCCAGGACAGACTGGTGGCCAAGGGCTTCACCCGAAGGTGACGCAGGGATGGGGAGCGTGGAGGATGCCCCAGGAGAACCTGGGGGGTGGGAGGCACTCGCAGGCTTTTGGCATTTGGGGAGGGTTTTCCAGGGTTGGAATTGGGAGTGGTGACGTGTCCTTCCTCTCCGCAGGTCCCCGTGTCCGTGGCCATGATGTCCCCGCAGATGATCACGCCGCAGCAAATGCAGCAGATCCTCTCGCCGCCCCAGCTCCAGGCCCTCCTGCAGCAGCAGCAGGCGATAATGCTGCAACAGGTAACGCTGGTCCTGGGCTGCCTGTGCGTCGGCAGGATCCGGCCAAGCGACTTCCTAGTGGTGCTCGTGAATGCTGGAGCTTGTTGGGGGCAGGCAGATGGGTCTTCTTCTCCTTGGGCTTCTGCGTTCCCCCTGTACTTCCTTGGGGATTCCCAGTATGTCCGGCACCAAGGGATGGAAAGAGCTGCAGGTGCTAATGGTGCTGGCAAAGCTGGATGCTGCTGCCCTGAGTTAGGGTCTCAAAGCCCAGAAGGCTCCTGCACGAGGGCTGGTTTGGGGCTGCCCAGCTCTTGGGGAGAGCCGGGGTCAGGGTGGATGCTCTTGGCTCAGCAGACCCCAAGCAGAGCCCCCGTAGCCGCTGCCTGGGCTTTGGGGCAGGTGCCTGGGTCCGGCTCCAGACCTGAGCGCGTGGGTTTGTTTCTCACGGCCCCGCTCGGCTTTTCCGGAGCGCTCCGTCAAAAGTAAAATGAACGGGGAGGGAAGAAAAAGGAGGAGAAGAAAAAAAAACAAACCTCAACTCCGAAACAAAACAGGTCTGCTTGGGTAAACACCTCTCGCCGCCGGCGGGAGGGAGAGAAGGAGAAATCCCACAAGCATCCTCCACACCCTTCCTCCTGCCTCCAGTACCTGTTTACTCCAAACAGGCTGATAAGGATTCAAGGTTGGCCCCAGGGAAAGAACAAAGGGTAAACACTACCCTGGGTGGGTCCTTCTCCGAGCCTCTTTGGAGCCGGATAAAGAAACACGTTTGACTGCAAATTAAACAACCCAGGCCGGAATAGCTCGCATTCTCCACCAGAAGAAAACCAAACATCACACCTCTCACCCCTGACCCAATGTTCCCGCAGCCGCGCTCGACCATGTTGCAGAGACCTGGCTTTGATTGGCTTTCGGGTAAACACCCAGGCTTTCCAAACCTGTTCGCCGACAGAAAAAGCAAAGTTGCTGCTGTCAGCGCTGTCAGCCCCGAGCTGATAAAGGCTTCCCGGCATCCAAAGGGGCATTCCTGAGCCGCCGCCGTCGCCCCTGCGTGGGGGTACGGGCCGGGTGGGAGGGGGCCGCCGGGTCTCGCTGACCTCCCCGTGCCTCCGGCCCCTCCTGCGCGCAGCAAATCCATCACCAACAGTTTATTTAGGGGCCGGGGCGAGAGCTGGCGTCAATGCCAGCAGGTCCCGGTGCTGCCTTCTGCAGACTGGGACCCTCTTCGGTGGCTCATCGCGGGGCTAGGGTGTTTTTCTCTCTTTTACTGGCCCAGTAAAACCCTCTGTTTTGACTGGGGTGCTGCGAGGAGCCGGGTTGCCTGCAGTTTCCCGTGGTGCCGGTGAAGGGGGATGCAGGTCTGAGCCCCTGGCACTCGTGGGGTTACACCGGCCAGACCCGGGGCCGTGGCTGCTCCCAGCCCCTTCCCAGCCAGGAGCCCCCCCAGCTCTTGCAATGCTTGCCAAGGGTGTTTTGGGGTCCCACCATGCCAAAAAATGGGGTTTCTCCGCTGCTGAAACACTGGGTTACATGCCAGAGCGCCTGGGCCCCCTTCTCTCAAGGGGGTCGCCCACCTCCTGGTGTTTCATATCCCCCCATTGAACAGCCCCCCAGGACAAAAATCCCCGGGATGCACAGGAATTACTGAGCCGGGGGGTTGCGACCCTCTTTCCTGGGGCCCGGCAGGGCAGAGGCTCCCGGACTGGCCAGTGGCAGAAAGCCAGAGCAACCGGTCAGCTTTAAAAAACCAGCAGGTTTGGCATTGGTGGTGGGGGATTTTACTTGCTGTGGGGATCCAGAGCCCTTAGGAGCGTGTGTCCAAGGTTTCTTCTGCAGCTGTGACTCCTTCGGCGGGTGCTTTTCCTCTTAACCTGCAGCCAGGAGCCTGCCCTGATGGCGTGGTGCCAGGAGCTGGCATGGCTGTGGCAAAGCCCGGTGCTGGGCATGGGGTAATGCCAGGCAGGGAGACGCGAGCAGGGTGTTTCTGTGCTAATCCGGGCTGCTCTCTCCCCTCCCGTCCCTGCCTCCCTCCCTCCCAGTTGCAGGAATACTACAAGAAGCAACAGGAGCAGCTTCACCTGCAGCTATTGACACAGCAGCAAGCCGGAAAGCAGCAACCCAAAGAGGTGAGCTCACGCAGATGGGTTCTGGGCCATCAGATCTGGCAGCAAATAAAAGGGGGACCAGCACAAAACAAGGTGTGCGTGAATCCCAGCACCCAGGGCAGCCGGCTGGGAGCCAGCAGGGACGGGACACGGGAGCATCCTGTTCCTGGGGGGTGCTGGGGTGGCTGGTCTGGGTGCTGGGAGTTCCTCCTCCTCCTCCCTATCTGCGATCTGGCACGTGCACCGAGCTGCGTCGTTCTCAGCACCGCGTCCTTGGCGCATCTAGAAACTATGGGGCGGGTGTGGGCAGGCAGCTCAGCGGGACCCTCCCCAGCAGGAGGGGCAGGTGGCCACCCCCCGGGACAGAGCGAGTGCTCCCCAAATCCCCCTTACGGTGGGGGGCCGAAGAGGCTCAGCTCAGCCCTTGCCCGACGCGCTGGCCCTGCTCTCGGGTCGGGCAGCCCCCGCCTGAGCTGGCACAGCAGCACCCTGGCGAATAGGCAGGCAGGGCTGGTCAGGAGGGAACCCAAACCAGGGCTGTTCCTGCCAGGAAAGGCGGTTCTGCAAAACCCAAGCGCTGTGTGAAATAGCAGCGATGCCAGCAAAGGGCTTTTCCGATGGGAGACGCTCAGGCGGGGGGATGCTGTCAGCCCCCCGTGACCGGGTCGGCAGCTGTGGAGGTGGTTGCATGGTGGAGAAGTGTTTATGCGGGTGCGATTGCATCAATTTTGTATAATTCCCTTTACCCAACAGGTCGTACGGTCCTTTCCCATAGTAACGCACTCTGAGGTGTTGCGGCTGTATCGGCAAAGCTCGGTTTTGGGGATGTGCCGGTCACAGGGAGGCTGGGGGTCGACCCCGACGGGCAGCGGGCAGACAGCACCGCTCCCTTCCTTTTCCTTATGTGGTTTTGCCCCTCTCTCTCTTCCCAGATTGGCGCGCGTGGTTCCGCGTTGGGGGGTATTTTGCGTCGCGTGTGCTGCTGTATGTCCGGCATCACTGCCCTCTCTATCGGGCATCCTTCCTTAGGCTCCTGGTGCAGAGGGACGTGGAGCTGAGCCGCTCGGTCCCTGTTCCCGGCCGAGTATCAGTAGCAGGCAGGGGAATGGGGTGCTGGGGCTGGTCATTGCAATCACCCCTCCTGAAATCCAACACCCTGATTTACACTTATCCATTCTCAGCACTTAAAAATTCAGCTTTCTTTTGAGGAAGAAAGCGTTTAAGCCCAGAGCGCGCACTGGGGTGGCTGCAGCGGGGGCTCAATGGCAAAGCACGCGCCGGCACTGGGGGAATAGGGCGGCTGGAGCGGCTCGGGGTCGGGCCAGCACCCACTTGAGCCCTCAATAGACTTTGACCCGGGCTTTCATTGCGGGATGTTGGCGTATTTACGCAGCGTGCGCAGGGTCAAGCTTTATCAGAGCCATCTCCAGGAGCTGGAGTAGCTGCTTGTGCTCCAGGAACGGGGGAGGCATAAATCTGAGCTTCCTCAAGGACTTTCCTCTTGGCTGTGGCAATGTTATATTGCAGCAACGAACAGGGATATAATTAAGCTCTAACAAAGGCCTTGCTTAGCGGGCTCCTGGTTTAAAAAGCACATGTTAACTTTTAATTAAATGGTACAGAGGAGATGAGAAATTTATCCACTAAGGAAGTCCGAGTGGCCGGCGGGGGGGAAGGGGCATCAGATGCTGCTAAAGGGGTGTGTGTCCAGCTCCCGGCAGCATCACCACCCCATGGGCAGGGAAAACAGCAAGGGGGTCCCTGCGAGTGGGTGTCATAGTTTTTCCCCTCCTCGAAACCCCCAGCCGGGCTTTGTGGGGTCGGCTTCACCCCGTGAATTTGGGCAGCTGCTATTAATAAAGCCTGCATTCGGCAGCGGCGTGTGCCTGCCGGGAATGGCGATGCCGTTGCTTCCCCCGACGGCGTGGGGAATAGTTGGCGTGTCTGGGATGCCGCCGCAGAGCCGCTCTTGGCCGGCGTCGGCTCCTTCATGGAAATCCACGGCGATATTTAATTACGGCCCCGCTGCAAGGTTTGTAAACCCAGCGCCTTCTGCTTTCCCTCTGCTTGATTTCAAGGACTCGCCTTGGTGTAATTGTAAGTCAGTGGCTTGTCTGCCAGCGCGGGGGGGATCAGCAGGTGGGAACGGCTTTGTGCTGCCACCGCCACCGTGCTGGGGAAGGTGCCGGGAGCAGGTAGCAGCATCCCTCACGGAGGAGCGGCTCAGATCTCCCCAGGAGGAGCGGCGCGGCTGGAGGTCCCCCGCGGGCGCGGGGAAGGGGAGAGCAGGAAAAGAGGGAGCGCGGAGGATGGAAACGTGTTGGAAGCGCCTGTCAGCAGCATCCTGTCCCAGAGGATGCGGGGGGTGCTTTGTGTCTGTGGTCTGCGAGGAGCTGCGCCGCAGTGGGGGGTCGCGAGGAAGGGGATGAGCAAGGCGGCTGATCCATGCATCCCACCGGGATGGGGCTGAGCTGCAGCACAGCCCAGCCCATCCTGGAGGTTTTTCCTGCGTTAGGGTGTAAGGGCAAACCCCCAGCCCGCAGCAGCATCCTGGGCACGGGGGGGGCAGCGAGGAGCTGTGGGGGTAGCGAGGAGCTGTGGCGCAGGGCTGGGACGGCTCCAGGCAGCCCCTCGCCCTCGTGCCAAGCAGCAGCGATGCCGGTGTCTGCCGTCCCGGTCTTTCCCCGCCCTTTGCCTTTCCAAGCCCAGCTGCCACAAGCAGCGCCCGGGTGCGGAGACCCCAATATTCCGCAGGGGTGAGGCCAGCGGGTCTCCGTGTGCCCCCAAAGCCAATGGTGGGGGCTGTCCCTCTCCCGAGTCTGGCGGGGCAGGGGAGGGGGGGTGGCGCGGGGGGGCTGCCTGCTGCCTAACCTCAGTGTCAGCTTAATGAACTGCTCCTGTCAGTCCCGCGTGTCACGCCAAAACTCCTCCTGATGTGCTCATAAATCAAAGTGACGGCGGCTCTTACCCCGGTAGCTGCACCCAGTCATCTGCGTCTAATGTACGCCGAGCGCAGGCGAAGCTCCGGACCCCGAGCACCCGCGCTGGGACCGCAGACAGGACCGGGATGGGGGGGTACGGACCTAATACAGACCCAGCTCCTCCGGCGGGCACGGGGGTGTCCCCTCTGGGAGGGACTCGGCCGGTGTTTGGCAGACTGGGGCTTGCCGAGGGGAGAGGAGCCGAGCGAAGCTCGTGGGACGATGGCCGGGGAGGGAGGTTTTTGATAATTCAGGCTCTCGCCGCCCTGCCTTCTCCAGGGCAAACTCTTGACTCGGAGCCCCTGGGCTGGCGGGTGCCACGGGGTGGGTCCACATGTGGGTGCACCTCTTCACCCGTCGCACTCAGAGGTTTTGAGCCCGTGCAGTTTGTTGGCTCTGCCGCACAGCGGTTGCTCTCTAGGGACTGGCAACCCAGAGAGAAGTGGTCCTTGTTTTGGCTTAGCCCGGGCATTTGTGCATCCGCTGGGAACCAGGACTCGTATTCCCGGGACTGGTCCCTGTGTTTGTGGTCTGGTGAAGCTGGAAGGATGCGCACATGGGTTTGAAGCATGTGAAGGTGGAGGTTCAACGCGGACAGCATCAGCCCTGCCAGAACCACACGTGGGTCGGGGCTGCCCGGTCCCCGGGGGGGGTCCGACTCCGCCGGCCGCAGCTCCGGGGAGGCCGGGTCGGGAGAGCCCAGCCAGGCTACGAGGCGCAGGCAACGTGCCCCGGGGATCCTCATGACTTCATCCGCTCCCAATTTCCTCCTGCTCCGCAGCCTGGAAGTGCCGTGAATGAGGCTGTGTTCGCACGGAGCCCGGGCTTGCCCCGGGGCCCCCGGGGAGGGCGGCAGCAGAGCTGGGAAGAGGAGGAGAAGCCCAGCCCAGCCCAGCCCAGCCCATCCCATCCCATCCCATCCAGTCCCATCCTGTCCCAGCTGCTGTTTCTAACCAAGGCGAGGACACGTGTGTCCATCCCACGCGGTGGCAAAGCTTCCCCTCGCAGGGGACGGGGACACCGTGGGGGACAGCACTGCCTTGGTTAAGGCCCTTGGACATGCAGCCTGGTCCTGCCTTTTCCCCTCCATGTGGTCCTACAGTCTATGGTCTCCTCCGGTCCCGTGGCCTGAAGCCCTCCTGGCTCAGCTCCTTGCTCAGGAGCGAGGGCAAGCGCGGGGATTTCTCTTCACTGAGCAGAAACCGCTTTGATTTGTGCCTTTTTCCTCAAGCATCAGAGGTGCAGGACTGAGGCAAAGCCAGAGAGGATCTGGACCTGATTCTGGGGGGACAATTCTGCCACGGCCAAGAGGTGGACAGGACAGGGAGGAGTCCGCACGTCCTTCTGAGGCTGAGAAAGCAGATTTAAACTCTCTCTGAGCCCTGTTCAGGACTCGCAGTTGTGCCTTACGTTGCAGACCGCAGGGACTTTGCAGCGCAGTGCCTGGAGCCTGTCCTCACCCTCCTTTTCGCAAAGCCGCGGCCGAGCATCAGCAGCATCTGCAGGGGACACCCAGGGCCCCGGATGCTGCTTCGGGTACGGCAGCATGTGCGGATTCCAAACTAAGCCGTGAACTGGGTTTGCCACGGAGAGTCTGTCCGCTGTTCCCCGGGGAGCAGAGAGCGAGATGCAGCCTCGGGGATCACCGAGAGAGCGAGGTGGGGCTGTGCCAGGTCCCTGGGATCCCCGGTGCACCGGGGGCCTGAATCCCCGCGATGCTCAGACCCAGCCAGAAGATAAAAAAAAAGGACATTTCCTATTGCAAAGCTCTTGCGCTCATCAGTAAGAACACGGACGTGAAAATACTTCTTTTTGGGCCCAGCGGTGCGGCTGCAAAGTGCCCCCACTCAAAAATGCGGCGAGATCGGGGGAAGCGCCTTAGCGTGGCTCGGCCGGTGTGCTCTGCCGGGGCGGGGGCTTGCTCTGCCGAGAGGGGCCCCGGCACTTTTCTTGCTGAGGATAACGGAGCTGCGGTGCAGGGGCCGGGCTGCTGCTGGGGCTGTCGGTGCGGCACAGCCGGCTCACGCTGCCTGCCAGCCCGGCTCCTCGCAACCTGCAAACAACGTCTGTGCAAACAGAGGGGTTCAAGGGGTTACGGAGACGCCTGCCCCGCTAATGAGGCCGGGCAGGCCCGGGGCAGCTCCCCTCTCGTGGCTGGCTGGGATTAGCAGCTGCCTGTCCCCATCCCTAATTGAATTCTCTCCCCTTCAGTTAATTCTCATGGATTTCTTGGTGCCTCCCCAGGGACCCGTCCTGCCTAACTAGTTTAGGGCCGGCTATGCCGGTCAGAGCACGGCCGGCTACTGGGGACGGGTGGGAGAGTCGCCTACCTGGGGGATGCTCGTGGCCGGGGTGGGGGCACCGGTGCTGGTGCCTGGGGGCCGGGAGCGCTGGGCGCCTGCTCCCCTGCGGATGGTTGTTTTCTGCCCCACCACGAAGGGGCTTGCAATGGTCATTTTTGGCAAATAGGGACCGTTTCCCTGCTTAAAGGATGGTGTTAGGCATCTGGGCAGCCTTAGGATGCCTTTTAGGTGCTGGGAGCCCCTTTCCTCTGGTGATGCTCGGTGCCCACGGGAGCTCGCCCCATGGCTGAGCCTCCCCGCGTGGGACCCCACGGCTCGGGTTTACGGGTTCGCCCATCTTGCAGGCAGAGCTGGGTCTCTGCTCTGAGCAAGCCCCCAGCTCTGCTCGCTCCCTCTCTTTTCTGTGCTTTATTTTTCCCTTCCCCTTTCCTTTTCTTCCCCTCCTCTTCTGATAGATCAAAGCCTCTGTCCGGCTCAGCCGCAAGCTGAGCGGGCACGGTGGCCCAGCAGCAGGATGGAGGCATGCACGGCCGCGGTACCGCCGCCGCGGGCATCCCTCGCTGCCACCCTGCCTCCCCTGCGAGGTTTCTGCTGCAAGGCTGGAAATAACGTGCTTTGATTTCTCCCTTTTGTCTCCCGGCAGCCGTTAGGGAACAAGCAGCTGGCCTTCCAGCAGCAGCTCCTGCAGATGCAGCAGCTCCAGCAGCAGCACCTGTTAAACCTGCAGCGCCAGGGGCTGGTGAGCCTCCCCCCGGGGCAGGGCACCGTGCCCCTGCAGACCCTGCCCCAAGGTAAGGACCCCTGCCCGGGGTGGGGAGCCTGTTGGGGGGGCCCCCACGGCTGCAGCTTCTCCCTGCTCTGGGTGAGGGAGGGCTGGGGAGGGGGCAGGGGCGTTGCTTTTTCTAATGCGCCCGTCTAAAGTTTGGGGTCTGATTGCATTAATGGCTGGAGTAGCCTAGGAGAGTTGGAGCTGGGTTGTCGGCAGGATTGGACCCCCAGCTTCCTCTTGCAGGGGGGTGCCCGGGTGCAGGGAGCCGGGGTCTCCTCCCCACCGGGGGCAGATCTGCGGGGCTCCGTGGGTGCTGTGGGTGGCTTGTTTTAGGGCTTCCCAATGGGGCCGTGCAGCCTCTCCTCCCCGGCTGCCGGCACAGAGGGCTGTGCCCAGCTTTGGGTGATGATTTCCCGGTGCACGGTCCGTGCCTGAGATTTGGGGAGCCGAGCTGTGCCGGCTGGAAAGGGAGGGAGCCTGTGGGGTCCTGAGCCAGCCTGGTGCATGGGTGCAGTGGGTGCTGCTCCTTCTCCCCGCTGACGGCGGGCGCTTTCTCCCCGCGCCGTAGCTGTGTGCCCCTCGGACCTCCAGCAGCTCTGGAAGGAGGTCACGGCCGCCCAGCCCGTCGAGGACAGCATTAAGCAAGAAGGTCTTGACCTCACCACCAACACCTCCAACTCTACCTCGTTTTCGGCCGCCAAGGTCTCGCCTCCCATTTCCCATCACCCTCTGCCCAACGGACAGAGCACCATGCACACGCCGAGAAGGGACAGGTAGAGCTGGGTCGGGTCCTGGCACTTCGTGTTTTTACCCCCGGAGAGGTGGAAGGGGTCGGGATCTGTTACCCATGGGGCTGGCAATAGGGTTGGGAGGGCTGGGGGGTTTCTGCCGACCCCATAAACAAGGCCTTGTCACTGTTTCGCTGCACCCATGTGCCCGTGGAGGGCAGGGAGCCATTGCTGCGGGGTCTCCGGTGGGTCCCTGAGGGCTGGCCCCGTGCATGGGAACGCTGGAACATCACGGCTGCCCCGCCTGACAGTCCCTTTCCGTCTTCTGCAGCTCTTCCCACGAAGAGACCCCCAGCTCCCACCCGCTCTACGGCCACGGAGAGTGCAAGTGGCCCGGCTGCGAAACCCTCTGTGAGGACTTGGGACAATTTGTCAAGTAAGTGCTCCCCTTTTTGGGGGAGGTTTTCCTGGAGGAGGGGAGAGCCCGTGCTCTCGGGCCAGGACAGCATGGGGCTAGCAGAGGGGGAGACCCTGGAAATGGGTCCGGACACCCCAAAGGCTGTCTGCCCAGGGCCGGGGGGCCCTATGCAAAAGGAGAAAACACCAGAGGTTGCTGCTAGAGGAGAAGAGACCCGGTGCAGCGGGCAGGAGCGGGCAGGAGCAGGCAGCAGGCGAGGGGAGCTCGCAGCTCCCCTCCTGGGGGGCGAGAGGAGGGGAGGAAGCAGATGGCGGCGCGGCAGCCCGCTGACACCGCTTGTGGGCTCCGGCGCTGACTGATTAACTCCGCTGTCGAAGAGCCCTCTGCTAGCGTCAGGGTCAAACAAATTGTTTTCACGCTTCGTCAGAGGTTTACTTAATTAGTTCATTTGCAATTAGATCTCTTTGTAGCCAGGATTTTTAGCAAAGACATCAGAAGGAACTGACGGGCTTGCTTGCTCTTTCCCCTCCGCCTCTCCGGCTGTCTGCTCGGCACGGCGGCCGAGACCCACCAGCGCGCGCTTTGCTCTCCGTCAGCGAGATTTTGGGTTTTTACAAACTGATCCCATCCACTGCCACGCACTGGGGGCCAGCTCCGGCAGGAGCATCCCTCGGACCGCACCAGCCTCCTCGTTCCCAGGAAAGGAGCTGGGCAGAGGCCTCGCACGGGAGGATGAGGAGGGGCGAAGGCAACCTGGGGAGGCTGGGGGAGCGTTGCCTGGTGGCGATTGAGTGAGTGAATGAGTCAGGCTCCTGCGTCCTCCTTCCTCTGCCTCTGACTCAGGGGGTGAACCTAGATAAGGCATCTCCTCCCGCCTCTCCGGGCGTGTTTACATGGCACGGGGCAGATGAGCAAGCTCCGGTTTGGAAGCTGGAGCTGGGGTTGGCAGGGGATGGCCGGGGCTGGGTCACGGTGCCAGGAGACCCTTGCTGTGCCCAAGGGGCAGCCTCCCTGCCACCACTAGTGAAGCGTTTCTGTCCCCTCTGCCAATGTGAGAACACGTTGGGGTGTGGGACAGACAGACAGAAAACTTCCAGCTCCCAAAGCCTGAGCCCAGCTGCAGCGTGGACCTTGCTTTGAGTCCAGGCACCGGCTTCGAGCCTCCTCTGAGCATCACCTCCATGGAGTAGCTCGGAAAGCCTCAGCGTTGGGGTGGAAAGGGGCAGCGCGTCCTTTGAGCAGTGGTTTATAAAAGCCCGTGAGGGTCAGTGGGAGACGTCTCTGTTCCCGCTCAGCACAGTCTGGGCTCTCAAAAGCTTTTTCCCTGGAGAAACAGTCGTGCGGGGAGAGGAACGGGAGGCTCGGTCCAGCTGCAGCCCTGCGGAGCGGGGCTGAGACACCGGCGGGGTTTGCTCACATACAGGCTTGGCAGCTGGTCCCAGTTACCTAACTTGTTTTTGCAAGTTGGGGCTGGAAGTCTCTCGCAAACAGCCGGGTGAGACTCCCGCCGTCTTCCGCATCCGGACCGAGCGCAGATACTCCTGAGGCACCTTCTCCTGGGATGTCTCAGCAGAAGGATCTCAGTCTTGGTCCTGGAGAGCATTGGCCCATGGCCCTGGGACACCTGCGTGTTTCCCGGCGTCGGATGCCACCTTTTGGGGTGTTCCCGGGGTGGCCCTGGTGCGGTTTGCCCTGCTACCCAGCATCCCCCCTCCGACCTGTCCCAGTCCTCCAGTGAGGACCCCCCCGGGTTTGCACCCACCCCAGCAAGGACATGGCCTGGCCGTGTGACGTCTTTGGGGCTGGGTGCGTCCGCAGGCTGCCGCTTTGCTGGGTCTGGGGGCGAGAACCCCCACAAGGCGATGCCGGGACGTCCCTGGCTCTGGAGCAAGTGGCATCCCTGTCACCGGCTGCTTGCCTGTGCCGGGAGCCCTTCCCCTCCCCGAGAAGGAGGGAGGGCGGTGAGGACCAAAGGTCCTTGTGCTTTATGAACATAAAATGCCTTATAAACATAAGGCACGAAAGCGGTAGGATGAGGAGCACCCTGGAAATGTCACCTTCTGCCTTAGGTGGTTTCCTTAGAGGGTGTAAGTAAACCTCCGTAATGCCGCCTTTGTCCTGGAAACCTGCTCCTCAGGTCCTCCTGGGCACCTCCTGCCAGCAGTCCTTGAGGACTTTCCATCAACCGGTGGCTGCTCCTAAACACCGCGGGGCTGCCCCGGGCAGGGCTGGTTGTCTACGGCCGCCCTCCAGCCCGGGTTCGGAGCGGAGGCACAGCCCAGTTTGCTTGGCTGCCTTTGTGCCTCAGTTTCCCTTCTGCTCATCATGCTTTGGGCAGCAGTGCCGGAGCATCCCCAGCACGGGCAGCGCCTCACGGGCGTCCCCGGGCGTTGCTGCGGTGCAGGCGGTTTGCAGGTCAGGGCTGATCCCAGGTGTGGCCCCGGCGGAGGGGCCGCATTTCGGGCATGTCCAGACATAAACGCCCGTGTTCTTCTCCCCAGACACCTCAACACAGAACATGCACTTGATGACCGAAGCACGGCGCAGTGTCGAGTCCAGATGCAAGTGGTACAGCAGCTGGAAATACAGGTGGGTACCGCCTCAGCCTCCAAGGACGCGCCTTTAAAAAGCCGTCTCCTTTCCAACTCCGCACGCCGTGTCTTGGCTGCTCTCTGCAGGAGGGGAGCAGGGAGGTTGGGGACCACTAGCAAGAGAACTAGTCACCCCAGTGGCACGGGCACTCATTTTAAGCATCCCTCCCAAATAGGGGTGCTGCAATGCTCCTGATGGGGATCAAGACCTGGAGGACCCTCCAACTGGTTCCCCCTCTGACACCAGTGTCCCTGCATGAGTATGATGGGGCTGGAGGAAGGGACAAGCCGTCCCTCCTGCCCAAAGCATCCCTGTGGGTACAAGGAGATGCCACAGACCTGGAAGCCACGTGTCACCTCGGGGGGGTGCGTGCCCACAGGTGGGACGTGAGCTCCCATGCCCCAGCCCTCGTGCCCGGCCGTGCTGCCGTAGCGAGAACCACAGGGCTGCTGGGCTCTTTGGAAATCAAGCCACTGATTTTGGTGGCTGAGCATGGTCTTTGGAGCCCAACTTCAGGGTGCTATTTTTGGAAAATCAGTTCTTTAAACAGTGCCTTTCCCAGCATCTCCGACTCCCCAACGTGCCGTGCGTAATTCGGTGAATAGAGAAGGGAGGGGGGAAAATGGAGGAAACGGAGGGTTTTCGTCTTGGGACCTGAAAGCCATCGAGGGGGAAGGTGGGACGGGGCAGGGGTCTCTGTCAGAGGGTCGCTCACCGAGACCCCCATGGCATGACGGTGCCTGGGTGCCCGGCTGTTCGGCCAGGGGCTGGCAGGAGCGCGAAGCGGTTTGTGGCCATCGCAGTGCACGGTGATGGGTATCATTGCGGGGGATGCCAGCCCCGGGGGGGGCAGCGGGCCGTGATGTGCGGCAGCCTTGGCAGCCTCCGCCCGGAGATACGATACCGGGGGCTGCGGGGTGGGGGGGATGCAGCAAAACCTGCCCTGGGCGGGGAGGCTGCGAAGCCGCCTGGGCGAAGCCGTGCGATCGCCTCCTGCTCCCCAGCCCTCGTAAAGCGAGAGGTTGAAAGCAATTACTGGGGCTTAAAGAGGGGAGGGAAAGGAAAGGGAAAAAAAAAGGGGGGGGGAGGGAAAGCTGAAGGGCGAGCAGAAAGCTGCGTGTGCAGAGAGGAGAACCTGCCACCGGAGCTACCAATTATAAAGTTTTCAGCACGGAGCTCCCGCTGTGCCGGCGGAGAGCGTCTGCATCACGAGGGGAGACCTGTCAGCTCTAATGAGCACCACGGCAGCGCAAAAGCATCCGAGCTGCTCCAAACTTGCAGCAAACTCCGCTCTGGCTCCTGCCTTTAACTCCTTCCTCGCCCGGCTCCCGGCTCCGGCGCCTGCCCGGGGAGGGGGCTTGGCTGGTGGGGGAGCCGGCGGCACGCGGGGACACGGCCGAGCCCCGAGCTTGAGGGGTCGCGGCAGAAAGGGATGGTGACGGGAAGAGAGCGGGTGTCAGATCCCATCGCCTCCGCCGGGCTCAAAATCTCTCCTGGTGCCACAGTGAATATTTCACCCTTCTCCGCACTCCGGGGAGTAAACAGGCGGGAGCGCGCAATTAAAGCGATGTTGCGCGTCCGGGTGGATGGATGGACGGACGGAGGGATGGGTGGATGGACAGGGAGCTGCTGGTGAGCGGGAGGCAGCAGAGGCTGGAGGAGGGCGAAGGGGACGGGGACGGCTGGCACCAGGGCGCAGGGACCAGAGCGTCCGGGAAGGAAAGCGAGGGCTGCGGTGGGTGGCGGGGACAGGACCCTGCTAGTGGATGGCAGCTTGAAGGAGTGAGAAATTACTCCGTTTCACCATAGAATTTTTTATCTGGCTGCACACGCGGAGCTGAAGCAGTGGCGGCCTCCGTGCCCCCCACGATGGGTGCCATAGCCCCCCCGCAATGGGTGCCGTAGCCCCCTGCAGAGCCACAGTCCCGCTGGGGCTCTCGGAAGGGCTCAGCATCAGGCAGGAGGTGGCTCCTGTGCAGATGCTGGAGGATGCTGCCTGCCCAGAGCCAGGGCTGGGGGCTCGGCAGGCAGCTCCCCCAGGCCGTGGGCACCTCCGCGGGTGACTGCCGGCACCGCCTGACCTTCTCCCTTCTGCTTCTTGCCTCCCGCAGCTGGCAAAGGAGAGCGAGCGTCTCCAAGCAATGATGGCCCATCTTCACATGAGACCTTCAGAGCCAAAGCCTTTCAGCCAACCTGTAAGCGTGCATCCCCCTCCTGCCCTTCTACATCTCTGCAGCCGCCCCCTCTCCTCCCTTTTCCCCTTGCCGCTGGCTGCTGTCCCCTCCCTGCCCTGCGCATTGTCACCGCAGCCCTGCGTGGCCCGGCTGGCCGGGCTCCCCAGGACGGGCATGCCCTGACTCTGCTCCGGCGCATGTAGCCTGGTCCCTTGTGCCGGTGCAAGGCATCAGGCAGGAGTGAAACGCAGCCTGTTGTGCTGCTCAGACAGGGAGTGGGTGCATCCCGTCCCGTGGGTGCATCCCGTCCCGTGGGTGCATCCCGTCCGATGGGTGCATCCCGTCCCGTGGGTGCATCCCGTCCCGTGGGTGCATCCTGTCCCTGTGGGTGCATCCCGTCCCGTGGGTGCATCCCATCCCTGCCGAGCCCAGCAAATCTCCCCCTGCAAGCCCTTCACTGCCCGCTTTGCGGCACGAGCCGGCTCAGCCCCACCGAGCTGCCGGTGTGCCGGGGGCTCTCCCAGCCCCTGCCTCCCCCGCGCCGGTGCCCAACCACCCGCCCTCCCTCCCGCCTGTCCGTGCAGCTGAACCTGGTCTCCAGTGCCACCCTCTCCAAGAGCACTTCCGACACGTTCCCCGACGGCTTACCTCATCCCCCCACCTCCGCCACGGCGCCCATCACCCCCCTGCGGCAGGGCCCCTCCGTCATCAGCTCTTCCACTTTACACAACGTGGGCCCCATCCGCAGGAGAAACTCGGAGAAGTTCTGCACCCCAATATCTTCAGGTGAGCTCCGGGATGGGGCACCCTCCATCACGCGGTCCCCGGGTCCCAAAGTGAGTCCCTTCACCCGCTTCTTGTCCCCCCTCCAGAACTTGCACAGAATCACGAGTTTTACAAAAACGCGGATGTCCGGCCACCCTTCACGTACGCCTCGCTCATCCGGCAGGTGAGTGGCTCCCCGCGCCGCGGGGTTCAGCTCTGCACCCCAAGACCCGCCCACAGGGCACCTCGGGCAAAGCCGCGCTCTCCCCCACTTTCTCGGTCCTGGGGGAGCCCCTGCGCCCGCTGAACCCCCATTTCTGCCCCTCATGCCTCGCCACGGGACGGGTGTCGAACCCCACCAGGGCATCGCGAGTGATGCTCTTCTCCCCTCTCTGGTTTCCCAGGCCATCCTGGAGACCCCCGACAGGCAGCTAACGTTGAACGAAATCTATAACTGGTTCACGCGGATGTTTGCCTACTTCCGAAGGAACACGGCTACCTGGAAGGTGAGAGCAGCCCTGCTCGGCGCCGCGGGGCTCGCCCCATCCCACCCAGGGCTCGCCCCGTCCCACCCGGGGCTGCCTGCTGTGGGAGATGCTCCAGCTTATATGGGCACCTGTGGTAAAGGACCAGTTCATTGCACAGCTCTGAGATGGCGCAGGAAATTATTTTGTGGGTAAATCCCACACTTTTCCCCCCAAAATGCATCCCTGGTCTCTGGGAACGCATCGTCCATGCAGTAGGATATAGCAAAGGACTGCGCTGTAGAAACCCGGGGCTTTCTGCGGAGCGGGGGTTGGAGCAGAGCCGGGAGAAGGGCAGAGAAAAGAGTGAGACACTCGAAATAGCAAATAAGGTTAATGATAACCCGGGGCGGGTGGCACGCTGCGAGCGGGAGATGCCGCAGCCGGGCTGCGAAAGGCGACGGCTGGGTCTCGGCAGCGGCCGGGGAGGCGGGTGCTGGTCCCTGGGGACGGAGGGAGGGCGGTGGTGGCTGGGGGGGGACCATCAGTGAGTGGGAGCACCCGGGGCTCCGCCGCAAGACCCCGAGCGGGTGCCTGTGCCCATCGGCTCCCCCCACCCAGTGCACGGCGCTGTAGGGGCAGGTGTTGAGGAAAGATTTTGGCACCGAGGAACCATTTGTCGCTGGCCTGGGCTGATGCGCGTGGGGCTGGGGCTGCTCCTGCCTCGGTTATTTAGAAATCGCCAAACCTGAGAGAAGCGAGAAAACACATTTCAGAGGAAAGGAATGGTTGTGAGAAGGAGCAGTTATTGCCCCGGCCGGGAAGGATTTATTTATTGTTTCCTGCTGCATGTATTGGCTAAGGCACAGCTTCGTCCTGCGCAGGGTAACGAGCAGCAAAGTGGCAGAGGGAGACTAACAATTAAAAAAAGCCATTAGAATAAGCGGGGTGGTGCAAGCGAGATGGCGCGTTTTGAAAGGGTTAAGGGAGGAATCGGTTATTCTGGAGCCCGGGGCCCCCGTGCGTTGCTGCTGCAGATCAGAGCTGACCGCGGCAGGGGTTTGCATCTCTGCAGCAAACTTTGGGTGAGTAACGGGTGTTTTGGCACCAGAGTCATAGGGGTGGCCGTGGCTTCGGCACGGACCATCCCGAGCATCCCCGCGTGCCGAGTGGGGAGGAAGGTGGTGGGAAGGAGCAGGGTAGGAGCAGTTGGAGGTGCCTGGGCCATTTTTGGTGCTGGCCGTGGCCCTGCGTCAGCCTGGAGTCCCCCTCACGGCACGCGCGCAGCACTGCAGGCCGGCGCCGCGCAGGGAGCGGTGCTGGGAGCATCGCTGGCCGCCACCACTGCTGCCCCGGCCAGGCCCGTGGGGACACCCCCGGGTTTGGGGAGAGGGTGGGAAGTGATGGGGAGCGTTGGGGCAGAGAGCCCGGTGCGGCCGTCGCTGCTCCCAGGACGGTGTCTCGCTGCGGGGCAGAGCAGGGTCCGTCCGGGGCAGCACTTTCCCCACTCCCTGCCTCAGTTTCCCCATCTGTGGAATGAGATAATGGCAGGTGAAAATGCCTTTTTCCTTCCCTAAAAGGAATGAATGTTTTGGGGTTTTTTTTCTTTGCAGCTCGCCTGCACCCCATGTTACCCAAGGGCAGATGTCTCGGAGAGGGGCATCCCCCAGCCCTTCTGGTTCCCTTTTTGCTGCTCTTCATTTTTTCCTGTTCCACCACCAAAAGGGACGGCAGGGAATTAAAAAGAGCCGGGGGGGATGATTCCCTTCACAACTTTCTGTATCCAAGGCCAGGCTTCTTTTGAAGGAGGGGGATACGCAAGAAAAAACAACATATTTCCGTTCTTCAGAAAACCACCGTTTTCTGCTGCAGCTTCTCCCTCGTCTCCTGCCTCAGCTGCCCCCCGGGATGGGGCAGGGGTGCCGGGGACCAAGGTGGGTACCCCGTCCCCACGGCGGGGCAGAGCCGCGGTGCGGCGTGGGGGCCCACGGGGAGACCCCCGGCACGGCACAGGGAGCGGGGCCGGGGGCGTAAAGCAAACATCATTAGAAAAGACAAAGATGAGAAGCAAACAGAGCAGCCAAGTCTGGCACTGAACAAATACTCTGTCAAAATACAAAAGCCACGTTAGGATGAGGCAGGGACCCCCCCCCGGCACCGGGCGGGAGGATTCCCATGTCGGGGGTCTCGCCTGGCACCTCCTCCACGTCCCGGCACCCTGCCCGACACCCAGCACCGGGGACGGGGCATCCCAGGCTCCGGTGATGCTGAATGGCATCCTGCCCGGTGCCAGGATTTATTTTATCTCCACTTTTGCCTTTGCAAACACGTACCCGCCGGTGCCTGGAAGCAGGGGGGGTGTCACAGGGGGGTGTCACAGGGGGAAGAGGGGGGACCTGGGCGCTGCCAGGCCAGGGCTGCGTCTCCGTGTTGCAGGAAAGGTTTCGGCTTTGCCACGCTTCTTGCCTTTAATCAGGGCTTTGTTTGGACGAGGAGCCCCCTGCGCGCACAGGAAGGAGGAAGGGGAGCGCGGGGCAGGATCCGGCCCCGGCGAGGGGAGGAAGTCCTGTGTTTGCGTGCCAGGGGACAGGGGTTCAAGGGCAGCGGCCGACCCGGCCCCGGCCGGACCTCAGACCCCCGGGCGTGGGCAGGGAGCGGGGTATTTGCAGAGATGGTGCAAGGGCAGAGCAGGGGCCGGGGACTCATCCTGCTCCATCGCTGGCCGGGGAGCGCAGCAGTGCCTGGGGTCCCCCTTGGATTTCCAGCTCCCCGGGCTGGCTGTCTGCGCGGTGCCGAGCGCGGCCGGGCCCTCCTCTCCGGGCGATGCCAGGGCTCTGAGGACGAGGGATGCCTCAGCCCCCGGGGCGGGCATGTCCCCAAGGGAGCGTATCCCCGGCGATGGCACCGGGCTGGCACCCAGCTCTGCACCGCGCCCAGCATCACTCGAGGGGTGGGGCTGGCTGCCGACCCGCGGGTTCCCAGTACGACCCGCGGGTTCCCAGTTCCCCCCAAAAAACCGCATCAGACAGCACTGTGCCCAAATCTCATTCCCCAGAAATGGCTCCTGAGAACCAGGGAGCTGCTTCCGAGGTTTCCCCTCCGGGCCGGCTCTGCCAAACAGCGGGAGGAGCAGGAGCCTGCCCGTCCCCGCTGCCGGCTCTCGCCGGGGCCGTCGCGGCAGCGCCGGGCACGATGGCACGGCCGGGCCTGCTGGGGCGGGCAGCGGGCACAGGGCAGCGGCCGGAGGATGGAGGGATGGAGGGAGGGATGGAGGGATGGAGGACGAGGGAAGGAGGCCGGCTTTGTTTGGTTTTGTCCTTAAATTAAAAAGAAAAAGGGGGGACAGTGTGATTTGATGAGTTTCCGGGAACTCTAACACTTCCCAGCGCGGGGGGGTTCAGTCCTTGTGTCTCCTTTTGCCTTGTTGTGTTGGCCGGCTCCTTTGTTTATACAGCCCCCGTTCGACCTTTTAAATTGCTGTTAATGTTTTAGCGTAACGAATTAGTCTCTCATCACGAATCAGGACTCGAAATAAAAAAAAAAAAAAATATAAAAAAACCCTCCGAGGCCAACTTCCTGAAATTGGGGTCATTCTCATTTGCAAGGCAGAGAATCTGAGAACCTTAATGCAAGGAAATTTATTCAAAGGCAGAGCCCCGGCGTGATTAGGCCCTTTGTAATTATAGCTCGGAGAGATTCCACTCCAGCCTCCTGCCTCCCTCATGGATTAGCAAGTGAGTCGGAAAAATACACAGGATTTAATTAGAGGCAAATTAAAATTGGTAATGAAATAGGGGCAGTAGCAAATGGCAGGGAGTTGGAAGGGGAAAAGGGAGCTGGTATCTCTCGGGGCTGCGCTGTCTGCCTACGTGTGTGTCTCTTTATTTTACATTTAGAAATGTAAAGATGGTCGATGTAAAGAAGAAAGGGAGGGAAAGGACCAAAAAGGGAGGGTGGGGGGAAAGAAAAAGAAAGGAAGAGATTAGCCGGCTTTGCCGAGCATCGCCGAGCGAGCTGCAGCCGAGAGGGTGGCTCTGCTCCCGGCTCCTTGCTGGTGTGACTTGTCCCTTGTCCCACGCTGTCCCCGTCTTCCTCGGCATCTGGCCAAGGCCCACGAAATGGGGTCGCGTCCCACCTGCAGCGCAGGGGCTCGGCTCCTAAACCCTCTTGGCGCTGATGGGGTGAGCGAGCGTTTGCCGTAGCCCCGGGTGGCTTTGCAGAGCCAAGCGTGGCCCTGGGGACCCGCAGGGGCTGGGCGAGGAGGAGGATGGGGAGGAAGAGGAGGGGTCCGGCTGGCGGGGCGAGGGCCGTGCCGCTGAGCTCTCCTGCCCGCTCTGCCCGCAGAACGCCGTCCGCCACAACCTGAGCCTGCACAAGTGCTTCGTGCGCGTGGAGAACGTCAAGGGAGCTGTCTGGACCGTCGACGAGCACGAGTACCAAAAGCGAAGGCCACCAAAGATGACAGGGTGGGTTCTCCTCTCCCACGGGACACAGCCCGGGAGCCACGCTCGCGCCCACCTCCACTGCCAAACCCCCCGTCCCCGGGCCGGGAGCGCTCAGCCGTCCATCGTTCCGCTTTCTCTTTTTCCACAGGAGTCCGACTTTAGTCAAAAACATGATTTCAGGACTCGGTTACGGAGCACTTAATGCAAGTTACCAGGTAAGGGCCCAGTCCCGTCCCTGGCAGGGATACGGGGACACTAAACCTTGGCCGCTCCGCAGTCCCGGTTTCCATCGCGGTCTCGCATCCTCGAGCCGCTGCTGCTTTTCGTTGCAGGCTGCGCTGGCGGAGAGCAGCTTCCCGCTGCTGAACAGCCCCACCATGATCAACACCAGCTCCGCCAGCGGCATGCTGCACGTGGGCCACGACGACGTGAGCAGCACCGTGGAGCAGGTCAACAGCAACGGCAGCAACAGCCCGCGCCTGTCCCCGCAGCAGTACAGGTCAGCCTGGCCGGGGGCGAGGGGACGAGGGACGGTGCCACTGGGTGTTACTGGGCTGCTGGAGGGTTTGGAGCTAAGGGATGGTGGCGGTGTGGGCGCTGGGAGCTGCTCGTCGCCTCCCGTGGCTCCTGTCCTCCGGGCGATGGGCAGCGTGGGGATGGAGGGGGTTTGGACTGAGCTTCGTGGGGTTGTGGCCAGCGGGATCGGGTACCCGAGGCTGAAGGCTTCCCTCCCCGCAGCCATCCAGTGCACGTGAAGGAGGAACCCGCCGAGGCGGAGGACGACAGCAGACCCGTCTCGCTGATGGCCACCACCAACCAGAATGTGACAATTCCCGACGACAGGGACCTGGAGGAGGAGCTGCCGGTGGAAGACTTGTCCTAAGGACCCCTTCCTCCTCCCCACCGAGGGGCAAACCCTCCCCACCCTCCCGGCCGGAGACCAAGCAACGGCTCCCACCTCCCCAAGGTGACCTTCGGCGTTAACCTGTTTTTTAAAGGCACTTCCACAAAGCAAAAGGGTTTCCTTGGTGCAACAACCTGTTGCTGACGGCGCGTCCCTCACGCTCCCCACTGCCCCGCGCTGCAGCCCCGGTGACTGACCGACCCCTGCCGCGGGGGCATCCCGCGACACGAGAAGCAAAAACCCAAAAGCTGGACTTTTTCTCCCCTCCTCCCTTGCTTTAGTGACTGGTGAACAAGGATGGTAGGTTGTTTCTGTCCGAAATGGTCCCTCCTTCCTTCCCCGTGCACGGTGGGCACAGGGAAGGCACCTCCGTCCCCTCTTCCCTGCGGTGCTCTGCCACCCGGCGATGCTCGAGCCTCCGCCAGCGACCGCCCCGGGGAGGGAAGGCGATGGCAGGAACCCGCTGTCATCTCTCCGTCCCCCAGTGGGTTTTGCACTAGGAGGGACCGTGGACCCTGCCCACGTGCTGCCTCCAGCCAGCTTTGGGGGAAGAAACAGCAGAAACGGGGGCGAGTCCTCTGCCGTGGTCTGGATGTCGGGCTTGCACCCTTGTCTCGCGGCTGGGGAAGGACGAGGACCGGCGCATCGGTGGGACTGCGTCCCCTTTGCCTTGTCACCTCCAGCAGGTTGCTAAACCGCCCGGCGAGCGGAGCAGCCGCCCTCCCCGAGCCCCCCGGTCCCCACTGGTGGTGGGGGGGCTGGTGGCACCCAGCAGTGATGACCATCCCCAGCCGACCGCCAGCGCCGGGCAGCGAGGATACGGCTCCCCGCTTCCTTCTCGACGCCGGCTGCAGCGGGTGACACCTCTCCCAGCGGCCCCGACTTCGACTTCAGGGAAAGGCTCCCGGCCCCCTGCGCGCCCGGTTCCTCCTCCGAAGCCGGGGCAGGGTCTCCGAGGCCGGGCAATGGCGCGGGGAGGCAGCATCCACCACCGCCGAGCCTCCTCCTGGGGGGCACCCGCAGAGGAGCTGGCACGGGCAGAGCCGGGCGGTGGGCGGCTGCTCGGCCATCCTGCCGGTAGCAAAGCCGACCCCGGTGAAACCCCGCGTTGGCCAAACCTGGCCGTGGCCGGCGAGCCGAGCCTGCTGCCACCGGGGCTCCCGCTTTCATCTTTTCTTTTCGTTATCCTTTTGTGTGCGTGTGCGTCCAGATGGGAAGATACCAAAAGGTTTCTAGAGACAGAAGGGCCGTAGTTCAGGTGAACAGATGGTATTAATGCCAAAAAAAAAAAAAAAAAAAAAAGAAATATTAATAATAATGAGAACAACGCAACCAAACACCCCTCTTCTCCCTGCTCTTTCTTTCTGTGGTGGTGATGTGGGTACCCAGCGCCGGGCTCCTCCCGGCAGGCAGCCGCGGCCTCCCCAGTGCCCCATGCTGGCCTCGGGGACCAGCACCTTCCTCGGGGACCAGCACCCTCCCCGGCACAGCCGGGCTGGCACTGGCTGTCCTGGCACGCAGCGGGGTCTTGGGGGACTGGGTGTGATGGATGTGGAGCTGCTCTCCTTTTTGAGCCCAGCTCCGGGCTCTCCCGAAGCGACCCCGAGTGCTGCTCCGTCCCTGCCTGTCCCCGGGTTGAGACACTGGCGGTGGGGGCTGCGTCACTGCCCCAGCACACGGTCCCCAGCCCCGTGCCGGGGTCCTGGCGCTGGCACCCCGGGGGCTGCGGTTTGGGTTGAAGATGTGACACGCAGCTGGGGGTCATGGGGGGTGTGCTTGTTTGTCCCCGTGCGTCACCTCTGTGACATCCCCAGGGGGCTCTCGGCCCTGCGACGTGTCCCCAGGGTGTGCCCGTACCTCGGATCATCCTTTTTGCTGCCTGTTGCGTCCTCGATACCCAGGTGGCTGCAGAGACAGGGGGGTCCCTGGCTCCCCCCCCTGCAGCCATCGGTGAGGCTGAGCAAACCCCCCCCCAGCCTTGTTTCCCTGTGCCACCCCAGCACCGTCCGGGGGATGCTGAGACCCTTGGGGAGCAGCAGCCGCCGGGGGAGGGGGGGGCAGGCACAGTCTAGGGGGGCTGTTAGTGGGGGTCACCAGCATCCCCCCCCGGCTGGTGTTGCAGAGGGGCCCTTTCCCCTCCCTGAAAAGCCAGAAAATCCTGCAAAACCCGCCCTCCCCAGCCCCACGCGTGGGTGCTGGCTGCCGCGGTGCGTGGGTGCTGGGCGCGCGGTGCCGTGCCGTGCCGTGCCGGCCTTCGCTAGGTGTCTCCACTCGACCCGTGTTTCTCCCCGCGCCGCAGCCTCGCTCGCTCCCTCGCTGCCGGAATACCAGGGCGAGGAGGTTGGCCGGGCCGCCCGCTTCTCCTCGCCCTCCGGCCTCTCCCCACCACCGCCGGCTCTGCCGGACACCAAAGACCCTGCTCGGGCTGGGGGGGCACGAACCGAACCCCATCTCTTGCAGCGTGGGTGCAGCCCCGTCCCCCCCGTACCTCCAAAGGGGCTGCGAGGCCGGAGGCACCGCGTGTTTTCCCCACCAGCTTTCCTTTCTTCTTGGTTTTTTTTTTTTCCCCCAGTCTTTTGATTTTAAGTTATTGTTTTAAACAAGTTTACAGCTGCCGCGGGTGGGTGTTGCTGGAGGGAGGCCGGCGTCGCGCATTGCTGCTTTCCTTGTACGAAGGAGCGGGGAGGGATGGACGGGGTGGATGTTGGGGTGCAGCCCCCGGCCCCCCTCCGCTGCTGCTCGGCCGCGGTTCACCCTCGGCGGGGGATCGCCTGCCTCCATCCAGGGTTTTGGGTTTTTGGTTTGCATCTTCCCAGCGATTGTGCCTCTTTATGGCAGCGCCAGCACCCGGTGTCACCCCTCGTGCTGCTCCAGCTTGTCTGGGACACCCCAGTGCCCCTGGGGAGGGAACGACCTTGTACTGGGAACGACCTGGCCTTGTACTGGGGACGACCTGGTCTTGTACTGGTGTAGTTCATCCTTTCCATGGAGGAGAAGGTTTTGCAGCCTGATGCATGCGGGCACGGCTGGTGCCGCAGGCGCTCGGGAGCTTGCACGGGTGCGGGGAGCCGTTGCACCGGAGGGTGGTGAGTGCTGCCGGCCCCGGCTCCCACCCACCGCCGGGGGCGTTTTGCTGGTGGGCCCTTCCCCACATCCACGGGCTGTGGGCTGTGCGTGGGTTCAGGCCCCCTCGCTGGTTTTCTGTGGGGTGTTTCAGTAGCGGCTCCCCTTCGTTTGCTCTTCCTGGGTCCTTTCCCCTCCCCTTCCTCCTGCTCTTCAAATTTAGCTTTTTAGCAGCTCTGCAACCCCCTGTTATTTTGCGTACGGCTGGGGCAAAATCCAAGGTGGTCCAGGCACGATGCGCCCGGCATCGGCGAGCCCTCCTCGCTGCAGTTCCTGCTCGGGGTGCGATTTATTTGTTTTTTTAAGCTTTTCCAGAGGTACAGACATCCCCGAAACGGCTCCCAGAGCCGGGGTGAGCCGCGTGCCTCCAGATCCCCATGGGTCCAGCCAAAATCCCCGTACACCATCACGTCCCTACCCCAGACCCCGCGAGGGCAACCCGGCACCTTCCCCTCCACACCGTATATTCCTATAGGTCGTTAGCCGCCATCCGGGCTCCAAAGAGCACTCTCTCTCTATATATATTATATATATAAAAATAAATATATAAATATAAAGGAGTTTTTTTCTTTAAACACATGCACAGGTTTGGAAAGTCCTGTGGCTCCAGGTGATGCCTCTTCCCCGGCCGTTGCTGAAGCGGGAATCACGGTGGGTGATTTCACGGGAAACGTGCCCGGTTTGATACTCAGGGGTAAATTTAATTCATTCTCTTACCCCCCACCCAGCCCGGCCGCCTCTGCAGGGTCCCATCTGAACCCAGATACCGTGTCCCCTCCCAGCCTCGCCCGCACCCACCCCCCTCACCCCTCTGGTTTATTTTTTGCTAGTTTTACAAAATTCTGCGTCTCTTACCTCAAACACACGCCGGAGGCGGGGAGGGGAGAGAAGGAAGGACAAAGGACCAAACGCAATGTGTGGCAGAATTGTATGTCTGTATATATTGAGATATATATATACTGGGTTTAAACCTACCAACGCGAATTGTTCTTTTTGGTTTTTTTCTGGATTTTTTTTTTTGTTTTATTTCCTGTTTCTTTGCCCCCTGGGGCAGTTCTGCGAGGGGAAGGTACGGGCACCTCACTGTAAGGAAAGGCATTTTTCTGGTATCTCCCACTGAAGGAATTACTCAGTTTTTCCATGTTTTCCGTTTTTTTCCCCCAATGATGTTCTTTTCTCCCCGAATAGCTAGAATGGGTAGAGCTGGGGAGAGGGTTGGAAACCAGTGCTCGAAGGGAAGGGGTGCTGGTAGCACTGGGGGGCTGCTGGGGAGGCCAGCGGAGGCGAAGGAGAAGCAGCAGCTGAACCGGCGTTAAACCAAAGGGTTTCTTTGCTTTGTTTACACCTGGCCTGGCCTGGCCACCCCCACCGCCCGAGAGGATCTCCTGGATCTAGGTTTTTGTCCTGGAAGTGTTGGGGAAGGTAGGGACAGGCCAGAGCCGGGGGCTTGGGGACCCTCCACTCCCCGGAGCTGCCTGCAATGGCCCCGGGGGGAACCCAGGTGGGTGCCGGGCTGGGGACATCCCCCCGGGGAAGCGCCAGCCCTGCCACCACCTTTTCCTTTATTCCCCCTTTTTTTTTCCCCCCCATCCTCTTTGGCGCTGGGTGGGAAGGTGATGCTGGGGAGGTGGGACGAGGTCCGAGGGGGCCGGAGGGTGGAGGGGAGGGAGGATGTGTATAAAGTGACCCTTTCTCTCCCGCCGCCGCTGCCGCATCCCTCGTGCTGTATAAAGGAAATAGCATTGCTGTGTATTTGTACTCTGAACTTCCGTGTGTCTGCTTTGGCAGACGGTAAACCCTTGTACAGTAGATCTAGCTGCATGTAATCTGTATGGACAATGGCATTATAAAATGCAATAAAATAAATTACCTATCATGCTGCTGTGCTGGCTGCTTTGTTATGATTATTGATTACAAAAAAAAAAAAAAATTTGCATTTTTTTAATCCTCGTAGGCTCTTCAGCAGCGAGGGAGCGATGGTCAGCCTGGGCGTCAGAGGGGAGAGAAGTGACTTGCTCTGCTCTGTCCATGTTGGGGTAGCTGGGGGGCTACAGCAGCCCTGGTAATTTAGGTCCGTCTGTCTACCCCTCACCAGCTCGCTCCTCCCAGCACCACGTGAACCCGGGGCATCTGCTGAAATCCCTGTTTCGGGTGGGTTTGCTGAGCCAGCCAGCCTTGGGTCACATCCTGCCCACAGGGTGTTTGCTGATGCTGCTGGTGGTGTCGCAGCAGCGGAGCCCCACGTCTGCCGGTGCTGGGAGCCGTAGGGTCGTGGTGCTGGGAGCCGTACGGTCCTCGTAAGCTGCCAAACCCAGGGCTTTTTGTTGCCAGCACCAGCCCACCCCGTAGAGCTGCATTGGCTGATGAGGAGCCGGGAGATGCTCAGTTTTTTCTGCAAGTTCAATCCCCTCCGAGCCCCGGGGGGCCGAGGCACGGAGAGGGGACCCGGCAGCACCCACCCAGTGCCCATAATGTCCCCGGGCGCTGAGGCACTGCTCCCTGCATCGCAGAAACCTGGGAAGTGCCTGAATTTCCCTGGATGTGCTGATCGCAGGGCAGAGCCCTGCCAGCCCTCCGCAGCACCCAGCTCGTGCTGATAGGTGCCAGCAGATGGGACGGGACGGGACGGGATGGGGCAGCAGTGGCCCCTGGAAAAGTGCAACGGCAGCTCAGGTAGGAGGGTCCCTCCTCTTCCTCACCAAACAGCCCTGTCCAGAGATGGGAAGGGTCTTCCCAAAGGCTGAGGCGAAGGTGAGTTGCTGGATGTTCTCTGGAGTTACCGCAGATCTGCCTATAAAACAGCAATAATTAAGAAGTTAAGAATTAGTAAGTAAGAGAGCTTTTGCCACTGCCCTTAAGGATTTTTTTCTCCTACTTCTTCTTTTTTTTTTTATTTTTTTAAGACCAGTTCCGCAGTGAAGCCCCTCCACCGCATGTTTAACACATCCATGTCCGTGTTCTTCAGAGGCCTCGTAATCCAGGCGCACCAGCGGTACCCACCGGCCGCCCGCGCTCGCCCGCACCGCAGAGCCCCCGGGCAGCCGCAGCCGGGGGACTGGAGGTTTCTTCAGAAGCGCTCGGTGCTCATCGGGGCTCCGAAAGCAGGGCCAGGTTTGCAGCCTCGATATCAGCCCCTTAAAAACAAAAAAGTGAGGTTTTGGCACCCCCCTCGGGGGATCGACTTCCCGGGGCATCGGGGCTTCGCCATCAGGAACTTCTGCCCATTGCATTATTTTTTTTCCTGAATATCCTCGCTCCGAATCCCGGCCAGAGCTGCAGCAGCAAACGGGACAGGGATAAGGATGGGACAGGGCAGAGAGCAGATTTCGGCCGCCACTGCGGCCCCCAGCCGCCTCGCAGCCCCTCGGTTCGCAGCCCAGCGAAATGGCTGGCTCCCATCTGCGTCTAGACCCTGCCAATATTAATAGACTGTTATATCCCCTTTCCCTCCGCTGCTCCGTCTCAGCCAAACTTGCTTAATCTTTTTTCCAGTGGCCCTTTTCCAGGGCTCTTTGAACCGCGGCCAGCTCGCCGGTGGCTTCCCGGGGCGCGCTGAACGTGCCTCCGCCAGCCCCTCGCCACCCGGCCGGGGAGCCTGAGCCAGCACCCATGGGTGCACGAGCCGTGCAGAGAGGCCGTGTCCCCGTCCTCCGCCAGCTCCCCAGGGCACGGGGGCTCACGGCCAGGCGCAGGCTGTCGATCGCTTGGGGGAGCATGTGGCTTTGATTGATTTAACACTTGGAGAAAGAGCTTTTAACTTTTAAACTAGAAACTTTTTTCCCTTTCTTTTTTTTTTTTTTTTTTTTTGCTATGGACATGAAAGCTTTCTTGGTTTGATTGCTAAACCAGTATGGGGATGGGGGAAGAGAGTGGGACCAGCGATCCCCTTCCCTTAGCTCCTGGGTGTGGAGCAACTCCATGTACTCAGAAAAACGGTGGCAGAAGGCACCCACCCCTCTCCTCCTCTTCCCTCCTGGGTGCTCCGGAGCCCGCATCCGTGAGGGTACCACCCTCCTCTCCAGCTAGCTCGATGCTTTGCCCCAAATTCGTGGGATTTTTGCACACCCCTGAAGCACAACATGGGGTTTGCTGCTGGGAGCGGAGCCCCTGGCCGGGGGCGAGTCGCTGCCTCAGGTGCACCCAGCCAGCACGGCTTTCAAATAGTCAAAAAGAACAAAAAAAAGGAAGGAGTGCTTTTGGTTGTTTGGGTTTTTTTTTAAATGAGCATTAAGGAATTGCAACAACCAGGGGCCAGGAAGGGAAGTGGCCAAAGTGTTCTTGCTCCGAGATCTGTTCCCTTCCCTGAGCCGCTGATGTCTGAGGGGGTCTCTGGTCCATGTGGCTGTATCCCCCCCCAGGACCAGGGCTGAGAAGGGGTCCCGAAACAGCGCATAGGGGCAGAGGGCACACACAGAGCCCTCAGCTCTGCAATGGGCCACGAGCAGGTTTGCTCCCTGCTTTCATCTCCCTTCTGCAGCCAGTTTGCTTCTGCGGTTTGTCCGTGGGGCTGGAGGCTGCTGCAGGAGGGGCAGCGCCTGGGGGTCCCGGCCCACCCTCTGCCCGGGGGCTGCTGGCCGGGTATAGACGAGTTCCTGTACGAAGAGACCTTGAATATACTTTGACTGCGTGCAGCTGATTTATTTTTCTCTTGCCACTCAGACAGCGATGTGTTCCCTGCGGAGAGACCGTGGCTGATTTAATACCAGCGTCGCATCATGCCCGGAGCAGGGCACAAGCTGTGATGCGCTGCGGCCCGGGGCTGCGAGCCCCCTGCACCGGGGGTCTCAAAAAGCAGTGGGAAAAATAATTGTGGCTTTAGTAGCTGAGAAGGAAAAGACCAGGAATGCGGGGAGCAGGCAGGGGCGGGGTATAAGCTGTTGATAAGCTGTTGCCACCCCAGCCCCTCCAAAAGCCTCAGCTCGTGCCCATCTGTGCAGAAACCTGGGACTTCAACCCCAGGCCTGCGGGTCCCCCCGGCGCAGGACGGGGAGGGAGGACAAAGGGGACCTTGTCGCCGAGCCTGAGCACACCACATCGCTGCCCGCGGCAGGATCCGGCCGCCCGCAGTGCCCCGGGGGTGGCGGGGAGCCCCGGCGCAGCTCCGGCCAGCGCAGCCGAAGCCGGCGGTCGCCCCCACCCCGACGCTAAATCTGCTTTGCTGACCCTGCCCAGAAACGTGCTCAGCGGGAGCCCCAGCGCAGCAGCGGGGAGAAAAGCCGGCCCTGGCCCCGTGCAGGGACGGTGCTGCTGAGCGTCCCCGTCCCCGGTGCACCGCTTCTTCATGCCTCAGTTTCCTTCCTTGCAAAGGGCCGCGGTGATGCTCGGGCTGGGACCGGGCTGTCACCCCCCACGCCGTGGTCCCCAGCGGCCGCCCGGGAGCAGCCGCGGTGGGTGGCAGTGGTGGGGCTGCTCCGACGTGCCCGGCACGGTGCTCCCGCGGCTGCTCCTGTCCCCCTGCCTCCCCCCGATAACAGCTTGCACACAACCCCCCCGGGGACGGAGCGTGGCACGGAGGGGAGGAGGGAAGTCTTTAATTTTTCCATCTTCAAAAGATGAATGTTCATGGCCCCCCCCCCCTTTTTTTTTAAATGTCCATTTCCTTTTTTTTTTATTATTATTATTTACAGAAATAGCTCGTGACTCATCAAAATCTTTCAGCAGAAAATCTGAAACAGTGGGGTCATTCACTGCGAACCCAGCGAGCCAGCGCCTCTCCGCCCCCCCACCCGCTTCGCGCAGAAGGGTTTGAGAAGGTTATTTTGTTCAGAGATTTTGTGTGCGCCCAGCGCCTGGTAATTATGCTAGACAGATCAGGGGGTTATGGCTTGCACCCTAAGCAAACACGGCTCAGTCTGCACAGCCCGGCTCTGTGCTGAGGCACAGCCGAAATCTACAGTCCCATTCATGGCAGGTTAACCGCACGCTGTGGCTTGGGTTTGGGTTTTTTTTTTTTTTGCACGCATTTTCTCTTATTTATTTATTTTTCTTTCGAAACGGCAAAGGGTTCGCTGAGGGATAAATGCCGGGAATGTTGCAAAACCCCCTTTGAACTGCAAAGTCGAGGCTTAGTGCTAAATCCTCACCGGAGTCGGGAAGGTCAGGGAGGTTTTTCAGCCGGTTTAAATCTTTGCACCAGCCCAAGCGATGGGGAGCTGTGGGGTGCAGGGGGGAGCAGCGGACCCCGGGGCGATGGGGCGCAAACCCCGCTCCCGCCGAGGAGCCCGAGACGCAGCCGGGAGCTGGGAGGACTCGGGTGGATTTATTTTGGCGGCAGAGGAGCTCGGAGCGGAGGCTGATGCCAGGGTTTGTGAATGTGGGTCAGTGCAGTCACACACCTACAGAAACGGCCTTGTTTTCCAAAATACAGCCAGCTCCCACAGTGTTGCTCAGGGTGCAGCAGTCCTGGGTGTATCACCGGATTAATCCCAGTGTAATCACTGCAGGATTAATTTGTACACTGCAAGGTGCCCCCAGCCCCTCTCCTGCCCACCCCAGCACCCTGCTAAAACTGCTCAAGGGGAGTTTTCTTTCGAAAGGTCAATGCTTTGGGGAAAAAAAAAGTTTTTTGGAAAACACTCTTGTCAGTGAGCTCGGTACTCAGCATCGCTGAGCAAATTGTAACCCCCATGACAGACCTCACCGGAATCATTCGCACCTTCCTGCTCCCCTCCATCCCTGGAGCTTTCCAGTGCAGGGACGGGTCTGGAGCCCCCATGGGACCACCATGCCCCGAGACCAGCAGCCCCGCAGCGAGGGAGGGCGTTGGAGGTTGGGTCATCGCTGTTGGGCAACAGCAATGCAAAGCAGCAGCACATTTTTTTTCCAGGGCTTTTCATGGGAGAGTGGCAGCGGGGCCAGCTGAGCCGCTCGCCCCGCCGGATGCTGCCGGTGACGTGCTCGAACCGTCCCTGCGACGCAGCGCGCTAAGGAGAGGTCGGGGAAGGCTGGGCCCCGGCTGCCCTCGGTTTGCGCTTGCCAAATTTCGCCTCCTGCTTCTGAATGAACGTGGGATGCGGCAGGAGAGAAACCCCCATGGGAGGAGGCAACGAGGAGGTGGCGGGGGGACAGCGGAGGAGGGCTAAGGTCGGGGTTAAGGCAGCAGAAAGCAGGCACGCGGGCAGCCATCTTCGTGCTGTGCTGAGATGGGACGTATCCTGCCCAGGCTGGCAGGGAGGGGGCAGCGGGAGCAGGTACGGGGGCAGGATTTTGCCTTACAGTGAAGGGACATGGGTGGTGGAAGAAGGGAGGGCGCAGACTTGTTTTGCAAGGTTGGATCCTGCCTTTGGCTTCAGCGTAATCCCTTTCATTTGGAGGGGGAGCGGTGCTGCACCTCCGAGGCTGGGGGTGTCCCCACTTGGGGCGCGGGAGGCTCGGCAGGATGGCCCAGGCAGCACCACGGCCCCAGTGTTGCTGCGGGTAAAGCCCTGCTGCTCTCCGGCCCCAAAAACCCTGCAAAGCACTTTCCTGTGTGGCAGAGCTCCGGCCGTGCCCGGATGCCTGCCAGCCGGGTGCCCGTGCAGCCGCCCGGGGGAGCCCCTTTCCCCCTCCAAAGCCAGTGCTGCACAGGGGGGAGATCCTGGGCCACCAAAGTTGTGACTCAGCTTCCCAAGTACTCTTTAATTTTATTTTTGTGGGTTATCAGGCCAAGCTGTCAGCACAGAGGACCAGTGCTGCTAATCCCCACCCACCTGTGCACCCTCAGCTAGAGCCGAGCACGTGGCACCCGGGTTCCCGGCTCCATCCTTCTCCAGGCAGAGCATCACCCGCCCGGGCAGCCGCCCTGCTCCTTCCCCAGGTTCAAGGCAATCCCAGGGCTGCTGGGTCCTTCTTGCATCAAGCACCTTTGTCCAGTGGGGCCACGTCCTTGGGGGCTGCCCGGGAGGAGCGAGGGTGCGTCTGCCCCGGCAGGGCTGGACTCACGGGTGTCTGAGCAGGTAAACAGGGAGGAATGTGCGGCAGCAGCGCATGGGGCTGGCGTGTTCCCGGCGTGACTCACAGACACTGCCTCAGAGGCCGGTGATGCCGGCACACCCCGTGGCCCCGCTCGCCGTCACCAGCACAGCCGGCTCTGCGCTTGGACGCTGCTTTAATGAACGCTTGTGGAAAGCTGGCTGGGTCCTGCTGGGGCTGCGGCCAGCGGAGCGGTGTCAGGTGAAGGAAATGATCCAGTCGCTGGCTCCTGGCGGCGGGGTGACCTGTGCCGGGGTGGCCCCCCTGGGGACGGGGCGTCACGGTGTCAATCGATGCTTCACCCTCAGTAACAACGATGCACAGAGAAAGGCTCTTTGCGGCAGGAGCGCTGAGGCTGGGAAGGAGGGTGCATGGCCCTGCATGGCGCTGCACCTCACGCTGCACCCCATGTTGCATCCCTGTGCTGCTCCCCACGCACCCACCACTGCCCCGGCAGGGACCACTCAGGGCTCTGTCCGTGTCAGGGTCCCTATTTTCCTGACCTGCCAAGCGGGGACTGTGATGTGCGGCACCCGGCACAGCAGAGTGGGCAGGATGGTGCTGGCTGGCTCTCAGCAGGATGCAGCTCCAGCAGTAGGATTTTAGGGCCGCTGTAGGGTGCAGGCAGGAATGCGCCTCCTGGAAGGATTATTTAAAAGGCACAAACCGTAGTGACAAGTTGGCTTTAAAACAGACTGATTCTTGGGGTCTTGCATGACCCTCTCCATCTCCCTGGCTTTGGACTGGAGCTTTCAGAAAGATCCTGAGCAGGTCGGGTCCCTCCAGTCCCCCTTCATGCCTCATCTCCCCCTCCTGACCCATTTCCTTTACATGTGGCCGCAGTGGTGACATCTCAGCACCTTCCCCTTATCCCTTGCCACACTAAATGCTGCACCACAGCGTAGGAGACAGCCCCGATGGCAGCAGGGCATCACCGGGCAGGAAAGAAGCGGGACGTGGGGAGTCACCCGGGGCTGTCCCGTGCGTTCAGCCCTGCTCTGGGAACCTGGAGCCGTAGCTCTGGATTGCAGAATCGAGCTGTTGCCCAGACCCCCGGCGTGTCCGGGAAGTGGTGACCGAGGGAAGTGCTGGCTCGCAGTGACCCCCCGGCCCCACGCTGCAGGGGAGGGCAGGGAGGGCAGCCCCCCGTGCTGCTGGCTGGTTCAGCTCCAGGCTCACGCTGGCAGCAGTGTGGCTCCAGCCGAGCTCTGGAGCTATTGCAGCCTCTTTTTATACGCTTTGCACTGCTGGGCTTTTTAAATGCAGGAAAACACAGCAGTGTTATAAAAAAACAACTTTGAAGATGTCCCACCGGGTCCTGCATGAAGCTCTGCACGAGGACAAATCCTCGTGGGGACCCTGCAGGGACACAGCGCCAAAGCAAGCGCAGCGAACCCGAGGTTGGCCCACTTGGGAAATGCTGATACTGCTCCAACCCTTGGTTTCACGCTGTTGATCTCAGGGCTGATGACAGCAGTGACGCTGCCACCTCCAATCCCAGCACCTCCAGGCATCGCCCCAAGGAGCCGAACCTCATTTACCAGTTGGGGAAACTGAGGCAGGGAGGGGTGGGGGAGGCAGAGGCTTTCCCAAGGACCTCAGGAACACAACCACCCTCTTTGCTTTCCCGCTTGGGTGCAGCGCGGACAGGCTGGAGCACCCACCCGAGGGTCCCGAGCACGGCTTGGCGGTGGGAGTTTCCCAGACCCACTAATCCCCACTGCTCCCCCCCCCAGTTTTCAGGGGGGGAATCCAACACTGAGCCGAAAGCGCAGCAAAGCTGAGAAATCCCAATTTCGAGGCTGGCCCTGGGAGCTAAGCAACCTCTGCCTGCCCTGCGCCTCTCCCCTCCCCGGCTCTGCTCCATCCCCCAAAAGAAACTTTTCCTCCCCGTCCTGCTCCTCGGAGCGCGGCGGACGCGGGTGGTTGTTTGTTTGTTCTCGCAGCCTTTTTTTTTTTTTTTTTAAATTTTTTTTAAGGAATTGGGAAAAAAAAAGCCAACAACAACAAAAAAAAAACAACCAAACCAACCCCAAACCCAACCCCGCGCCCCCGGCCGGCTCATTATAGGTCGCCGGAGCGGCGGGGCTGGGAGCGGCGGGGCGGGGAGCGCTGCCGGCGCTGGGCTGGCGGCGGGGCCGGGGGATGCGCGGCGGGGGCGGGCGCGGGGCTGAGCCGAGGCGCGGCGGCCCGCGGGGCCCCAGGTGAGCGCGGCGCCCGGGGCGGCGGGGCCGGCGCCGGCCGGCAGTCAGCCCTCTCTCCCCGCCGCAGCCGCCGCGCCCCTCTCCGATGTCCCAGGCCAGCAACCACCGGCCGAGCCGCCCGGAGCCCCGCCGAGCCGAGCCGGCCCCGCCGCCAGGTACGCGGGGCTGCTGCCGGGGGGCTGCACGGCGGGGGGGGGGGGTGTGGGGGTGCACGGCTCCGGGGGTGCGTGCACCGCTGGGGGATGTATATATGTGTGGGGGTGCATGGCTGGGGGGGGGGGGGTGTGCACGGCTGGGGGGTCCACGGCTTGGGGAGGGAGGGTGTGGGTGCACGGCTTGGGGAGGGGGGTTGTGGGTGCGCAGCTTGGGGCGGTGTGGGTGCACGATTGGGGGGAGTGGGTACACGGCTTGGGGGGGTGTGAGTGCACGGCTGGGGAGGGGGGGTGTGGGTGCACTGCTGGGAGGGGGTGTATGGGTGCGCGGCTGGGGGGGGATGTATGGGTGCGCGGCTGGGGGGTGCCCCGCGGGGCGTGTATTGCTGGAGATGGTGCGTGTGCATGGAGTGGGGCGGGGTGGAGTGTGTGTGCGTGGCTGGGGGGGGCTATGGGTGGAGAGCAGGGGGGTGCATGGCTGGAGGGGGTGTATGGTGGAGTGTGTGCGTGGCTGGGGGGTGGATGCCTGGCGGGGGTGTGTGTGGCTCTGTGTGTGCTCGGCTGGGTGTGTGCGTGGCTATGTGTGTGCACGGGTGGGTGTGTGCCTGAGTGCGTGTCCAGGAAGGCCGGAGTGTGTGTGTGTGCGTGTACACGGCTGTGTACAGCGGAGCGTGTGTTTGTAGCCCTGGCAGGGTGCGTGTGCGTGTGCCTGGCTCGCTGTGAGCACAGCTGATGCAGCCCGGGCCGGGGGGAGTTCGCAGCACAAACTTTGCAGCAGTTTCTGTAACTCGGCCAAGTGCACAGGGCAGCCGGGGCGCGGGGCCAGCGCAAGCTGAAGGGGTTAAAAACACCCCCGAGGGACGGGTGGGGGCTGTTCTGCAGCCCAGGGGGCTGGGCTGGGACCGGGGGTGGTGGGGCCCCTTCCCCACCCCGCAGTGAGTCCCTGGGGTTCTTGGGTGGGATGCAGGGCAGCAGGATCAGCCATGGAGAAGTGGATGGAAAAGTTTTGGGGATCCTTATTTCTTCCATGGGGCAAAGCTGAGCCCCTCAGTTGTCCAGCTGGTGTGGTGGCTCTGCCCGGGGTGCGAGGACCTGCGCCGGTGTCCCGTGGTGGTCGGTCCCCACCAAGGTTCACGTGCGGAAACTGCATTAAAAGTCGCAATGCGAGAGAAAAAATGCCGGAGCAGGAAGCTGACGGCGAGAGGTAAAACACCCCGATGCGTACGCTGTCAGACCAGGCACAAAAGGGACCAAATCCACCCTGAAAGCGGCTGCCGGACAGCAGGCTGAGCAGGCAGGAGCTGTGCCGCAGGAGCACCGGGCACGGTGATGCACAGAAACCGAGCTTAGCACAGCTGGATCTCTCCCCTTTTTGGCTTTGGCGTGGAGCATGGCTGGGCCCAAGTTTTGGAGAATACATCCTCTTGTTCTCTTCCCCCTGCTTTTCCAGCTGGATGCTGCAGGCTCCACTTCCCGGCTGAACTCTTACGCTGCTTTGTGCTGCAGCCGTGTCCCGGGGCTGAGGCAGCTGCAGGGGCTGTGTGGAGCTTATTTCTCTGGATTTCCTTCCATTTGCTTTCCAGGTGGGAAACAGTGAACTGTTAATGCACGGACCTAGTGCAAAAAAGGCTTTTGCACGGGAACTTGCCACCAGCCTGGGTTAGGAGGAGCACTGTGCACTAGCTACTGTAAGATCAAGTGTGTGTTATTTTAAAAAGTAGGTTAGGAATCTGTTAAATATGTCGGAAAAAATGGCCTTGCATCTTTTCGGTGTTCCCAGCCGCTGGCTGCACAGGAGCAGTGTGTAGGTAGAGCATGTTCAGCCTCCCAGTTGTACTGGTGTCCTGAGCAGGAGCGGTGGGACCTGGCCGAGGTGCGCAATGTCTGGGAGCCCAGGGGCATCCGTGAGCGCCCGCTGTGGCGTGCCCATGCTGGAGGGGTGTGATCTCCATCCCAAACCAGCCCCTAACCCACCCTCCTCTTCCCCAGCTCCTCCCGGAGCGGAGCATGGACCTGGGGTGGGCGAACCCGAGCAGAGCTGGACGAAATTCATCTCCTTTAGACCCCCTTTCGCAGTGTGCAGAGCCGGGGGGGGCAAGGGGGTCTCCAGGACACGGAGATTTCTTCCTGCCCAGGCTCCAGGGGCCAAATTTCATGCCGAGAGAATATCCCTGTCCTGTCTCAGAAACCAGCTTTTTGGTTCGTGTCTTGAGCTTTGAATTCTTGCTCCCATCACTTTTCTTTCTTTCTTTCTTTCTTTCTTTTTTTTTTTTTGGTCAGCAATGAATGGACAGGGTCCGGTTTGTCTTCTGTGCTTGTTTGGCCTCGTGACGTTTCGGTGCAGAGCCATTATCGCTTGGGCAGCGTCCAGGGGCTCTGTCACGCACCACGGAGCCTGGGAATTTTTGCTCGACTCCCTTTCCGATGCTTTGCACATTAGACCAGCTAATTTGGTAACGCCGAGCCTGTGAAATAAATGGGGAAACTGAGGTGCCAGAGTGGTTTGGCCCAAGTTAGTGTGGTGTGGGCAGGGTCGGGTTGGCATTGCCGTGCTTGGTCCTATTTCCCAGCCTGAGATGAAGCCCGTTTCCCGGAGTTTGTTCCTTGGCATCTCTGGAGATGGGCCCGGTGCCATCGCAGCCTCCTCCCGCCCGGGGGGGACGGGCACGTTGCAAACCAAACCCTTGAAATAGCCACAGGTAGTTTGCAGAGGAGCCTCGGAGAGAAGGGGCAATTGTCTGCCTGTGCGGAGTACGTGGGGTGTAATTATTTTTTGGAGGAATTAACAGAAAACAGGAGAAAAACAGACAGCCCTTTGGCTGATGAGAGTATTTTTGTCCTTCCTTCCCTTCACGGGGAGGAAGAGGAGGGGGAACAGGGGCAGCGGGAGAGGGGCTTTCCTAATGGGAAGCAAACCCATGTAAAGGCGCTGGAGGCAAATCCGTCTCCAGAAGAAAAAGCTTTCCCTCGGATTTGACTCTGCTCACTCCCACCTCCCTTCTTTCCCTTCCCAGCAGGACATCTGCTGCGTGGGGCCACCACCGCGTCCCCCCTCCATGTCCCCACCCCGTGTCTGTGTCCCGGCTTGGCCGCAGGCGCCGGGCAGCTCAGCGGCTCTTTGCTTGGAGCCGGGCAGGGATGGGACGCACACACACACACTTTTTTTTCCTTTAATTCTTTCTGCCTGTTCCCAAGGAGTTTGCCCCGAGGTGTAACAGGAGGCGGAAGGCTGTTGTGTGCTGCAGCCCCAACAACGCAGCCTTCAGAACGGCGAGCGGCTCTGCCCCGCTCGCCCGAAATACTGGGGTCCAGCTGCTTGCACGAGGGTGCTGCCACACAGCTTGGGGTCCTGAGCACCCACAGGTGCTCCGAGCAGGAGTCGGTGCCACCATCACTCAGGTACCCATACTGGGACTATGTCCTGCCCTGGGAGGGGGGAGGAAACAAAGGCAACCCTCTGCAGAGTCAAAATAAAAGGGTCTTTGCTTGTCTTAGCAGTGTTTTTAATGAAACTACTTGCAGATTTGCACACAGACATCCTGTAAGTGCAAAGGAGCCAAAAAAAAAAAGCCCTAAAATAAACAAAATTTATTTTTTTTACCCCAGATAAAGACTTTTTGCACCGAAAGATTCATTTCTGGTTTTCTTTCAAAGTTTCTCATCTGCTCATGAAAATGCTTCTTTTTTTTCTTTTCTTTGAACAACAACAACAAAACTCCAACAAACCAAAAAAAGGCAGATTTCTGGCTTTTTTCAAATGTTTCTTGTTTTCAGCAAAACAAAGCAGGCCCTTCGGGGCTGTGCCGCTTGCCACCCCAGCATCCCGGTCCCGCTCCAGCTCCTTATTGAATTTCCTTGGAAAGCGCCTGCTCGAGTCTATTAGTTGCAGAAACCCAAGCTGTCCTCTGGGCGTTTTCTGTAGTTTTTCTGATTTTTCCCAGAGCTCCGCCTTGCTAAAGCCGAGCCCTGTGCAGCCTCCCGCGGGCCGGGCACCGGCAGCCTCCCAGGGCTGCGGGGTTTGGCGTGGGATGGAGCCACGTTGGTCCTTCCCGCTGCCGGCAGCCCCTTCCCGCGTCCCCCCGGGTGCTGCACTGGGGTTGTACTGGTGGAAATGAGCTATTGCATAGCAGCAGGGATGGGGAAATTGGGATTTTTTTGCCCCAAATCCCAATCTTCAGGCTTTGCCTGCTGCGACCGCATGCATGCACACTTTCACCCATCTCCGTGTGGTCTTCGGGCGGGTTTTGGCAGCCCTGTTGAACTTGATACTTGCCCTGGGGGGGAAGGTCCCCCTCCTCGCTCCAGTGCCGTCCCGCTGTCTTTCCACCAGTGCATCCCCGGCTCTGCGACGAGGCAAATAGGGAGCGGGCAGTCGCTTTGGGATGCGCTTTCACCCCAGTCTCATCCTCTTTTGGGGTGCTTCCCATGGGTGCGCAGGAGGCTCCCGGTGCGGGCGGCCGTGCCCGGGGCAGGGCGGTGCTCACCCGGTTCGGCTGCTTTCGGTGCCAGGGCTGGGCTGCCGGCGCGGGGTGTTCCCCGCAGCGGCTATGCCTGCGCACGGCGAGGAAGCGGGTCGACTCGCTGACTCCAGGAGCAATTACTCACTCCACCCGAATGGCTTCATCGTTGGCCGGCCTCGCCGCCTGCCTTCAGCGAGCAGGCATGCTGCTGCCCCGCAAGCCGTGCCCTGAGCTTTGCAGAAGAGCTTGTTTTCACCTCGCCCCGGCCCCGTTCAGACCATGCTGCAGCTCCTCCGAAGCTGCTTTGGGGTCTGGGCTTAGAAGAAACCCCAGCCTCGTGAGCATGCATGCCAGCGAGAAGTTGAGCACCAGGACTGCAAGGTTTCGGGCTCAGTCGCCATAGGATGTTGCTTTGGGTAAATCTCTTTTATGTGCCTCAGTTTCCCCGCCGGGCCGGACAGTGATAAGGTTCCGTTTCACAGCGGCTTAGAGCTGCAGCTGTGCTAATGTAACATACGTGGAGATCAGGTAATGTATGATGGGCACTGGCTTAAAACTGTACGCTGGGTAGATCTCAGGATGAAAGGTGCTATATAAGTGCAAATTATTATTCTTGTTAATAATGATGTCCACCAGCTCACATTTATCTGCTCTTCAATTAACTTTTTTTAAGGACTCTTAGCAGGTTAGAAAGACGCAAATTTTCCCTGGCAGAACCTGTGCTGGTTTGACCCCATAAGGTTACGCAATTACTGTACTGGCATGGTCCTTAATTAGACTCTCCATAATTTTCCCCAGCACAGGCGTGTGGCTCCTTGCTCTGTAATTCCCAGAATCTCCTTGGATCTGATAGGCATCATGTTAGCCGCTTTCCAGGCTTCAAGGATAATTGCTTGTCCTTAAGGACACCCGGGATGTCGCAGGATCTCCTCCTGCATCCCTCCTCCATGCCAGGCTCCCGTGGCATGGGGGTTCTGCATCCTTCTGGCCCGCACGGGCGGTTAACCTGCACCGGGAAGCGCCGAGCCGGCACGGTGCTCCTCAAAGTCAATGAAAGTTGACTCAACCCCAGGCTGAGTCTTTGGCCCTTTGTTCTTCCCCATCATTTTCCTCCACTCCTTGGCCCCGCAGCGCGTTTGGGATGTTTTATGTTGCTCTTTGATTGAGGCAGAGCCCAGGCCTGATGCTGGGAGATGGGCTGGCCTGGCAGCTGGAGGCAGAAACCTGGTCCTGCAGGGTCTGGTTTGTGTCCTGGGGCAAGTTGTGTTGTCCCTTGTCTCCAGTTTAGGCTCAGAGATTGCTTCTTCCCGTGCACCTGCAGTCCCGAATGCTGCCTTAATATATATATGTTAAATATATTCTTACTGCGTAAGGAATAGCTCCGCACCATTGCTGCAGTGACAGAGGTGCGTGCTTCTTGCAGTGATTTTATTTCTTACCTTCCCTGAAACCCCTTCTCGAGGGTTATCCCCACCACCCCGCTGTCCTTGCTCTCGGGTGGGAGCAATGCTTCCGTGAGGGCTGGTTTGTGCCTCCTCTGCAGGAGCCGGTTGGGTCAACGAGGACCTTTGGGTGATGGGATTTGTAGGGACACCTTGGCACGGGGTCTGCACCCCAAACCTGGAGTTGGGGTTTTGTCGCCGGAGGAGCTTTCAGCCAAGGTCAAACGCTGAGCGCGGACGGACTGGATAGACGCTGGTCCTGGCCTGTCTGGCCGGCCCGAAATTCCTCTCTTCCTACCCACCCAATGGCTATAAAAAACAAATAATAACAACTCCCAGGCTGGCAAGCTATTTGGGGTTTTGTGGGTTTCTTTGCTTTGTTTTGCTTTTTTGCATTTAGGAAGTAACTTTTCATAGAAACCAATATTTTTTTGACCGGATTCCTCATTGTCCCAGGCCTGAACTGTTTATCCAAAGCATTGTCCAGGTGAGCAGAGAGACGCTGAGGCAAACACTTTCCGGGAGGGAAGCAAAGCTGTGCTGGATGTGTCCTGGGCACGCTCAGGAGCTCTGGGCATTTCTCCTCCTTCCCCTCCCACCCTCCTTTTCCTTTCCCTGAATATCATAGAATTTGAAAATGCTTTAGTGCATTAATTTCAGACTGAATGTAAATAAGCCCTTTGGATTTTTCCCAGTTGAGCAAACTTTCAAACCAGAATTTTGCTTTCCTCTCCTCCAGCCTGGCTCGTGGGATTGGAAGGATTTGCTTCAGTGCCGTCTCTTCTGCACTGGAAACCACTTAATCAAGCTCTAAAATATCCCCTGAATAGGTCAGACAGGCACCTGATTGGGCTGGGCAGCGTGTACGGGAAAACCAAGAGAGATTACACGCTCATTTTATCTGCATAAAACAGATTAGAAAGCTCCCAAACAAAATATTGCTGCAAGGTAGCGTGTTGTTAATGGCAAACGCCTCGCTAGACTGTCTCCGTTTGTGTCTCCATCCAACATTATGGTCCCTGACCGGCCGTTCCTGAGGGATTAAAGGGAGAGAGAAGGGGGGATCGGGAGGCTTTCCTGAGCATCTCCGTGTCGGCAGGAGTCGCGACCCACGGGGTTTGATTTGGATGCTCTTCAGGTCCAGAAGAGCTCAGACATGGATCCAGACGTGTCGAGACCCTTCTCCCTCCCTTTTGCAACGGGTTGACGCCACCTAATCCAAACCCGCTGCCTGCTAAAGAGGTGGGATTTGCTTCTGAGCTCACCAGTCCGAGCCTGTCTTTAGCTGCTGTGTGTTGGAGGCGTTTTTCTTTCCCGTGCTGCCCGTCGCCGCGCAGCCACGTGTGGGGCAGGGGTGGCGGGTACCTGCCACGCTGGTGAGATGTCCATCCAGCTCCTGCCACCAGGTTTCTTCCTCTTGAGCCAAAGGCACTTGGATAAAGAGGGGCAGATAAATCAAAGATAAGCAGCCAGGCAGATTATCTTTTGCATTAAGCTACAGCTCGGGAAAGCTGAGCAGGAGCCACGGGACAACATGGGTAGGTTTAACCCAAAAGCGTGGCTCCAGCTTTGCATCTTCCCACATCCTCTGTGCCTTCCCAGCTGGGGGTCTGGGCACCACAACCGCCTGCAGAGAAGGAAACCCACAGGTCCCTGTGAGCCGTAAGCTGCCGTGGCCGTGCTGTCCGTGGTGTGGCTCTTGTTTGTGCTGTTGGAGCTCTGCCCCATCCCGGCTCGGCGCGGCCGAGCGCTCTCACCAGCTGCTGACACGCTGCTGTTTCATAGAATCATAGAATGGTTTGGGTGGGAAGGGACCCTTAAAGGTCACCCAGTCCAACCCCCTGCCATGAGCAGGGACATCTTCAACTAGACCAGGTTGCTCAGTCCAACCTGACCTTGAATGTTTCCAGGGATGGGGCATCTACCACCTCTTTGGGCAACCTTGTTTTTCTGGGCAACCTTTCCTTGTGTTTGTCCAGCTTTTGGGATGGGTTAGCTCAGTCCTGCAAGCTCGTTGGGGATTAAGCACGCCTCCCACCCAAAGCATTAATACCTTTTCCCCTAATCAGGACAGCGTCTGGTGGTTGCTCCAGAAGCTTCTGCAGACGCTGGTGATGCAAATGGGTCCTTCTCACAGCCAGTGCTCCCAGAGGGACGTTTTGTACGTTTGGCTTTGCAGGAGTATTGCAAGATACATGATTAAAGCTGATGAAACCTCAGAGCTTCTTTATATCTTTGCTTTTCTCCCTCCTTTTTTCTCAAATCTTGCGGGGCTTGGTGGACTTTGGAGCTCGGTGATGTCCTGGGGCTTTTATGACGAGTGGATTTGAACTTTGTAAATGGGGAGAACTCTCAGAAAACCTGACCCGTGTGCATCTCCTGGGCTTGGCAACCATGAGGCAAAGAAAGTAGCTCCGCGTCTATCGGCTTTCTAATCTGTTGTACCTTACGGCAGCGCTGTGATTTATTGAAGCCTGGCTTATTATTTTTAAATGCCTTATTATCTCTGTTCTCATAAACAAAACATGTGAGTCGCTCTCCCTGTGCCACGTTACCTTCATTTCTCCCTTGTGTTTTACACAAGCTGGTGCAGAATGGGGGAGCGGAGACCTGGACTCTCGTCCCAGGCTGTTTCTCCGCCACGTGATGAGCGTTTGCCCCGGCTGGGAAGGGGCTGGGGGTGCAGCTACTACGGGGCTGCAGGTGGGGAAGGGGATGGACGTCCCATCCCAAGGGCCGGCTCTCCTTAGGGTTTCGTCTGCGTTTTGCCCAGGCTTGTGGTTGGTTTTAAACCTGACAGATTTAGGTCAAGCCTGGTCTTGTTCTGGTGCCAGCGGGGTAATAGCAGGGGAGGGAAGAAGCTGGTCCCTGCCCTGGTGGCAGCAGGGAGAGGGGACCCCGGGGGGGGCTCACCTTGCTGGGGGACCCCCTGCCAGACCCCAGTGATGGGGGGGACGGAGCTGCTCCTCCCTGCGCCTCTTTCCCCGCTCACCCTTTCTGCTCAGCTTAGTGTGGTTTGGGGAGCAGGAAGCCCTCTCTCAGGGACTTTGTACCCCAAAACGAGCATTTAGAGGAGCAATGAGGGCACGCAGCCAAGGGGGCAAGGGATTATCTGCACGGGACCCCCGCGGAGCCGCACATCGTGTGAGTGTGCCCGTCCTGCTCTGTAAGAGGTGCCCAGCAGTGCCAAGCACAGCAGCGCGAGCACCCCTGCGAGCGGGGCCGGGGGGGTATTTAACGGAGGAGGGGGAGCCTGTGCACCAGCGGCTGTGCCAGTGCCGGGGGTCGGTCTGTCCATCTCTCCCTGTGCCGTCGGGGGTGATGCCTCTTCCTTGGGTGCATTTTGCTAGGCTTGTTTGGGAGCTTCTGTGCACGAGCATTTCCCTGTGCGTTCCCGCTGCATTTCCCTGTGCGTTCCCGCTGCATTTCCCTGTGCATTCCCACTGCATTTCCCTGTGCTTTCCCGCTGCATTTCCCTGTGCTTTCCCGCTGCATTTCCCTGTGCGTTCCCGCTGCATTTCCCTGTGCTTTCCCATTGCATTTCCCTGTGCATTCCCATTGCATTTCCCTGTGCATTCCCGCTGCATTTCCCTGTGGCTCGGAAGGAGCCTGGGAAGTGCCCAGACCCAGCAAACCAGCAGTGCGGGCAGGAGCTGTGGGGCAGGAGCCTGCAGGGTTTGTGCTGAGCCCACACGTGTCCGGCTGCCCCCAGCCCTGCCCCGGGGTCAGGCTGCGACCACAAGAGCAGACAAGCCCTTCTCCATCTCGCTCCCAAGGGATGCCATGGACTTGGGGGTCAGCACCGTCCGTCCGCTCCCCACTGATGTGCAACAACAGGGAAGCGAGTCTGTATAAGGCAGGGATGGACCAGCTTACCCAAATTTCTTTCCTGTCTATTTTTGTCTTTCTTCTGGCCAGCTTGTTCCAGTGGGAGTTAATTTAATTGCCATCTTCCTCCCTGCATCGCTGTGGTTGTGTGTGAGACCTCTTGTTGTGCAGGGTAATTATATGGGTGAAGTGGACATGGCAAAAACGAGCCTTGTCTCAATAGTTGGCGGACCAGCACGCTCGCCATCCATACGGCCCCGTGCCGCTGCTTTCTCCCAGAGCTCAGGGTCTAAACAGACCGTCCTTGTCCTCAGCCCCTCGGGAACGGGCACGGAGGGGGCAAGGGACGTGATGGAGGCAGCGCAGGGCGGCCGTGGCAGAGGCAGGGATCAGCTGGGGCTCTCCCCGTGCACAAGCAGCTGCCAGCCCTTCTCCCGGTGCAGCACCGGATTTTCCAGCTCTTTTTCCCAGCGTAAATCACTCGCTGCGGCGGGGAGCGCTGACCTCGGGGGCGAGAGCGGAGCAGGGGATCTGATGGTGATGGGGCTGCTCGGGGCAACCCCACAGTCTTGGCTGTGGATTTTTACGCCCTGAGCGTACTCGGGGCATCTCATAGCAGAAAGCGGAGCAGCTCCCCGGCTACACCGATGCCCGGTGGCTCGGATCCCTTCCCGGGGACGGCGTGGGAGCTGCACCCTCTGTGCTCTGCTCTGGGTGCCTCTGACTCAGGGCTTCGTCCGGAGCTCCTCAGCCATCGGGGTTTTCATGTCTGGCTTTAACAGGCTTTAGATCAGGCACTGACTCAGGCTGGTCCAGGTTGGGACATGACAGAGGACGTAGATGCAGCCACACGTGGTTATTATTCACCTATACACCACGCCTATGCACAAACACCTATAGGTAGATGACAGCCTGTTCTTTTCTCCTCTCTGGTTTGCCCTGGGCTTTGACAGGGGCATGGGAATGAGTTTTCTTCTTTTTGAGGCTCGCATACTCCCACTCCGCTTGGGATTTGGAACCGATGTTGCTGTACAAAATTCAGCTGGAGCTGCTGAATTTCCCTTGATTTCCCCCAAAATCACCCTGCCAGGAGAGCAGAGAGCTGCGAGCAGGGCCCTGCATTGGGATGAGCTTTCCTTCCCAGCAACCCCCCTGTCACAGGAGCTCCGGTGCCCCAGGCTGGATCAGCATCCTGGGAAGAGGGGAGAAGGGTGGTCCTGTGGGGAAACTGAGGCAGGTGGATGAGCACGTGGGCTGTGGCGGAGCTGAGCGAGCATCGCTCCAGGCAGGTTGCAGCCCCTCTGCATGTCCAGGCTTCTGCCGACCCCGGGGTGCGGATGGAGCCCTCCGCCTCCCTTGTAGGGCCTCTTGTTATAGTCCCTATAATTATACGTGTGAGGTCTGCCTGCCTTCCTCCCCAGCTCCTGCTTGTAGGACCTCTTGTTATATTGAGTATAATGAAGTGTCCGAGGTCTCTCTTCCCCCCACCCGCCCTTGCCTGCCTGCGTGTAGGACCTCTTGTTATAGCCAGGGAAATTATGGGTCTTTGGTCTCCCTCCCTTCGCCCAAGCTATAATTTAGTTTTATATAAAGTGCGGTCCAGCCCCTGTTGTGCAAGCGGTTGCTATTCTGGGTTCTGGGGAGAGGGACGGGGAGAGGGATGGAGCGGCGAGGAGGGGGCTCGCGGTGGGTGGGGGAGCGTAGCATCGCACTGAGCACCATGCAGCCCCTCTGGACACCCCGCAACACCCGAGACACCCCACCGGAGGGGGGCAGCTGGCCCCCCCAGCCTGCAGTGCTGGCTCTGCGGGCGGTGGTTTATGCCTTCTCCTCGCTGGGTTTCTGCAAGGGGGTGTCTGGCATTGGGGTTTATCCCCACGGGGAATAACACAGCTCTTGTTTTGGGTTTTGCGTGCCCCATCGAGGGGGTCCCGCAGGGGCTGCTCCTGTCCCAGAGCAAGCAGGAACGCGAGGGGAGGTGGCAGCTGGCTCCTGCAGGAAAGACAGTGGCCCTTTCATGGGAAGGGGGGATGAAAAATCCAGCTTGAACCGCTGAGTGTAACCGGATCCCCTGGCTTTTTAGAGAAGGAATGTGGGACCTCCGGAAGGTTTTTGGGAGGGTGCTGCCGGACTGCTGGCATTGCAGCGGGGTGAACGGGTGCAGAGTGATGCAGCCCTGATGCCCATCCCCGGCAGCCCAAAATCCCTCACAGTGCTCCAGCTCTTCCCCCCGCTCTGTACTTTAGGCTGCAAAAGCCACAGGGGCGGCTGGATTTGGCTCATGCCCGAAATCAGAGTCCCAAAGCACCGACCGGTGCCGTTTGCAGTGGCTGGGGATGTGCTGCGGGTTGCTGTGGGTTTGGGTGACTGGGGTCTCTGCCCGTGGTGCGGTGCACCCCGGGGTGCTCAGCTCCAACCCCGTTTCTCTTGCAGAGGCGGGCGAGACCTCGCGCCCTTCACCGAGGCAGACGCCAGCGGCACCCTCGGCAGAGCCCCGGCCGCCCGCCCGCCCCCCTGCCAGCCCCGCAGCGCCGAAGAAGGAGAAACCCCTGGAAGATGATGAGTCCCGAAAAGTCCTGACGAAGGGCCCCCGGGCTGAGCTCGCAGGCGCTCCCGAAGCTGTGACATGTGAGTGTTTCCCTTCGCAGCGGCACGGGCAGCTCTGGACACCTCCGGGTGCCCGTGCTTCGGGCTGCTGCCATCTAATCAGTGACAGGGCTCATTAAAAAGGGGGGCAGCTGTGGTGGGAAGCTGTCTCTTCCTCGCTCTGCTCTTCCCCACATCAAAAGGAAAGGCTTTAACTGAACGTCAGTCACCGGGAGCCGGGGAAGATGAAGGAAGGCATCCAGCAGCACCGTGATGCCTCTCGCTGCCCTCGTCCTTGGGGCCGGCTGGAGGCAGAGCGGGCGGCTGGAGGAGCTCTCGGTCATGTTGGGGTCCTGTTGGGATGCCGTGGTGGGAAGAGGGACCAGGTCCTAGGGGAGAGAGCCGGCTGCTGCATGGAGCATCCCCCAAAGCCTCAGCAGGAGAGAGGAGAGCCCCCGGCCGAACGGGCTCCGTGGTCAGAGCCACAGGAGGGGAGTGCAACAGCCGTTTGCTGGAGCAAAGGGAGATGCCTCCCCTTGGGACAGCTCTTGCCTTGGCGTATCCAGGGCAAGGGTGAGGCTGGTGCAAAGCCTGAAGGAGCAGGGGACGGGACAGGCTGTCTGCTCTGAGGATCTGGTTTTGCTGGAGGCAGTGGTGAAGCCAAGCCGCACCTCCCCATTTCTGCTGCTGCAGACCTGCCGGTCCCTCTGCCGTGAGAAATACTGGGGTGGGGTAGGAGCAGGGCTGGGGGCCAGGGTGCCCTTGCTCCATTTCCCATTGCAGGGGTGGGAGAGCAGAGCTGGCAGATGTGGGAGAGCGGGGGCCAGGCTCTCCTGGAGTCACGCCGTCCATCCTTTCCCTGGCCCCCAGCCTGGATCCGAGGGTTTTGCTCCCAGGCTGCCCCTTATGCACACAGCCATTCCCCTTTTGTTGGATGCAAGCGTGCAGCTTTTCCTTCCAAGGGGCGTAAAGTGGATGGATGCTTCCCAACGGGGAGAGGGAGGGTGGGAATGAGGTTGCAAACTTCGAAGAGTGGGCAGGCGGGGTGGGAAGGGGAGGGGACGGCAAAATTCGGGCGCTCCTGATGGCGTACGTGGAGCGAGGAGAGCGCACGTTTCCTCAACCAGAGCTCGAGCCCTTGCAAAGCATCTGGGAGCTGGGCCGGCTGCCCACAGACATTCTGCACCTCTGAGTCACGCTGCAGCCTGCTGCACCCTGCATGGCGCGGCCCCGCGCAGCCCCCTCCCCAGCCCACCCCCCCGGGGCAGCCGCCCCACGGTGCTGGGAGGAACGTGGCCGCCCGCATCTGGGCTTGCCTGGGTGCTGGGTGCAGGGAACCCCCCCTCCTTCCCCTTTCCTCCCTGGGAAATGAGGTTCAGCTCCCTGCGGAGCGTCGGCTCCGGCATCCCTTGCTTTGCAGCCCGCTCCTCGCAGTGCATCCCGCTGCTGCTGTTGGGGGGGGTCACCGTTGCTTGGGGGGGGCAAATTCCCCCCCTCGGCAGTACCTGGGGAGCACAGTTAGGCTCCTCCATGGGAAGGTGAAGGGAGTGATGGTGGCATTTTCATGCCAGTCCGGCACATGGGGGGTCAGGAGGGACAGGGCAGCAAGGGGCTGTCGGGTGCGGGGTCGTGTCCTTCGCCAGCGTTGCCAGGACCCGCTGCCCCGAGGCTCAGCGCTGCTGGTCGAAGCCTGCCACGGTTCTGAAATAAGTCACTGTTCTGGCAGTTCGGGAGCAGCCAAAGCGGGGATTGCGGGTTTGGGGCTCTGGGTGTTGAGTTTCAGCCGAGCAGCAGAGACTCCGCTCAGGCAGCCCCGAGGTGCTGGTTTGGCCCAGCCCAGTGAGCGGCTCGGGGAGGTGACTTTTGGCAGAGGCGGTGGCTGGGGGGGTCGCAGCGGGGCGAGCACCTCTGGGCATCCGTCCACCGAGCCCCGGTGATGCTGCCGCAGGGGAACCTGAGCTGGGCCGGTGCTGCGGCTGTGCCGGGGCCACCGTGGCTGGAGGGAGCCTTCTCTCGGGTGTGAAACACAGAATGAAGGTCCAGGAGGTTTTCGGTCGTTGAAGAGGTTGAAGGCTGGTGTTTCCCCCAAAGCCCTGGTTTCCCACCCCGGTGCTGGCAGGCAGATGTGGTGGGGGCCGTCGGGTGGGCTGGTCCCCCCGGCTCCTGCCCTGACACCCATGTTAGGGATTTTTATACATTGCTCCCCCTCAGCCCCAGGTTGGAGATGTCTCTTTTAGAAGAGCTTTGGGTTCCTGTGAGTTGAAGGCTTTCCTAAAAAATGGAAGCTATTTTTCCTAACCTAGAGGGGGGGGATTGCTGGCTGCCTCTCCCTGCCACTCACTGGAGCCGGAGCGTGATTTTGATTTACAAACAGTTTAATCTGAGGAATGCAGCGAAATGGAGAAAGCCAAAGCCAGCGTGCTGCATGCTGCTGCAAACCCCCTGGAGAAACCATGCTGCAGAATATTTGCCGCCGTCGGACACTGCTGGGCCGGGCTGCTGCGCGGTCCCTGCGGGCTCGGCCCCTGCCCGGCTCGGTGCCGCTCGGTGCACGCACTCGGGCGTGGGCAGGTCAAGGGTGCTGGAGAAGGGTGCATGGGAAGCCAGCTCCCCCCAGCAGTGTTTTTTTGGGGGACACATCCCATTTTATCGAAGACCTGTTTTCCATTTCTCCTTTCTGCCCTTCTCCCACCCCTCCTGCTTCCAGCCCATTCTTCCCGCTCAGCCCCAGTTATTTTAAGTTCCCTTCCCAGCGTGCTTCAAAGACGTTTCACCCAAACGCCCGGTTAAACCTTGCTCAGTCCGGCAGAGCCGGGCGCTGAGTCCGTGCACTTGTGTTTTTTTAACCTCCATCTATTTTTTTTTTTGCCGGTGAGGGCGGGTGCAGGACAGAGACCGTCTGTGCCCCCTCCACCCTGTCGCTCTCCCCATGCCCCACGGCCACCCCACGCAGAAAGCAGCTCCTGTTCCCCGGCGGCCGGAGGTGCCTTTGCCCTCGAGCCTCTCGCCTGAATCATCCCTTGTTTACTGCCGCGGGAGAGGAAAATCAAAGTTTGGCCAAAGCACCGTCAGGCGGGATTTTATTTGTGGCTTCGATTGGTGTTGCTGGGGGGGGATCGATGCTCGAACCCCCCTCGCTTGTGCTGGGTTCCCAGTCCTCCCCCCCACCGTGGAAGGACGGCAGCGTGGGGACGCGGTGCCGGGCGGGAGCGAAGGGCTGAGCCGCGCCGCTGGCTCCGGCAGCATCCCGGCGGGACGCGGGGCCGCCGGCCTCTCTCACGGCTGCAGCGTTCGAGGGCTGGAGGGAGGCGCAGACAGAGCAGATATTTGTTTTCCTCCTCCTGCAGAAAAGTTCAGCCAGAGGCTGGGGAGCCCTTTAATTAAGCGGCCAACTCGCGCGGTCCTGGGGAGATGAGCAGCCCGGCTCTCCGGTGGCACTTCATCTTCTCTGGCTTTACGGAGGGCGATGGGGACGGCCTGGAGCTCTGTCCGGCAGTGCTGTGCCCTGGGCTCGTGGGACGGCGGCTCGTGGAGCGGTGGCTCTCAGCTGGAAGCAGCACAGGCTCTTCTCTTCCCCACTCGGCACGAGGCGAGCGTGCCTGGCCGTGTCTCTGCACCCACCCTGGTCGGCCTCGGTGGCTTCATCCCTCCTGCCCGTGCCGGCAGTGCTGGGACCCCGGGGGCCCTCCTCCTCCAGGTCCTCTGCTGAATTTTGGCAGTTGCAGCACGTCCTTCACAGCAAGTCTTTATTTCTTGCTCTTTTTTCATCCCTTCCTCTCTCTGCAGCCTGTCGCCTTCCCTCCCACCGTCTCTTCTTCTGCATCTCCTTTTCCATCTCCGTCCTCTGGACCGTGCGTCTGTTAGCATCGCTTCATCCGCCCACGAGGCCACCCCGTGTCCAGCTGGGGACCAGGTTCCCGTGCGGTGACAGGGGACCGGGCACGAGTGTCTCCCCCGGCGGAGCGCTGCGGGGGGGCTCGGGGGCCGGCGGGGTAACGTGCTGCTCTCCCCCCAGGCCAGCCCCAGGTGCGCGCAGCCCCGCAGCCCCCGGGCCCCTGCACCCACCTGCTGCAGAACGGTGCCGGGCGGGGGCCAGATCCAGGGGGTGCCAACGGGGAGGCGGGGAACGGGGTCTTCCGCCCCCTCCCCAGCACCCAGAAGCCCCACCGAAAGCTGCAATCGCATCACTCCATCAACAGCCAGAGCAGCAAGAAGAGCAAGGGCAGCTCCAAGTCGGCCTCTTCCCACATCCCTATTGAGGCGCAAGAAGGTACCGGCTCTCCCCGGGGGGGGTCCCCTGTCCAGCCACTCTCCTCTGACCCCGCATCCCTTGGGGTCTCTTGTGGAGCATCCTTCCAGCCCAGCGGGACCCCTGGATCTGGGGGCCCGCTGAGCTCCCCTCCTGGGAGCCTTCTGCAGGGTGGGTGCTGAGCGGGGTCATCTCACGTCCTCCAGAATTGGTCTTTCTTGGGGTCTGGGCATGTCCCAGGCAGCAGGGTCAGTCCCCGGGCATTGAGGGAGGCACCTGGTCCCAGCCCCTCTTCCCATTCCTTCCATTAACGCCCGAGGGAGGATTCCCACCCTTTTGGGGCTGAGCAGCCGTCCGTCAGGCACTGCCTCACCCAGCCCGGCTGTGGGTGCTGGCGTCCCCCCCCTCGCCCACTCTCTGGCCGTTCCTCCGCAGACTGCTGCGTCCACTGCATCCTCTCCTGCCTCTTCTGCGAGTTCCTGACCCTCTGCAACATCGTGCTGGACTGTGCCACCTGCGGCTCCTGCACCTCCGAGGACTCCTGCATCTGCTGCTGCTGCTGCAACTCGGGCGAGTGCGCAGACTGCGACCTGCCCTGCGACATGGACTGCGGCATCATCGACGCCTGCTGCGAGTCGGCCGACTGCCTGGAGATCTGCATGGAGTGCTGCGGGCTCTGCTTCTCCTCCTGAGGGGCTGCACTGGGCGGGGGGGACCAGGAGCGGGTCCCCCCCAGCCCCTCCTGCAGCAGCCGAGGGTCCGGCCAGCCCCTGAGCCGGCAGCGGGGACACCCAGGTGTGAAACGCCGAAAGACGGAGCCCGGCGAAGGAGGAGAGCGATATCCCCCCGTTGCAAACCTCATCCTTGGAACCGGTGAGCCAGGCTCGGATCCCGCCTGGGGAGGGGTGAATCTGTAGGGCCAGGGGGGCTCCGGGAATGGCCGGCATCCCTTCACGCTCTACCTCTTCCCCGCGCCGGGCCGGTTTGCCAAGGATCGCGGGAGCCTCCTGCCACCTGAGCCGAGAGCAGGAGCGCCCGCCCCGTGCCCCGCAGAGCCCGCAGGTGCCACCTTGGGGTCCTGGCGTTGGGGACAGCCACTGTCACCTCCGGGGCTGCCCCAGGACAGTGCTCTGGTTTACACAGGGGTGGCACAGAGCACCCTTCCCCGCCAGGACGCGTCCGAGGCTGGGCGCAGTCCAGAGCCTTGCTCCCCACCGGGAGCCCGCTGGGCACCAGGAGGTGCCGAAGCCTTTAGCCAGGCTGGGGGGTCCCGTGCTGTGGGACGCATCCTGCCAGCCCCCACCCCTCCTCGGTGCTGAGATCGGCAGCCAAGTGCAATACACGCAGCCTGCTCCCCTCCCTGCCGCGCCGGCCGGGAAGAAGCTTTTCCTTCGCCGGTCCCCGCAGCGGGGTTGCAGCCGGGTGCCAGGGCAGCCGTCCCGGCTGGAGAGAGCCCGGAGCCGTGCCAAGCTGTTACCGACCCCACGTGCGTCCCAGGGGCAGGGTGGCTTGGTTGGTGCCAAATGACCCCCAGCAGTTGTTGGCCCGTGTCCCATCACCCTGGGGACGGGGCTGGTGGCTGGGTGGGGGTGGAAAACGCCCCGCTGAAGGGCTGGGGAGAAGGGGAGGGAAGTGTCACGGTATTTTATTTTTTTGTCCCTTTCGTTTGTTACTGTAAATAAAGGTCTTTCTTCATTTCTGACCGACGGCTGCCGCTTCACGTGCTCCGCAGGGCACTCCCGGGGACAGCCGCACCACGTCCCCCAGCCCTGCGCCTGCACCCCCCATCCTGCACCCGGCTGCTGGCGCGGGGGCTGGCGCAGAGGCTGCAGGGCTCCTTTGGCCTTGGGGACATGGGACAGCTCAGTGGCAGCCCCCGTGTGCTCCTGCTTCGGTTCTTGTGCCAGGAGGGGAGATGCGAGAGGACTCCCCGTCCTTCGATCTGAGGAGCAGGTCGAGGTCCCAGTGTCCCGCAGCCTGGCACCGGCCCCCAGCCATGGGACAAACCCTGGCCCCGTTGCACCGCTGTCCCCTGCTCCTCCTGGGGCTCTGCCCTGCAGCAGGACCCCATCCGCCCCACGAGCTGGGACACGACTTCCCCAAAGGAGAAAATAAATGATGCAAATTCCCGGCTGCGGGGCTGGGGTGGGCACAGGCTGCCCAGGGTTGGTGTGGGGCTGTGGGAGCTGGCAGCCCTCCGATTTCGGGTGGCCTGGGTGCTCCTGCTGCCACCCACTGCCTGCCACCCTGCCGTGCCGTGCCGTGCTGTGCCGTGCAGGTAAGAGACCACAGCCCCCCCGAGTCTCGCTGCCCCTGGTCCCGCTGAGGCTGCTGTCTGGGCTGAAGTTGAACAAGGAGGGAAAAATACTTAAAAATCGAAGCCAAATGGGTCAGTTGGTCACAGCGACACAGGCTGGTTTGGGATCTGGGCTGCCTGCCCTCCGGCGCTGCCGCTCAGCCATGAAACCTATTTTTAGTGGTGAGCTAAAGGCGGTCAGAGCCTGGCGTGGTGCAAGTACATGGAGGGGAAGAGGATGGTGCGGGCAGCCTTCCTCCACCCCATGCACGGCGGGGGGCACTCGGGGTGGCAGGTTGGGGCTTTTAGCCCTCGCCCTGGCACGGTCACCCAGGCTGAGCCCCGGAGCAGGGGCCGGGGGGTGGGACGCACATCACTGCGCACCCCGGGACGGACAGGACCGGGGTCCCATCTGGCACTCGCAGGGTCGGTGGGAGCTTTTCCCACCTCAGCTGAGGCTCTGCTCCAAACTTTGCATCCTTGGCAAGGAGGGATGGAGGCACTGGCCTTCCCCAGCCTGGCCTCACTTGTGGTGCTAATTAGGGAGGTTGGAGCTGGCAGGGCTGCTCTCCCCGCCAGCCGCAGTAATGAGCGCTGCCGGAGTCACTTAATGGGGAACAGATTCCCCCAGTGCGAGGGGGCCCTGCGGGCTGGCCGTGCCGTGCGTGCTTGTGTCCCGGTGTGGGAAGGGGGTGGCACACACCGCACACACCCCATGCACCCAGCTCCCCCTTACCTTCTCCCCTTCTTTGCTCCAGCATCAAATGCCCTTTTCATGCTGCTCCAAGGGAGCAGGTCCCCACGCAGCAGCTCCGTCCACCCGCCGCGGCTTGAAACTCATGGGCAAGGCAGAGCGGGGAGGTGGGGAGCAGAGCTGGGCTCTTCACGGGGCGTGATGTACTGCTGAATGTATCTGATATTCACGCCTACGAATGTACTTTAGTGATGGCTGCCTTTGAAAAATGCAAATAAAGTAGCAGTTGCCGGTGCAGGACTACCCAAAAGCGCAGCTCAGCCCTGCAGAGCGATGCTCTGCAAACCTACCCTCGGAGAGGTCCCACCTTCTCCAGCGGCTCCTTTGGGCTGGACATTTTTCAGCCCCTACCCCAAGCCTGGGGCACATTCGCTGCCCTGAGCAGTGCTGCCTGCTCTGCTCATGTCCCAGGCACTCCTGAAAATCAGAGGGATGGTTCTGGGATGTGGGAATGATGGACCAGAGCAGGGAATGGTGGACCAGAACAACTCAAGTCCCTAGAAAGGGCTCGAAAAGCAAAGTTCAAACCTTCCTCTGGATGCAAGCTGATGCTGGCCATCCACCTTGCAAACCAACAGGGAAGGCAGGAGTTAAACCCTCCTGCCTGGGAATTAATTAACAACAGATGTGCTTGGTTTTAACTAATTACTCTTCTTCCAGCACTTGGTTTTTACAGTTCTCTCAGAGCCAGGAGCCATAGCGCCGTGCCCATGTGGTTGCTGGACCCACAGGCTGGGCCATGCTGGGCACCCTGGGCTCGCCTGCCCTCCTTCCCTGGCCCCTCGCTTGGTGTCTTCAGCGAAACAATTCAATGAAACTGGCTAAAATTCATTAAATGGTCCAGTTGTCTAAAACAGCATTGCTCCGTTGTTGCTGGTTTTAAAGCAGCTTAGTGGCCGGGTCCCCCCAGGAGCGATGGGCGTCCCGGGATGGGCAGCGCGTGAACCCGGCTGGCCAGCGGTGCTGCTTGTCCGATGCTCTGCTGGCGATTTATTACGGATGGGACATGGGATGTATTAATGATGGGAGCTCATTGTCTAATTGCTAATAGACAGCCAGGGCTGCGCGTTCCTGGGGCTGCCTGTGCTGCCGGGCTCCCATGCTGAGCGTTGTCTAGAGATGCAGCCAGCGTATAGCGAGATGTACACACAAGGTTTGGAAACTCTGCAGGAGCTGCGGCAGGCAGGTAAGAAACCCTTCTGCTTCGGGGCTGGCTCACCCCATGGCTGGGAGGTTTCTGGGCACCCCCTTTCTTCGTGTGCTGCGGGCGGCAGGAGGATGCTACGGGATGAGCCCCGCGTCTGAGCAGCTTGGACGCGCCTCCGCGCCTTCGGTGGGGGACTTTCGGGCTTTCAACAGCCCGAGCTATTTCTGTCCACAATCACGATCAATAAAGCAAGAGAGAGGATTTTTATTTTCCACTCCAAATACTTTCTTCATCCTGCTTCCTCCCAGTTCACACGGCGGACTGGGGAGCACTCCAGCAAGGAGGCCCACGAAGTTGTCTCCTGCTCCTCCTCCTCCTCACCGCCGGTGCGGTCCCCCACTCCTGCTCCCACTCCTGCTCTTGCCCCACGCTCCCAGCCCCAGCCTGATGCAACCCTGACCGTCCCTTCTAATTCACTGCCGTCGAAGGGGCAGGTTTTGCTGGGAGAGAGTGAGAGAAAGGCATTGCACATGTGCGTGCGTACACACACACACACACACGAAAACACTTGCAGAGCCAAAGGGCAAAAAAAATAAAACTAGGTCCTTGGAAGACGCAGCGGCTCATGTAATCCCAGGTTCTGCTGGGCTGCCTCCGCACAGCGCGGCGATGGGGGGACGGGCCGAGGGGAGACGACTGCAGTCTATTAAACTTCCTTTGAGAACCTGCCAGACTGACAACAGCTGGAAGGAATTAACATTTCAGGTCCACCAGCTCCTCTCCTCGCTTTCACCCTTCCCCAAAAACCAGCTTGAGGCCACAGGCCCAGCAGCATCACTTTTTCCCACTCCTTGGCGTCCGACAGTATCTGGTCCGAGCTGATTTCTTCTTTGATCCCGAACCTGCCAGAAGCGTGAGCATCTGATGATGGAAAAATCCCAGTGCCTGTGCTGGCACCAGCACCCGGTTTGGGTCCCTTGTGTCCTAGAGGGTCAGGACCAAGGTGGGGTGTCACAATGGCACTGCAAGGTGGCTTCAAGCCATCTCGCGCCTCTCAGCCTCCTGCACAAGAGGAAGGAAAAAATACCCCGGCTGCCAATTGCTGCCACTCAGGGCAGCGCGGACGCCCTGCATGCAAGATGCAGGAAAGGGTTTGGTGGCCGGTGAACCCCCCCCAGCTGCCAGCAAGCCCGTGCTTGCTGTCACTTTTGGGTGACATGCTGTGCATGCACCCATGCCTGGGGGGAGGCTCAGAGCTGCCCGTCCCCTGATTATGGGGACACGCACCCTGGTGAGGGGGTGATGCCAGCCTGGCACCCGTCCGCTTTGCTCCACGCGGCGGGAGCTTGGCAGGAGCCGGGTGAGGGGGAGCAGGGTGGGACGGCTCCGTGCTGCTGTCGCCAGCAGAGATTACACAGAAAGTTATCGTGTCTCGAGGGAAGGGGGGTGCAGAAGCTGTCTGAGCTTGGCGATAGCTGAAGCAGTGCAGAATTGGCAAATGCCGGAGGGTTTTGCTGCCAAACGGCAATCTGCCTGAAAGCGCCGGCTCCTCCAGCCAGCCTCGGAGGCTGGGACCCAAGCGGAGACCATATATCCCCACGTTCTGCCTTGCTACCAAGTTGGAGAAGGAAAATGCAGAAATGCTCGTGTTAACCCTCTCCTGGGTGCCTGGGGAGGAGCGGAGCGAAGCCGAGCAGCCTGGCGAACCCCTCACCCTTATGCACTGCCAGAGACCCGGGCAAAGGGGGCAGGTGAGGGCTTTGCCCCCAAAGAAACACCAAGACCCCGAGGGACACAACAAGGTACAAAGCCAGGATGCACAGCACAGCCGGACCCGTGGCCCCTGGGGTCATATACACATGTATATGACACATATACAGGCACATATATCCAGGGAGCCCAACGCCGTCAGCCTCCTGCCCACAGGCAGAGAAGCACGGTCAAAGCCCAGCCGTGGGAGAGCCAGACGGACACCCAGCCCCCATCTCACCCCAGTGGGTTTTTTCCCTTGCCCAAGCGCATCCTGGAGCTCAGCATCACCACGGGCTCCAGCCGAAGGGGGCTCTGCCTCCCGGGCAGTGCCGGGGCTCAGGGCAGAGCCGACGGCTGGAAGGAGCGGGTCGATGGGGTCGTGCAAGGAGCAGATGGCTTTTCCAGCGTCGGAGAGGTTAGGAAAACAAGAGGGAGAAACGACCGCTTCAGAGGGGTTGATGGTGGGCTCGGTGTGTGGTCCGGCTGCCCTGGGAAGTCACGGCAGCCCTGGCCTCGGGCACGCCTGGGCTGGGGCATGGGAAAGCCGGATTCTGTCCCAGCAGCACTGTGCGCTCGTGCATCACCATTACCAGGGCTAATTACATCTACTGGGCTCCTGCCTGTGAGCCGCACACTGGGTGCTGGGTCCTCTGTGAGTGCACAGCAGGGACCTGAACCGGGAAACGTCACTAATAAAATTGAGTGATTTTATTTTTTGTTTTAATAACACCTTCAACACCTTAACGTACACAGAGTCCTGCCAACAAAAAGACAGGGCTTCAACCCTCATCTCCCTTATTCCAGCCAAGAAGCTGATAAGAACCCCATCAGCTCAAGCATCTCCTTTTTTCCTGCTAGCAAAAGCTTCAGCCGTTGCATGAATGGCTTCTGAGTGTCACCTCCTCCCTCCTGGCCATGCGATGCAGAAGGCTCGTGCATGATGCCGAGGGCTGGTGCATGATGCCGAGGGCTGGTGCATGAAGCCAAGGGCTCGTGCACGATGCTGAGGGCTGGTGCACGATGCCGAGGGCTAGTGCACGATGCCAAGGCCCCGAGCCGCCCCACCGGCACAGGGATACCTGCCTTGCAGAGCAAGCAGAGACTTTTCCGTGCGGCCCGTCAGGAAGAGGTGCCTCATAAACCCAAATAGTGATTTCCTGCTGCAGTCGGTGGGAGTTGTTTTCTTTAAAAACGCAGCTGAAACCGGAGAGGAGATGGAGTTAGCTTAAATATCTGGGAGTTGGGGAGTTTGGTGTGTGTGAGACAGCGCCAGCAGCCAACACACACACACACATGCGCATGCACCCGCCAGGGATGCCAACATTTGCAAGCCATTAACAGGAATATTTTGGGAGGAAAATTCGGCCCTACCTTTAACCCCACACAGAAACGCGCTGAACGGCCTCGGTGAGTTATAGAGTGAAAAAAGTGGCACCGTTTTTCTTTTAAGACCAAAGCACTCGTCCCTGCTAAGTAGGGAAAGTTGGCACACGTTGCGCACACGTGCGTGACAGGGCAAACAGACCTTCACCTCCCACGCATTAATTCACTCCTATTTACATGCTGGGCCTCATATGGGCTCCTGCTCACCCCCACCCTGCTTCCCCCACGTGCACAGATGCGGTGGTGGCATGTGGAGGTGACCCGAGCACTCCTATTTCCTCTGTATATATGCGTGTGTGTGAGACAGCCCCTACTGTGTGCTATATAGTCTGGCTGACTGTCTATATATGCACATACACACACATATGCGTGCATATATATATATATAGACACACACACACACACGTATATATAAAAATATAGGTATTTTTGTACATTCATTTGTTTGTATATATATTTTTCTATATCCACCCCAGCAGTATTATCTGCATTATCTTGTTGTTGCAGGCTTCGCCCCGAGAGCAGGCTCTGGGTTTCATTTGCCTGTGGGTGGGTTTCCCCTTGGCACTGGGATGCCCTGTGCTGGGGCTGGGTTTCCCGTGGAAAGTTGATCCTCCCACCCGATTGCCAGGGCTCAGCAGCCCCCTCAGCAATCCGGGAGCCATCCCCTGCGCTGCCATTTGGTGTTAATTATTTGCTGGCACTGCTGATGCTGGAGGGATGCTGGTGGCTCCCAGAAGGTCCAAGCTCCATTTCCACCCAAGCCCCATTGATTTCCAAGCTCGTTAGTGCCTGAGCCTGTTCCTGGCAACGGGCAATGAAGGATTTTTTAATTTTAGGCTCTGAGTTTTAAAGTGTCTGCTGGGTGTCTGCGCCGTAGTGTCCCTGCCTGCTTCAGTACCCCTGCTGCAAAGGGGAGATAGGCATCTAACGTGTCTGGCTTCGTTATTTTGCTCAGGATTTGGCAGCACGGGGGGAACTCTCACAACATGCACTGTGCTGAGCGTGCAGCCCCTCGGCTCGGCCGGGACCTGGAGGCTCAGCTGTGCTGGGATTACCCACGTGTGCTGCCTTCCAGCCACCTTTTATCTCCTTGCAATAAAGCGAATCCCAGGGGCTACCCCAGCGCTGCCGTTCTGGTTGCGCTCAGCCTCCTCCCGGGCCTCCCGCCCGAGCCAGGGAGCTGCTCTCCCCTCGCCGCACGTCAGCCGGGCAGCGAAGCCGCTCAGAAATGGCTTCCAGATGTTGCAAGCAACCAGCTCCCTTCTGCAGCCCTGGGCACGTTTCCCTGGGTCCTTCCCGAGCCCAAAAGCAGAGGCTGCCCCTTGCATCCAGCTCTGCCGCTCTCGGCAATGGCAATTTGGCTTTTCGGGCAGCCCGGCCGCTGCCGGAGCACAGCCCTTTCCCGTACACACCGGCACCTTTCGTGCCCAAGGTGTGAAGTTCTTTGGATGCTCCCACCTGGCTAATCCAAAATTGCAGAGATTTAAGGCAATTTTATTGGCATGATGCTGCCCTCTAGTGAAGGGATGACCGGCCATCCCAGTCTCCCCGCCACGCTCGCACTGGGCCCAGTTGCCCGACGGACAGTGGTCAGTCCTCGAGCCTCTGGTTTGTTCCTCTAGTGGAAAATCAAGACACGAGCATCCCATTTTTATTGCAGAAGCGCTCAGCATCTGCACCTCTTAGCGACATCCAAAGATGCATTAGCAAAGATTTTACACAACTTGATCGGAAGCAGTTTCTAGTCTAAAAGCACTGAGCTGAAAAAGAAATCATTGTAAGAGAGATTAAAAGAGATGTCGGAGGCTGCGCTGGCAGCAAAAGTGCTGGTTGGCTCCAACCACCCCATGGAGATCTGCCCTGTCTCGGCTGCGGCAGTGACACCCCACCAAACGGGGGGTCCTCTGGGCTGCTTCGCTATGAGGTGGGTTTTGCTGCAGACCAGCCAGGTGCTCGGAATTAGCAGTGATGGAGATGGAAGAAGAAATCTCCCAGCAGTGAATCACCTGGTGAGGGGCGGGGATGGGGAACCACCCGCACAGGGGTTGGGGTATAAAAGGCTCTCGGCAGGGCAGGGCTTGCTTTGCTGGGGCTCCCTTTGCTGGGGTTGGTGGGACAGGCTCTGTGGTGAGCAGCCAAGGTAAGCACGTGCTCTGCTTCCCCTGGTAAAGAGCAGGGGAAGGCGGTTGGGGTAACCCCGGGCTGGCGATGGGAAGGTGGGGAAGCTGATTTCCTCCACGCACCAGATCACCCTCCCCTTGTGCGGGGTTGCGTGGGCTGTGCTGAAGAGGCTTCTGTGATTTTGGGATTGAATCCTCCTGTTTCTGCCTATAGCTCTCTGCCCTAAGGTCCTGATGCTTTCTTTTTGTACTGAGCAACTTTCCACTCCCTGCAAAGTTTTGCTTTTCTCTAAGTCGTAGGGCCCCCCTGTAGCATTTGAGAGAAAATAAACTGCTTTCTGGAGGTTGTGTTGGGGCTTGGTGACAGCCAGGTTCCTATGGTGGCTGCTGTCTCTGCTCTTCCCTGAAAACTTGTAGCCTCTGGAAAGGCCCGAGTGCCCCTCACAGCCCTGCCTATGGGCTCTTTTACCCAACTGGCTTGATCCCAGGCTTGCTTCCAAGGATATCTGGGGTTCCACGCACTGGGCTGGTGTGAAGGACCACACCGGGTCCCCATAAACCCCCAGCTCAGCATTCTCCATCCCCTCGTCTTATACCGAAAGGCTGAGCAGTCCCACAGTGACCGTGCTGCTGCTGCCTGTAGCAGTGGCTGCATTTCAGAGGATTTATTTTAAGTCTTTTTTTTACAAGTCTCCAGTCAGGACAGCCCAGTGCATGCTACAGCCACCATTATTCCCATTTACTGGGGTGCAGAGCACCTTGCGGGTACGGCACCTAACAGTAGAGAGGAGGGTTAGCTCTTGTTTCACCTTGCTCAGGTGTCAAGTAGGAATGAAAATCCTCCTCCCCTTTCTCTCCAGCCTGTTTGGATTGCAAATATCAATGCTGGCATCCCCGCCCCGCAGAGCCACCTCTCTGATACCCCAATGCCCAGGCTCCCAGCTCTGCAGGGATGGCACTGGGGCTGGGAGGGGACCCCTCTCTGCATCCCCATCCCGCAGCCAGTCTGCGGGACCAGCCTTTGCCTCCTCCCGGCAGCCCCTGCAGCCTCCTCATCGAGAGCAAACACTTGCCCGTGGGGGAGAGGAAGCAAATGAGGGAGATGAACAACTAAATCTCCGGCAGAGATTTCTTGGTTGTAAATGGGAGCTGTTGTGGCCACAGCACTTAAATAGCCCCTTAATTGTTTTTCTGCTTAAAAAGTTTTGCAGCAGGCTGCCTGGCGGGGCACATCCTGGCTCAGTCCCCCACAACACATCTGGGGTCACCGCACCTCTGTACCAGCCATAAGCCCCTCTGGACTCACCCGCTCTTTCCTAACACCACAACCACCGCTCGGTCCTCTTAATACAGCTGCTCTAATCCCAGTTGATGCCCTTCAGAAATAGCTGTGGCCTCGGTAGGGACTTGCTGGGCATGAAGCAGAGTGCGGTGCAAGCCGTGATTGTCCCTGCCTGGTGCCCCTTCGTCCCTTTGGGTCGCTCCGCTCGGTGTTTGCTGAGCGCACGTAACACACCCGCGCAGTAATGTCCCATAAAGTTTGCGCTGTTCTAGGTTGTGGTTTATGTCCCCTCGGTTTTATGTTTACATTGAGTTATTTTCAATAAAGGTTTTTTATTGTCCGAACTATTTCATGTTCAATAAAGGTTGTTATTGATGATGGTTCAATATAGCATCATAAAAATTGCACATGGCAGAAACATAATGAAATGCCCTTTCACGATAGTGTTGCACAAAGTACAAAAAAACCCCATGATAAATTCTCACTTAATAAAACCCCTTGCACAGATGGAGGAAACTCTCACAGAGCACGTAATATTTCACCACTTTTTCTCCTAGGAGCGGGGTACCCCGTGCCCGTGGCAGCTGGCTGGGTGCAGGCACAGCCTCTGCAGGGGTCCCCTCCCAGCTGGACGCAGGTGACAGAGAAGCCAAATTGGGAGGGGGTCCTACTTTTTCCCCCATGTAGACAGTTTTGCTGAGACACAGACCAGGTTTTCTACCTTTCCTCCTGCATGGCTTTTAAACCGCATGAGGCAGCCTCCTCTGATGGCCACCAGTAAGCCATGCAAAAAGGCAACCGCACGGTGCGGAAAGCTGCTCTGCAGAAGTGCCAAAGCCCCTCACTGAGCCTTCGCTCTCCCCTTTTCTATTGCAGAGCATTCACCGGTACCTGTGTGTAATGCCAAGGGACGCTCAGCAGCAGCAGTTTCATCCCCCTGTATTTGACTCGCAACAGCTAATGACCAGGCTTCAGGAAGGAAAAGGGCATTGCAGCCTCCCCGGCTGGCGAGGTGACAGCCTGGACGTGGCAGCGTGGATGTGGTCCTGTGCTGAAGGTAAGAGCAGGCTCCCTGGGGTCAGCGCTTGCTGCTCTCTCCTGCCCTGAGCTGCTGGGCTCTGGGTGGAGCAGACTGAGATCCCTCCGGTACTTAGTGAGAGCAGAGGATTGGCCCCTGAAACTGGAAAAGCAGCAGAAACATGTCACCGTGGGGCACGGTGGGCTTGTCACCAGCATCTCGAAGGAAGGTGGGAGCTGCCAGCCCTGGTTAGCATCTCCTGCTCCTGGATCCTCATCTGCTCTTAAATGCTTAGAGGGAGGTAGGACAGCAAAGGCGAGTGGGTTCATCTGCTTCCCTGCCCGCAGAGCTGCCAGCCCAACCCTGACCTGTGCAAGCCTAAAGCACAAAGTTATTCATCCTTCCCAGACCTCTCCCTTTTCCCAGATCTAGGGATATCCCTGTCTGCACAAACACAAAACCAAAATAAATATGCTGACGGGACATACACCTGTGTGCACCTGGGCTTAACGAGGGACTTCTCCTGCAATGCAGCTATGCTGTACCTGTCCCACCTGGAGATTTTTTTTTTTTTAAGTTATCTGGACATCTAGTGCCAGCCTTGCTGGGGGACAGGACGGAGGACACGGGTGGCTGACCTTATGGTGGCACATAGGTGAGCGTCCCACCATGCCCAGGTGGGCAGGGAACAGACAAATTCTTCAGCAACCCCAGAAACCATATAATTTCTAAGCCGTGACAGGGAAACAGGCAATCATTGCACTTGCTCTGCTCTTTGGCAAATCCCTTCTGCTTTTAGCCCGGATGAGCCAAGAGGTAGCCAGGCTAATGCGGGCCAAGGGTGGCAGGTTCTGTCTGCAGGCATATTCCAGAAATCCTGAGGCTCTAGGGAAAGGGGAGGAATAAATAAAATTTGGCTGTTAGTTAGTACCAGCCTTGAGGACTTCTCCCTGCAGAAGACTGTGGAGGTGAGGAGTAATGAATAAAAGTAAGAAAGATGGGAGAAAAAAAAATCTATCAAGTTCTTCTTTTGCCAGTATCCCCAAGTATAAAAGAAAAAACCCTGTCCCTCTGTCCCCTCACTTGCCCTCTACAGATGCACATGCAAAATCTAATTAAAATTTAGCAGAAGAAGAAGAAAAAAAAAATGACACAGGGTTTTTAGCTTTAAAAAAAGAGAGAGAGAAAGAAAGAAGATCCTTAACAAAGGCCATAATATTAACAGGGCTGATTCGTCAGCCGCTACCTGATAATATAGAGTTGAGCGAGCTTTATTAACGTTGGAAGCCTTGGCTCTTTGTTAATTACGGGCTTTGCTAATGATTTGGAATATTGGCCGGTTCTGGGGGATGTTGATGAATAGAGACCTCGCCAAGATTTATTCCTAATTATCTCATTTGTCTCCCTCCATTACTTTTTATGGCTGAAATTTATGGAGCTATTACCAGGGACCTCGCCACGGCTCGGAGATGATTTGGGAGAAGAGAGATGTTTAATAATAATAACAATAATAATAATAATAAAAAGCTAGATTAATAGGAAACCGATTACGCAGCAGCGGGGGCCATTCCTGGGTGACCCCCGGTCCCGGAGGCGCCCGCCCCCGATGCTCCCCTCGAGCCTCGGTGTCCCCGGGGGGGAGCGGTGTCCTTGCCCAGCAGTCGAGGGACGTCTGGCTGAAAGAGCCGTTGGGAAATTCCTTCTGGCACCTGTAAGAGTTGGGAAACTCCTTTCGGAGGAGACAGCAGAAATCCAGCAGGTTTATCGTGCGTGGCTTCTCCCCACAGCCGTCCCCGTCCGGGTCTCCTCTCTCCCCCCGGATGATGCTCCTGAGCCGTTGCGGCTGCACCACGGTGCTCTGGCTCCTGATGCAACCCAAGAGCCGAAGTTAGTGACAACGCCGAACCCCCCCAAAACACCCCAGGGACGTTCATCTAACCCCCGGTGTTTCCATTTCCCCACTCATCCCACCAAAATAATTCAATACTTTAATATCCGATACCTCGGGCCATTCATAAGGGGGTTTTGCTGTGTCCCCGTGAGGGGTGGTGGTGGCCGTGGGGTCTGCCACCCCACCACAGGCGGCACCAGTAAAGCCGAGGGGCTTCCCAGCAAACCAACGCTTTCCTCCCACCCCATCCCAGGGCCAGGGCTGAGCCCACCATCCTTTAATTATCATGCAAAGCAATTATTTTTCTCAGCTGCGCTGGGGACTAATTCTCCCCCAAAGTCTCCCAGTAAACATTTTCCCAGTACTATCAAATTTGCCACACAAAGGAGAGCCGGGGCTGCAGCTTATCTCGGTGGAGTGTTATTCCCCTCTCTTCCAGCGTGTAAACCTACTCTCGTCCCGATAAGAGGCCTCACACAAAAGATCAAAGGCAGCAAGACTCTTACGGAGAGGAGGGTTTTCTTCTTTTTTTTTTCTTTTTCTTTTTTTTAGTGTTATTATAAATTTGCAGATCCAGAAGAAGCTGCGTTCCTGCCCAGTAACGCAGATTAAAATAATTACCTGCAGCTGGTTTCATTAGCCAAGAGGAAAAATATTAGCATTAGCGATCTGGGGAACCCCAAATTACAGCATCTCTCGTGGGGACTTTGCTGCGTGGACATCTCCTGCAACAGGGCTGGGGACAGGAGTGTCCAGGAGCCCGTCCCAGGTACAGCCACCACACACCCGGATTTTGGGAGAAGGGGGAGAATTTCCCATTGAGAAATTGTGTCCAGGCAGGATTTTCTAGATTTATTTGGGATTTTAGGCTGTTCATGAAGTCCCTAGGAGCTCCAGGCATGTGTCCCTGTCACAGGCATTGATCACTGCGGGGGCACTGGTGGTTTGCACCCTGTGCCTGCGCAGCCGGACCCCCCTGTGCCCCCCCCAGCCACTAACCCCCCCCGCAGAGAAAGGGGTGCTGCTGTCGCAGCTCCAGTCATTTTTCAACCTCAGCCGCATCAAACAGCTTCTGCAAAAAATATAACAGGGAAAAGAGGAAAAAAATATCGCAATTATTGAAACAAAGTACATCAGTGCTTTTATTTTTTTTTTAAATAATGTGATTTTCCTCCATGCATTGAAAGGGGAAGGGGCTGTAAAGCTCACCCTGCTTTTTGATAGCCAGCATAACCGGCACAAAATGCTTTGGCTGGGGTTAAAGGAAGCGTTCTGGTGGACCCGCTCTCCCCAAAGTCCAGGTTTTATTTTCTCCCTCCCTCCTAATTTTGGCTGCTGAACCAAAACCAGATGTGCCAGCACGCGGTCACCTCTGCCCCATGGCACATCCCCTGCAACTCACGGGTGCTCTGAGCCCCTTTACGCTTTCTGCGTGCTGCAAAAGGGACTTTGCACCTGTTTTTTTTTCCCCCTTCTTTTGCACCTAGATGAAGGTTGGTGCAAATGAGAACCAGAGCTGCCTGGAAGCTAAGGGAGCTCTTTCCTTCTCCAGGTCGGGAGGAAGACAGAGAGCGATTGCCATGGTTATTTCTGGTTAGAAATACTGGGGCGGTGCTTGGAGAGGACAGAGTGGCAATGGATGGGATGGAACACAGGGCATCCAGCCCTCCTGTCCCAGCACAACCCCGGGCATCTCCACTTAAACCCACGCTCCCAGCACCCCACAGACCCCAAGAAGCCCCCACGGGACCGAGACGATGCTCAGACCCCTCTGCCCCCGTTTTGTCCTCGGGAGCCGGGCTCTGCGGCTGGCACCAGCTGAGGATCGGGCTCCAAGCGCAGGAGCGAGAGCACCCCCTTCCCACCCGAGCTGCAGCCCGTCAACACAGATGGCAAAATCTAAATGTTATGATAAGGTATTTCTCCCAAATTTCCATCTTAATAGAATTACGAGCCTGTAATTACCCTACAAGCCTGAAAACCTGCCGGAATCCCAATTAGGAATCTGAGGACATAATTGGCCCCTAATTAGAAAGATTTGTCAAATGCGAACAATTTTCTCACCTCTTCATTTTTTTTTTTTCTTTTCTTTTCCTCCTCTTTTCCCCCTGGTGAAAATACGGATATTTTCTTTTCCCCTCCGCCTCTTTCCCCATAAACAGGGGGCTGCAATCTCCCAGCTGCACCACGTTCCACATCGTGCTCCTTCAGGCTCTTGGGAAAGACGAACTCTGCAACAGCTGTTAAGCCATTTTTTATATTTCCTGGAAAACTGCACTATTAAAAAATTAAAAAAAAAATAAAAGAGAGAGGGAAAGACCTGCAAAACTGCAGCCTTGGGGTTTTGACTATTCCTGCTGCAAGGATGGGCACTGGTGGGCTGGCCAGGCTGCTGTTGGAGCAACTTTTGGGGCTGGGAGATGCGGAGAAGGTGGCGGATGCTGGGCACAGCATGCCATGGTACAGGGCATCACCCCGTGGCCACGATCCCCAGTGGGATCGGCGGGTTTTGGGGAGCAGGCTCTGTAGCTGGGCTGGTGCATAGCGGGGTGCAGGGGCTGGGACGTAGCAGCACTGGTCCTGCATGGTAGCGGCACGGCCAGAGCCGTGAGCACGGCCAGAGCAATTCCTCTACTAAAACCAGGTATTGAGCTTAAACACGATGCCAAGCTAACACTGGCATGGACCCGTACGGACCTGCAAGCCCTGAGCCCTGCGATGCCCATTGGACTGCAGACAGCTGAGGTATGGAAATCCACCCCGGGAGCAAAGCCACGGTGGTTCCCGCGAGCACCCGGCCAGGTAAGTGCGTGCAGCCACCCCGGCGTGCCCATTTCGGGGAGGATGGGCCCTCACCCCCCAAAACAAGCGGCCAAGCAAAACCCCGAGGGGGCTTTGGGCTGAGGAGGACCTGTTTAAGGGAAAGTTTTGCTGCCCCAGAGATGAGATGCTCCCGTTGCCGGCTGCCTGGAAGGAGAGATGGGGCAAGGCAGGAAAACCAGAAAAACCAAAGGAATAAAGGGAGCAAGTGGACAGACTCACCAGAAGGGAAAAAACACCTCTTTGGGGAATTTAAGGGGGCAAGGGGTCACACAACCCAGCACAGAACGAAGGCTCTGCGTCACCCGTCCTGTGGGACCCCTCGGAGGAGCGGCAGCACGCCGGGGGCTGGGAGGGCCTGGGGCCACGGGGGGACGATTGACCGAGCTGGTGGAGCGGGTTAAAGCGGTCTGTTGGCACAGCGGCTTGTCCTGGTGAGGCTGCGCTGCTGGGATGGAGCTGCAGGAAAGGGGCTGCTGTGGGGACGTCTGCAGGTGGAGGGTTGTGCTGCACCACCAACACGTGTGCCTGCAGCCCCATCCCCGTCCCCCTGCCCAAACCCCCAGCTGGAGCCACACGCCATCCCAGTGCCATGTGCTGGGAGTGCAACCACCCCCCTGGGCCAGGTTTCACAGCCTCTCCCCCTCCTCTTCCTCCTCCTCCCACCAGAGGCTCTTTAGTTAAAAGCGACAACAGGAGGGGAGGGATGGGGGGGGATAGGGGGAAGCCTGGTTTTCCTAATTAACAATTAGCACAGAGTGTGCTGCTAATTATGTGGTTCCATGTAATTAAGAAGCTAATTAGTGCAGTGTCAATTAAGATTTAATTAGTACCCTTGTCAAAAATACTTGAAAGCGCAGTTTATATGCAAGTACTTCAATATTTCAATGGTCATGATCTCCCCAACGCGGGGAGCGCCTGCTTGCCAGCCCTCGTCGGAGCCTGCTAACAGCTCTCCCGAGTTTATTGATATTATCCTTTAAAATCCTGTCGCGTGTATCTCTGTAACAGACGCTTGTGTTGATTCTGCGGGCAGCCGGCGCTGGTGACGTGGAAGAGCTTTGCTTCCCACCGGGATGGGGCTTGCGTCGGCCACCGGCATCCCCGGGGCTGCGCCGGGCGGGCGTGAAGCCTCCCTTGCCCGGGCCACCCGTCACGGAGCCGGCAACCCCGGCATCTGCAGGACCCTGGTGCCAGGAGCACGGGGCCATCGGGGCTTCCTTCAGCATCAACCACCCCTGAGCAGCTCTGCACAACCCTGTGCTGCCCAAGCCCGCGCACAGGCAGCTTCCTCGCCTCCAAGGAGCTCCCAGGCTCTTTTAAAAGCAAGCGTGCAACACCCACAGCGGTAATATTTTCTGCACCCAAATGCTTTTATTCTCATAATCAGCCCTGCTACCTCCAAAGATGACAACAACTTGCCTGTTAGTGCCCAAAGCTAAACCTGTGTCCTTCCAGTCCGGAAAATAGTAGAGCAACTGGACCACACCGCACCTCTCCAAAGGGAGACCTCGGACCAGCGCTGGCCGTGCGGCTCAATGGGGCTGTGCCCAAAGCCGCCGCTTCGCCGAGCTCCAGACCCTCCTGCCACAAAGACGGGACAGCAAAGGGTCCCAAAAAGCTCCACGGAGCTGAAGGCGGTGGCTGGTGATGGCAGAGCAAGGAGGAGACATGAAGGAAGGATGGGGAGAGCCAAGGTGAATAATTTCCACCCCAACACCCAGGTCAGCAGCATCTCTACAGCGCAGAGAAAAACCTCCCTCGGTCTGGGCTCGGCCCTGGCAAGGGGTCTCACAGCTGCCCACGGTGCTCCTGGCTTGGGATCGCCCAGGAATTTCTCATGTCGGGAAGGGTGTGGGCTGAGGCTGGAGGAGGAAAGGAAGAAATATGTCAAGGGCTTTCAAGGCTTCAAGAGACACAAAACCAAAAACCCACCTACACAAACAAACCAGGGAAACTCTCCGCAGTTTGTAAATCATCCTCTGCAAGTGGCTCGAAGGCTCCCAAGCCCAGAGACGCAAGGAAAAGAGCCAGCCGCTCGCTATTTTTCAACTTGAAGGCCCGGGGCTGCTTGCAGGGAGCAAGCTCAGATGTGCCACGACAGCGGCTGAGAGGGGAAACGGCTTCCCAAACTCACAGCCAGCTTTTCCACGCACCCCTGGGAGCCATCCCGTGCCGGGCACCGGAGCTGCTGTTTGTCACGTTCTCCTCCAGCAAACCCCTGCCCTCGCCCCGGGCACTTTCCCGTGTGTGAATCCCCCCCCCCCCCCCCCCGAACACACACACACACACCCCCCTCGGGGGTTGCAAGCTCCTCCAAAGCCACACACTTCACCAGTGCCAGCAAATTGAAGTCTGGCTCGCTCGGGAAGCTGGTTGCCGCGTGTTTTTGGGTCTCCCCTATTAATTTTATGCACTGTGGGAACGCATTGCTGGCTCGGTTGTGGACCAGGTTGCTGCACCAAGCACTAACCAGTCCCAAAGAGCATCCGAGCAGGAGCCCTCTCCCGCAGCACACCCAATGGCCCCATCAGCCACGCGGACATCTGGGGCTTTGGCATTTTCACCCACCATCCCACCCCTTGCTGGGCGGGTATTGCCAAGAAATGAACAACTCCAGCACGGACTGGAAGGTTTATGGTCTCAAGGAGGTTTGAGAGTGAGGTGATCCACAGAATAATCTCCTTGGGCAGATAAAAATCTTCGGAAAGCCCGTTTGTGTTTTTTGAAGCAATGCCCAGTTGAGCAAAACCTCGCTCAGGACGTGGCTCTGAATCCCAAAAGTACGTGCACGGAGCTTGACTGCAAAATGACTCCTTGAAATGGCAGCTCCGGAGCAGCTCCTCGTGCCAGGACGGGAAAGCCTTGTCCCGCTTGGCCTAACCCCAGGCACAGCTTCTTGGAGGTAGCGTCCCTGTGCCAGGCCAAGGGACCAGGCTGGAGCCCGAAGGAGCCGGCACGGAGCATCACCGGGAGATGGACCATTTCCCCACCGCGCCGGAGGGTTCAGCTCCTGCCCAGGTTGATTTTACACCCCAAGAAGAAACAGGGGCTGATTTCTTGCCTCTACGCTAATTGTCTCTCTGCAGGAAGCTTTCAGCAGCATGTTGAATAGCTGAAAAAACCCCGAGGGACTAAAATAGGGTCAGGACGATCCTCCATGGATGAAATCAGACGGAAAGGATGCAAAGACCAGGACGGCATCAGAGTCAAATAGCTGGGGGGCTCTCGGTGCCAGCCACGGGAGGGGACCCCCCCGTCTGCTCCCCAGGCAGAGCCAGGACCTTGCGTTTTGGGGGCTGGCGAGGACGGACCCTGTATCGCCCCGTGGCTTTGAGCAGGGCTGTCCCACGCGCTCGGGTCCAACAGGTCTTTGCTGTCCCGCCCCGGGCACACTGCCGCAGCCCCGGCTGTAACGAGGCGGGGGGTACGTGTTGTTTTAAAGGGGGGAAAAGGCGATGGAAGACGGAGCAGCCCATCCTCAAAGCAGCTGCAGCCAACCCCGCTCCCGGCCCGAGCTGAGCCCAGCAAAGCCACCGCTCCGGAGCCGCACGGACGGAGGGACAAGGAGTCCAGGGAGCACGAAGGAAAGCATAGGAGGTGCTGGGATTTTTCCCCCCTCCTTCCCTTCTCCCTCCCCCCTGCCTCGTACGTGGCTGAGCCGCCTGCTCTCCCACAACGGCTGCCAAAATACAGCGAGACAGGGTATAATTACAGACACTTACTGCGGCCATTACACCACCAGCACGGTCTGCGCAAAGTGACACACGACCCGTCAACTCCTTATTCACGCCATTAAGGGGACTCATTAGCATCTTCGCTCAGAAGCAAAATTACCCTCACTGCTCATTTCAAGATGTCATAAATTTTAATTTAGGACCCAAAGATAGCACAATGGGAGCGAGCTGGCTCTCTCCGGCAGTCGCTGGCTGGCTGAGGGAGGTGGTGGGAGGGAGGTGGTGGTGTTGGAGGGGGGAGGAAAGAGAAATGAAAGGGCTGGTTTGATAAAAGATGGTGGGGTTTTAAGGAGCAGAGATGGGGAAGGAGGGAAGAGAAGACGTGCCCAAAGGCCTGGCAAGTGCTCTGCCCCGTTGGAGGCAATGGAGGAGGAGGAAGCCTGCTGAGGGACGAAGGCTTCCCGGGGAGGAGTGGGAGAACAGCGGCAGTGCCGGATCCTGCCAGGGCACAGCATACAGCAGACCCTGAGCTTTGAGCCACCAGCACAGCCCAACATCACAACTTGGTCCTTCCGAATCCCCTTCCCCAGGAGACTGCCCTGACACAGCAGCAACACCCAGGGCTGGGCAGTGGCCAGGTTCTGCTGGGGGATCTCCCCCAGCCACCCAGAGGGAGCTCAGGCAGAGGGCTCCGGCTCCCGGGATGGAAAGCAGAGACCGGAGGGATAGAAACCCAGGGATGCGATGCTGCAGCCACAGAGAGCAAATCCCTGCGTGAGGATGCTCTTCGTGCCCGTGACGCACACTTTGCTTTAGAAGCACATTAACGGTAGATCCAAACTGTCTCAAGCAATCCCATTACCACCACTCCGTATGTTACCACTCGGCAGCCGAGCGGCGAGAGGAGCGGTGGGAGCGCTCAATCCACAGGGCTCAGCCCCCGGAGCGCGCGTCGCTCCCCCCAGCTATCCAACTTCACATCTACCCCACTTGGACCTGCGGGGCTGGGACGTTTGCAGCCTGTGGCTCAGCAGAAGAGTGGAAATGTGCTATAGCCTCCCACAAAAAGGTTGCTTTTATTCTAGAGAAAAAGTAGCTGTTGGAACTGCATCTGCACAGGTACACGCGGGACATCGTACAGCAACTTTTGCAAAAGACCTTCCAGCCCACCTCCCCCTGATAACCTCCCTGAGCTCTCCGTGCTGGGTTTTTGGTACCCAGGAGATGTCCCTGTGAGGGCGACCGCAGGCACCCCTTCCCTCGCCCACGGCTGCTTGCTTAAACCTTTGCAAGAAGGAGAGACACCTCCTCTCCCCCCTTCCCTGCAAACTCTGCCAGGTCCAAACACAATTACAAACCTCTTAAACTTTACCAGCTACCAGGCTCCATGATTAATGGATTCAAACGTCCACATCTTTAAAAAACAGGGCGGGGGAAGAATTAGAAGAAAAGCAGCTCCAATTACAGACGGCTGAGGGACTCTGGCCCACTCCTGTGCTATAAGAACGTATATCCAGAAAGGTTATGTTAATTTTTAATGTACAAGACTGTAATTAATTTCTGGGGCTGGCTGGATTAGCAGAGAGTGTAAATTCCAGCCTCAGCTCAGGCTGCAGATAAACCAACACCACTGAGGGCTGGGGCCGCAGGGCTGCCCGGGGCCGTGAGCAGCACCGTGCCGAGGCCACGGCTCTCGGTGGCTCCCGGGGACATTGTGTCCCCACGCACAGACCCGGTAAGAGCCCCTTTACCGGCCCTGGGGCACGGTGCTGGTGGCACCAGGGACAGGGTTGCCACAGAGAGTCCGGCCACCTCTGCACTGTGTCCGGCATTCGAGATGCTAAAGCATCCAAAGATGCTTTGGAAAGGTAAAAATACAAAATAATCCCTCCAACGGCCTTTGGGGAGATTGCAAGGAGAGGGTCTGGACCCGGCAGGCAGGGATCATGTGGCCTGGAAATACAGTAAGTTTTTAAAGGAAAGAAAAGGCTCCATTATTCTCCCATTAAACTCTCCCCAGCTCTCCCCCTCTCTCCCTTCCCTCTGTCAGTCTTTCGTTCGCTCACTGACTTCCCCCAGCCTCTCCGAAGACAGATCGTTCCCTTAATCACTCTGGAAAAGAACCCCAAGCCGATATAATATTATAATTAATTAATTCACTAAAAAGGTATTAAATTTCTTTTCCCCCCTGTGGATATTATCTGAATTCATTGACCTTTAGAAAAATCACCCTCTAATTGTAACCAGGTTCAAGTGCATTTCCAGCCTGTCCCTTTTACATTAATAATATCTTCCAGGACTCCACTATGCTGCTTAAATATTGTATAAATTTCACTGCCCCCTCAAAAAAGGAGACAGAGAAAGGCATGAAATGAAAACTATGAGCTGATTAAACCAGCTCTGGAGTGCGGGGGAAGAGGTAAAAGGACTCCACGGTGGCCTGGGAGATGGGCAAACCTGCAGCAGGACCCCAAAGCAGCTCGGGACAAGGAATCCCACACCCCCGAGGTCCCCGTGGGAGGAAAATCCCAGGACCAGGATGCGGGGTGGCTCCCAGGCAGAGCATCCTTGGGAAAGCAAATTGCCAAGTACTTTGGGGTGCGGCTTGTTGGGAGAAGAGGTCCCAGCATGTCCACGGCAGTCGCTTTGGGGTGTCTGTGTGGCACGACTAGTGCAAGAGGACTGGATTTCCAGAGGGATTTCTAAACACCAAGACAAATGAGGCACTGCTCATCCCAGCCTGGCCCTTCCTGGGGTCCCACCACCTCCATGGGCCCCAGGATTGCTGCTCCCTGCGTTTCTGTTGCTGCAGCCACTGCTCTTTTCATTCTGGGTGCCTGCTGTCCCTTTTTCTGGTTGCAGGGACAGGGCTCTGCTGCTCTGATCTCAGCAAGACCATACTCGAACGACAAGCCAGCCAGCAATTGCTCCAGCATCCGGCACTGTAAATTCAGTGTCAGGCATGGAAAATCCAGCTGGGCGGCTGCTGTCAAGTCTATCGGGTATCCCGGGCCAAAGCTCCCCCTGGCAGAAGTCCCAGCCCTGCCAGGGCCAGCGGAGCGGGGCCATTTGGCTCCGGCGGAGACTTGGGGGTGCAAATTCCTGCTGCTCTACCCACCGCTCGGGAGGCACAGCTCAGCCTCTCCCAGCACCCCAGCTCGTCTCAGCCCAATCTGGCATGCGGGGCTGTGCACAGCCAGCCGGGAGCTGGGGCTTTGCTCCACAGGGCTTGAGCCTGGAGAGTTTGCATCCCACGAGGAAGGGGCTGCTCCGGCATCGCTGCTCTGGACAAGCTGCCAGCTGCACCACAGGGGCTCAGCGGCAAGGGCCAGGTCACCTCCCCTCTGTCAGCCTTTGCATCCTCACCTGGGTGGTGGGGAAACTGAGGCACGGACCTTCTCCATGTCCTTCTCCGTGAGGGAGTGGCTTTCTACCTGCACCTCATTTTCCTCTTCCCAGGGCTTTTTTCCCAGCACATTTCTACCCCTCCTCACGACCAGCAAGCCACTGACCTTCAGCCCCAGCTCTCCCGGCCCTTTGGTTTACAGCACACAGCCACTCCTGCCGCGCCACCAGAAACCCTAACAGCCATTAAACTGTCTGCAAGGGCTCCACACACGGTCCAAAGGGCTCCCCAACCCCATAGCTTTAAAAAGCTGCTGACGGAAAAACAACAGGTCAAATGCATTCAGGGAGTAACCCTTCCAAGCCAGGGGCTCACCCAGGGACCAACCTAGCCCCTTCCCTTTGGAAGCGATTTCTGGACAGGCATCAGAGGTTTTTCCAGTCTCTCCCTCTTTATTACATGCAAAGATTTACTTGCAAAGAGCTGCTTCGGTTTCTCAAAGCCAAGGCAGCCGTGCTGCCTATTCCCCCACCTGAAAAAGCCATCCCTTCCTCCTGACCTCATCCCAACTGTTGCCACAACAACCCCCGGCGACGTCACTGGCGGAGGATTAGGGCTTCAGGTGGGGAAGGAGCAGCAGGAGTAGCCGAAGCAAGAGCCAGAAAGGAAATGAAGGGAGACAGGGGGGAGAAGGAAAACTCAGCAGAAGCCCAGCACCGAGACAGGGGATGGCTTCCAGATTGCAGGTCCCGTCGGTCCCACTCTGGGGATGCCACAGAGCCATGCGGGGATACTTTGGGCCCAGAGAGCCCAAGGCTTGGGTGGAGCAGGGGAACCTCCTTGAGCCATTTCCCACTCCTCTTGCTGCCTCTGCACTGCTCTTTGCTCTGGTCTCTGGGGAAGAGCTGCCTTGTTCAGGTTAGCATCTCACTCCAGAGGTGCTAAGGGCTGGGCTGGCTAGTGCTTCTTCCTTCTTGCTTCAGGATCAAGCCCATCTTATGTTTTATTAAAGTTTTTTTCCCCTCCCCAAGAAAACTTTTTGTAGAAAATTCTCTGGGACTTGAGAAGCAACTTGCCAACAGCATTTGTGAGGTGGATTGGAGACACGTCTATGCAGCGGTACCTAAAGACTGGTGCTGGAGAAGTCACAGCTCTCTTTACTCAGATCTCCATTTTCAGACAAGTCCAGTCTGACAAAAAACCTACAGAACCAAACGCACACCTTTCGCACGGAGCAGCCCAAAGGGATGCGGCTGCATCCTCCTGGAGAGCGCGGTACCCACGGCTCAGCTTCCTGGCACTGTGCATCAGAGGGTTTCGATCCTCTCCCAGTTGGGCACGGGTGCTTGCCTCGTGCTCGTTGCTCGTCCCCCCTGCTGGCACAGCCTCTGCCTGCAGCCCCTCCGCTCTTCTCCAGCCCAGTTCACCATCCAGCCTCCTCCAAGGGCTCACCCAGCTTTTACTGGCACTTTATGCATAGGGAGATTAAAACCTCAGCCAGTTGGTTTATCGGAGGTGCTGAGCGCATGGCCTGCAGAGAGCAGCAGCTGCTCAGCACCTCTGCCTGCCAGCCGGTTTGTTTTTAACCCTCCTTGGGTTTACCAAAACCAACTCAAAGAGGGATCCGGGGCAGCGGCCCTGGCGAGGGGATGCTGGCGGCAGGCTGAGAGCACAAGCAGGAGATGCTCTTGCTTGCAGAGGGCATCAGCCCCAGTACAACGTGCCGAGTTAAGGTTGGACTCGATGATCTTAAAGGTCTTTTCCAACCTAAATGATTCCATGAGTTCTCAGGGACCAGCAAACCCCAGCATCAGCTACCGGGAGAGCTGCGTTTTGTACAGGGCGATTCCTGCACCCCGAAGCTGGAGCTCGAAGCAGCAGCAGTGCTGGGTGCACCCCGCTCCGGGCGAGCCCGTCCCGGGCACCGGGAGCCGGCGGCGGGGGCAGCCGGGGATGCGCATCCTCGGCCGGGCGAGCCCGGGCCGCCTCCCCCGCCGGAGCCCCGGTTCTCCGACAACGGTCTGGCTCTCTCTTGTGGCTGCTCAGCCCCGGTGCAGCCTCGCTGCTCCCGCCTCCCCAGCCCAAACCCTCCGGGAGCCCGCGGAGACACGCGGCTGTCCCCGCCTGTCCCGTCCACGCAGGACACGCGCGACTCCTCCGCCCGACCCACGGGAAGCAGCCGGCACCGCTGCGGTTCGCACCCTCCTGCCTCCTCCCCAAAAGAAAAGCCACAACGTTACGTGGGGCAGCGGGAAGAAGTGCCACAGGCTGCGTGGGACCAGCAGCACCATCAAGAGAGCGTGTCACGAGTGGGGGGGACACAGAAGCGAGGACCCCCCGGGGTGCAGCACCCCAAAATCCCCCCGGTACCCGCTCCCCATCCCACCGCTCCGTCCACCCGTCCTGTCCAGCCCCGCAGGCAGAGCCCGGCCGCAGCTCGTCACACCCACTGCAGCCCCAGCCAGCGCTCCCTCCCTTTTATATCCCACTTGGAGCCTTGACACCGATTTTTTTTTTTTTTCCGTGGGTGGCTCACAGACTGTAATTAAGAGCCCTTCTCCCGCCTGCCCCGGCTCCCATCTCCAGCAGCTGCTGTTTAAGCGAAGGAAACCCCCTTTCGTCCTCTCTCCCCTTTATATTTTTTCTTTCCTCCCCCTCCCTTCTGAACATAAAGGGATGACAGTGCTCCAAGCCAGGGTCTTTTGCATTTCTGAGTTGGTTCTGTTAATTGGAAGGAGGGTTAAGAATCTGCAAGGTCGTTTCAATCTACATCTGACCTTCAGAGTAATCCTCTATGCCAACACCAGAGCATGTCATTAAAATGAGGCCCTCTACCATATCCCGGCATCCCTTTATTCTCTCCTTGTGCACATTAATTGCTCATAAGTTGATTTGATCTCCCTATTCTGCAAGAAGTAAATTGCCCTCTTATTTCGCCATTTTCATCCTGTTTTCTTAATTAGGCCCTTAAAAATCTCTAGGGCCTCAGCCGGGCCGCAGGCCTCATCCTGGGAATAAATTTTGATCTCAGCCTGATAAAGAGTGAGCAAACCCGGAGACTGAACAATGTCATTCTCCCCCCTCCCTCCCCTCCGTGCTATTCTCTTGACATGAAAAGGCTATCAGTTTTTCTCTGTGTTAATATAGGAAATAATTCACACTTCAGGCGTTGTTCTCTATTTAGTGCTCACACTCCCCAGATAAATCAAATCAGGGATTTTTTTTTTTTTTTTGAAGTGTCTGAAACTACTTACTCTTTCTCTCCCCCCAGCCTCCTCACTCTCTTTTTTCCCCTCCTTCTTTTAATAAAGTTTCCAAGATTAGCCCCTGTGATTTTCCATCCTGGGAAGTCTATTTTAAGGTGGATTTTCTTTTTTTTTTTTCTTTTTTTTTTTTTTTTCCCTTGTGTGTGTGTTTAAAGCCATCACGGAGGGGAGCAGGGGGCAGCGGGAACCCGGCACGTGGCTCCGCACGCAGAGGAGCACAGACGGGGTCTGCAAACGTGGCACGTGATGAGTTTTGCCAGGCACGGGCTCAGCCCCTTGCCCAGCCCAGCAGGAGACTTCACAAGCAAGATTTTTCCCCTTCTTGCGCTGGGCCAGAGGGTCCCCAGCCTGCAGCAGGTTTGCAAACAGGAGGTGGGGAACACCCTGCCCCAAAGCCTGCCTGTACCAGGGGGTCTGGACCCCCCAAGGGGTTTTGCAGCACTCAGGGGTGATGCTAAGCCAGCCCCAGCAGCGAGGAGGGGGCAGCGAAGCCCCCACACAGCCCCACGCCTGCTCCAGGGGCCACCCAGCAGGTAGAAAACACACCTGAGCTCCTGGGACGGCTCCACCATCGCTCTCATCCAGCGCAGACCAGGACGGCCACCGCAAACCTGCCCCACGCCTGGCACCGTGCTCAGCCCCAGGGATGCAGCTCCTTCCAGCTCTGCTCTCTAGGGCCTTGTGACTATTATTAATTAAGGGGCCAAGCCTGGTTCCAATTAAGCAATCAGCAGATGGGTCAGCACCTCACAAGTCCCAGCTGTGCTCAGCACCGGCAGCTGTGGACCTCCCCGAAGCAGCCGGCTGTGGGGCTGGCACCCGGAGGGACGGGCAGGAGGGACCCTGAAAACCCCAAACCACCCTGGGAGCCAGCTGAATGAGAGGAACATCAGTGCTTCCCCCCTTTAACCAAGCCAGGCTTTCCTGCAAAAAAAAGAAAAACCAGCCCCCAAACAGCCCCCCCAAATTCAGGGCAGCTCCCCTGCGAGACAGGGATGCTGCTGCAGCCCGACCTTCGGGCACGGCCGTGGCATCGCTGGGGGAAAGCGGCTCTGGGTGCTTCGAGCTCCACAACCCTCCCTCCTCCGGGACGAGAAGAAACAGCCCATGCTGCAATGCTCTGGGATGTTGTAAATAAATATATTTTAATGATTCTTCTTCCATTCCAGTTCATTCTTTTATACATTTATTTATAAAACAGTAGTAAAATTTTTTAATCAGAGCACAGTGCATTAAAAAAAGAAAAGAAAAATAAAACAAACAAAAAAAACCCCAAAAGATTAAAAAAAATAATAATAATCCACAACGGTTTACTCACGGCCGGGGGAGACGCCACGTCTCGCGCTGAGCAGCGGACGGTCCTCTGCCCGCCGGTGCCAGGAGCGGGGCGCGGAGCGGGCGCGCGCCCCAGCCAGCCCCGCACATGCCGTGTATGACCAGCGAGGGCCCAGCACAACCTTCTTATAGCCACGACAATCCCAAGCGACCAGGGATTTCGTATGCTCGCCCTGAAGCACCCACACAGACCCCCTAGTGTCCGCAGATCCACAGATCACCCACGTCTATAGGTACTCAGCGCAGCGTATGGGGTGCTGCCGCCCTGCCAGGGGGGATTATTCTCTTTACAGGCACTAACGGCAGCACACGGAGGATGCCAAGGCCTCCCGCGAACGCGTGGGGTGAAAGAGCCCCAAATCTGCCAGCACACAGCCCAGTGCCCCTCGCCCGGCACCCCGACGTCCCCTCCGCTCCCTTCCCTGCACCCCTGCAGGGCAGCGGCCAGACCCTGCCCTGCCCCAGCGCTCCAGGACACCTCCGACATGTCCTCCCTCCTCCTTTCCCTCCTCTCCTCCCCACCTTCTGCACTTCCCCACACCCTCACGTCCGACAGGCACCTCTCCAGGGGGGCACCGGGGCTGCCCCCCACCTCACAATCCCAAATCCAGCCACGATGTCCCTCCTCGGCTGGGCTTTCCCCTGGCGGTCCCAATCCTGTGACATCCCCCATCCTTGGTCCAGGATGGGGTGCACCCAGTGACCCCCATCCCTGCACGGGCTCCCAACCATCCAGCCACAGCTCCCACGGCCCGGGGGGGTGATGCCATGCTATAATGTGGGATCACAAAGGGGTCTCTGTGCTCCCCTTCGGGCTTTACAACAAATCCATGCAGTATTTTCCCCGTGAACAGCGTCCCTCTCCCCTGCCCAGCTCCCTCCCCACCTCCAGCTGGGCTGAGAAGGCAGAAGATGATGCAGAGCCCAAAGCAGCTCCCCACCACCGACCTGTCCTGGCTGGGGAAGGAGCTGGCGATGCTGGGAAGAAAAATAAACCCCACGAGCCAAAGGCAGAGAGTGACAGCTCAGGTTTGGCAATCGGTACAAACCATCCCCTGGTCCCTGGCCGGACCCCAGAGCTCCATGCCCAGATGTGGGGCAGGACATCTGCTTTCAACAAGTATCCCCCAAAAAAAGTGTAAAACCCCTTTATCCTTCCACCTGAAGAGCCACAGCTTGGCGTTACGGGGCAGAGGGGATGTCTCAGGGGAGGCTGAAGGTCGCCCGGCACCATGCAGCCCTTCTCCAGAGGCCAGCAAGGTTTTGGGGTGGTGGGTGCTGCCAAACCCCAAGGGGGGGACCCCCTGCAAGGTGGAGGTCACAGCGGGGGGTTGAGCGAGCATCAAACACCCCGTCCCGGCTGTTTTGGAAGCCCTCAATGCCGACTTGAATTTGTAGCCTCACTCGGACAACACCCCCCGTGCCCCGTGAATTAACTTTCTCCAATTAAGCACCTCTTCTTCCTCCAGCCCTGCGACCCGGAGAGGCAGCGGATGCTCCGAGGAAGGAGGAACCGTGAAGGACGTGGCACCGTGAAGCATCCGCAGGGCTCGGAGGCCAGCGCTGGGGAAGACTTGTTGGGGACGTGGGCTCCCGGAGCGGGGCAGCAAGGAGGCAGCAAGCCAGACAAAAAGCTCTGAGCGTCATCCCGCTCCTCTCCTCCCAGGGACTCGAAGGCTCCTGCCTGCTCCGGCTCCGAGCCAGCGCCGTGCCGATGGGGGACGGTCCAGGAGGGTTTCACTGAAAGGCAAAGCAGCCGAGATCATGCTCCGGGCTGGGGAATCTGCAGTCAGGCCAACGCCACGGCAAGCCAAGAAGGTCCGTTCCAGCTCCTGGCAAAAAAAATCTTGCGAAAGACACAGCGGTACCCGGCGAGCCTTGATCCGAGACGCCCGTTGCATAGAGAAAAGGTACTCCTACGTAGATTCAAGTGCGCGGCAGGACGGGCTCCTCCTGCGAGAAGAGTGCCCTGTAACTTCACTAACCAAACTTGAAGGTCCAGTCCTCGCCCCCAGCGTCGGAGCAGCTCCTCGTCACAGCATGTCTGCATCCTCCATGCTGAAGCTGCTCCGGCGACTGCTGGCCTTGGAGGCCTCCGGGGACATGGCCGAGAACAAGGGATCGGAGGCCAGGGGCAGCATGGTGTCCTGCATCAGCATCAAGTCCAGCTCCTTCTTGGATAGGGAAGGGAACGAAGCACTGTGGCCGGGCTCCAGGCTGTCCGGGAAACCCCGGGAGCCATCGTCGAAGCTCAGGCTGTGGGTAAAGTCCAGCTGGTGGTAGGGAGACTGGGGTGGTGGAGGCAGCGCCGGCTGCGGCTGTGACTCGGGGTCCGGGGGTGGCAGCAGTGGCTCCAGTGTCCCCTCGTCCCCACCGGCTTCTTGCTTGACCACCTGCTGAGCCAGCTCGGCCACGTTGACGCCCGAGGGTGAGGAGGTGGGCAGCCCGTGGACGCGTGCCTGCATCTCCAGCTCCTGCCAACAGAGCACAGGAGGTCTTTGGTGGGGACGTCGCACACGGGGACACGGCACATGGACATCCACAGAGGTGGCGGGGACAGAGGGACCGAGAAGCTCACAGGGAAGGAGCCCGCGGAAGAGGTGAAAGGTGGAAAATGATGACCCACGCAAAGCTCAACGATACTCACTGTGGTGACCTGAGCCTCAGACGTCTGGTTTGTCTGAAGACTTTGCTCCTGGTGACTTGACAGCCGTAAGAGGGAGGAGAGCCCCTGCCCGTCCCCTCGGTGGGGCAGGAGTGAGCTGCTCGTGGGGCTGGAGCAGAGCGGAGGGAAGCAAGAGCACAGGGAAGCTCACCTGGATGCGGAGCAGCAGCTGCTTATTCGTCATCTCCAGACGCCGTGAGTGATTCTCCAGGTCTCGTGACCTCTGCAAGTCCTTCTGCATCCTCTTGATGTAGTCCACAGACGCCTTCAGGATTGTCCCTTTGTTCCAGCGCACGTCTCTGCCGTGCAGGATGGAAAAAGAGATTGCCACCTGCGTGCCAGCAAGATGTCCCCTCACCCCTGCTCCACCAAAAAGCCCCTCTGCAAGCATCCCCTGCCATGGGGCCGAACATCGAGCAAGCCCACGAGACCCGCAGTTATCCCAGCCCCGCAGAAACCACCGATACGTACAGGTCGTTGGCCTTGGGGATCAGCATCCCCAACTCTTTGATGCGGTCGTTGATGTTAAACCTTCGCCGTCTCTCAACTGCAGGGTGAGAAGAGAGGGAAGGCGGTGAGGAGGCAGCAAGAGGAGAGGCTCAATGCCCCGCAGACCGCACCGGCCACCAACCGAGCCGGCTGCTCCCGGCTCGCGGGGCTGGGAGCCACCGTCGTGCCCCGGCCAGACCCTCCGGAGTCGGGGGGCTCGGGATGAGAAACCTCTGGGGCCAACCCTTGGGCACCTTCCTCCTGCCCATCGCCCCGGCTGGTCTGACCTCCCCCCAGCGCTGACGTGAAGGACACCAGGGTGTCTCCTGCACCGCAGACATTTTGCAGAGCCAGGAAAGAGGGAGCCATGGCAGGGGGCTGTGGGGGTATTTCCTGAGGGCGAGATGGGATGGGAAAGGGGACCTGGCTTGGAGAGAGGGGAACGAGGATGGAGAGTGATGGGGAAAGGGCTGCGGGGGTGGGAGAGGGAAAGCTGTGCCACCCGCGGGCAGCCAGCACCAAACTCACTCAGGTTGTGATTGTCTTTCTTCTGGCGCTCTTTCGCCAGGGCTCGGCTCTCGGCATCTGGAACAGAGACCCACAACGTCATCCGGAGGGGGAGGCTGCATCGTGCCCCACGAGCATCCCGGCCTGGCATCGGAGCACCCCGGCATCCCCCAGAGCCCCCCTCCCCACCCGTGGGGACAGGGCAGCCCCGGCCAGCTTTGATGCTCGCCCTGCCCTGGCTCTGGGGCCAGGGACGTACCTGTCAGCTCTCTCTTCTGGGTGAGGTCGGCGGGGCAGGAGCTGCTGGTGACACCTACGAGAGAGGCCGTCACCTGGGGGTCCCCGCTATAGACATTCATGTGACTGCTGGACATCGGCAGCTGAAAACCAGAGGGACAGGCGGGTTAGCTCCATCCGGGGCCACGGGACCGGGGTTCAAGCCCAGCTGCTTGGCCTCTGGGATGCGAGTGCGTAGCCCAGGCAGGTGTAATTGTCTTCCCGGGCCCTTAAAACAGCTATAATCAGAGTAGCAAAGAAAACAGGACTTCAAAGTCCTGTTTGGGAGGCGCAGCTGAGCCCCTCCCACAGCCAGAATCTAAAATAGGGCAGATGAATCACATCCGAGAAGGGCCCAGCAGGATGAATCCCACTGGGAGGCACAAGCTGGCATACGGATCTGACCCAGGAGACGGTGCCGCTCCGAGCAAGCTTCTGGCTGGGAAACCTCTCCCGGCACCAACATCCCCCTGCGCTGCCGCGGACGCTTGGTCCTTCCCCGCGCCCCTCTCCTGTCTCCCCGGCTTTTTATAAGGGCTCCCAAGCGTTGTCAAAGAGGAAAAGAAGCCGAAGAACTGGCTCTCGCAGTTGCAAAAGGGAGATCTCGCTGCTTCCCCTCCCCCAGCCCCAGGTCCCCAGGGACACCCAGGGACGAGGCTGGGCTGGGCTGGCACCCTGCATCGCTGCAGGGATGTGGCAGGACAGGTCCCCTCTGTGCCACCTCCGTCCCTGCAAGCACAGGGCTGCGGGACCCCCAGGCCACCCTCCCTGCCGCAGCCTGGGGTCTGATCTCTTCCTAACGCGCGTCAGAGACTCACCGTGTTGGGCATGTGGACTTCGGGGTTCATATAGCCCAAAACGTCATCCAGGCGCATGATGTCATCGATGACCTCATCGAACTGAAAGGGAAAGGCATAAGGTGCCAGTGGGTTTCTTTGCCCTTTCCAGCACCTCTGCCTCCCCCAGCAGTCCGGTGGCACCTCCTCACCTCCCGCTCCGGGTTGGAGCCGATGTTGAGCATGGCCATGGGGCTGTTGGGCGCACTGTTGCCCGCCGAGGAGGACATGACGTGGCTGGGTCGGACGCCGGGGGACGCGGCGGGGGGCGGCTTGGGAGAGTGGTTGACGGGGCTGACGTGGGCAGCAAACTTGTTCCCGTAGGTTTCGGAGAGATAAGCCTGAACCTTCTTGTCCCGTGACTTCTGCAGGTGGTACGTGGTGGGGTTCTCCAGGTAGGACTGGACCTGCAAGGAGACAAACCATCAGGGATCTCCCACACCCCCTCGGCCCCGGGACGGGGGGACACCCCCTGCACTGTACCTTGAGGACCTCTCCAGGCACGGGCGGTGGGGACTGGTAGTGGACGGGGGTGTTGATGGCCGGGGTAGAAGCCACCGGCATCCGCTGCTGCTGCATGTAGTTCATCATCATCTGCTGCTGCACGCGCTCCCTCTCGGCCTCCTGCTGCGCTTGCTGCTTCATCAGCTCCATCCGCAGGCCGATGCGGGACGCCATGGTGCTCCGGGGGGGTGGGACGCGGGCGCCCGCCGGGCACGGAGGTGACCCTGAGAGGAGGACACGGCACATCAGGAACAGCCTATTTTGCAGCAGGGAAACTGAGGCACGAGGAGGGAGCAGACATCCTGGAGCACCCATAACAGCCAGGATGATCGCCCTAACGTCAGACGGACGGGTCTGCCCTCCTGCCGCAGCTCCCCGCCACGCCACCGCTCTCCCTGGGGACAGCCGGGGCACCTCGGGGGGGACGGGGAGGGCAGGGAGCAGCCGGGACCCCCGCGCCCGGCGAGCGTGGACTCACGTACCGCCGGGTTCAGCTGGAGCGTGCTTTGAGCCACCAACTTCCGAAACACCGGAGCAAAGCAAGAAGGGCCGGGAAAAGCCAGAGCACCGGGAGCGGAGCGAAAGGGAAAGAGAAAGCAAGGGAAGAGTAGGAAGAAAAGGCCGGCGGGTGCCAGGAGCCGGAGGCAGGGTTTAACCCTCAGCCCGGCTGCCCCGAATCCTCAGCTCCAGCGCGGGATGAACAACGCGGCTTCTGTGCGGGGCCGGCACGCGAGCGCGGAGGCGGGGGGGGAGGCGTGCGAGGCCCCCGCACCGCACAGACCAGCCCTTGTTCCCCCGTACAAAGGGGACGGCGGCCCGTGGAGGGGGGGAGAGGACGCCGGGGCGAGGGGAGCTGCCCTACCCGGACTCTCCAGGGCACGACGGTGGCTATCCACAGGGCTGGTTTCCCACGCGGGGCTGGGATGGGGATGCGGGAGATGCCGTGCGGGATGGGGGTCTGGACCACAGCATCCGTAGGGTGGGAGGGAAAGTGGGGGACAGGACCCAAAGCAAACTCTCCCAGGGGAACAGGCAGGAGCCAAACACCCGGGGTTTGCTCTGCAGCAGCGTAACCAAACAAATCTGGAGGGTTTTGCTATTTCAATACAATGTGTAATCGCAGACAAAGGGGCCACGGTGGATACAACACACCGGGGTTTCGGCGAGGCATCTGATACACAGTGCCACGCGATATCCTAAGGGGGAAATTAAATCAAGCCAGCATGGACAGAAATACGATTACATGGATCAAGAGCCAGCTATTGAACGGCAAGAGGAAGGTAATTAATTAGACATGGTGGCCCAGCTAAAGGGGGATGGGAGAAGAAGAGCCTGGGACAGTTATCAATCGGACCTTCGTTAAGACGGCTGTCGCAAACGGCCTTAAAGGAGGGCAGGGGGGGATAAGGTTTGAGACGAGCAACAGCAGAGCCCTGGGAAAGGACCCAGCGACGCTGGGGACAGCCCACAGCGGATAAAACAAAGCTGAAGGAGGATAAACCACAGCTGATGCACACAGGGGACGTAATAACCCCAAATATTAAAGGCAGGGTGAGAGGAAAAGCCGCCAAGAGCTGCGAGGAGATGGGATGAGCCATCGCGGCGTGGAGGAACCGGCCGTGCTTTGCAAGCCCAGCTCACGCCGCACAGCCCAGGGAGGGGGAGAGGTGCTGGGGCCCCACAAGACAGACGTTTTCGGGGGGCTTCTAGCACCGGGGGAGAGCGGGAAAGAGATTTCAAGCCACGATTGGGAAACTTTGCGGTCAGCCCCTGTGTTTGCAAGCAAGCAGCTACCCATGGCCCTACAAAGCACCGTGAGCAGCAGCAGGGCTGAGCACACCCCGTGGGTGGCTGCATAGGGACCCTGGCTCGATGGTGCAGCGTGGGGGGGACGGGATGGGGAGGAGGAGGATGCCGGAGCGGCCGGCACCTCCGGCGCTGGGGAAACCCGGGTTTGAGGGTGAGGACAGAACTGCCTCGCGGCAGAGCCGGGGGGATCCGGGCTCTTCTCAGGAAGGGCAGCCGGTACGTGGGGGCAGGACGCTGTCATGTGAAGCGTGCCGAGGTGTAGCCACCCACGGCACGGCACCCGCTCACCCCCGCCGGCCCCGGTCCCACCACCCTGCCTGGCTGCAGGATCCCCCCGGCTGCCCCTTTATAGGAAACGGGGGTGGGGGCAGCCAAAAGCGCTGCCCTCTCCCCCGGGAAACTGCCGAGAAGGGGAGCTGGCGAGGGCGAGGATGGGGAAGGGTGGCCAGAGCCGGGCCCAATAAGGAGAGGGGGGGAAATTAGGTCAGGTTTAAAATAACCTGCTTGGTTCTGCTTGGCTTCCCCCCCACCCCCCGAAACACCCAGCAGCTTCTGCTTTCGCTCTGAGTCAGCCCCGGCGGGAGGGCGGCGGGAGGGAGGGAGGCAGCCGGCGGTGGGAAAGGATGGGGACCTGGCCAGCACTGGGGTGCTGGTACCCCACCCTGGGGGACGCGTCCCACCCCAGGGATGCATCCCACCAACCCTTGGTCCAGGGGTGCAGAAATAAAGCACGTGGGATGGCGGCTCCATCCGGGATGCCTGTTATTCCGGGGAAGGCGAAAGAAGTTAGCATCCTGGAAAAAGCACATCCAGGGGCTCTCCCGCTGAGCTGGAGCCATCCCTATGCCAGGGGCAGCCCCAGTTTGGTCCCCGCCTGGAGGGGACCCTGGCGAGGGTCCGTCCCCGTGCACGGGCAGCAGCTTGCCTGGCTCCGAGCGGGCAGCACGGCCGGCCAGAGCATGCCCAGGCATTGGGTTTCCCAGTGGGTGCTGCCAGGGCACCTGCTGGGGACACGTCCCCATCGGTCACGGAGAGGGAAGAGCAGAGGAGGGGAGGGAGGAAGGCGGTGGGAGGGCCAGGGTGGGCGACGGAGCAACGGGAAGGGGATGGAGAGGGAGAAGAGGGGCTGAAGAGCAGGAAGATAGAAGGGAGCAGGGAAAGCGTGGGTGGCCCCAGCAGCTCTCCACACCCCGACTCCACCTTTCCCGTCCGGAGAGCGGGGACCAGCGGCAGGGGGGACACAGGGTGGCTTTTCCATGCTTGGAGCAGCCGGTACTCAGGTGGGTCCTCAACCCCCTGCCCGTAGCACAGGGTGCGCTGGCCATCACCGACCATCGGCAGGAGAAGCCGTGGAGCCGGGCTGATCCTGACCCCGGCTGCAGCCGCCAGCTCCACAGGGAGCCCAAAGCACCGGCCCGGGGTCGAGCCAGGAACGCGGGGAAAAGGGACCGATTTCCCAAAGGAAACTCTACCTGTGCTCCGAAAACCCTGCCCCTGCCTCCTTGGAGTGGGGGGAAAAAGCTAATCCCACTTTCTGCAGGATCACATCCTAAAGCCAGAGCAACTCTTCGAGTGAAAACCTCCCCGGGTGCTGGCGAGCGGTGGGCTCCATCGGCGCCTGGGTGCTGTCCAGGCACCAGCCGTGCTCCATCACCGCACACCAGACCCACCGCTGGGACAACGCGCAGAGCCGGAGCCAGGGCATTAATCTCCCTTCAAAATATCTCTGCTGCTATTTAGCGACACGGTTATTTCTAGACCTTTCTTGCTTTTCTTCTGGGAGTGTTATTTCATCAAGAGCCCAACCTGCTCCCCCCGCACCGGGGCGGCCCTCAGGGGTGGCTCCAGCCGGAGGATCCCCAGCGGCACCCAAGAGCTGCCCTGACCCTTGCTCAGGGACAAGCACAGCCCCGAGCTGTCCCCCATCCCCGTGGGAGTCCAGCGTCACTGCAACCCAGGCTGTGACAGCCGGCGGCGCGGGGTCGGCTGCTCAGCAACCGCCGGTACTTTCTGGAGTGACATCGGGTGCTGCTCCGCAACGCGCGGGGCCGGGCTGCCGCTGGACCCGCTGCGGAGGGCCGGCGTGGGGCACCCAATGCCGCCCCGAAGGGACAAAACACCTGGAGCTGCACCGCCATCCCTGCACCCACGCAGCACCCACCACCTCCTCCCCGAGCGCATCGCTGCGCCCAGGTGTGGGTTAGAATTAAAAGCTGCCGTGAGGCAGTTTCCAGATTTAGCCCCTGCGAAATACAGGGGGATCGCGTTACTCTCCCCGGGCAGCCCACGGGGAAGCAGCACCCTGCCCGTCCTGCCTGCAAGGTACGGGGTACAAACATACATACAGAGCAAGTGCAACGCACCTCCCGCCCACCCCTTCGAAAGCTGGAGGGAGAAGAGGGGAGCGACGCCCCGCTCAGCCCCAGAGATGGAGCTGAGAACCCCCAAACTCATTGTACCAAGGAGCCGCCTGCCCAGCCCTGCTCCCTCGCGTGTGTTTATTTCCCGGTCGATCGTGGCCATTTATGAGCGGAAAAATCAATCGGCAGCTTGAGCCAGGAGCAGGGACCCCTGGGGAAGGAGGGGAGCCGGGGCGGGGGGGCCACGCTCTGGGCCGCTTCATTGATAACCAAGAGGGCAGCGAAAAGGAAAAGCAGAAAAAAGAAGTGAAAACAGCTCCGCTTCTTGCTACTGGCAGCAAGCGTCTGCTGAGCCTTCCTTCCTCGTTTTTCGTTTTCAAATGCCATGACCGGGGGGGGGGAAGACACAGGGGCGGCGAGCGAGGGAGCCCGGTGCACCCCAGCCCGGGCAGGGCGAAGCACCCACCGCCGTTTCGGGGCAGGCAGCGGCCGGCTGGGTCCAGGAAGCCGGGAGCCCGGCAGTGTTTGCTCCGCACCGAGATTTGCTCCGACAGCACCGAGCTGCCACCCCGCTGGGCACCCACAAAGCCACCCCATGGGTGCCCGCAGCCTGGGGACGGGGTCCGCTGCCACCCCGCTGTGTGGGGAAGGGGGACGATGGGGCAGGGGTTACCTGGGTGCGGGACGGCGGGGCCAGGGGGTTCTCCGGGCGCCGGGGCCAGCAGGTTGCAGCTCCTCCGTGCTCCTCGCCGGGGCCAGCCCGGCTCCTACGCCGGCCCCGCGTTTCCTCATTTTCAAGACCCTGCTTTTAATGCAGCAGCAGCCACGCGGGGTGCGGGGTGGGGGGGAAGTTGCAAAAAAACTCCAAACCTGCTTGTTTTTCTCACTGCAACACAGGAGTTAGCAATCGAGCTGAGAAAAAGCGTGGCAAAAATAAACGCAGCCGCTGCCGCCGGGCTCTCCGGGGTGCAGGAGCCCAGGCTGGGTCTGCCCCACTGCGTCCCCTCGGGAGCTGCCAGCAGAGCGGCTGCAGTGCTGCCTGCGGTGACATCCCTGCCTGAAAATACACCGAGGGACAAAAGCTGTCCCTTGTCCCTCCAGGGGACGTGGCACGCAGGGATCCCTCACCCGCCGTGAGCCTGGGGCGGGTGCAGAGCAAGCACCAGCATTGCGCAGTCGGATCCGGCCCCGCACGCTGCCGGGCAGCACACGGGGTCCCTCCAGCAGGTCCCCACCAGGTCGGCGATGCCAGTGCCGGCCAGCACCAGCCAGGATGGCAATGGCAAAGCCAGGGGATGACAAGGATGCCTGTGTGATGCCCCACGCGGCTGGCACGCTGCCGGGGACCCCTCCACGCTCTCGTTGTGCAAAAACCGCTTCGCACCACGTCCCCTTTGCATCTGTGCTGGCTGTGCCACCGTCCCACGAGGTCACCGCGGCACCTCCCCGGGCACCCTGAGCAGATGAAGGGGAAGCCCCCCCGAGCCGGGCCGGCGAGCTGCTGCCGCGCCGTCCCACCAGCGACGCGGCTGGCACCCATCCGCTCCCGCGCAGCTGGGACCAGCCCCGCAGCCTCTCCCTCCCTGACTTGGCAACACCGCGGGGGTGATTTATGCCATCCCAGCGAACCTGCGGTGTCAGGGGTCAGGCAACGCCGGCACCCAGTGGGAAGAAGGCCGGGGTCCTTCACCTTCATCGGCACGCGGAGGAGCGCAGTGCTGCGGTTGGCAGCCCCGGAAAGGGGCAGCGGGACAGGGTCCAACGCAGGGTATTAGGAAGCGATTCCTCACCACGAGGGTGGCCAAACCCTGGCAGCGGAGCAACCTCCATCCTTGGAGACCCCCATCTAATGCCAACGTTGGCCATGCTTGGAGCTGGACCAGAGGCTCCAGAGGTCCCATCCAGCCTATGCCCCTCTGGGATGAGGATGGGGAGGTGGGAAAGGGGGGGGTGGCCCCGTTTCCAACCCCAGAAAGCAACGGTGCCCTCCCCATCACCCACCCAGCAGGCAGGAGATGGGTCAGGCAGGTGGATGGCCAGAGCCCCGTCCGGAGACGCCTTCCCCACGCAGCGAGCACGCAACCCTGAAAGGGAGAAGAAGAAGGCGGAGGGACTTGGCAAATAAAAGCCGGGGTCAGTTGACAACACCAGCGAGAGGCTGAGTCACCGGGACTGTTTTTAGCCCCGGCATTTCAAAAACGTGGACCGCGGTGTTGTTAACAGGCGCTTGGGTCAGAGGCCAAATGTTTTCCCTTCCATGCGTTAAATACCGCTCCTGGAAGCAGCCCAGGTATCCAGCACAGTAAAAACATTAACACAAGCCTTGTATGACAGCAGGACCCCGGCTAAAGTGGTCCCCAAACTGCCCAGGTAAGCTCGCCTCACTGGGGAGGTGTCAGGGACCTGACGGAGGGAAAAGCATCGCTCCCTGGGTACCAAGAGCCAGGGCTGAGCGTCCCTTGTCACAGTGTCACCCCCAGGGCAGAATAAATGGGGTCCATAAAAAAGCCCCCTGGTTCTGGTGGTGCCAAGGTGCGTGGCAGCCGTTACGGCGTTAATAATACACAGCCTTGCTCCGATGCCTCTCCTTCACCCCAAAAAGCCTCTCCTTCACCCCCAAAAGCCCGTCTGCCCGGCGTGGCACAGCTCGGGGACGGCATGCACGCCATCACCCCGGCCAGGCGCAGCGGGTGGAGGCTGGCACCCGCGGGCCAGATCTGGGTGCAGCCCCCGGAGCAGGGCTGGGGGAAGCAAGGGGACCCCTGGGACCCCACCACGGTGGGGCCGGACCCTGGCTCTGCGGCCGCTCCTAAACCGGAGCAAAAGCCCTTCCCGCAGGGTGGCTGGCGCGGTGCAGGAGCCCTGATTGAAACATCACTGTCTGAACTGACCGCCCGGGGAATTCACAGCCCGCCAGCGCAAACAGCCCGAGCCGACAAGTTCCTGCCCTCCCCTCCCACCCCCTGCCCGACAGCGGCAATTAAAAATAAAAGTGTTAACAGGCAGAAGGACGAGGATGAGCCAACGGCAGCGCAGGGGCCGGGGACGCGCCGCGGCCGCAGCCCGGCACCACCCCGGGCTGAGTGATTAATCAGCCCCGTATCGTGTCCGCCTTTCAGCGGGGAGGCGAGGAGAGGAGCGGGGTGACCTTGGAGGGGCCTCGGCCGCGCTGGCGGGGAAGGACATGCGGCCGCACCGCGTCCCGCTCACCTCGGCAAAGGTCGCGCGATCCCAAGCGCGCGGGAGAGAGCCGGGAGCGGGGCTCCGCACGCAACCCGCGGCCAAAGAGCAAACCCCGTCCAGCTCCAAACAACTTGGGTGTTGGTGGTTTTTTTAAATAACTGCATAAATGAGTTCCCAAATCCTGGGAAGCAGCAGGACAGCACCATCCCTGGCCCTCAGCTCGGTTCCAGCAGGGAGGATGCAACGCACCACGGCGCTGGGATTTAGAGGCACCGCGTGCCCCAAAATCCTAGAAACCGTCCCGGAAAGTGCGGACGCTCAGCAAAACCAGCTCTTGAGGTCCATGCGCCCCAAGTTCATGGTGCCACTTGCCGCGAGGTGACAGCGGCCGCCCCGTGCCCCCCGCCCCCGGTGCCGGAGGCGCTCCCAGCGCCGCCCCCATCCCTCCTCCCTCCTGCCACGGCCCCGTGCTGCTGGAAGGAGGTAATATTTATAAATACGCCGTGTCCAGCCCCCAGCACCCGGCCAGGAGGCTTCTCAGAAGGCGGATTTCATGTAACCGTACCGCGGCCGGCAGCCCCAGCGCCGCGGGCGCCCCGTCCATGGGAGCCGCAGCTGTTCCCCGGCCCCAGGAATAAACAAGTTGGGGACAGCCTGTGACTTGTCCTCCCAAACAGCCCCGGGGCTCTCCCCGCCGCCATCCCGGTCCCGGCAGCACCTCTCATGCCCGGGGGAGCACCCAACCATCGCCGCTTACCCGCAGAGGAGAGGTTTCTCCTCTCCCCTCCTTTCCCCCCGGCTCAGCCCGGTGCTTTCCTGCTCCGTGAAGGTCAAACTCGGCTCTCCGGAGCCCCCGCTGCCAATCCAGCCCCTGCCCTGGCACCGTGCCGGTGCAACCGGGTCAGGTCTTTGCTAGGGGTGCTGCCGCCTCCCCGGCACGAGTTACACCGGTTTGACCATGAAGGAGCCCAGAGGTTTTTCCCACCAGGCTGGGCTTTCTCCAGGCGAGATCTTCGCCTGCCCTGAGCCTGGAGCGGTCCCCAGGAGCGGCTGCGGTGGCGGGGCCGAGAGTGGCACCCACCCTGCTGCAGATAAGGCGGGAGGTACAGCCAGCGCCGAGCCCGCTGGCACCCTCCTCCCGTGGGGTTTCCAAGCCGGGAGCGGGGCAACGCTCCCTGCATGCCAGGCGGCTGCAGACCCCGCTCCGCTGGCCCCACCTGGCTGCAGCCCCCTTCTCCTTTTCTCCTAAAAATTCCCCACCCCACGCGATTCCCTCAAAATCTTGAGAAAACAGTCAGGGCGAAAGCCAGCGCTGCTGCCCTCGCTTGTCCCCGAGGCTCCAAAAACTCCCCTGCCAGTCCCCAAGCTCATTGCAGCCATTGCCACCAAGATGTCCCAGCCCGGACCCTGCGCCACCCCGCAGCCCCTCCGCTGGCTCCCGATGCCGCACGGGGGGGTCTGAAGGTGCCCAGGTCGGGTGCCCCCTCGGCCCTGCTAATTTTGGCACCTGGGTGCTAAGGCAGCAGCTGCACAAACTGTGCTGCAGGTTCGGCCGCGCGCTGGAAGGAGAATTTACAACCGAAGCAGAGTCCCCAAATAACGCTGTGCCGGGCGGAGGGGACGGGGCTGAGCCAGGGCAGGGTGATGGGAAACCTTCAGCTTCGCAACTGTTTATACAAGAAGTAAATCACTTTCATTAACAGCGTGCCTGTATGGGAAGGAAAAAGAGGGATGTAACCGGCAGGGAAGGATGTTGCCTGGGTGTTTCAGGTTTATCCGGAAAGAAAGTTGCACCGCTCTAACTAAAGGAAGGGATTTAAGCAGACAGCAGGGTGCGGGGAGTTTGTTTGGAGTTGAATGCTCTTGTAGGAAGGGTGATAAAACCCCAGTAACAATTCTTAGAACAGTCTTTAAAAATAAGATGGCACAGCTTGCTTGCAAAGACTGTAGGGACGGTGGGGCCGGGGCGGGCTGTGTCACTGAAAGACCCTCCCCAGGCGACCCCACCCACTGCAAATCCCCTGGGCCGCACCACGGTGCTCATCCCCGCGCTCCTGCTCCCAGCCCCGTAGCACCTACCTCCCCGAACCGCCTCCCGAACCGCCCGCCCTGCCTCCAGAGACGGAGCATCCCCCACTGCCCGGAGGGCTGCGGAGCTCTGCCTCCATCCCACCGACCTGCAGCACAGTGCAAGCTCCCGGCAGCCAGGATCGGGCCCCACGCCATCCTCCCGGGCCGGACCCCCCGCCGCCGTGGCACACCAAGCTGCTTCTGGCGAGGTCCTTCCAGGGAGGCACCGTGCAGCCCCGCTCACCTCTGTCGCTCGGGGCTTGGCCCCCGTGTGCTTTTCCTCTGCCCGCAGGGAAATCGTGTGGTTTCTTTACTCTTTCTTCTTTTTTTTGCAATTTAATATTTATAGCTTTGCTCCGCTGCCTGTTTGTTCAGCAGAAAGCGAGAGGGAAGACATTTGGAGAAGGGACGGCTTCTTCAAAGGCGGCTGTCAGCATCAGCTGGACAGGACCAGGGCCGGCATCGGTGCCGGGATCGCGCCCGTCATTCCTGGTTTTCTCAGCAATGCGACGCCTCCGCCTCCAGCCGACGCACGGGTCTCCCGTGAAGGCGAGGAGCAGGAACCGGAGCTCAGCCTGGAGCGTGGGGCTCGGCCTCCTGCATCCCTGGGCTGACCGTGTCGCGGGACCCTACGTGCATGCAAATCCACAAGGCAAACCCGCTCTGACCGAAACCCAAGCGCCCGGTGCCAACCCTGCGGCGCATTGCAATGAACCAGGGGAACCATCGGGGCTCCTTCTGGTCATACCAGAGGGGGAAAAAAGAGGTGAGCATGTGTTTCCTGTCTGCGTGCTCAGGAAGGCACCATGCTTTTCATCCCTGCAAGAGTTACACCGCCAGCACCTTCCTCTGCCTCAACCACGAGGGTGACAACGACCGCGGCTCGCCCCGGGAATCACCGGCTGCCTCCGCACCGGGACCGCACCACGGCTCGGCAAAGCCCAAGCTGCTGCCTTCCCCGGGCTGGCGGAGGTGATGCCACCGCAGAAAGGCCACCACGGGATGCCCATAGGGCTGGAGCCGGCATGGCACAGCGCGGTGGCAGGCACACGTCGCACCTCCGGGCAGCCTCAGCTCTTCTACAGGGCTGTAAAACACCCAGCGCTGGCTCCCGTGGCTGCGAAGCGCCCTGTAAATCTCCCACAGCAAAGAAAGGGTCGGGGAAGCCGTCACAAAACGGCTGCCACGGGTCAACACCGGTGCAGGCTGCGGCCACGGGATGCCACGACGCTGCCTCGGGGAGATGCCAGTGACATGGTGACACTGCCAGGCTGCGGCGCCCACGCCAGGGACACCGCTGTGCTGAGCTGACCCTGGCAGGCTGCTTCCCCCCAGCCCGGTTCCTCTTTGACCGGCGCACGGGATAACCCCACACAGGGCAGTTAGGAAATAGCTCCCTTTCAGTGGGTGCAGCTCGAGGTCCTCCCCCCCAAAAAACCACACGACAAACTCCAGGCTGTCCCCAGGGACGGAGCCCAGAGGTGATGGGGACGTGCCGTGCCCAGCGCCGGGAGAGCTCCATCCTCCCCACCATCCATCCGCACCCCCCAGGAAAGGAGGGAGAAACAGCGATCCAAGGCTGAGATCCCCCCGTGCCAACGCAACATCAGGACCCCAGCACCCCCCCACAGCACGCAGGGAGCCACAACAGCATTTCTACCCTCAGCACACGTGCTTTTTCGGGGGGGGGGGGACACGGACACCCCTCGGCGTGGCCTCCCCAGCCCCATTTCCCCGCAGCGGCTGTTTCTTTCTGCCCGGGCTCCACGGCCACCCCACCCTCAGCCCTGGAAATGTCGTCCCCCCCCGCTCCGATGATTCATCATTTTGCCGCTCGCGCACACGGGGCTCTTCCCTTTCCCCACAGCACCGCCGAAAACCTGCAAACGGGGAAACCTCATCACGGCAAAGGCGGTGGCAGAGCAGGGGCGGGGGACCAGGAACACACGTGCCGTAAACTCGGCACCGTGGAGCGTGGAAAAAGAAATAAAGACCTGGCTGGAATCACAACCTCCATCCCAAACACCCGGATGCTGGAGTCGCCCTGTTGCTGCCAGCCCCACCCCGGAGCGGTTTCCTACTGATAAGGGCGAGAGGCAAAGCCAGCATCCCTCGGGAGGCAAACCCAGCATCCCTTGGAAAACACCCCGGCTCCCCTCCACGCACCGCGGGGTCAGCACGTGCCGCTCGCAGCCGCCCGCCACGGCCATCGGCACCCACCCCTATAGCCTAAATCTGGTGGTTTCTCAACTCCAGCAGCCCAATTCCCAAAGGTCTGCCGGCCCCGGCATGGTTTTCCCCGCCGGATCCCCCGGCAGCAGGTAAGCGCAGGCTCAGCCGTCACTGGCACCCACAGCAGGGAGAAACCAGCCCCGCTCCCTCCTCCGGCCGGAGGAGCAGCCGTGCATGAAGCCAAGCAAACATGGCAGGGGAAACTAAAAGGGAGGGGGGGAAGAAAAAAATCCCCCAAACTCCACACCTTCGCTGTCTGCTTGACTCTCTGCTGTTACGTAAAAAAAAAAAATCACAAATTCCCCCCATGCCCCAAGGGCCGGGAACGCGCAGAAGCGCTGTGATTCCTGGAAACAGGCCCTGCTTGTCCCCGGACTTGCACGGGCTTATTTATTTATCTTAGAAGAGCACAACAATAACCACCATATTTTCTCTCTTTTTCTTTTTTTTTTTTTAAAGGAAATTTCCCCATCATCTGACTCACTGAAGCTTTAGAGGACATGGGCATGAGGGCTGGCGTAATCCTTCCTGCTTCGCAATTAATTCATGAATATAATTAATCGGCGGCTGTAGGTTAAGTGCAGCCCCCTCCCACGCCCCCGCCAAGCTCCTGCTGCCCCAGAGGAGCAAGTTGCAGGCTGGGGCGGGGGGGGGCCTCCTCTCGGTGATCCCCTAAAAGCTGTGTAGCGTGGGGTACCCCAACTCTTCCCCTGCCTTTTGCAGACCCCAAAAGCAGCAGGGCTGGGGGGTGGCCAGCTCACCGGGGGGGACCCCCTCTCTTGCCCCCCAGGCCGGGAGGGATTTGCACCCGGGGGGGTGCACGGAAACCCCCGAGCAAACGCCGCGCTCCGGGTGTCAGCACCGAGGGCTGGAGCATCCGTGCCTCAGTTTCCCCACGCGTGGAGTGAAGGGTGCGGGGGGGGGGCTGTAACGCTGGTAAAGGCAACCCGAGCAAGTCACTCCCGGCTGCCGGAGGGCTCGCAGCCCCTGGGACCCTCGGCTTTTGGGAGGGGGCACCCGGCCAAGCTGCCGGAGACCCCCGAACCCTCCAACCGGCGGCCGCTCCCGGGAGCGGGGAGGGGGGGGACGGGACACGGGGGGGGTCGTTATTATTTACAGCAAAGGAGGAAAAAAAAAAAAGAAACAACCCCGCGGCTGCGAGTTCAAAGGCCCCCGGGATGGGGCAGGAGCTGGGGGGCCCCCAACACCCCCAACCCCCCTCCGCAGCCGGGCTGCGACCCGAGGGGGCCCCGCTGCACGGCTGCCCCCCCCCCCGCTGCACTCACCCGGCGGACAGGGGAACGCCGCAGGAAACAAAGTGCTTCGGCCCGGTTCGGCTCCGCTCGGCCCGGTTCGGCTCCGCTCGGCTCGGTTCGGCTCCACTCGGCCCGGTTCAGCTCCGTTCGGCCCGGTTCGGCTCCGCTCGGCCCCGCTGCTCCCGCGCCGAGGGAGGGCAGCACTGCCCGCCCGCCCGGCCCGGCCCGGCTCGGCGCGGCACGGCCCGCTCCGCTCCGCAGCACGCCGGGAGCTGTAGTCCGGAGCGGGGCAGGGCTGCCCGCGCCTGCCGGGACTTGTAGTCCCCCCGCCTCGGCCACAGCAGAAGTTTGGGTTAGGTGATTTCCTCCCCCAAAAACGGGTTTTTCCACCCCCAGAGAGGGGCAAGAGGGTGGGTGCCGGGACGGGGGGTGAAGGCAGGGCTGCGCCCGGGTCGTGCAGCCCCTTGCACAGGCGTTGTGCAGCTTCTTGCACCAGGGTCGTGCGACCCCTTGCACCAGGGTCGTGCAGCCCCTTGCACCAGGGTCGTGCGGCCCCTTGCACCAGGGTCGTGCGGCCCCTTGCACCAGGGTCGTGCAGCTCCTTGCACCAGGGTCGTGCGGCCCGTTGCACCAGGATCATGCAGCCCCTTGCACCAGGGTCGTGCGGCTCCTTGCACCAAGATCATGCAGCCCCTTGCACCAGGGTCATGCGGCTCCTTGCACCAGGGTCGGGCAGCCCCTTTCACCAGGATCGTACAGCTCCTTGCACTGGGATTGTGCAGCTTCTTGCACGGGAGTCGTGCAGCTCCTTGCGCTGGTGCCGGAGGCTTGTTGCAGCCACGGAGGGTTAGCAGCGACCTGGAGACGTGCAGGGTGGCGGGGAGCAGTAGCAGCGTGTGCCTGCTCGAGGCACAGGGGTGTTTGGCCCCCTCCAGCTGGGACCCTCGGGGTCTGGCAGCTGCCAGCAGAACTGTGCGGGGAGTGCGGAGCTTTAGTGCGAGGTGAACTCTCCGGGGACTGGGGGCAGCAGCGGGAGGGACCGGTGGGGACCCTGCCCAGCCAGAGGCAGCAAGCCCTGCTGCACCCCAAGTCCCCAGGGCAGCGGTTCCCTCTCCGTGGCTGGGAGCTCCCCGCTCCGCAGGACCTGCCGTAGCAGATTTGGCTGGAAACAGCAGATTTAACGGGCAGTCACGTGCCCCAGCGGGGTGACTGTCATCTGACCGGGCGATGGGCCCTTCAGCGCTGCATCTCCCACGCATTGCCCCATGCTGGAGGACCAGCCTCTTGGGTCCAGCCCGGGCAGCCGGTACTGGCCCAATCTGTCTGACGCGACATCCAGCAGCTCCTCTTTGGGGGGGATCCAGCCACCCAGAGCTCTGGTTACATCCACGTCCCAGGCACGCCACCCCCTTCCTTCTCATCGCCCGTCCTTCGAGGCTGCAGCAATGAAGAGATTTACCCCTCAAGAACAAAACCAGGGCGTTTTCCTTAGCCTGAGTGCCCTTGCATGACACTTTTTAATCCCTAATTTATTTGCAAATACGTGTGGGCAATTCCCCCAAACCTAATGAACCGAGAGCTGTTCACACGCAGCTCCTTGTCTCTGCGCATCCTGCTCCGAACTGGTTTCTGAAGCCTCCAGCGACTGCACCGGCTCAGCCCTGGGGTCCCCGAGCCGCGGCGGAGCACATGGTGCAGCCTGAATTTCTCCTGGTCATCCCGGTTTCCCAGCTAGCCTGCCAGCCGCAGCGGGGATCCGGGTCCCAATCAAAAAGGTGACCCCAAATTTGTCATCGCTGCAAATTCAAAGGCTCCGTGCACATCTGAAACTCCCAGCCTGGAAACCTCGAACAGGAACTCAGATTTTGTTCTTTATTAAGAAGAACTGTGCCAGATCCTGCTCAGCCGCAGCCAGATGAGACACAAGGCAGTTGGATTTGCAGCCCTTTATTCACTACAGGAGATTTGGAGACTACTCATCACCATACACGGGTCCAAGGGAGAATGCGGTGTTGCAGGGATAAATTACCCCACAGGCGATGCTCAGCATCCCTAGGCTGACAGGGCAAAGCCAACTCTGTTGTTGGCCAGGTCGAAGATGGAGTAATACTGCCGGAGGAAGAGGTTGCCGAGGATCCAGAGCGGCTGGCCGCTGGCAGAGGGCACGTACGTGCTCTCAACCCCAACAACACAGATGCCATCGTTCTGTCGAGGGAAAAGGAGCAAATTTCAGTGCCAGTGAGGAGCACAGGGGATTTGTGCTGCCCGTGCCTTCATGGCTGCTTTGGCTGGGAGCAGGATTAGACCCTCCTTACAGTCACATACAGGCATGCAAAAGCACCGTGAAACCGGGTGCTAGGAAGTATGGCACTCAGGCTGCTGGAAGCCTCTGTGTTTGAAAAGAAACTCTGACTTTCTCCTGGGCAAAACCGCCCTATGGTGGCAAACGCATGTTGGGAATGATAAAATCACACCTACGTTTAAGACATAGGCAGAGGGAGGCAGCGGTAACTGGGCTCCGCTGATGGCGAAGTAGAGGGTGGGCATGCTCGGGACGCTGCTGCAGTCGACGATGAACTGCAAAAGAAGCAAAGAGGGGCAGAGGGGTCAGGACCCCCGGGGCTGGGCACCGTCCTTCCTCCGGCTGTGACCCCGGCCATGCTCCCTAAGGGTCAGCCCAGCTCTGGCTGTGGCAGGGCTGTGCTGACCCGGGTTTATCATGTTTGGAAGAATTAGTTTTGTTTTACACCGCTGCAAGGAGAGATACAATGCTGCAGGGTTGTTTCAGGTGAGATGTTTTGCTCCAGAGATGCCGGGAGCCCTCCATAGCTCAGCATTACCACCCAGATGTGTCCTCATCCCACGGCATCAGCCCCTCGTGTGTGCAGGGCATCCTTCCCCCCTACCCCGTAGTCACTCTCTTCTGCACCCAGCGCCTGCAGGAAGGCTGACATGAACTGTCCTGGGATGGTCAGCAGGAACGTCCCGGTGTCCACAATGCCGTGACAGCCTTGGCTGCACCAGCCGGTGGCTGACGGCCCGATAGAGAACCTGGAGAGAGTGGCAGAAAAAGCATCAGAAAAGGCTCCCCCGCTCCAAGACCCACTCCGACCCGTGATGCAGCACTTACTCCTCGATACCGATCTTCCAGTACAATTCCTGGACCACAGGAGCCCATAAAACCTCCCCGGAGTACAGCTGGGGGTCAACCCCTCCGAGGATGACTTCCCCGCCGTAACTATATGTCGGGTTGCTGGAAAGACACAAAATTAAACCCCAAATCAGGCAGGCTGCTCAGTAGAAAGTAGCATACAGGTGAGTGGGAGAACGTGTGGATGGAGAGAGAATGAAGAAAAGGACGGATCCAGGCTGTGGCTGTGCAAGGGAGAGACCCGCTGTCAGAGGTCTCACCGTGAATAATAGAAGCTGAAGACGGGTTCGGCGAGCTGGCTCTGCTGCAGCATGTTCTGCATCAGCGTGTTGTAACCGCCGATGCCAACGCCCGGGTAAGCCATGCCCAAAATCCCATCGAAGTCCAGGTAGTAAAAGGGTCTGCTGGGCTCAAACAGGCTCAGGCCAAACTCCTGGTTCCTGAGGATGATGTTCTGGATCTAGAGGGAGAGGAAAGATGCTGGGAGATGTCGGTGTTTTGGACATCCCCCTTGACAGCTACATCCCACCAGGGAGTTTCTGGGGAGAGGCAGGGGTGGCCAGGAAGGACACGAAGGTAAATCTGCACCAAGGGGTGCTGAGCTCTCCCCCACCGCAGATGGGAGATGGAGTTGGGAGCAGCCTGGTTCATAGTCTTTGTCCCATCACCCTCATTGTTTCATAAAAATACCCACAAAACCGGTTTGCCTCAGCTAAATTAGTTTAAAATCACACTTTCACTGTGTGCAAGTCTCACAACAGGACATTTCTTATGTTCTGTAGCGGCAAAGCTCAGCCACCATGTAAAAAGCAAACACTCATGGCCAAAGATATCCCTTAGCCCAAAGCAGTGATGAAAAGCCCGGAGGACTTGGACTGAGTTTGTTTGCAGATCCCAGTCTCCGAGTGAATTTATGCTGACACGCCATAAACCCTACATGGGAGATTCAGTCACTGATAGCCAAAATAAGAAGGTACTTTCAGCTACCCCCTAAATGTTTAACCGAATTGGACTGATCACAACCACAGTCACTTCTTACCCTGATGGCAGCAACTCACCAACACATCAGAAGTCACTTACTGTCACGGTGTCGTACCCTAAAGCCACCGAGAGGTCACCGAACCCGTAGCTCAGGGTATAGGTCACACCGATGCCTGAGAAGGTGGACGACAGCCTGGGGTTGAACCTGGCACGATTCACTGCACAGAGAGAAGGTCACAGCCCCCGGGTCACATCCTGCCCTCGGTTCAGCATCCCTGTCCCCACATGGGCAGAAATCCCCAGCAAGGCGGGGGGGGGATCCCCAGCCCTGCCGGTGTCACCGAGCAGAGAGCAAACACCAAACCCCATCGGCTCTCACTGATTTCCCTTCATGGCTCCAGCCCGCAGCGTCCAAGGGATGTCCGAGAGCACCGAGGGGTGGGGAGCCCCGGCCCCCCGGCACTGCTCTGTCCCCTGAGGGATGCTCACCGCAGGCTGGAGTCTGGCAGTAGGTGGAGGGCACCCACAGGTTGGCAGAGCCAGTGTCGAAGAGCACCAGGAAATTTTGCGGGGGGGTCCCGATGCTGATCTCCCCGAAGTAGAAGGACTGTGAACAAGAGCGTGGGCGGATTTCTGTTTCTGCCTGGTTTTTTGAATGAACCTTTTCAGCTCTCTGCCCTCCGCTAGCTGAGAAACCCAAACCGCTAAGGGGTTGTAGGGAGGGCTCGATCCCTGAGTGCACCGAGGGCAGCTGAAGCACAGCAAGGGGTGATCCCTTGCTTACAGCTCATAACGAAGTCAGCAGCAAGGCCAGGAGTAGTAGATCTGCCCTATAACCACCAAACTCGGCTTTTTTCAAAGAAATCAATTCAGGATAAGATGTGTTTGCCTCCTGCCTTCATCTCCCAATATCACCCAGCCCTTCGAGCCGGGCTACAAAGACAGCAAAACTCCTTGCCCGTGCCCAGCACAGCCCCTTGACTCGTGAGCAGGGAGGGAGCCGAGCCACCCGCTGCAAGGAGGGCGTCCCCAAAAACCAGAGCCGGGTGGCTCAGAGAAAGAAGAAAAAGCTGTAATACTTACATCCAGGCAGTTTGTTAGTGGTTCGTAAGCCACAGTGTTATTGAGCTGGTATTTCCTACCAGGGTCGCCCCTGAGGTTCTTCAGGAAACCCTCCGGCACCCCCTTCTCTCTCATCACCTCCTGCATGGACCTGCCTTTCCTCAGGGGGATCCTGCGTGGGATGGAGATGGCAGCGAGACCCTGAGCAGCCGGGCAGCCCCTTCCACACGTGCACCCCCATGTGCCGAGGGTGAGCTCCGCTCCGCCGCCGGACCCTGCACCCTCCTCGGGGCTCACCTCACCATCCCCTCCCCGAGCCGGAGGCAGAGCAGGGCCAGCACCAGCCACCGCATGGTCCCGGGTCGTGGTGGCTCCACGGCAGCTCCTGCATTGCCTCGGCCAGGGCAGGGTGTATATAGCCGGGAGCCGGGCCCAGCCCCTGCCTCCAGACACCCCTTTCCTCTATCGCTGCACCCACCCAACGCCAACGGTTGCGGTGTGTTTATCGCCGTGGCCGCCCTGATTTTTCCTCCTTTCCCGGCTGTTCAGGCTCTAGCAGATTGGCCAGTACCTTTGATACCGAGACCAAGTATGTGACATCTGATAAAAAGTAAAATTCTGTTGTTATCAAGAAGTTAATGTATTTTCTCTTGCCTTCAGCACCAGCTTGATCTTTCCAGAAAACAAAGGCAAAACACACCCTTTATAGCAAATGGAAATTTGTGGTGCTGGTGTTCCCCTTTTGACCCATCCAGGCAGCCAAGGAAGTGCCATGGGTCTGCAGTATTTGTTCCATCCAAGTCTCCAGACTGTGTTGCCTCCAATTCCCTCAACACGGAAACGGCAGCGGTGGCTTTTCAGCCCAGCTCCGAGCCTCCTGGGAACCAGCACGTACCCCCCAACATGCTCCTTTTCCAGGCATTTGTCCTTTTGTCACTGCCCCTCCTGCCCTTCACTGCCCTCCAGCTCTGCTAACACCCCCCAAGGAAGCCGAGATGGGGGCTGCTCGGTGAAGCAGCCCTGAAAGGCGTAACAGACCTTTACCTGCCTGGTTGCAACCACACAACCATCTCCAAAAGACGCTGTGATTTGCTGCAGTTTATTATCCGTGCCAGAGTTACGCCGAGGATGCTCAGGTCACACGTCTGGTGCTGCCTCCCATACGCTTTGAGTTATGCTGGTCATACCCAGGCTGGAGAGGTGCAGGGGCGTGCGTGTTTAGGCATTCAGTTGCAGGGGATTTTTAGTCCCGGGAGACCTTTTCCTCCCCCTGGCAGGGTGCTACCAGCCAGACAGCCCTGCCAGTCCCCGCCGGGTCACTGAGGACCCATCCTGGCATCTGGTACCCCGAGGATGCTGCTCAGCCTTGTAGTCCGAAGCCTGGGCGCTCACCGCCTGCAGAAACTCTGCCGCATGCTGGCGGGGGGATGATGACTGTCCCCACGTCCCCATCAGCCTGGCAGCCTCATCTGTGCTGGCCAGTGGCCTCATCTCCCATAGAAAACCTGAGGAGACAAGCGTGAGGTTGTTCTTCTGTGCAAAGCTCTCAGCAAAGGAGCCCCAGCTCCACCAACAGCCGGAGGCTGCTCAGACCCCTCTGCCTGGGGGACGCGGCGCTGGGCCAGCCCCACCTTAACCTCGTGCTTTAACACATATCGCTTCAAGCACCCGCCACACGCTGCGGTTCTGCTTCCATTTCGCTGGGACCAAACCCTTTGTCCAGATCTGAATTTGTCCCACGGGGGTCACCAACATACGCACCCCAGGGAGCAGGCAGGGGGGGGGCCAGCGCAGCTCTGCCTGGGGTCGGGCAGGAGCAGCCCCGCTGTCCTTTGCTGTAGGGCACTTGCAGACTCCCCAGTCTCTGCTAACAGTGGGGATGGACCCCAGCGGAGCCTTGCTGCTCCTGTCCGAGGTGTCGGCGTTGGACCAGTGCTTTGAGCCTGCGGCAGCTCAGAAAACCCCTGGCATCCCTTCGTCCTCCTCCATCGCATCCTGATGGATCTGCCTTTGCTGCGATGGATCTGCCTTTGCTCCGATGGATCCTGCAGGGAGCAAAGGGAAGAGCAAAGACTAGCAGGGACACCATCCGCCGTCGCCTGTCCTCTCCTGGCACCGCTACTGCCAGAGCAGCTTCAGCTCGCAGAAACCTCCCCGTTTTATAGCGGAGGAGAAATGCCCTCCCTGGCTATCCACCCCTATCTAATCTCCGTCTCGCTGCGCTCAGCCTCTGTCAATATTTTGACACAAAGCACAGAGGAGTTTGTGTCCTTTCTCTGGTGAAATGACAGAGCTATTAATATATCTGATAATGAGCTCCAGTGATAAAGAGCTTCTAAGAAACAAGTTTGGATCCCGGGAAAGAGCGGTGTTACCCAAGCCTCCCCCGGCCAAGGTGTTTCCCGTCCCCTTTGGCCACAGACCACGATTCCCAATACTCCGGCTGTTGTTTTACCTGACTGAATAGCCCCGCTTCAGGATCTAGGGGTCGTTTGGATGTTATGGCTAACCTAATCTGGCCTCATATTCCCACTCTGACTTAATCACAGGACTTTGTTAAACCTTACCCAGCTGCAAGGAAGATTAGTGGCTTCCCACATGCACCTCTGACGAGGTTTCCCGATGCCCAGCAAGAGGGACAGACCTGGGGACCGACCGGCCCCGGGGCTTTATCCTCGGCCGGTCGGAGCGATGGGTTGAGCCCTGCAAGTACCAGCAGCAGCAAGAGACGGGACAGCGTGTCCCCACAGTCACTCCAAGGCCACCACAACCTGCAAGCAAAGCAATGTCCACCACCACCAGCTAACTCCGTATTTGCCTGGGTAGGTGCTGGTGAGCACCCCCCTGAAGTGACAGTGCAGCCCGGCAGCAAGCGGCGGCTGGAGGAGGAGGAAGCCGTGCCGCCCCGTTAGGGACACGCATGGCATTTCCAGACATGCACCAGAGCCTGATGGCACAGAGCAGAGCTGGCTTTTTGGGGGATCCCTCGAGGAACTCCTGTCCCCAGGGCTGCGGTCGGTGTTTAAGACCAACCCCAGTGACAATTTGGTGTCCTGATCCCCTGCACCGCAGCCTGGCGCATGGTGCTTCTCACCTGCAAAGCAAAGCCCTTGCAGGAATCGGGCTCAGGGCACTCATTCTGGGCTTGTCCCTCATTGAGGACAAGGAGGACAGAAGCGGGGTGCAGGCAGGCCCAAGGGCAGCAGCTGGGATTTGGGGAACGGCAGCTGCCTGCTTTCAAAGTCTGCAGCCCCCAGCTGAGTCACACAAACCTTGCAGAGGGGACGGGGCTGGGCGGTGGGACATCTTCCTATCCAAGGGCTTGGAAGCCGGGCTGCACCGTCTGCAGGAGCTACCCCGGGCACCAGCATGGGGAAGGGCTGGTCGCTCCCGTCCCTGCGCCCATCGGGCTGTGAGCTGAGCTGCAGCTCGGAGCCTGCTGCCTTCATCAGAGCCACCCCCAAGCTCAATAATTCACCATAGCTAAAGGCTGAGACTCAGTCCCACAGCCGTTACGATCGGCAGCATGTCATACCCCTTTGCAAGAAACATAAATACATTGACTTTAGATTTGAAGCAGTCAGGGACAGCTTCCCCACCGCTTTCCCCGTGCTGACTCTGTGGAAATCTGCCTAGGAGTTTATCACGGCGCTTACCTTGCCGGAGAAAGAGTGGCCGAGACACACAACCCATCAATCTGCGCTCAGTCGTCACTCAACAAACTCAAAAGGTCAGAGACGATTTGGGATGTTGGGGTTTATTTGTAACAGGAGACTGTGAGAACACACTTACACAGAAGTCCCGGAGGGACAGGGAGCCATGCAGACACATAAAGGAACATAAAGGTCCATAGGAATCCCGTAGCACTCCAGCAGTGCTGGCTAAGGTGTGTTTGGCCAGGACAGGGGCTGGATTTCGCTGCTCCACTCCTCTACGCCGACGGGGCGAAGCCAACACGGTTGTTGGCCATGTCAAAGACGGTGTAATACTCCTTGAGGAAGACGTCACCCAAGATCCAGAGCGGCTGCCCGTTCTGGGAAGGCAGGTAAGTGGTCTCAACCCCAAGACTGCAGTAGCCGTTGTTCTGTAAGGGGGGAATAACGGGGATCAGAGCCTCAGACAAGCACCAGGACCCTGCCAGCTGGGCTGCAGGGAGGGAGAGCATCGCTACTCGTCAAGAAGCACCAGGTCCTTTCCTGGCCCTCAAGGACTCAGCCAGATGAAGCTGCTCAGCTAATACATACGTTCAAAACGTAGGCAGAGGGGGAGAGTGGGAGCTGAGCTCCGTTGATGATGAAGGTGATGGTGGGCATGTTCTGGATCTCATTGCAGTCAACTGCATACTGCGGAGAGAGGGTGAAGAGGAGGTTATGTCTGGAACAGCACCGACTGTGAGAGGAGCGATACCCCGCTATGTGGGGGTAACACACACTTCATGCCCTGGCAGTGCCACATCACCTCCCTGACATGCCTGCAGCACCATATTCTCTAGATGCCATGTGAGTTTTGCAGGATCTGGTCAAGCCCATGGCTTCTGGCTCACTTGCAAGCCTTCCCGCTGCTACGTGCGCACCTCCGAATCATCCCCTGCACCTACACCATAGGAGGTCAGCTGGGCACCCAGTGCCTGAAGGAAGCTGCCCATGTACTCCTGGGGCACTGTCAGCAGGAACGTCCCCGTGTCCACGATGGCCTGGCAGCCCTGGCTGCACCAGCCGGTCGCTGACTCTCCGATAGCAAACCTGGGAGGAGAACAGGGAGAAGGATGTCACTTTAAGCACCCACTGGCAACTAAACGTGTCTTGGCTGAATCTGTAAGTCTGGGATGCTCTGAAATGCAGCGCCTAACCCCTGCCTCCAGCCCACGCCTGCTGCAATAGCTGCAGCTTCGTCTGGAGGACAGCTGTACCACCCTCATCGCATGGGCTGCCCGGGTGGGTCATGCCCATCAGGTACAAACACAACTCACTCATCAAGCGCGACCTGCCAGTAAAGCTCCTGGGTCACCGGTGCCCACATAATATCCCCGTGGAAGAGCTGAGTGTCAACTCCTCCGAGAATGAGTTCTCCCCCGTAGTAGTAGTTGGGCTGGCTGCAAAAAGACAGAGTTGGTAAATCGGTGAGATATGCATGGGCTAGCGAGGGACAAATTCACAAGGAATCTGCATGGGGACAGGCAGAGGGACACAGGACGTGCAGAGGGCCCCAGCAGATTTTTACCGAGAGAAGTAGAAGCTGAAGATGGGCTGGGTGAGCTGGTTCTGCTGCAGCATGCCCTGCAGCACGGTGGGCGTCCCTCCCGCCGCCAGCGAGGGGTAGGCCATTCCCAGGATCCCGTCAAAATCGGCATAGTAGAAAGGCTGGGTTGGCTCGTTTCTGCTGAGCCCGAACTCCTGGTTTGCGACCGTGATGCTCTGGATCTGGAGGGGAAGGGGTTAGGCAAACCCGAGCGGCCATCGGATGGGATGAGTGATGCTCTGAAAGCCCAAAGAGCCCACTGCGAGGTCATAGGTGGTGAAAAAATCACCAGGCAGCTGGGAAAATTAGCAGGAATTGGGTTAAAACAAAGTAAAAACCCAGCTGGGTAACTAACAGTGGCGATAACCACTTTATATTGGTTCTGCCCCTCTCAGGCCCCGGTTTGCCCAAGTCTTGGCTACACGAGACATGAGATCTGCCCTTAGGCTGTCCCCAGGCTCCTTCCATCAGGGCACCCAGCGCCCAGGAAGACAAGGAGGGTGCGGGGAGCACTCACCCTCAGCCTGTCGTAGCCCAGCACCACTGTGACCGCGCCGCTGCCGTAGGAGAGGGTGTAGGACTGGGTGTTGCAGGTGAAGGTGGAGGACTCTCTGGGATTGAACTTGGCGTGATTGACTGCTTGAGAGAGAGGAGGGCAAAGCTCCTGGGCACGCGCTCGCCTGGCCCCGGTGGGATTTCACCGCCGGTCACTCTGCCGGGATAATGCCTGGGAAAGCGGCTTCCCTGGCAGAGAGCAAGTTGTGAAGAGCAGAAGGGGCTGTTCCTCTGCCTCGCGGTTATCTCTAAGGCAGGGTTTGCATCCCAGTTTTGCCTGCATCCCTCCGAAGGGAACAGCTGTGATCACAACCACATCAGCTACCCAGCGTGAGCAAAACCATCAGCAGTTAAATCCCCATCGCTCTCCCGCCGGCAGCGAGTTACATCGGATGAGCTCTGCGGGGGAGCGGGACGTCAGCTCCGCGATTCGTAGCTTTGCTCTTCCCTCCACCCGGCCATGAAAGGTCAGGCACAACCACGGCGATTTCTGCGCTCTGGGGACACCCACGATGGCCGTAGCGGTTTGGCCATCTTCATTAGCCAGGCACATAAGGGCAGAGAGCTCTGTATATGTACATTAGCAAGGCACCAGCTGGTACCGGGGAGCACCACCCCAGAGCAGCGTGCCGGGATCAGTTTTGGTCTGGCATCGCGATTTCCCCCAGGCAATCGGACTATGCTGTGCTGCTGGGGAGCTCTGTGCAACGCGGCCGCGGTACTCACAGCACGCCGGCGACTGGCAGTAGGTGGAGGGCACCCACAGGTTGGAGGAACCGGTGTCAAAGAGCACCAAGAAGTTTTGCGGAGGGGTCCCGATGCTGATCTCCCCGAAGTAGGAGGACTGCAGACGAGAGATGGGGTGTCTCTGTTGGCCACAGGGTCAGGGACAGACCAGGCTTTCGCCTGCCAGCGCTTTGCAGGGTGCTGGGGAATGCCAGGCTCACTCTTGCGAATAACGAAGTAGGCAGGAACAGACCGAACTCCACTCTGCTTTTTCTCCCAAAAGATGTAATATTAAATATTTATTTTGTTACGCCTTTTGTTACATACAGAAAAGCATCGCTTTTCATTGCTGGGGGAAAACTTTTCTAAAGTCTAAAATAGAAGCTTAAAAAAGAGTGGGGCAAAAAGCAATCTCTCACTCCTGGAGACTCCTGCTCGTTCCGGCAGCTGGGAAGTGAGAGGGAAAGGGGAGCGTGGTGTACGGACAGGCAGCGAGAGGGGAACCTGGGGTACTCACATCCAGGTGGTTGGTTATCGGCTCATACACAACGTAGTCCTCACTGAAGCGGTATTTCTTAACTGGATCATATTTAATTTTCTTCAAGTAGTCCTCCAGCACTCCGGCCTCCCTCATTTTCTCCCGTATAGACTTGGCTTTCTTCAGTTTGATTCTGTACAGAGAAAAAACCAAAACCAAAACACAGCAGGAAATCAGGAGAAGATTTGGGCATTTTCAAATGATCGGTTCCCTGGACTCCTTTGAACCCTGCCACAATGGGAGCCCTCCGCTCAGCTGCCCTCCCAGCGAGCGGTGCAGCCTGGGCTAGGACCACGATGGTCTGCGGAGGTGCAGGAGCCCGGAGTCACACCTGGCCAGACTTGGTCAGCATCCTTGGGGATGCAGCGCAGCCCGGGCAGGTTACAACTGCAGCCGGTCTCTGTTATCCACCCCGCTCCTGCTGCAGCGGCTGCTGCAGGACACCCACCTCACCAGCCCCTCCGAGAGCTGGAGACACACCAAGGCCAGGACGAGCCACTTCATGGTGCAGGAGTTGTCCACCGGTCCACACACACCCTCTGGGAGAGCGCAGCAGATGGGCTGAGCTGCCCAGACTCCCCAGTTTTATACTGGGAAGCAGTGACCCCCCCTTATCTGCTGACCTCCATTTTCCATTACCACCACGCGCACCCCCGGCTTCAAGGGTTTCTTTGTATTTTGGGCCACAAGGATTTTGAGGAGTTTGTGTCCTTAGCGAGGCGCTCAGGTGAGAATAGAGCAACACACGTCTTCGATAGCAAGATCAAAGTGTTACCATCGGAAAGAGGCCAGCTCTTATCGCAGCAGAGAGAGGAGGGACCCAAACGTCACTGCGGTGAGGCGTTATCTGTGTTTGCCAAATCCTGTTCAAACCTTTTCTCAAAACAAAGGCGCTCGCGGCTCTTGGCGCAGGATGGAAAAGCGTCGGACTTTTGTCTGCCGTTCTTCCGCCCGCCCGCCCGCGGGGACCTGCTGGTGTGGAGGAGGGATGGCTGCTGGCGTGGAAGCTTTTCCAGTTGCAAAGAGCTGGAGCCGGCTGCTCTGCTCCCCCTGCCCCAGGGGCTCATTGAGCCCACGAGGTTTCTTCTCCTGCGTTCTCGTAGGTGGTTTCCAGCGCTGTTCTGCCTTCTGGTCCGTCCTTCTCCGCTTCTTCATCTGGTCTGTCCTTCTCCACCTCTTCATCAGCCTCCCAGTCCTTCGCCATCCTCTCCTCCAGGCTGGTTTCCATATGTCGTACACCTCAATCCTGCTTCTGCTCTCATACTATTTTGGATGGAAATCACATATTTTTCCTTTTTTTTTTTTTGTGGAACAACTGATTCCCTTTCCGTCCTGCGTTAAAAGGCAGGTGCTGTGCCTCCCTGCGTGGGGAGGTTTAACCCACCCGTGGAGGAAGCCTTCAGGGCCGGCCGAGCCACAGCTTCACCCACCGGGTCCTCGCACCAGCCCAGAAAGTCAGGAAATTTCTTGTTTGCTTTTTTTCCTGTGAAAATAAGAGAACTACAAACACAGACCTCCCTAACTGCCAACAAACACCCAAACAGACCAAAACGTTTTCGGTTATAACCTAAATATTTTCTAGCAAACAGACCAAAACATTTTTGATTATAACCTAAACATTTCCTAGCAAATGGACCAAAATGTTTTCAGTTATAACCTAAATATTTTCTAGACCTCCTCCGGCACCGCTTGCATCCCCGCTCCAGGCAGCCAGGGAAGTCGTGCCCTCCATCATCCGCCGATAGCCCGGCATCGCTATCGCTGCACTCATCCCGTGTCAACCCTCCGCACTGATTTTGTTCCCTCGGGAGCACCGGGGAATGTGTGTCCTTTGCTGGATATTGAGACTATAATAAAGCAATTATCTTGTTTGCTAGCAGGATTGATAGAAAGATCAACTTATTAAGATTGGATAAAAAGCAAATTCTAGCTGAAAGCAAAGAGCAGTTATCAAAACGTCAATATACCGAGTGTTATCTGCAGGTCCCCACGGGGACTCAGCCTTGCCAAAAGACAAAGGAATAAGGTGCCCTCTACAGCACACACAAACACATTCTACTTGTGGCACTTCTTGACCCAAAGTTAGACAGCGCTTGTTTGCCGAGGCATTTAGTCTAACGGGATTCAAGGATTTACAGTTTCTAACATCAGAGATCCCGTGTCCCCCACGCCGCTCCAAGCAGGACTTCTCCTCGGGGCCAAGCTCTGGGCATTTCTCCTCCTTCGCTTTCCGTTTCTTTTCTGTGCTGGTGCGATGGCCCAGCCCCCACACAAACAGCTCCAGCCCAGGGAATCCCCTCTCTCCCAGATGAGCACGGATCCCCTTTGCATCCCACGGCCAACTCTCCCGGGACACCGCAAAACCAGCAAAAGAGATGAGCTGTAAGCAGCAGCCGTCCTGGCCATCCGGAGGGCTTAAACACTTCCAACATGAGCCAACAAATCCTATTAAATCAACAGCCACTGCAGAGGTGGGCACCATCTCCCAAAAGCCAGTAACTCTCGACGGAGCATTTCGCAGGATTAGGGCTCTAAAGTGGGATCCAGCCTCCCCCATGACCCAAAGAACTCTCCTGCCTGCAGACACCACTCCCAGAGCCATCGGGGACAGAAACCTTGTCAAAAACATTGCCACCACCCTGAATTTCCTAGCCTGCTCTAGGCTGTGCTTTACCCATGGCAAAAACACAGAGAAGTGACTGGTCCCAACTCCAGGATAATTTACCACCCCGGTTCTCCGCCCCTGCCCCAGACACAAGCTTTTGCTACTTCCCTCAACAAACGGTAGCATAGAACTTAATAAACATGAATATGGGACTGCCAGGAGCTTCCCCTGGTCACTAAAGCCTGTCGCAAGCACTATGTCAGCTAAAACCCGCCTGAAGGTGCTGAATCCCATCCGAGTTAATGCTCTCCCCTTTGATAATTTAAACAGTCTTGCTCCATGTGATTGATTTAAAATAGCTATATGCACTTGGCCTGGAGCACAATTGCTCTCTGCTTGGGTTCTCCAACCAAGAAAAGCCGTTGGTGGGAGCTGCAATGGCACGGGTATGACCGGAGCAGCTGTGTTTATGCACTGCGCACAAGCACACGTATCCTTTACTCGGTGCTGCACGAGCTGGTTTTAGTGGTTTATTTCCAAAACAGACATTATAGGACACAGATGAACAGCTTCCATGCCCATTAAAATAAATATTCCTCCTTTCCTAAGCAACCATGAGAACGGCTCCTGGAATAAACAGCTAGGCTTTAAGTCTAACATTTGAATTCCCAAACCAGGGCAAGGATCAGCCACTTCACGATGATCTTCTCCTAAGGGCAGTTTCCGAAGAGACCTCCAGTCACCCTGCTCAGTCCCGGACCCCAAGCTGATGCTGGAGCTTTACATCACCTCCTTATACACCCCAAAACGGACCCCACCTCCCTGCATCAGTGTCCACTCAGGCATCCGAAGTTTAGAAATGCAGAAGAGATTTCCCCACAATGCGAAGGGCTATCCCAAAAACTCCAAGTCAAACAGCAGTGGCAAACGCCATGCTATTTCCAAGCTATTTCAACTTCTTTTTGATAGGGCCATCAAAGTCTTCCTAGAAAGAGAAATGAAAAATGTTTCATTGTGTTTTCCAGGGATGGGATGGAAATAATAACATGGGTTTATCGTCAATTGTGTTATCTCCTTTGTTTCCCTTCCAGTTCTTACCTCCAGCATTTTAGAAAGTCATGGAATGACCCTGGAGGAAAGAAACACAAGGATTTGGGCTGGAAAGACACCGCACACGAAGGCACGCTCACTTAGGAAGGCACAGATGGCTTTATTAGCTGTTCTTAAGTCGATTCCTGCTGGGGAAGAGTTTTCAGGGGGAATTTTATAAGCCAAGCAATTAAACTGTGCATGTTACCGCACGATTAGCTCTCATTTGCTGTAGAATTTGGAAAAACAAGCAAATCAACTCTTTGCACAGAGCGATGGCAGAGAACCCATGGAAAGGCCCTGTGCCTAGAGCAGATCCGCACAGCCAGGGAGAGGGAAGCCACATCTTGTTCAACATTGCCAAAAGCACCTCATTCCCACCAGCCCCCGAATTCCACCACTCCAAACTATTAGCTTAAATTACCCATGGTGGAAAAAACACATCTTAAAGGGTAGGTACTCCAGAGACGATGAATATTCTTGCTATTTTCTACCTCCATTCACAGCACATCAATTTCCAAGGCAACTTCATAATTTCCTCCTGATGCTCAGCTCCATGGAAATCTGGAATTGTCCTGCAAATACCCCATGGGTCACCAGCCAAGAGAGGGAAAGGTGTCTGTCCCTGCATACGCGTTTCTCTTCATTTCTTTTTTAAGCCTATCGCAGTGAAACTAGCCAGGTGGAAGACAGCAACCATTGCTCCAGGTAGAATGCATAGGGACATAGACATTATTCCCTCAGGGCAGGGAGACCTGGAAAACAAAAATTGCAAGAAGTCCAGCTTGAATTGCGTGAGAACAACTGGTGATTGTTGCCCTGACTCTCAATTTTAAATAAAAAGCAAAATTCTCTTTGAAACGTGACAGTTGTCTCATTGCCCCACACACAAAAGACAGGACCACCAGATAATCATCATATTCCATTTATTCTGTATACATTCGTAGTGCACATTAATGTAAGACATGAGCACTCCTCAGGTCACATAGCACTGCTGTTGTTCTTCACCTGTAAGGTTACACCCGGATGAAATATAAAGAGGGACTGAATGGATATCCATAGAAATAACCTGAAGAAGCAATTATACAGCAAGATCAACCCCTCTGGTCAGAGCAACTGAGTCCCCGGTGGCCAGAGCCCCGAAGCACCTTTGTTTTTCTGCCACATCAGCAATGTTCAGTATCAAAGACACCAGTACGAGTGACAACAAGGAGAATCGCATGGGAGGAGAGCTGGAGATAACACAGATGCATCTGGGCCTTTCAACTGTAAAATCACATTCACTTATGGAAGAAAAACAAATTAGATCCCTTCTTTACAATTAGCCTTTTCCATACCCTGGCCTGTAATTGCCAACTTCAAAGCTCTCAGGATTTCCACCAACGTATTCACTTTTGGTCCTGTTCGGTAACAGGAATCTAAACCTGTTTTGCTACCTGTGCGCGGCATTTCAAGATGAGCCAAGTTTGGGGGAAAGACAAACTTCCCAGAAAGACTAATGGCAGCCCTCCCAGGAGCTGAATTTAGGCAACGCATTCATTAACGATCATTCGTTAATGATACTTCACAGTCGAGATACCACCCGAGAGGGCTGAGCAGCATCAGATGGAGGGAGAGAGGAAAGACTTTGGGAGAAAATGGCTGAGAGAACAGACAGCTGTAATACCAAGCCCTGGTTTGGTTTTTCTCCCAGTGAACAGCATGGCTTAGGTAATAAAAATATCAATATTTCAGTAATAACTAACACATTCAAGTCTCTTTGCAGAAATATTGATCCTTTAACTCTCACAATCCAGCCTCTCCTTTGCCATCCTCTCCCTGTAAGGCAGGTACAGCTCGCAGATATTCCAACCTCCTTCTCTGGGGGAAAAGCAGGCACATTAAATGGGTCAAAAGAAAAAACAAATCAAAAAACCCTCCTGTGATAAAAGACAACTGAGTGCCGGGAGAAGCTATATTCCTACCGGCAGGTTCTTAGGAAAGGGAAGGGTAAAAGACCTATTTATGCATTCACCGGGGAAGAAATATCAGGGGAAGAAGTCTGACTGATTAACTCAAAACTCAAACAAGAACCACTTAAAAAGGTTAAGACAGTCAAACTCTCTCTGCATAGCACATGGCTGTTTACCAAGTCATCCTTGAACTTCAATCTCACAAGCAGAGGAAGGAGACCAGCGAAGATGCAGTACGGTCCCCAGCGGGGGCTACGCAGACCTGCTCCGCAGCAAAGTACATGAACCCACAGCTAAGCTCGTGCTGCCAGGTCTTCGCCATTACCCAGGATAGCTTCATTTTGCTGCCTTTTCTTCAGAACCAAAGAAACAACTCCAAACACAACTGCTGACTGAACACGGCTCCTTTTTCCAAGTTACCAATTCACAGACAAAACATCGAGGCGAACCACCTGCCTTGCAGAGGCAAGCTTGGGAGAGTCAGAGATGTCACGGCTTCATCTCAGCTTCAGGGACTAACTCCAGAGCAGGTTTCAGATGTACACGTGCTCATTCGTCTCCTCCTGGTCAACTGTGTGGCATCAGTTGGATGCACAGAGCCCTGGGTGAACCCCTCGAACTCAAAACCAGATTTATGGGTGAGGTATTCTGCTCTATGGAGGCGATCTTTGCTGTGGGGGATATTCCATGGTGAAGGGATAGGAGGAGCCATTGGGTATCCCTAGCTTCGTTTCCCATCCAAGTAAGCATGCACATGTATATTAGTATGCATCCGTTAGGAAAGTCCAGCAAACTTGCATGTAAGGCTCAAAGAAAAATCTGTAAGATCCATCTTTACAAGGTGCCATAAAGATACGACATATTGCATAAAGATCATTTTCAACCAAAAGAAAACAGTAACAAGGAAAGACTCCAGAGAGTTATCAGAAGGGACCTCTGCTGCCCATCACCCAAATCAAAGAACTGAAGGAATGTGAGAATGCCAACTCGGGTGCCCTCATCTTTCAACCCAATGCTGGTTTCTCCTCCGAAACGTTTCAAGCGTGGCCACTAGAGGAAGCTGCGACACTGGCGAGCACCGCTCGGGCTGTAACACAGGGAGAGATCCAAAATAGTGACATTTCTGCTCCCGGTGCCCCAAGAACTACCGCCTCAGTGTTCGAACGCGACTCTGGTCTTTCCTTGCACTTCCACACCACCTGAAAAATTGAGTATTAAGAAGTTCTCAAAGGGTCCTGGCTACTTAATGCAGACATTGCTCTTGTGAAGCTTTCCAGAAAAGCAAAAAAGCGAGAAAATCACTGCGACGTAAACCCGATGTGCACCCTGAAAGCCATAAGTGACAACTGGTTTCCTGGCTGCCTGCACGGCGTTTCCCGTTTAATTGCTTAAACATTAAACAAACCCACTGTAAACAATGAGCTGTGACCAGCTTTTCATTCCTGAAGCTTTCTGGGGAGCTTGCAATACCACCCGAGCGAAGCCTGCTGAGCCAGCAGTGCTGCTCCCCGACCCACGGCCACCAGGAAGGACACAACGGGACACAAAGCCGAGGACGGTGCAGCAAGGCACCCGCCAGATCACTGTGCACTGAAAGCGGCAGATGCAGCCAGCATCAGCTCTGCGTTTTCTCATCTTTAAGGAAATTATTCTTCTCCTTCGAATAGGTGCAGCATCCTCCACTATAAATGGGATACAGGATGCCGTCAGGGAACAGCGATAACGTATCTGCCACGGGCGCACACAGCTATTGCAGCACTCTCCTTGTCACTACTGCTTTCAGGGTCCTTGGGAGGTAGGAGAGCATAAGATTCACCAAAGAGGAAAGGGAGGCACAAATCGGACAAGCCAGTTTGTCTGGAGGAGATGGAAGTCAGCAGTTCAGAAGGTCAAAGCTAGCTTTCCCAAAGCAAAGTTAATTTAGAGCCACTTAAATGGGATTGGAGCCCAGCCTTTCTGAGGCTCCACCAGCACCGGTGTGCTTTCCCTGCTCCCTGGAGCTCACAGTATCTACAAGACCCTCACACCAGCCCCATCCCACCCGTCGGAGACACGGAGCAGGCTGGTGGCCACAGGGAGCACCCAAGCAGCAGCCCCGGGCCTCACCTGCTTTCTCCCAAGACACAACCTGCCACCCAACAGCATCTTCCCTTGCATTTAACCACCTGCAAACCTCCCGCGCGGGTGGGAAAGGGCCCTCACCTCTTACATTACACTCCATGTAAATGTAAAACATTTCATCCTTTTTTCCCATTCTGAGGGCAAGAGGGGAATAAGTATTTTGCATTTCTCAGCTCCGGCAGTGGAAAGGCAGGTTCATACGGAGGCTCCCGGAGCACTGCCCTGTGCTGCCATGTGGGAGTTGCTAGTGCTGTCCCAGAGGGTGACACTTACAGCTTAGAAACTCTTTATTTAAATAGTTTATTTAAAACTTAATGCAGTTAATTTTTTTTTAGATATATATATATAAATAAACAATTTCTTCTCTCACTTCCCTAAAAGAAAGCTAGATTTAGGGGGATACATTACTTGACTTTTTTTTTTCCCTTTCAAATAAAGTCATTTGATATACATATAAAAATATATTAGTTGGGTTTCCTTTCAGATATCGATCATACAAGGGCTGGGATGGAGAAAAGAATGGAAGACAAGCACAAGGACTTCCAAAAAAAAAAGGAAAAAACAGTGATTTTAAGCATGTGGTGCACTTCGAATTTATAGTGCAACAGCAAGCCAGGAAATCCATGTTCTGCCGCCACAAGCATGGCATTACTCATACTTTTATCACTTTTTCTGAACTGCATGGCACGTGTTCTTGCTCCCAAAAGGGTCACGTTTCAATACGACATTACAGCACCAAACCCAAAAAAGGCTGAACTTCAAAAATCTGGAAATCAAGTTTCTGGCCCTCAGAAGCAGGTTGCAGCTGGATGATCGGGTTCTCTCCTCTTTCACACCGGAGGCTCATCGGGATGACTCTGACATCGGAAAACATTAGGGACGAGGAGGACACAGCAAGGTTTGGCAACGTTTCTGCTGGCAGCAGGACACCTCGCAGAGCACTGGATCGCTCAACTCCTATCCCAGGAAGGAAGATGAAGAATACAGACAGCAGAAAGGTATACTCTGAAGGATTCCAGAGTAACCCAGAGCGCTTCTGTCTCATCGAAACAGCTTATAATGGCAAAGAGTAATCCAGGGAGGGATCAAGCTGCAGCGTGTCACCATGCAGAGAGGGGTGGAACATCCTGCAACGGGAGAGGAGCAGAGACCCTACCCAGGACCTCACACAGGGGCCTGACAGCTCAGCTTAGACTCAGCCCCGGTGTCAAGAGAAAAATCCACATCAAAGGCCACAAATTTACCCGAGAGCCAAAATTTAGCCCTTCCAAGTCCGTAGCTGTAGGAAACAAACTGCACATTCACTCAAAACACCGATCAAATATTTCTCATGGACCCAGCCAGGCACGTGGGTGTAGGCAACGACTTTGATACAACTCCAAGCTCGGCTGCCTGGCAGCTCTGCTCGCACTCCCACGTCTCCCGTACCATTTCCCACCCGCCCTGTGACAGTCAGTCCCAGTTAAAAAATTTTTGATTCATAGCTGCTCTTTTCCCCAACTGCAGCTCAGCAAAGCCACCGACCTCTTCCGAGATCTGTCCCCCAGACAGAAGGAACGAGCCACAGCAAGTACGTGTTTCATATTGGCACCGGTTTTGGCAATTACCACTGGGATGCAAAAGAACATTTAATAAATAAATAAGTAAACAAGTAAGTAAATCAACAACACTTCTGAACAGTCACCAAAAAGAACCCTTAAAAATCAAAATGGGGTACGGTACAATTGAAGTTTTCTATACCAAACCTCAAATCTCTCTCACAGTTGCGGTCTTCCCCTCCTCTTTTAAAGCAGGGTCTCTTCAGGAAATCAGGTTTATGTGATCACAGTGTCTGTGCCCATGGCTGTCCGTCCTCCTCTATTAATTTCTAGAGTTGCCCAATTTAAATCAAATCTGAGAAAGTGACAGAAGTATAAAAAGCTTCTACGAGCTTCAAGAAAATAGGAGAAAAGAACGAGTTGAGGGGGAAAAGACCGCAGCATGAGTTCCCAAGTCATCAGGGATCAGCAAAATCCCAAGGCAAAACCCAGCTTCGGAGTGGCCCGGCTGCAGAGCTCGCCTGGAGTCACAAGGCATGAAATCCACGGGAAACGGGCTTGATCTGCAGTGGAGCTCCTAAAGCAACTCGCTTTTGGAAACAGGCCTCCACCATGCTACTGCCCTGCCTCTGCAGCCAGGCTGCTGGCACTGCTCACGGAGCTGCCAGGCAATCAGGAGAGCTACCCCGATTCAAGGCTGTATCCACACGGTGCCGGTACTACTGCTGGCACCTTCTGCCCCTCTCACCAGAAATTTAACCTTCAAACAGCGTGGTCAAATATCCCACAAGGCTTTAAAAACGAACTACAGGGGAGAGACGGAGAGGGGAAGACGGACAGACAGACTAGCCTTAACATCAGCTGTAGGAGCCATCCCGTAACACCAGGTAATGGGGTAAACAGGGAAGCAGAAGGCAATGGCAAATGGAAGCCACACCGGGCAATACACTGAAGGGCAGGTTCCGAAGCCACGACACAGTGCTTGCACTTGGCGTTCCCCCTTACAGAGGCAGGTCAGTGCTGTTATGTCGAGTCTTCCGCGAAGTCCCATCATCTCTCGGCAGGGCCCTTTGCAAACTGGACATGGCCGCTGTCTTTTTTAGGTCAATGACCGCGTAGGAGTCCGTCCGGCGGGCTTCGTGGGTGGCAGGAGGTGGGACACAGGGGACCGGTGGGTTCTGATGTCCCTTGCGCGGCTCGGCCTCCAGCTCTACCTGGATGTAGTTGAGTTGCCGCGGCTGCTCTGGACAGGGCCGGGGGAAGTCGAAGCTGAAGACGCTGGGCATGCAGCCGCGACGAGGCTTTGGAAGGAAGCTGCTGCGCCACTGGCCGCTACCCCCGTGCAGCGCGGTGTTCTCCGAGTTCATGTAGTTCTGCAGGGGATCTTCTTCACCAGCCTCGGAGTAGCCGTTGGGGGAAGGCGTCAGCACGTCCCCGGCGCCCGCGTCCTCCTCGCCCCGCCGGAGCGGCTGGCACTCCCACACCGGGGGCAGCGACGGCAAGTTCTCGTAGTGCAGCAACGCCGTTCTGCGATGGGAGCAGCCGGGTAAGCCCGCGTCCTCCCGGGTGAGTTTCAAGCGCCCGCCTCGACAGAGAGAGGAGGTGCTGGGGGGCAGCAAGCCGTTGACGTTCTCGTAGACGCAGTGGGGCGAAGGACACTCCTCCTCGCACTCGTTGTTGTTGTTGTTGGGGGGGCAGAAGTGCGTCCTGCACTCCCGGTGGTGCCGACAGACGCGTCTGCAGTTGGATGTGGGACCTAACACGAACTTAACCTCCCCTGGCTGCAGAAAGACCTGGGGATTGCGGTCTTCGAGGGAGCAGCTGTGGTTCCTATGGGGGAAAGGAGGGTGGACTTCAGGCAAGGAGTGCATACAGTGTCGGCCCCTCAGCTCCTGATCACCATTGGCCGTGTTGACGTAGGTGTGGGACTGCAAGGAGAGAAGCAGAGGGACAGTGAAAGGAGAAGAGAAGAGAGAAGAGCAAAGCAGCTGCCAGCAGCTGAGAAACCAACAGGAACGGAAAATTCTTCGGTGGCTGATGAAGCAGGAGGAAATGAAAGAATTTCAGAATTTGAAAATACTTTGGGAAGCCAAACACAAAAGCCAGTTCTGGATTTGTGGGCTGAAGGAGACACAAAAAGGAAGTCCACTTCATCTATTTCACGGTCGATGCATATGGCACAGAACAACAAGCAAAGCCACTTGCAAAATATTTCCTTGGGTGGCTTACACTGGCGATATTGCAGCACTCACACCTACCTAGGCTTCTCTGATAATGGTTGAGACAAGCTGGATTTTGTAGGGAAAAATCTTAAATTCTAAAACTGAGAACTGAGAACAAAAATAAAAATAAAGAGTCTGAACTTGGGTATGCATCTGCACATCGGTTTCGGGGTTGCAGTAATAGCTGACAGATAGGGCAGTATGACTTGGACTCACAAGCTAAGTGCTGCTGTTAAATAATTGCCACCAAATACTAGCGGATCAAGGAAGCCAACTCAGTCGGCCTTGATAGAGTGCCTGTTCTAGTGAAGCGTCAGAGAGCAGAAATCTCCAAGAGCAAAATGAAGCAAGAGGGAAAAAAAGGATGACAAGGTATGAAGATCCCCTGAGCTTTGCTGGAGTAACAGAAACTCAGAATTGCACAGGACTGCTAGCAAAACAAGCTGCCTGTTCATTGCTTGCAACCAACAGAATTCAGGACATCTAGGTTTACCTGCTCATCAGGCCCAATAAGAGCATGAGTAGAGTCTTCACCCACAGAGGAATGCCTCAGGCTGCTCACGGAGGGGTGGCGGGCTGCGGAGTATGATAGGGTTTCTCCAGGGAAGCTGTGAAATCCGTTGGGAAATCCTGGGACAGTATACCCCAGACCTGGGAGAGAATCAAGATGGATACGCATTAGAGCATTGGTTTGATACAAAATAGAGTTGACTTCATTTTCACAGTGAGCTGGCCTCTTAACTGCACCCTGTAGGTCAGAATCAGCCTGTCTGGGGAAGATCCCTACCATGAAGTACCTAGTATAAATACAAGGGCTATAGGCCCTCTTGTGTAAATTTATTTAAGTCACTCCTAATGGAGACAGTTATAGAGCAAACCCAAATCCTTCCAGATGTGGTTTCCTCTAGGAACCACCTGATCCTTGTAGACGCTACTTAAAAAGGCCACGTGGCAGTGGTCCAGGTGAAAACCAACTGAAGGGTGACAACTCGGTTTTCTATTTGAAGGGCTTTTTGTTGCCGTTTCCTTGGAAACAAAATACCACATGGCAGACAAGGGGGGCCTTAAAAGAAACGTGCTGCATGGGGCACACGTGGACATAAAGATAGGGGTCAGCAGCGAGGCAGCGCATGGAGGGATCCATGGGCTGCAAAGGGCAGTTTCACGCGAGCAATTGGAGTCATCGCCCACGTGTGTTCCCCCCTCTTCTCCCCGGACGCTGAAGGAGCCTCACTGTTGGGTGCCTGGGGGGTCCGGGAGAGCTCCCGCTCCGTGGGGTGACTGTTCCTGGTGATGACAACAGGCTCTTCCACTACGTTGATACTGTTACACTGCATCAGGTCCTGAAGCAGATTAAAGATCTCCTCTGCTCTGGAACACTTGAAGGCAAAAATCCCTGCACAGTAACGAAGAGGAGGGTCAGAAAAGCAAGAAAGCGATCCTGCTCTTAACAAGAATATATGTAATTCCCAGCTCTAAATGAACAGGTAATTCTGATTTCTTTTGCTGTGTTTAACACAATCAACCCCTGCAACCCACAGCCACAGGAGAACAACCAACAGCTTGGTGGATTATTGCATCAACAGAAATAGAATGCCATGACTGCCATCTGACCAAATGGTGCATTATTACAAGAAAAATAATGAGCACCCCAGTTATCTTAAGACGATCGATCCCACACGAGCAGAGATGTGAAAGGGACAGGCTAACTGGTCTCGTTTCATCTCTAATCTTCTATTTTAACTCAGTGGGTACTCAGTCCAGTTCTCATCCAGTGACTACTTGAAGCTGAACTGGGCCCTGTGAGGTGTGCACGTGAGGGAGGGACAAGAACGTCGTATTTCAAAAATGGATGGAATTAAACAGTGTCTCCCCAAACGAGCAGCCCACACCAGAGCTGGTGTGTGCAGAGCTAACCAATCCCAAGCTGGCACGCACATACACGCACAAAAGCCATAGCAACGAGAACGGCATGGCAACAACGGCTGCTACCCCAAAGAATAAGGTTTTAAACATTCTGGCCAAAAAAAAAAAGCTATATCTGCCTTACATAAGGTGGGGAGCAGCATCAGGAAGGAGTCCTCCAAATAAAATTAACTAAGCAGAAAAAAATCCTACAAGGAAGGGAGAAAACTCACCAAAACACATCACCATCCCTCTCATTTCTGTCTGTTTTAAGACTGATGAATAAGTATGTGCCTGCTAAAAATTTTGTAATATATGAAGAGCAAATGGCTCTGCTTTATCCTCACTACCTAGACCTAAATAAAAACCAAAACACACAGAGGGCGGAATTCTAACCACTGCATCCTGCAAAAGGCAAAGCAGAAACCGAAGACAAGCAATTCCCATCGCTGGCAACTGATAAGCACACGACTCCAGGAGAGGAAAACCCCACTTACATAAATATTAAAAAGGAGCATACGGCACTACAGATTTGCGCAGTGCTTTACACAGACACTGAACAGTCACGTGGAGTCCTTTTGGATAAGAAGGAGTTTACAAACACATTAAGAGAACAAGGAAACAAACTTTTTTTCCCGGGGATGCAGATGCCAAGAAAATGTTCAGCTCTTTAAAAGCAAGAGAGACAGACTGGTAACGGAACTAACAGGCACCATTGTAAAACTGGAGTCTATTCCCAGCATTGCTGATGACTTGGCATGTACTCCTGGGTGACTCACTTCCCTTCTCTATGCACAGCAACCCCATGCATAAAATCAGTAAAACGTAAAACTTCTTTCCCTCTACGTTACAAAGTGGTGCCAGACACAAAATGCAAAGCATTAAGTAGAACTGGCACTAACCAAGGCAGAGCAAACTCAGAGAAACATGAAATGTGCTCAAACAACTATTGCTACTGACGTGCATTTGGCAGCTCTGTGGAATAAGCAAACCCTAAGAGGGACCTGCAGAAAGGTGCAGGTGATGCCCTTAAAGCTTTATCCCCAGAGCTAAAAAATGCTTAACAAAGCTTCAGTCTTGCAAAAAGCACCTTCTGGCTCCTAAGGAAAGGCCAGCAACCTCTCCTTCCACAGCTGTGCATCACTCGGTACCGAGGCTGAGAGCTGACAGCGTAACGAACATCCTCTCTGACATTAAGTACGCCCCGACCAAAGCTCAAGCCTGCCTCACCAATTACCTCATGAGCATCGAGGCACTAGCAAAATGAGACCATTAGATTTATGCCCAGGTCCTGATGTTGTTCTCATTAGTGTTTCAATCAGGAATATTAACTGTATGTGCATGCACACACCGGTATTCTGGGGGAACAGAGGCTGCAGAAGAACCTGTTGATTCATTAGATGCAGGAATTTGGGAAGACACAAGCATCGGCTCACTCTGGCTCAAAACCTCAGCAGTTCCTTCCTCCAGGAACCTCCACACTCACCCTGCCCCGTCTGGCAGCGACGACCGCTCTCGAAGGAGAAGAGGTTGGAGTCATAGCCATAGCGGCGCAAGCAGAGGTAGGGCCACCTGACAGCATCTCGCTTGTGAGTGTGCAAGATGAGCTCCGTCTGTGTCAGCTCCATAATCCCAGATCCCAGCTCGTTACCTTCATCGTCCACGTTCGTTACCTGCAGAGGCCACAGAGCTCACATCAGGAAACTCAGTGCGTTGGTATCGAAAAAAGCCCACCCACGAAGATACTGTAATTCCCATGGATTCCCCTTTCATTACTGAGATGCCTTTTCTCAGCTGAGAGCATGAATTCACTGCTGGCAGAAGGTGCCAAGCCAGCAGCCCTGGAGACTGTGTGCTTGGCAGTTCAGCTGATGTGTCTCAACACAGACACTGGAACACAGCCCTGAGCAATAAAAGGTTTCTCTCCAGTTCCCCATTTCTTTGCTCGGCTCAATCTCAGTGCAGAGGCAATTTCTACTGCAAATACAAACATATTCGCAGCAGAGGTTGCTTAAGGAAAGGAAAAAAATAAGCCAACAGTTCAAAACTAACATATTTGCAAATCTTATCAAGTGAAAGACTTCTCTGCAAGAGCAGAGGTTTTCTTTCCTTTCGTGCCTGCAGCCCAACCCATGCTGGGCTTTGCTAGTAGTCGGTGCTGTCACAGACTCTCTGATGGCGATGAAGGTGTGATACTTACCTTAAATTTGGTGGGATGGTTGTCTGGAATGCTGTCTCTGCACAGACAACTGCAGCAGCTCCCCATGACGTCAGCATAAGAGGTAATCCCTGGGGAGAGGACACAAAACTGAGGACAATCATATTTTCAAACCAACTCCTCCCACCCTCTCCAAACACAGCCTCGATCCCCCTGCACGTGGCCCAGTGGGTTTGGATCTCAAACTCTTCAATGTGTTCCTCGATTAATGGACACCATGCAATATAAGGCTAATTAAAAATAACAGCTTTCTTACCATTAGGCAATTGTTGGATTTTTCTGGAGGAGTGAGAAGAAATTCCCACTACTGTCCCTCTATCTCCTTCGGGACTTCATGGTAACCAGGTGTCAGAGTCACCTAAAACAGAAGGGAAACTGTCCCATCTTCCACCTGACAAGGAGAATACAATTAAAGAAATTAAAAAAACAGAGAAGATTAAAAAGCAGGGGGTGGGGGGGCTGTGACTGAAGTTTCCTTTAAATATCACAAGGAAGGCTTGTTTTTTTAATTAACTCCCTGCACTTACATGACTATAGAAAATAATTCTGCACAGATCACGCCCGTAATTTCTGAAAAAATATACAGTCTACAGCTAAAAAAACCTAAAAATAAGAGATATCTTACTTCTTGGCTTGGGGATCCTACACAGGAGTGAGGTTTATCAGAGCTACTGTAGTGCAAATAAAACGCAACAGTAATACCGAACGGCTGAGAGCGGTGAGAATACGAGGAATCACATGCATCTGCTGCTTAGGAATGTGAAGATACCTTCACTCGATGGAATGTCCTTAAGGGTCAGAGAACCAGCAGCCTTAAAAGCAAGTGAACACAACAGCTGTTCTACTTTGGACTATGAAAAGCAACAAATGCCAGAAAACATAAAAACTCCGCTATCTGACAACAGTCAGCAAGCGCAAATATCAAGCAGGCAGGAGTTGCACGCACTAGTAGTGAGAAATACTGCTATCTTTGATGCAAACTTAAAGGACTCCACATCCACTCTAGGGCAGGGGATTCAGCAGCAGGTAACATGAGAGGATGCCACGTTTTATTTGGCGAGAACAGCTAACGATCTCTCCATCCGAGGTGTAGGAGAACAAAGCCATACGGATAACCAGCCTGGCACTAGAGCAGTAAATAAAATGAAAAGGCTATTGGAAACCTCGCACTCTGCCATGCCAGAATCTGCCTCACCAGTCCCTCCAAATTAAACAATGAATCACGGAGTTGCATCGCCGTGCAAAACCACGTTGCGCAGCTGCCCTCAGGCTCCCCCGCAGCGCAGAGCAGCGTGGAGGGAGAAGGAAGAGCTGGCAGTGAGCTGACCAAGGGGTCCCATTTAATTTTTTAGATCAAAACAGAACCTAAATTACCTTCCACTGCAGCCCCACGCCTTAGCTTTGGCCCCTGAAGAATTCCCCAACACATCCTAACCCTGCAAAGTCCCCCAGAAGAGGAATGCTTCCTTTTGAGCAAGCTGGAGGAGCTGGGGCACAAATCAAGCTGGCTGTCGCCTGTCCTCTTGCACATACCCGTCACCCCTAACAGTAACAACACCAAACGCTCCCTGTCCAACACTGCATCCAGCTCAAGCCATCCTATTTGTTTTTCTAGACTCAGTATGGATTTACTCTCTGCTGACCTTACAGGCTTTGATCAATAATTTAGCAACAGATCCCTCTCCGCTTCATCTAATCTGGTCACTAGGGGCCTTGTTCTCTACTGTCTCTGCTCTCCCACTCCCATCTCATCAATTCCCTCAGTAAAAAAAAAAAAAAATCTTGTAGAAAACACGTTACCTTTGCCCCCTCTTTCTTCTTTATTCCTCTCTCCCTCTGGCGCTCCCTCCACCCACGTCTGTCTAACCTGCGAGGGAGTTGGGTTGGAGTGCTGTCGCCTATCCTGAACAGTTATTATGGTCAGAACTGAACAAACGAGAAAAAAAACATTGCGAGATCCCTGGATACTCCCTCGGCGCTTCCCACTACTCCTGTTGAATATTTCAGTGGCATCCCTGTCACGCTGACACCGAGACTCTCAAGACTCCTGTCTCCTGCTCAGCGCTTTCGACACGCACCTTTCCGACGGCTGACTGCCCGTTCGTAGCCTTAACTAGTTGAACCAAACACTCTGACAGGACGACACACCTCCCTGCGAGCCAGAGCACCTGCCTCCTAAGACCAGCAGCCCCATTCTCCCCTCCAGTCTCCCCATCTCCCAGGACCCAGACCTAAACCCTCCTCCGAGCCTTCGCAGCCCTCCGTGGCCCAGTCTCCAGACCACAGCTCACCTCTCCCGGGTCGCTCGCTCTCCTCCCAAACCCTCTGCTCCCGCAGAGGCTCTGTCCCCCCCCCCCAGCCTGCAGAAGACCCTTCACGCCTCCCCGCTGTGATCCTCCTAAACCCGGCACTGCAGAAGAGGGTCCACCTAATCCCAGGGCACCCCGGCACCACCGGGACCCACCGTGACAGGGCAGGGGCACAAGGATACCTCGCGTGGAAATGCACGTGGCCCCGCACCAACCCACCCGTGACACACAGCAACCGATCCCCCCCCCCAGCAGCCACCAGCACGGGGTGGGGGGGGAGAGGAAAGGGGCTGCAGGGGGGCACCTCCAGGGCAAGAGGGGCCGCTGGCAAGGAGAAGGGGCTGGAGGGAGGAGGAAGGGGCCTGCACAGCCCGTGGGGACGGGGGCCATGAGGAAGGGGGCGAGTCCCGGGGGGGTAACGGGGAAGGGGGTGCAGGGGGCGGATCGGGAGTGCGGAGGGGGTGCGAGGGGACACCGGGGCGCGCCACGGGGAGGGGGGACAGGGAGGCGAGGGGGCGGAAGGGAGGCAGGGGGCAACGCGGGCCTGCCCCGGGCCGAGGCGCGGTGCCGGTGCCGAGGGAAGGCCCGGGCGCGGGTCGGTACCTGAGGCGCTGCCCGGCTCCGCCGTCCGGGAGCTGAGGGCCGGGCCCCCGCTGCCGGCAGCCCCCCGGCCCGGCCCGTCCCCTGCCCGGCCCGCCGGGTCGGGGCTCGGGCTCGGGGACCGGGTGCGGGTCGGGCCCCGCCAGCGCCGCGTCCCCCCAGCCCGGGCCGGGCCCGCCGGGAGCAGCGAGTCCGCCGGCCGCCGCCTAGAGCGTCTCAGGCTGGGAGGACCCGGACAGGCAGGAGCGCGGCCGCTAGGGGGCGCGCCAGGTCCGCGGCGCCAGGTCTGCGGGGGCGGGGCCAGGTTGGGGGCGTGGTCGTGGCGAGGGGCGGGGCCAGGGTAGGGGTCCGGGGGGCAAGACGATGTGCTAGGAGGTCTTGGGGGGCAGCGAGGGGGCTGGGGAGGGGGGTCCTGGGGCAGTAGCGGGCTGAGGGGGGCAGAGAGGCAGGAGGTTTTATTGGGGGGGTTTAGTGGAGGGGGATTGGGGGGGTCGGGGTGGGGAGTGCTCTAGGGGGGCAGTGGAGGGGGACTGGGGGGATCTGGGGCAGGAGGGGGTGGGGGGGCAGTGGAGAGGGATTGGGGGCGTCTGGGGCAGGAGGGAGTGCTGGGGGGTTAGTAGAGGGGGATTTGGGGGTTTGGGGCAGGGGGATGCTCTAGGGGAGGCAGTGGAGGGGGATTGGGAGGTCTGGGGCAGGAGGGGGTGCTAGGGGGGCAGTGGAGGGGGATTGGGAGGTCGGGTATGGGGATGATCTAGGGGGGCAGTGGAGGGGAACTGGGGGGATCTGGGGCAGGAGGGGGTGGGGGGGCAGTGGAGAGGGATTGGGGGCGTCTGGGGCAGGAGGGAGTGCTGGGGGGTTAGTAGAGGGGGATTTGGGGGTTTGGGGCAGGGGGATGCTCTAGGGGGGGCAGTGGAGGGGGATTGGGAGGTCTGGGGTATGGGGATGCTCTAGGGGGTCAGTGGAGGGGAACTGGGGGGGTCTCGGCAGGAGAGGGTGCTGGGGGGTGCGCTCTGCACCCAGTCGCCCCCATTCACAGCACCCCTGCACAGCACCTGCCCCAGTACCACCAGTATCAGAGCACTAAAACAGCACAGTCATGGCAGCTCGGTGCTGGGGTCCCACAGGCGGCTGCACCCCCAGACCACCTCAATGGGTGCCCAATCGCTCGCGGTCGTGCTGCGTGGGGTCCTGACTCAGCCCTGGCGCTCCTGATGTGCTAAAATAATGACACCCGTGGGCAGCGTTTGGCCTCGGATGAGGCACGGCTTCCCAGCCGGGAAGGTGCGGGGTCTCCGGGAGGGTTCAGGGCACACGCGAGGGGGCTGCCCTGCACGCAGGACAACAGGGAGGCCACAAGGAGAGTTAGGCTGGGCTGCAGGTTTTACAGTTGTCATTTTTACACTCGCAATTTTTACAATTGCAATCGCTCTGCAATTCCAATCCCACCCGCGCTGTTACGGCGCAGAGCTCTCGGACATCAGCCACGACGTCGAAGGGGCGACGGGGGCTGCCAGCTCCTCGGTCATGACACGTGAGCGCTCCTGGTCTGCTCCAGCGCCGAGTCGCGTGGCTGCAGCCCTGCCCTTTCCAGAGGGACGCTGCCGGCTGCACGCCGGTCGCTCCGCGGTGTTTTGGCATCAGGGAAGCCCGGCGGGCCAGCGTCCTGCTCGTCACACGTGCACGCTCGCCCGGCGCCCGTGGGGAACCTCATGGCGTTTCCAGGGCGGTGGCTTTGGTGGAGCGGCAGCTGGTCCCACCTCGGAAAGCCACGAGTGACCCGTCTGTCCAGTCTGAGTCCCTGTGCCTGGCTGGTCTCCTAACGAGGACTTTGCCCATTAATCTTTCCGCCGAGCAGAGGGACGGTGGAGCGTGGGGAGTGCAGGCAGCAGCCCCTTCGCAGCTCGGGCTGGGAGCTGGCAGTGGGGAGGAGGGGGGGCCCACCACCACCCAGTGGTACAAAGTCCAATGCAGCAAACGGGTCGAGATAAAGCTGCGGAGACCAACCGCCCACCAAAGCCAAACAACGGATTAACTTCCCCGGCGCAGAGCCGAGACCTTAAAGGGTCCCTGGGGAATTGCAGCGCTGGTTCAACAGCCCGGATGGGCCCCCTCTGCGGGGGAGCGGAAAGCAGCAGCCTGTGGAGATGCTTGCCTGCCCCTTCCCCTTTTCCTCCTGCTTCTTTCCCTGCCCAGGTGATTTTGCAGAGATATAAACCACCAGTGAGCAGTGCAATAACCCGTGCACCAACACCGCCCTGCATGGCCTCTCCCAGCAGTGCCACCGGCTTGCTGTGGAGCCTGGCCACCTCCTCTGACAAATTACCATCACTTTACAGATTTAGACTGCAGTCCTGACCCTGGTCCCTGGGACCTTCATAATGCACGAGCCGCCTACACCCCTTGGGGTTCCCAACAGAGCCCCAAAACAAGGCACAGCTCCTGGGCAGCAAGGTGCTCGGACCACGCGGGTGGCAGAGGTCTGGTCCAGTCCCTGCAGATGTGGGTTTTCGGGGGATGCTGTGTCTGTGCCCATCCCCAAAGCCACATCAGCAGGCAGGAAAATCTTACGGCTTGCGAGAAATACACAGGAATACAACAAAGACGCTCTGCCTTGCGTCAGAGACTCTGATAAATTTTACCGTGACTCTTGCCCGAGTGCAATTGCTGCAGCCGAAGCCGCTCTAAATGGCTTTTAGGAGACTGTCAGGTGTTCAGGGCTTGCGAAAACTAGGACATCCTGACTTGCCTCTGGCTAACTCCTTTGTGAGAGCCCAGCCAAAGTTTCTCCACCTCTAAATTGGGGTGTAATGACACTTCCCCTCTTTCATGAAGCTTCAACTCTTTCTGATCTAGGTAGGAAAATAAATCACCACGCGGATCATAAAAAGTCATCAAAACGGCAACCTGGGGTGAACTGAGCCGCAGATGGAGGGAAGGGCGCGGACGCTCGGAAAATGAGAGGTAGCGAGAAAAACAGATGTCATCTCGAGCTCTTTCCCCTGTAGGGTTAATGTACCCCCCCCCCCCCCCGCCATCCTTTGCTCTTCCCCTCCCTGCCTGCCTCTGTGATTCCCTGCCATTGGCTGTCTCTGTAGGTTTAGGCTAAAAAGCCTGTAATTAGGACCCCGGCTGACACAGATCCAGTTTCCTGGGCAGGCAGATTAACAAAAAAAAAAAAAAAAAAAAAGAGAGAGAGAAGAGAGGAAAAAAAAATTGTTTCCCTGACTGAGCTTGGATGTTTTCCTTTCGCTTTGCAAAGTTTTCCCCGCTGAACCTCCATTCCCTCGCCTCCTCCGGAGCGGGGCGGGACGGCGGCAGCCGGAGCGGGGCTGGAGCGGCCGGCGGAGCCCGGAGCGGCGGCCCCCGGGTGCCGGGGTGCGGTGAAAGGGCAGGTAGGTGAGGCTGGAAAAGTTTCCTGGGGTCGGTTGTCCGAGCTACGTGCTCAGCTGGAGCTGCGGGAGAAGGCGCTTGGGAGTCGGGAGGCACCGGGAGGCACCGTCCGGGAATTGTTGCGAGGGGAAGGGGAGGTGAACGAGGCGAGAGGGAGGATTTTTTGGCTGTTTTTCTCTGGGAGAAATAAATGTGGGGGGAGCAGAATGGTATGGCTGCCCCCACGGTCTTTGTTTTCGGGAAGGTGTCCCCTGAGAGCAGGAGACGGCGTCTGCTCCATCGTGCCGGACCCTGCCATCCCGGGCTGCGCGGCCACCTCCAGAGCGGGCAGGTGCACGGGCACGGGGCTGGCAGGGCTGCCCGGCTCCTTCGGCCGACGAGGGGCTCCGGGAAGGGGTATTGGCTCCGCCATCCCTCCTCCGCCCAGGCTTTAGGCGGGAATGGGGTGTTTTGGGGTTGGCGATGGAGCTTTCCACTGGGGGCGGCTGGGCCCCGTCAGACACCGACGTGCCGGGATGAGATCCGGTGGCCGCGGGGGAGAGGTGGGGTGGCGGGTCTCGGTTCGTACCCGCAGATGTACGAATGGGTGAGTTACGGCAGGTTAATGGGTTACTGCTCCCCGCCGAGCCGGGGCAGCCGGCCGTGCCTGCGCTCTCAGGGTGGGGGAAAACACACTTAAGAAAAGCCCTTTGCAGCACTGGCACATCCCCCTGCGAGCAAACGGGCCACGGTCCCCTCCGGTGACTTGGGAGGACACGGTGCCGTATGGCAGAGCAGGATGCTGAGACACCCCCTCCCCATCATTTGGGGGGCTGTGCTGACCCTGTCCCTCCACACTGCTGGCCCACAGGACGGCTGTACCCAGCCAGCAGCACCCAAGTGTTGCTCCACCTCGTGCCATGACAGGTCCAAAAGCCACCACGGGCTTTTTTGCGAGACAGGCTCCAGCTCGGGCAGCCGGCTTGGGCTGCATTGCAGGACTAGCTGCTCCGGCTCACCTTGCCAGACCTCAGCTTATCTCACCCCAGAAGAGATGCATTTTTATTGCTCTGCATCTTTATTTCCACGTACCTTCATTGCAGCTGTGTTGACAGGAGCTCAAGCAAAAACAGGTTGTCTTGTGGGTGAGGTGGTAAATACAGAGCTATGCCTCTGAAAGCTGCCAGTGCTTTTGGGTGCTTGAAAGGGGATCTGGTGTTTTTGGTGACGGTGAGCTGTTGCGTTTCCTTGGGGTCGTGGAGCTGGGGGGTGTTTGGTGCTTCTGCAAAATAGGCTAGAGGGCTCTGAAAGTGGGTCTTCTAAGATGGAGAGGTGACTTTAGAAAACCAAAGGCTGTGGCAGAGATGCAGATCAGCCCCGGCCGTGCTGGCAACCGGGAGGCTGTGCTGAATGCGAATGGGCCAGGGTGGCCGCGCTGCAAGTTAATGTGTGACCTTGGCAGGAGAGGGCTGGGAGCCCTCACACTCTCCGGCAGCCAGCTGGAGATGGGGGCTGCTCCCAGGGAGGCAAATAAGATTAATATTCCCATGAATTTTAGCTTCTTGTACCCAGGGATCTGCGATTGCTTTGCAAAGGACTGTAGCTACTGTGGGAAACATGCTCGGAGCAGGAAGGGGAGTCTTGCGGGGCCAGCACCGGGACGGGAGCCTGGACGGCTGTTTGCAGCCATGCTAACACCAACAGGCTGCGAGCAGGCAGGGGAGCACGGCTGGGACATTGCCCATCCTTTGGGGTGCAGAAGGGAGCTGAGCAATCAGTCTGGAGGAGCTCCCACAGGCAGGACGAGAGGCTTTTAAAGCAAAGGCAAATGACAGCCAGTGGCACTCAGCCTGCCCGACTGGTCCCTCGCACGTCCCTTCTGGGGGACGCACCTCCGGCGCTCGGGTCTGCCCTGGCAGGGGGGAGCAGCTCCCCAAAGCGCCCTCCTGCCACCTCCCCCTGATGCCAGGTCCAGGCTCTCCTGTCCCTGTTTTTGAGGGCATGAGCAGGCAGGGAGCATCCCTGTGTCCCTTGTGCAGGCCAGCGGGGAAGAGCAGTAAGAGGACTGCCTGGAGGCAGCGAGGGAGGGCAGGAAGGAAGAGGGGACAGGGATGGGGAGCGGAGGAGACAGACCTGTTGGGGCTGCCTGGCTCCTTCGCATGGGAGGCGGGTACCACTGTCACCGTCTGGGGCTAATTACAGGGACTTGTCTACAGCCCAGACGGCTGCCAGCCGGCATAATCACATCAAACCGGGCTGGGCTGGGCTCTCCAGCACAGCCCCGTGGATTCGCAGCACCAGGAGCCCTGCCCTCCCTGCCCTCCCCCAGCATCACCCCGCTGGGCTCCCTGCTGACGGCCCTGGGACGAGGTGCCCTGTGCACCCTGCCACAGGGCTGGGGCCACGCAGGCACCCCCAGCTCTGCTGAGTCCACAGAGCATCGGAGAGGTCTAATTACAGCAAAGCCCCAACAGATTAGACAAATGCAGCTTAGAGGCTTAATAAGCCAAGCACAGCCCAGGACTGCCATCCACTCCCATGGGGAGGGCAAAGCAGAGACGTGTGTTACCCAAACAAGGCAGCAGAGCTGGGACCGGTCACTGAGCCCACGGAGGTCCCCATTCAGCATCCCCAGGGACACGTGCGATCCTCCTGCGCAGCTGTAGAGCCAAGGCCAGTTACTGGCCCAGCACCAGTGGTGGTGCAGTGGTCCTTCGCCAAGTCAGCAGGGCCAGGGCTCTCTTTGGGCTGCAGATACACAGAGTTGGGTCAGATGATTTCATCCCTATGCAGGTCCTAGAGCTGAGCACAGCTTTAAAAACACCGTGCAACCAGCCCTGCAGTCTTTCTAGACTAACCCCAGGGCTGGCAGACCCCAAACCGCAGGAAGGAGCAAGCAGCCCTTTTGTTTTCTCCTGCTGATTAGCCAATCTGCAGTGTTAATCATTGACCCAGGTGCATGGCAGGGAAACCTGAGCTGCGTGGGCTGATCCCACCCGCTCCGAGCTCTGGCCACATTTGGGTGCAACATCCCGGCACCCCAGGATGCTGCATGGGAAGGGGCAGCTGTGGTGGAGGGAGCACACTGGGAGCAGGGGCTGAGCCGGGGGTGTCAAAGCATTGTAGTGGGAGCAGTGGGGATGCGGTTGCTGGTGCTGGCCAGGATGAACCCTGACAGCGTGGGCAGGGGGAGATAAACCAGTCGTGCAGAAGTACCATCCCAGTGCGAGGAGTGAACTGGTCCTTGTGGTGGCAGTGATGCAGGAAGACGCAGGTGCATGGCCTGGGGGTCGCCACCCCTCAACCCTCAGCCTGAGCCCGTGCCAAGGCTCTGGCTGTGTAAAACTTTCCAGAGCAGTTGATCAGTCCGCAGCGGGCACTGCCCGGGGTGAATCCAGGGGTGTCCTGGGGCTGTTTGGTTGCCGCACCGGGACTTGCCCCCGGATTGAGGACTTGCCCCCGGAGCAGTGGCTCAGGTCCATCCCACCCGCATCCCACCCTTGCTCCCCGCGCCGGGGCAGGAAGCGCGGGCAGAGGGCGTCGGGCTCTGGGCCGGCATCCAGGGAGCCCCAGGAGCCACCGCATCGCCATCTCGCCTTTGTTTTGGAAAGCCAAGCCAGGAAGGAAGCGAACGGTGAAAAGCGTCGCGTGGGGAGGAGGGGACGGGACCGGACGGGTTTCCACTGCGTAACCATTAGCCAGGCGAGGTGGTGGCGGCTGGGCGAGCCGGCCGCCCGGGCAGGAACAGCCGCTCAGGGCAGAACAATAGCAGCCCGAGGGGAATAAATTATTTTCCACTGAATTGGGCTAGACCTCGGTCTCCTCCCACTGCCCTGCGTAGGGACAGGCCACTAGACCAGGGATTAGCTGTGCCAGCAAAGGACTGGTGGCAGCGGGGGAAAATCTCCCGCTGTGGGTGAGCAAACGGCCGGTGCCGTTTCCCAAAACCTGTTTCAGCTTAAGCGTGGACACCCGGGGTCTTCCCTGCCCCGTTTCGTTCCATCACCATCCCTTCAGCTCCTCCTGCTCGGCAGACAGAGCCCCTGCCCTGCTGAGCCCCCGTGTCCTCGGTGTGGATTTTACTTATAACCCCTGCAGAGAAAGGAGCAGCCTCCAAAAGCCCTTGGACTTCTACAGAGGTTCAGCCAAGGGTCTGGACGTCGTGGTGCTGAGCATCATCCCGGCTGGACCTGCCCCGAGGTCCCTCCCCGGGACAAGGGGCTGCTTGTCCTGCTGCCGCGTGGAGACAGGTCCGCGCTAGGCAGGTGGGATGATGTCCTGGGGATGGACCCCTGCTCCCCGGCCTCGCCGAGGCTCTCTCCAGCTCCGATGCTCTCTCCCCAGCTCATGTCCCTGCCGAGCCCTGCATGGCCCCAGCGAGACGAGCCTCCCCCCTGCGGCACCGCCACCGGCCTCCCGCCAGCCTCGTCCGACAGCGACTCCGGCTGTGCCCTGGAAGAGTACCTGGAGCCCCCCGCGGACCCCAGTCCCCCCGAGGTGGGCAGCACCCTGGCTCTCGCGGGGCTCCCGTTGCTCCCCGCTCTCCCCCAGCCCGGCGGGTGCCATCCACAAATGGCAGAGCATGAAGCCCCGGGATGAAACACGTGTTTTAGCAACCTCGAGCAATGCACCTTAATCCCCCTAAAAATCTGCTTGTGTTTCCCTCTCCCGTGCAACATCCCAAGGTCCCGCTGTGCTTTGGCACCCGCTCGCCGCAGCCTGCCTCTCCCGCCGACAGGATCCGGCTCCGCGCCAGAGCCCTCCTGCAGCAGCTGCCTCCTCAGGACTGCGATGTAAGACGTGTCTTTGTTGGGTGCTGCCCACCCTGGGCTTCACCCACCGTGCATCCCCTCACCTCCGCCTCCCCACGCAGGAGCGGTACTGCCCCGACCTCGCGGAGGAGGAGAGGAGGCAGCTACGAGCGTTCAGCGCCCGACGGAGACGGGAGGCCCTGGGGCAGGGGCTGGCATGTCCCGTGCCGGGTCCCTGCCATGGCTGTCCCTGCAAGAAGGTGAGGCATCCCCCCCCCAGCACCGGGCAGCACCCATTCCCCAGTGGGGACCCATCCCCAAAAGCCAGCTTGACCCCAAACCCCGCGTCCCTCTGCCTTGCAGTGCGGCAGGAGGCTGAACAAAGGGGACCCGGGGATTTCGGCATCCCGGCTGGGGGGTCAGTTCTGGCACCCGTCCTGCTTCTCCTGCCACTTCTGCCACCAGCCCCTGGTGGACCTCATCTACTTCCAGCAGGACGGGAGGATCTACTGCGGCCGGCACCACGCCGAGCTTTTCCGACCCCGCTGTGCCTCCTGCGACCAGGTGGGTGCCGGGCAGAGGGGAGGCTCTTGCCTCCCTTCCGCTGTTGTTAAAAGCTCCTTGGCTGGGGGCTGCAAATGCAGCAAGAGCTGCTGGTGGGCAGGAGGAAAGGTTCCTTCCTGAGCCTTGCAAGGAGCCCCATGCCCGCGCCGAGGCACGGGGGCTCCTCCTCTCTCCTGGGCACAGCAAAGCATCCTCCGGGCTACGAGGTTTCTAGCTGGGTGCTTAGAGAACGGGTGGTTTCCCCCCCTCCAGCTGATCTTCATGGAGGAATGCATCGAGGCGGAGGGTCGGCGCTGGCACCTGGAGCACTTCTGCTGCCTGGAATGCGACGTGCCCCTGCGCGGGCAGCGCTACGTGATGAAGAGCGGCCAGCCCTGCTGCTGCGGCTGCTTCGAGAGCCTCTTTGCCGAGCCGTGCCAGGCCTGCGGGGACCCCATCGGTATGGCCCCTGTCCCCCCTGTCCCCAGGGCAGGGTGCAGCGGGGCTTCCCTGCCCGGGCAGGCGGGACGTGGGCTGGGAGGGCTGCGGAGCCAGAGCCCCGCGGCTCGGTGCGGAGGATGGGTTTTGGCACACGGTGGTGGGAAGAGCCTCCCCCTCACCCACGGTTGCCCCTCAGGTGCCGACAGCGAGGAGGCCACCCACCAAGGGCTGCACTGGCATGCCCGAGCCGCCTGCTTCTGCTGCAGCCTCTGCCGAAAGCCGCTGCACGGGCAGCCCCTCACCTCCCGCCGCGGCCGCCTCTTCTGCTCCGAGACCTGCAGCCTGGGACGGGACGCATCCTCCACCGCCTCCGACTCCTCCGACTCGGCTTTTGCTTCGGCCCCATCTCCCGACTCGACGCCCCTCTCCCGAGCCGGCCCCGCCGGCAGGACCACGCCGGGGACGGGCAGCACCTCGGTGGCCGGGGGCTGCAGGCAACGGGTGGAAGGGGCAGGTAGGGATCCTACTGCTCCGCTTGCTACGTGGCAGGAGGGGAGTGGGAGCAAAACCAGGCTCTGCTCAGCCCCTGGGTACCTTACGGGTTATGTCGCATGGGTGCAGCCCAACCCAGGGCTGGAGCGGCGGCAACGAGCCCCCAGCCCACCTCCCGCAGGAGGGCGAGCGCTGGCAGCTGGGGTTTGGTACAACCCTCCACTGCATCCCGGGGCAGCCCTCGCTGCATGAGGGGCTGTGGCAAGGCAGGTTCAGCCTTCCCCTTCCTCACCCATCTTTGCTTTCCTTCTTCCAGAGGCGTTTCTGGATCAGGCCTCCGTGCATCCAGCGTTCAGGAGCTTGGAGGACTGTGGAGGAGCTGCTAAGGAGCGGAGCAGGGATGCTGCGCACGCAGGGATGCTGGGACCACCGGCCGGACACCCCTCCGGCCCTCAACCCAGCGCAGAGGGTCCCAATGGGCCTGGAGCCCCCAATCACCCAGTTTTGGGGTGCCCTGACCCCCGAACACCCGCAGGCAATGGAAACCCACACTTCCGAGCGGGCACATCCCTTGCCCGACACAGCGCACAGCTGGAGGACATCGACCTGCAGGACATCACGGAGGAGGATGACTCCTGGTGTCCCACCTGCTCTTCGTCTTCGGACTCAGACTCGGAGGAAGAGGGTTTCTTCTTCGGGAAGCCGATCCCCAAGCCTGGGATGAGCTCCCTGGGCAGGGAGCCCCCGGGGAGGGCCGGGGGCAGGACGGCGAAGCCGCGGGGCAGCAGCAAGCACTGCAGCGTGTCCTAGCAGCGGGGACTGGGAGGTCCTCGTCCTGCCAGTCCCTGCCGGGTCCTACCAGCTCCTGCCATGGTCTCAACACGTTCCAAGTGTGTTTTGGATGCAGCCTAAGGCTGGTGGGGAGAAGCCGCTGGGATCCTTCCCCCTGGCAGCTGCTGGCAAAGCACAGCCTGCAATTCCTGCTGGCCTCTCCCGCAATTAGGAACAGGTAAAGCCGGTAGGGAGCAGAGCCGGCAGCCCGCAGCAGGGCTCCCATCTCAGACAAGGCGGCAGCCCCCGAGAGCAGCCGCGCACAGGGGAGGGGGGCCGGGTGCTTAAGACAAGGGCAGCTGCCTGCATCGTCCCGCTGCGGGGCTGCTCCTGGGGACCGATGGGGACAGGAGGGGTGCTGGCCACCAGGGTCAGATCCTTCCCTGGGACACCTCCTTGAAGGATGAGCACCACTGCCAGATGCTCTCCATCTCTGGTGGCACCCTGTCCCCCTGCCACCGCGGGGAGGGGACCAGGGGGACAGCTCTGCTGCTGCCGATGACGATGCTCCAATAAAGTTCAGCTGAAATTTGAACACAGGAGAGCCACCACACGTCTGCCCCATTCCTCCCCACCCCAGGGTCATCGCGGTCTTGACCGTGAGCCCCAGCGGTGGCCACTGCCTCTGCCACAGCCAGGGGTCCCCCACGGTGGGTTCACTGCGGGACCCCTCCCTCACCGGCCCCAGAACGACGGCAGAGCAAGGGCTGCAAAGATCACAGCTGGTTTATTTTTAGATTTTAAACCAAGAACAACCCCCGGGGTTTCGGGGCACATCCAAGGAACCAGGAATGGAGCGAGGAGCTGGGGCGGAGGGGAGCACCCCGCAGTCGCTCTCCCTCCCACCACCCGCCAGTAAAACCAGCTCCCCCTTTTACTGCACAGGTCTGGGCAGGGCTAAAACTAAGCACCCCCCTCCTCCTCCGTCTCCAAGAGAGACGGTGGGACTGCGCCAACATGTCCATACCACCTTGACCCGAGGGCTCAGCACCATCACCAGCACCCCCATGGCCCCCCATCACCCCCCAAACCCCGGTGGGGCGAGAGGGGGTGTCCAGCCGCTCACCCCGGCCCCCCCTCAGCGGCTGAGGGTGGCCGAGTCGTAGCTGTTGATGAAGTCCTCCAGCTCCCGGAGGTGATGGATCCGGCCCTGGCGGAGGTTGGCCCTCAGCGCCAGCCCCAGCGCCGCCTCCATGGAGGGCTCCTTCTGCAGCAGCATCGTGGCCACCACCGCGATGGTCAGGCTGAACTGCTGGTACGACTGCAGGGGAGTGGCATGGGGTCAGCACGGGGCACCCCAAAACCTCCCCTCCAGCAGTGTGCAGCCCCCCCTAGGGATATTTTTTCCCCCAGGACTGGTCCATGAACCCCCCGACAGCATCTGAGCCCCTGCAAACCCCTTCTTGCCCACAAGCACCTTCCCCTGCAACCACCAGCACCAGGAGGGGTTTCTCCCCAGTGACCCCAAAAATGCCAAATTCACGTCCCCCATCACCCGGCATCTTTTCTCCCCTCGTGGTTCAAAGGGTCCTCGGGTGAGCCCCCACCCTGCAGCCGGTCCCAGATCCCCGTGTGCCTCTGCCAGGGGTGCCGGGACTCACCAGCTCAATCTCCTCCTTCCTGGCGAGGACGGTGGCGGAGCGGAGGTCCGTGCCGGCCGGGGAGGGTGTTGGGAGCGTGGAGCAGAGCCGGCGCTGGCCGCCTGCAGCCTGGGCGGTGGAAAAGGCGAGGAAGGGTTGGACGTTTTGAAAGGGAGAGGGACTGGGCAAGGCTGGGGCCAAACTGGGGCTGCTGGCACCGACTGTCAGCCAGGAACTGGTCACCCTGCGGGGGTACCCACTGGGACCTTGGCTCCCTGGGGTGCTGGTTTGCCACCCCTCCCTCGGGTGCGAGAGCTGCCCCCAGCCCCAGCAGTATCACCGCCGAGAGCCCCGCTAGCAGATTTCTCTTCCCCATTAGGCAGTAATTAAGCCACTCTGCAATGCTCTCGTTTGCTTCGTTAAAGCTCGAGTCCCAGGGTCGTTCACGCTCCAGCACGCTCTCAAGCCTCTAGTTATTTTTTTGGCCTTTCTCCCAGCTGTCTCCCGTTTATCGGCATCTCCGGCGCAGCCGGCACCGGGGCTGACACGGGCTCTGCCTCCAGACAAAGCAGCGCTTTAACCCCAGCCCGTAATCCTGCAAACGGGGAGGCCAGAGGGATCCCCCCCGCTATGGCAGTATCCCTGAGCCCAGGGCACCTGCCCCGCGCGGGGACCCGGGGACGCCTCAGGGTGAGCACGGAGGAGCGGAGGCCCCCTGACCCCGTACCGGCTCCGTCTCACCAGACCCAGGAGGGTGCCGGGTCCCCGGTGAAGCCTCTGGCGTGGCGCAGTTATCGGAGCAAGCCTGGCTGGGCCGTGCGTCGGGCTCCGCGGTAGCTCCCGGCGGGACCTGCGTGTTTTTGGATGGCTGAAGGCCACCGAGAAGCTGTGGGAGAGAAATTGGCTGGGGAAGGAAGGCAGCGGCCGCGCAGGAGCGGCCTCGGTGGGCTCTCCCCCGGCGGGGGACACGTCACGGGGCTGCCCACCACGTGCCGAGACCCACCCCATCGCAGGCAGCTTCTGCCTCGGCTTCTCCAGCTCCACTCAGCAGACGCTGCCGTCCCCGGGAACGCGGGCAGAGCTCAGCACCCACCTCTCCAGCGGAGCCGGCCGCAGTGCGGACCCTCTCGACAGGCTCCGGAGGGGCTGTCGGACCGTGGGGATCTGACCCACCACCTGCGCCAGCCTTAGGGACGCTTTGGCCGCACGGCTCTACCTGTGCAAAGCATTACAGAAGCATTGCAGAGCCCACGGCGAGGGCTGGCAACGCTGCCCATGCAAGGGGGGAAAAAAAAAGAGATTTGCAAAGGAGACTGCAGGCTCCCACCTCCCCCCGGGCGCTGCTTCTAGGTGGGAAGAGGAGATGCATTAGCTCATACCTCAAGGTGCTCCCCCGTCCCGGCAGAGCTCTCCTCCGGCAGCGCTGGCTCCGTTTTCAAAGCAGAGGGACCCTGGCTGTGGCTGCCCGCAGGTTTCTGTCTGGCTCCCGGCTTGACCTGGGGAGACGCAATGGCATGAGGCCGGGAGACATCTGGCCCAGGGAGAAGAGCTGGGGGTCGGGACGGACGGGGTGCTAAACCCAAAGGAAACCATGGGGCTGCAAAGAGAATAGTCAGGAAAATGTCCGTGCCTGGCAAAGAGACAGCAAGGCGAAGAGCGAAAGGGCTGGATGAGAGAGAGAAGGAAGATGTTTCACTGGCCGAAGAGACCCCCGAGCCGGGCACCTCCAGGGGTGCGAGCACCCCTGCCTGCCCCAGGAGAGGGGGGCTCTCCTACCGGCGTCGCTTCTGCTGCCTGCTCCGGCTCCGCAGCCTCCGTTGCAGCCTGGGGATCAGCGGCCGGGCTCTTCTGAGGGGTGCTGGCTGGTTTTGGGGGCTCTGGGACCTTCCCACTCACCGCCGGCAGGCCCTGGGGGAAACCACGCTGGTTAGGGGCACGGCGGCACCGTGCAAGGCTCAGCCCATGCGAACTTGTGTCACTGCTGGGTGCTGCGATGAGGGGGGTAAAAACCCACAACTTGAGCCGTCCGCACCTTGCTCCGCGCTCCTTCGAAGGACGTAAGTGGCTGGGGAGGATCAGGGTGCTGCGGCACTTCTTTGACCCCCGGCCGGCTTGTCCCAGAGACGGAAGGAGAGGACCTGGAGGATGGCTGATTCCCTACGGAGTGAGAAACACAACGGGAGGAACTCCTCGCTCTGCCCGAGGAGATGCTGGCGAGCACCGAGGAGATGCTGGCGAGCACGGCGTGGGGCCCCTCATAGCCCCGGGCAGCCGGTACAGGGTCGACACAAACCTCTGGAGGGCCAGGGACACGGGAGGCGCTGGACCACGGTTAACTCTCGGTGGCGAAGGCGTCGGCAGCGTCTCCCACCCAGGCCATGATAGCCCCAGGACGGGCAGCCATTCTGGAAACCACCTCGCTCCCTGCAGGAGCAAAGGGAGCCCCGGGGTGGGGGGATTTAGGCTGGAAGGGGTCTCCGATGCAAACCCCCCCACCCTGAGTAGGGCCAGCTTCAATGCTGCATCACCCCTTGGCTGTGCACCGGAGCAGAGCCTGGCCCCTGTGCCCTTGCTTGTCCCCCCACGGCTGCACGGTCCCCCTGCGCCCCTCACTCTCGGCATGGGCACCCACCCTGGCAGGCTGGCGAGGGTCCAGGGTGGGTGCTGCTCCTCGTCAGGGAATTCAGGCCAGGCAAAGCAGCCAGGGCCGTGCAGCGGCGGCTCCTGCAGGGAAAGGGATGGATTTAGACACGGAGCAGGACAGGGGATGCTGCGACTGCAGAGCAGAGAAGCTGCTCCCAGCACAATGCACCAGGGCAGTGAATGGCCCCTGCCCCATTTCACCCGCTCCTTGCCCTCAGTGCCGTGGCTGCTGCCACCCCCCCCAGCCCATCACCCCCTCACCGGGTGCCAGCCCTCTCTGAAGCAGTCCTCGGGTCCTCGGTTGTCTTCTCTGTCATCCCAAGGGGGTGGTGGGGGACACTCGTGGGGTGCCCATCTCCTGTCCTCCTCGTCCCATGGGAAGTCGGCAGGGCCAGGGAAGGGTCTGGGGTCCCGGGGACAGGGCTGCAACAGCAAATCGCCGCCGGTGAGGACGGTAGCATGCTGGGGGGAGCCCCCCGCCCCAGCCCACCTCCCCCTCACCGGGTGCCAGCCCTCTCTGAAGCAGTCCTCGGGTCCTCCGTCGTCTTCTCCATTGTCCCAGGGGGGTGGCAGGGGACGGTCGTGGGGTGCCCATCTCCTGTCCTCCTCATCCCCATGGAAGTCGGCAGGGCCAGGGAAGGGTCTGGGGTCCCGGGGACAGGGCTGCAATAGCAAATCACCGCCGGTGAGGACGGTGGCACGCTGCGGGGAGCCACACAGCTGCGCCCTGCTCCAGCCCACCTCCCCCTCACCGGGTGCCAGCCCTCTCTGAAGCAGTCCTCGGGTCCTCGGTCATCTTCTCCATTGTCCCAGGGGGACAGTCGGGGACAGTTGTGAGGTCCCCATCTCCCGTCCTTCTCACTCCCATGGAAGTTGGCAGGGCCAGGGAAGGGTCTGGGGTCCCGGGGACAGGGCTGCAACAGCAAATCGCCGCCAGTGAGGATAGCAGCTCACTGGGGTGTTTTGGTTTTGCCGCGGTTCCCCCTCCCTGCCACGGCCCTCAGCTCTTTCTGCTTCTCCTGCTCCTGGGGGAACCCCCAGTTTTGGCCACCCCCGATTTATGCCCCCTTACCGGGTGCCATCTGCCCCTGCCTCTCCTGTGCTGGTGCTCCCAGGGCGGCTCGTCCCAGACGTCCTCGGGGCCATGAGCGCAGGGCAGCGGTGGTCCAGCCCGCCACGGACTGGGCTGCGGAGAGGGAGATGAAAGCAGGATGAGACCTTCACCTTTGCCCTTGCACCGGCTGGATGCTGAGCAGGGACAGGGAGCCAGGAGTCCGTCCACCCTCCTCTCCCGTCCAAGGTCCCAGACAATTCCCAATTCTTCACCATATTGTGGCGACGCTCTCCTGGCTCCTCGGCATCCCGAGCGATGGAGCAGCGGGCACCCATCCTTGCCCCACAAAGCTCCTCCACTCCCAACCACACTGGCAGCTCCAGCTGCATGGCAGCAGGAGGGTTGCAAACCCACCTACCTCCCTGGGGAAGCCCCTCCTGCAGCCCAGCGGTGAGAACATCTCGCCAAAAGCTCGTCCTGGCCCTGGTCCCAGTGAGGAGAAGGCCCCCGGGATGTCAGCACCCAGCTGCAAAGGGAGAGGCGAGGGTGAGCACATCCCACAGGACGTCACTGCCGGCTCGGGGACGGCTGCCGGCGAGGTGCCACCTGCACTGCTCCTGGCTCTGCTGAACCCTCAGCGTTGGGTCACTTCCAGAGCCGCATGGCATCGCTGCCAGCAAGGACCCGCAGGAGATGGGTGAGCTGGGGGCCACACGGACCTGCTCCCCGTCCCAGGAGGTGACACGGGTCCTGGTAGTGCTGGGGCTGCTCCCTGGGCACCGGGTACCCCCGCACCCTGCCCAAAGCAGCTCCCCTTGCCCGCCCGAGCCTCCGCTTGCTCGCAGCCGCGTTTCAATCGCCCCGTGCAAATCACACAGGTCACAGCACCCAGCAGCACCACCCCGCTATTGTCCCATGGGATCCCGGCTGAGCCGCTCTCCCTCCCCGCTGCCAGAGCAGGGACAAGCCGCCCGCTGGGTGCCCCTGGCCAGCTTGGCACTGCAGCGGGGTGCAAGCCCCACTCCGGGCTGCGTCCCTGCCCCTTCCTGCTCCCACGGTTTGGGTTCTCTGTAGGGACAAAGGGGCTCAAACCCTGCAGAGGCAAAGGGGCATTTCCCAGGCTCCCTGGGGGACAGCATTTGCGGCTTCCCCACCGCCGGGCTGCAGCGGCTGCGTGGGTTGGAAATCAGGGCTTATTGCAAGGGATGCAGTCCCAGCAAGCAGGGGATGCTCTGACCCGAAACCAGCCGACCCCAGCCCGGCCGGGGCACTGGGCTCCCAGAGCCACCAGTTAACACTCGCAGCCTCGACCCAGGCTGGCAGGAGTTAATGGCAGCACAGGCACCACTCTTTGTCTCAGAGGCCAGCAGGGACCACGCTAGGGCAGCAGGGAGAGTAAAAGAAAGAAAATAACACTTTTGTCCCCACATGGAGGTTTTACCTGGCAGATCAGTCCCAGGTGACCCTGGAAAGCAGCTCGCCTGCCCGGAGAGATGAAGCACCGCGGAGTGTTGGACGGAGACCCCTGCACCCCAGCCCAGCTCCCTGCAGCCCCTGGGGCTGGCGGATCTCCTCCCCCCCCCACATTTGCTGAATGCAAACCAATAGCAAGCGATCGCTGATAGCAGCCAGGTGCTAATTCCCCCCCCAAGGAGCTCCCTTGGAGCCCTCCTGTGAGCACTTGATTTCCCTTCCTTGAAAGCCGAGCTGCAATACCCTCCAGGAGCTTTTACTCCTGTTTGCAGAGCGTCTCCTTACCCCGATTTCAGCTGCTGCGATATAACCGGGGAAGAACAAACGGGCCGACAGACCCCCCCTTATTTCCCGAGGGGTGCACAGACCCCAGGCAGCACCTCTTCTCAAACCGGCCTCTGATAACCAGGGACAGCCAAATTCCTCCGGTTATCTAAGATCCCTCAGCAAACCTGGTTTAAAGCAAAGTTTGATGCAAGACCTGCAAACTCTGCACCGCATCAGCCTCTGGGTGCAGCCCTGTTCCTGCTCCGTCCCACCTCCGCTGCTCCACCGTGCAAGGGGGGACCCTGCACCCCCAGGGCACTGAGCATTCGTGCAAGGGGGGACCCTGCACCCCCAGGGCACTGAGCATCCGTGCACGGGGGGACCCTGCACCCCTAGGGCACTGTGCATCCGTGCAAGGGGGGACCCTGCACCCCCAGGGCACTGAGCATCCGTGCAAGGGGGGACCCTGCACCCCCAGGGCACTGTGCATCCGTGCAAGGGGGGACCCTGCACCCCTAGGGCACTGAGCATCCGTGCACGGGGGGACCCTGCACCCCCAGGGCACTGAGCATCCGTGCAAGGGGGACCCTGCACCCCCAGGGCACTGAGCATCCGTGCAAGGGGGGACCCTGCACCCCCAGGGCACTGAGCATCCGTGCAAGGGGGGACCCTGCACCCCCAGAGCACTGAGCATTCGTGCAAGCCCACACCCCCAGCACCTGCCTCTGTCCAGCTCCAGGATCACCTGGATCAGCCACACGGTCCCCAGGATGCTCCCAGCCTTGTGCCGGGGGATTTGGGGGAGCAGGGCCCCCCGGGGCTGCAGCACAGCCTGCAGAGACAAGGAGGGGAAGGGGCAGGGGGAGACAAGGGTCCAGAGAGCGCGGTGGCCCTGGCAGGACACGGCCCAGCAGGAAGGGACGCTGCCATCACACCCACCTTTGCCTGCGCCGGGAGGCCGAGGAGCTGCGTGCACGGCTGGCTCCGGCACTGGGGCGGCTGGGAGGCTGCGGCTCAGCGCCGCCGGGTTCACCGAGAGCCGCTCGGGCCGATGTGCCGCTGAAGCCGCCTGTGTCCGTTCACCCTCTAGCACCACAGCCGGGTTTGAGCCCTGCTCGCAGCATCGCCACCCCCCCGCAGCCCCGGGGACAGAGCCCGCTGCGGCTCAGAGGTTTCCCCAAGCCTGCTGCCAGTCCGACACATCGCCTCCCGGGACAGCCAGGCACTGGGCACCTCTGCCAGGCACCTACAGCGTCTTCTCCTCCTTATTTCCCTGCATTCCCCTTGGGAATGGCACTCCTGGGAGTTCGTTAGCACCAGCCAGATGTGTTAGTACAAGGTACAGACATCCCGCCCGGCCCCGCGATGAGACACATCACCTTCCCGATGCTTAATGAACATCTGCATCGTGTCAGGGTCTGACAGCAGCGGGAGGTTTTGCTGCGGGCTGGGAATGCTTTGATAACAAGCTGGTCCGAACTGGTCTGCCCAGCAATGCAAACTCCTGCGTCAACACGGAGCGTGAAGAGGAGTTTGCGACCTTGCAGGAACGCGAGAGGAGATAAGGGAGAACAGGGAGGCTCGGGGTGAGCTCGCTGATGCCAATTGTTAGCAAAGGAGGAAGATAAAAGGGAAAGCCCAAAGTCTGAGGTGGAATAAAATCCTTCGAAGACAGCAAACGAGCGGTGCTGTTCGCGGGGACGGGGCAGCCCGTGACCCATCGGAGCTGGCTGCTTCTCAACGCTGCTCCCACCGGGCAGATAACACAGCTTTCCAGCTGGTCGGTTATTACAGACTCTAATAGCTATAAATCAATTAACTAACCGGGTGGATCAATTAGCTCTTTGGGATTGGGAAAGGAATACAGCAGCAGGGACAAATGTGGCTGCAGCCTGGATGGCCAGTGTCGCAGTCCGTCCCCCTCGAGAGCCGAGTGGCCCCATAACCCCACGGCCCCTCGGCTGGTGCACGTCTTCTAACCAGAGCCTGGCGTGGTGACCTGGGTGTCCCCAAAGAGGAGGATAACTAGCTCTCAGGGAGCGGGGAAATAGGAATAATAGGAAAGCTAAGCTAATTGTTAGAAATTCTGTGTAAGGATAAGCTACGCTGATTGCTAAAATCTTTATATAAAGCTCTAATTATAACTATAACCCTATGGTCAGTTCTCATTCCACAAAGGATCCTTAAAAGAACCTGCCCGTCCCCGTAGCGTCGGGTGACACACAGCACACCCCAAAAAGTGCAAACCGCACCGGGTTTGGGGCTCTGCAGTGAACGCCCCTGCTCGGGCCAGGTTACTTTAGCAGGTCTCGGTCCCACAAGCTGCTTTTTCCAGGCACAAGAGCTCGGGCGCAGGAGAACGCGCGGGGTCGAGGCCCCGTCTCGGTGCACCGATCTCGTCCCAGCTCGCCCAGCGAACGCCCTGTCCCACTGGTAATCAGCCGTCACGGTGACCCTGCCTGCTCCGTCCCGGATTGTTTGATGTGGAACCACGTGGGCACAGTAATATATAATCTGCTGTCAAAGAGTGTGGAAATCGAGGCAGGGACGGCCGCAATTACAGTGAGATTAATATCAGGGCACTGAGAAAAGGTGATGGATGCCCAGGTAAGCGCCAGCGCAGGGTGCCCCGGCGGCAGGTACGCGTGCGAGGCTTAACGGCGCTAACGAAGCGAGTTTTGCCATCGGGAAGTCCCCTCCTGATGGAAACGGGCACCTCCCGGGGAAGGCGGCGATGCCTGGGGTGGCAGAGAGATTTTTTTTCCCCAAAAAGCCGCAGAGGCTGAGAGGGGGGTTGCGGGGAGCAGGGGAGTGGGCGAGGGAAAGGCCAGCGGGCTCACGGGGGGAGAGCGGTTCGAGATCTGCAAACCGGAGTGAAACAGCAGGAAGGAGTCGAAGGGAAAGGGAGGATTTGGGAACAAGGAAGAGAATGAAGGTTCAGGCACAGAGGGACAGAGGAAACAGGAGGGACGTTTTTCCAAACGCCACCGTTGCAACACCGTCCTGCCCGCGGGAACCGCCGGTGCTTACTGCCGAGCGCTGTCCTTTGGGGTGCAACGGCGCGGGTTACAACCGTCCCAGCTCCGGGATCCAGCACCTGCACCCGGAAAATTCAGAGTCAGAGGGGAGGAGAGGTACCTCCCCGCGGCCCGGCCAGGGTCACGGCCCCCGCAGCGCTTCAGGCATCCCCTCACTTTCCACGCATTTTTTCCCCATCTCTTATCTCGCCCCCCGCTGCAGCAGCAAGCCCCCCTGAGCAAACCCGGCTCCCAGGAACCCCGATCCCACCGCGGGGGGCTCAGCCGGGGGCCGCGGGGGTTCACCTGGCCGTACGGCGGGGGGGGTGCACGGGGCCGGCGCCGCCTTGGATTTCTCCGAGCGGTCAGCACCGGCTAAAAACAACCTGTGCAGAGCCGAGGCGTGCAAGGGGACCCCCTGCAGGCGTGCAAGGCGCGGGGGCCGGCGGTGGGCTGCGCCTGCAAGACGCACACCCCCCCCCGCCCTTGCACGGGCAGGCGCGGGAAGGCACGCGCTTCGTGCAAGGCCGCCCCGCCGGGTTGCACGTTTGCACGGGGGCCGTGCACCGGACCACGCCGCTCGCACGCGGGGCCGCTGCACGAGCGCGCTGCGCGCGCCCCTCCGCCGCCGCGCGCAGGAAGTGACGGCATCGCGCGGCGGCGGGGCGGAGCGGGGCGAGGCGAGGCGGCGGCATGGCGGCGGCGGCGGCGGCGGCGGCGGCGGCGGGCGGGCCGGGGTCCGCGCCGCAGGGGCTGCGCGGGTGGCTGCGGAGCGCTTACCGCTTCGCCACCGACCGGAACGATTTCCGCAGGTCGGGGCCGCGGGCGGGCGGGACCGGGACCGGGGCCGGGCCCGGGCCCGGGCCGCGGGCGGGAGCCATCGTTACCGGTTTCTCTTCCAGGAACCTGCTGGTGAACCTGGGGCTCTTCGCCGCTGGAGTCTGGGTCGCCCGGAACCTGACGGACATCGACCTGATGGCCCCGCAGCCCGTCCCGTAGCGGCGGTGAGGCCCGGCCGGAGCGGGGAGGGGGGCCGGCGGCAGCTGCGGGGCTGGGCGGCCCGGGAGGGCGCAGGGAGAAGAGGCCGCCGGCCCACCGGGAGCTGCTGCGTTTGTCTGTAAAATCTGCCCCCAAATATCGGTGACCCAACCGCGGCAGAGCCCCCAAAGCGCGTCAGGGCCCCCCGGGAAGGGGATGTCACCGTGCCCGGTGAGCACATCAAAGGTAATGACTAAACCCTGAGCACACTCTGGCAGCGGGAAGACCAAAGCCCAAAGCAATCTAATTTACACACAGAGTTGCAAAGCTGTGTTAAATTGCCATATGCCAGTCGACTAGACTAGAAACAACCTTGTCTAACTCTGCTTAATTGCTGACCTAGGAAAGAAAGAGCTGCAAGGGAGAAGAGCTCGCCCCCCCCCACGACCAGATGTGTTTCGCCGTTACCAGTTCCGAGACGTTCACGGGATTACGTTCTGTTCTTCCCTGCAGAGCTGCTACCCGCACTTCAAAGCTGTCGTGCTTGACACAGTGACAAGGGGGGGGGAAGTTTTTAAGTGCGAGAGGGAGAATTTATTTTCAATTCATTCTGCGAGGCGCAAGCGAGAATAGGTTCTCAAGGATGTGAAGCCATTGTGCGTGGAGTTTTCTTCTGTACCCCCATCTAGATGTTTATTAAAGTATGTAGAATAATGACATAACCCACTGGAATTTCATTTTTTTAATAAGAAACTTCAGCTTACAAAAACAAGGTGTAAAAAGAGTAAAGATTTACAAAAAATCATAAAAACATGATTTATATTTCACACCCGAAAGACAAAGGAACGAGTCCAGTCCTGGGCTGTAAGCAGGACCCATCAGCTACTTATTCAAAGGAAAAACGAAACTGTGACAAGCCCTAGGTAAACTCTAACCACCAGAAGGTTTCCTGGGTATGTCCGGATGAGATAAAGCTGGGACACTTACTGTAAAGGAATGATGACTGTGTGCGGGAAGAAGCCGCCATTTGGTGTTGCATAGCATTTTAGTGCCCTGGACTGAGACGACAGCTTGCCTTACCAACTGCAAAAGTCCAGCTGCGGGTGGGGAGCTGTTCGGGGGACAGTGGAAGCACCACACGAGGCTGACGTGAGAGCTGCGGCTGTGATTTACTCTGATGCGTTAACACAGCTCCTCCAGATGCCATTTGTAGAGCAGAGTAACTTCCCAGCCCTGAGCATTACGGCAGTAGGACTGCAACATGGCTTCAGATTCTTTGGACAGTTGCGCACGGGTTTTTATAGTTTAAGACATTCTTCTGAAGTAGCGCTGCCTCCGCGTTTTGTGACCGAGAACTGCCCCCTTGCCTGCCCCAGAGAGAAACTCATTCCACTACTGATACAGATTCTTAAAAATGCTGTTTTCAAAGCTGGTATTTTAACATCCTGTAAAGAAATGAAGTTCTTTAGAAGTACGGATAATCCAAGTTATGCAGAAACAGTTTCTGCGGGAAACGGGGATTCATTAGAACGTTAAGTCATTTTATAGTTAATCTTAGTTTTGATTTAGAACACACTAATCTCTCCCGAGGCCTGGGTTCAGGCAGGGGGCAGTTCATGCAGTTAAGTACATAAGGCTACCATAGGTGACTTACTGGATTTCGTCTTAACAAACCTTGACTAAAATAAAAGCTGCTGAACCCGTGATTAGGAGCAGTGCTTCTAGTGTGCTTGCACCGAGCTGCAAGACAGCTGGACAGATTGCCAGAAACATTCAGTAATTAATTGGATTCTCTTGTCACTTGCTGCCTGGGAGTGTCCTTGAAGCAAAGGCAGTCTCATTCATGAGCACAGCATGGCATACATCAGCTTAAGTCGTTAGTGACGTAAGTACCAGAAACTTGAAGCAGAACCTAGAGGCTGTTCTGACTTACAGCCCCCACAGAAGTCACTGAAAAACGAGGAAACCCACCCAAGCTCCAGCCTGGCTCCTCAGCCAAGAACGCGGCGCAGCATTTCACAAGGGCTGCCAGGGGATGTCATATTGAGGGAAAACTGCTCGCCTTCTATCCAGCCTTCTGCCAACAGCACCCTTCCACCAACCTCAACTTAGAGCGGGATTAACTTTTTTAAAGTGCTGAAGATTAGCTTTAATTCTGCCCTTATTCAAGTCAAGAGTGAAGCTTCCAGGGCATTAGCAGAAGCGGGGTCTCCCCGGCAGCATCCTGCCCAAGCCCGTCACACCTTAGGGGATCTCGCCCAGGCAGCACTCCTCTCGGAGAAGCTGTTTGAAGTTTGTAAGCTGTGTTTAAGTTTCTTTTATGGAAAGGCAGACCTGTAAAAAAAAGTTTTACTGGAAACAAACTTATCCACTTGTTCCTTTCCTGTAAACTGCTCATTAGATGTATAGGAGGCTGTGCCTTAAAGAGTTTGTGACTGCTTAACCAATGCTGAAGTTAAGCAGGAAAAAAATAGAACCTAATTCTCTTTTATGTGGGCTCTAGGTTGCCAGTGTAAGTTACTGTAGTTTACACATCTGACAAACTAGGCGAAAACTTGGTTTTCACATGGAAATATGTGGTTCATCTTGTAGCAGTAGGAAATAGCCTTAAGGGCCAGGCCTAGTAACGTCATTTAATGAATGGAATAAATGGAAGATGACACTTGCTATGAAAATGCTATTCCTAAATCAGAGATGTGGAGTTATGCAGTCCAAACACTACGCTAACTGTGCAAAAGAGAAGGACCCTCACAGGTGCTTATCCTAATTTCTCAGCTACCGATTCCCTTCAGCGGTGCACCACGAGCCTGTGGTGACGTTATTCATGTGCATAGCTCTAGCCTGCCCGTGCTACCATACATTCTTTAACCTTGTCTAGCCACCAACGCGGCACGGATTCGTACTAACACAGCTGTAGCAGTACAAATTATCCCCATGGTACGGATATGGTTATCTAAGGAAATAAGGCTGGCCTAAGGACTTTACTCTTAACCCTGCCATCTTGAAGGGATGTGGTTGTTCCTCTTTAGCAAGAGCAGCATTCAGAAGCCCCACGCTCCCATAAAGACATGCGCACACACAAAGCGGCTGTAAAGCAGGAACAGAAACAAGAGGAGGCCTTTACTCCAGGTCCCACCAAGTCCTGGTTTGACAAGTCAGGGCGCACCACTTCAGCATGGAAAAAAATCAATGCTGCCCACCTGCCACCTCTACTGGAAGTATGTTATCAAGACTAAAAATTACAAATCAAATTAGGTAAAGTCATCAACTGTATCATCTCCTTTCTTGCTTCCAGTTATGCAAAGCATTTACAGTGATGTTGTGGGCTTTAATTAGGTAGCTTCTTTATAAAACTTGAGAATTTGGGGTACTGTTCCTTAGGAACTGTAATATCTAATGGAAAAGCACCATTCATTTTGCCAATATCAGGCTACTGATTAGAGAAAGTTTTTGCCGCAAAAACAGTAGGAGCTTGCTGCTAACGAGACTGCGTTTGGATTTTGTTGTCTCCTCTGCCTGCAAAACACGCAATCCTCTAACACACAAGGTCCCCTTATCAGATGCTTCCTGTCTCTTCTAAACTTAGATCACAGCTTATTGCTGTGGTCGGCTTGGCTTTCTTTTTACTGGTCGTTTCATTCATCCAAACTCCTTCCCTACCCCCAGCCTGCACAAAATCAGTAGTACGGCAGTTCAAGAAGAACCCTAAGGGTACAGCGCTATGCTGTAACTGCAATGCATTCTGTATCAGGCACAAGCTTCAGAACAATAAATAGTTAACAGTGGTTAAAGTCGGTCTTGGGCCCATTGGGCTGGTGGTTTTTTTTTTGCCCCCCGCCCCCCAATGTACATTGCAAAGCTCATTTTTAAGACTTAAGAACGCTTTTGAAAGTATTTTGGCACACCATCCTTTAAACAAGTGGAACCTATACACACGCACAAAATAAAAATCAGTGCAGCAGAAGGAGCGGCCTAAAGGCGTACCCCTAAAATCAACCAAGACAAATAATCACCAGCTGGTACAGTTAACTAACGTATGTAGCTTTTGATCATTTAAACGTGGTTTTACAAATTTAGAAGCTTGCTAGAATGCTTTACATTCCCATCTGCAATAAACAGGTATCAATATTAATGTAACAGACACCAAAAAACCACTGAACTGAGGTTTTATATTCCCACAGGCAGTAAATTCTCAACCTAAGTCCATCCTATCTGATCTCAAACCTGCTGAAGGGATTAGAAGCACACAAAAAGGCAGTGTTCAGAGCTGGTGCTTGGATTTTACTATTTACTTTGAAGAAGGGACACTTGGCCACGTTAGACAACTGTATCTATTGCATATTAAATTTATGCAGGCATTACCACGGCATGCTTTTGCTCATGTGTGGAAGTATTTGCTAGGCTGCTGAGAGGAAACCTGTGCAAACATTGCCATGACAATGGGAACTAGATTTTTTTTTCTTTTCTAAACCAGCAATTAGCATTAGGTTTGAAACAGAAGGTGCTTCCCAAAGCTACAGCTACTCTACCAAAAACCCCACTGAAGTTTTTAATCCTTGCTCTATGCTACATGCTCTGACAGACGTCAACTTACTGACCTGACTGGAGGGGCCTGGATGACATAAGAAAATCTAAGAAGCCAAATGTAATCTGCCTTTGAACAAGCTGTTATTTGAATTATTAAAACACAGAGATTTCAAACATAAAACACTAAAACACTAGCTTCTGAGCTTGCTGGTAAACTTCATTCACATACAGATACGAAATGTAAAAATGTCAGTGATACCGAGTACTTGTAAAAACACACAAATCTGTCTGCTGCTTCAGTCAGGAGGGGGGAATTCACGACTGACTTCCCAACGTTTCTGTCCCATGCAAAATATTATTGGGTACAAGGCACCAAATCTAAGGAATCATACACAATTTGTCCAAAAACTGTATTGGCAGATAAAACTAATCTCCCTGTCTCTTGCTTACATAGTTCTCATTCTGCAGCACCATTGACTTCCACTGGAGCTCATCCCGGGGTAATCTGGCAACAGCTAGGAGTTTCGTTAAGTCTCTCTCACTGGGATGCAATTAAGCATATTCAGGCTTGGGGACATTACAATCAATAGAAGAGTTTCTAAATTACCACCAAGATAATATTTATGCTAGAGGCCTTGCCTTCTAAAAGCAAAAAACCCTCCTGATAGCGAGTCCATCGGACACGCTTAATGCTTTTACCATTTCCAATTTTATTCTTACACTCAAAAAAACGTCTGGAGGTCCCTAAGTAAGTGGGGGTGGTACTGCCACCCAGAAAAGTTCGACGTCAAGCATTTAATATGCATTATTCCATTTGCCGCTTCACATTAACAACTTCAAAGCCAGACCAGAGAATTGTTCTGGTCAGAACGAACGGGGGAAGTGCTTTGCAGAGGAACTGTTTTTGCAGTATGCATAGTTTAACCTGGGAATACAGACAGTCAAGGGATAACATAAAGGCAAATTTATGTAACTAACTTGCTAGTGGAATAAAGTTCGCTAAAGTAAAGTGTTTTCCAACAATTGCAGCAGATGCTGTATCATAACCTGGCCATGAATACATTAAGATTCTTCATTCTTAAAAACATACAATTAAGGAATGCCAATTTACTTACAAGTTGAATGGAATAAGGATATGCTGGGAACGGTTCTGTCCCAAAGGCTGCATGCTCACGAGGCTGACAGTCTGCCAGCGTACAGTGGCTTCCTACGCCTTCAGACAATAACCTGCGAGGGGCCGAGAATCTCGCACTTGCTCTGAGCATCTCTCAAGGCAGCTGACTCCTTGCTGCAAGACTGGAACCCCAGTACAGGAATCCCAGCACACAGAGAAACCAATTCTGCTCCCAGTTGCACCAAAGTAAAGGTTTTTCTGTTGCAGACACTTAGCTTGCATCTCACAACTGTGGCCACTGAACTTCACGCATGAGTTAAATTACATCATCTGCCTATGTGTTTGCAGAAGCAGAGCCTTAAACCTGGAATTATTCTAAATATCCATCAGTGTATTAGCAGGATTTGAAGCCATACCATTAAAGGAGGGACAAAGTTTGCTTTACAGGCTACCCTTTGTCAGGCATTCATTTAAGAGGGCTTCGTTGTAATTGCAAGTAGTATGGTCATCTTACTGATGTAGAGAGGTAACTTCCAGTCAGAACTTCTGGCAAACGGGACACTATAAAACAGTGTCCACCATGGAGGGAGCATTGGGCTACGCTTATATAAAGAAGCCTGCAGTAGACAAATATAAACCAAACAGCATAAAAAATGCTATACGCTATCGCTTCCAAATAAAAGCTAAATATTACAGAAACCTCACAGTGTTGGAAAAAGCAAGTTTATTTACTTTGAAGTATAATTCATTCCTTCCCTATCAGGGCAATCATTCTTCTGACTGCAGTATCTCCACATCTCAGCACAACTAGGCTAACGTCACATGGAGAGGCCACCGATGTCAAAAGATGTCACCAGCAAATGCTACAAAATCTGCTTGGGCAATCAGATGCAGCAATGGCTACAGGTACGCTCCCAGCTCCCCATCCCCTCTGCAACCTACTCGATTCACGTGACAACTGTATGACCACCTGCATTCAAATATTAATGCAAAACACTCAGTCAAAAGATGAGCATTCATAGCAAAGCGTCTCGGCTCGCTGCAGTAACAACTAACGCTGCATTATGGTTTGCCTTTCTATTGAACTTGTATATAAACAGGGCCAGCACGGCTAAGGGATTCAGGAAGTGAACGCACCACAGTAAACCATGACTGTCACTTAGAAGAATATAATCCTCTTAAAGGGTGAATAGGCCTGGAAGGACAGATGCATGGGAAAAATACCAGTTTTCCCTTCCACCTCTTAAGATTAAAAAGGCAATGTTAAGCACTATTTTTCCTTTAATTTTCCTTTTGAGACACACAGTCTTCACAGAGCATATGTTCTGCTCTAGAAAAGGATCCATCATGTATCTGATAATCACAAGCACTAGATTTTGATTCCTTCAGGAATGTCAACTTCTACCGGTGCTGAACCCAACTCAGCTTCCCCTGCAATCAGCAGAGTCACATTTACTTTTATTGGATCTCAATTTGGCCTATTGCATTTTTATTAATTTTATTTACTGGTAGCACAAAAAATCTCCCTACCTAGTAAATACAAAGATATACAGACATTCATAAGAAATCCTTCCAGACTCTGCTACATTTAGAGAACCAAAACTAAAACTTTTTAATCAGTTCCCATAGGACTGTTTCAAACTGTCTTGTCTCCAAAAAAATAAGAGCATATGATCTCAAAATTATACTTAATTGTCAAAAAGACAGTTTTTGTAGGCTCAAAAAGCAGCACGTTGCTCAGACGTACAAGAAATGGGAAACTTTAAGGACAGAGAAGACGCAGTGAGACACTGTGCTCTGACAAAATAAAAGTTTCTTGTTTGCTGTGCTCATCTCTGCGTGGCTGAAGCACTTAACAGCAGCCAAAGTGAGAGAGACCAATTTGACCCATAGGACAGGAGATTAAAAGTCACAGAAGTGGCAGTGGAAAGAGAGGAATGGTATTTGGGAAACTTACCTCTTCACCCCCTCCAACAACAACGTAGGGTTGTCAGCGTGTGTCTGATGGGCAAATGCTGACAAGAATAAAAGGAGAAGAGGAAGGAAGAGAAACATACTTTCAGAACTTCTCTGCTTGAAAATGGAACCAATTTTTTTTGAAGAACCTCATATTTTAGATTACTTCACCTTTAACCACTCAAAAAACCCAAACCATCAAGATTGAAAGACGTCACGTCTCTTTGCAGTTACATATTCAGATTTGATTAAAACATGAAATGTGAACAGCCAAACCCCAAATTATAAAAACACCTGAGGTGCAACTGTAGGCTGAGAAGTGACTATAAATAGTCAACTAAGGCCCTATGTTTCTCATAGAATTCTAAAATCAAGACGATTACAGATACAGACATTTTCATAGCCTTTCAAACTCAACATGGAATTTGAGATTTAACTACATTCCTTCCCTTTATGTCCCAGCAGAAATAAAGACTTCACAGGCTGAATTCTGCGCACTACATCTGTGCAACTCAGTGCCTTCGGTCAGTCTGGGCCTCGTGTGACAACCGCAATAAATGAATATTTCCATTACAGAAGCAGTAACAGAAGCTAGCTCCGTCTCCCACCATTGTGGCACTACCACCACCCCGTTCCCCTGAGGAAAACAAGCCACACTTGTAAAAAAGTGCTAGTTTGCCAGTGTAAGATCCCTCCATGCTCTATGCTTCTGCTGCCACAGCTGTGCAAGCCAGGGCTCAGACTTCTTTATAAACCTGGTCAACAAAGTTATGCCAGCAGAAGCCTGTAGTATAGGCTTTGTTTTCGCTGCCACTGTAAACAGATATGACACACAGGTACATTCCTGTTTATTACAGAGTTTTGGTTTTGTTTTTAAACACACTTTCTCCAGAGCAGAACTGTTTTAAAATCACATTGCTAGTGAATTTAGCTGCCAATTCAGTTCAGCCCAGGGAAAAAACCATCAAGTGTGCACACAGCCCCAGTAACACTGAGAAAGAGAGCTGTTGACCAAGCTTGCCAGCCAGGGGTTTGCCCTCAACTGATGGCAAAGAAATTGAGGCCTGGGGGAATATTTTCTCTGGTAGAAGAACGTTAAACATTTCTCCAGCAAGAATGGCTCTCAGGGCAGTCAACTCCATCTATCCAACAACCGTTCAAATAAATACCTGGGTGACTGTGTGATTCAAATCTGAATGGCATTGAAGGGAAGGGTACTATACCTGTTCCTTCTGGAGTTTTATCAGCATTACTAGGTACTGACGGTTTTTGAAGCCAGTTGAATGCTTCTATTTCCTGGTTGTGCTCATTTGTTACACGCCTTATGCAATTCCTTTTTGATATGAGATGAATGATATACAGCATCAAACTTTCTCATTTCATTTTGTGAGTGTAATTTAACAACAAGATGCTTTAAAAACAAGATTCTGACTACAATCTTATGTGTCAGAATTGCACAGCTCGATATGCTTTTCCAGACCCTGGGCGGCAAACATCGTGATCCGATCCCCTTCCTGCAGCGAGCCTTTTTTCCTTACAAAGAGGAAAGATGTGAATGCCAATGGTTTTAAAAAAAAACTGAGACTGTTGATTGAGTTACAGAACTTCCCATCATGGGAATGTCAGTCTTCTGTCCTTATCACTATTTTTGGACGGCACCTGAGCTTGGAGTTGTTTTTCTGAGATTTTTGCTTTGTCCTGCACTGTTCTTTGAGTGTAAAAAAGAATGTAGGCCTGGGTTTTGCACACCTCCTCCACGCTACATACATTCAGTTTGGAGTCATTGCAGTGGACCCAAAAACCTAGGAATCAAAGTGAGAAAGAGGACATTAGTAAGGAAGGCATAATTCCTTCCGGATACATTTTGGAACTGTTCATAGGAAACATCCACAGAGAAAAAGGGCAATGTAGGAGAAAAGGCATCTCTAGCTTTTCCTCTACAGATGCTTTGGAAAGGAGTTTCTAATCTGGAAAACATTTTGATCATTTCTGTGATGTTCACAGAGTTTAGAAATACCAAATTGTAATTTAAGCCCAAAAACTCAATTAGGAAAATAAAAATTCCCTGGAGATAGCCAATTTGTACCTCTTTCTGCACAAGTCAGAAGGCAGAGTCAATGCTAACTCAGCTGCAGAAAGAGACTGCTGGAAATTCACAAAAACCCTGCGGATGTTATTCATGAATAGTTCCTGTCCAGTTTCAAAACACTTTCTGTTTATCTCATCATCCCAAGGATACTGAGAAAAGACACCCAGCTGGAACAGCTCCACAGAGTTAAATCGCATGATAAAATGAAGCATTCATGCTGTTAACAGCAAGCAATAAAAGGCATCCCGAAGGGCCGCAAAGCAAAGAGCAGCAATCTGTGGCTTTATGGAAAAAAAAAAGAAAACAAAAAAAGAAAACATGCTACTAGCAATACATTCTGGGAAACAAACTACCGAATGTCAGGAACGTGATTCCAAACAACTTTGATCATAAAGCTTTACAACGCACTACGTCTACGGAATAAAACACAAGTTTCTTGAATTTGTTTCCCCCGTAATAAGGCACACGCACCTCCCTCTGTGTTGTAGCAATATGCTGTGTAGTGTCCTGAGCCAAACCCTTTCCCGTGATGCATCACCACAGCGGAGAGGTCATAGACAAAGGTCTCTTTGTCAAGAGAGGAGAGAGAGTCCCTGCAGCAGTAAGGTTCCATGTTTAATACCTGGTCAAAGAGGACATGGACCCCAATCTTCTCACGGTGATTACGTTCAGACCACCTGCAAACACAAGGGCACGAATCAAAGACTCGGGGTCCTGCTTCTCGACAGCGGTACCGGGCTGCGGGAAGATGCACACAAAAGTAGCCACTGCTAAACAACTCTGAAGAGCTTTCTGTGCTAGGGTCAAGTAGGCGTCATATAATTTTCTCCTTCTGTTTTCACTCTAACATCTACTACAGTCATCTTTTCCATACAGCTGATTCTGTCACTGATGCCCGTTTGTTATTTGTTGAGATTTGCAACAGCCAAACACAAAGAAAGCCAAACATCTACTGTGACAGTCAAACAGCATTTAAGATACTCAGTTATATAAATATAAACCACACACAACTCAATTGCCTGTGCTAACCATTTTAGAAACTTTTCATAATATTTTGAACTTTGTCTGCTATGTTTTATTCAACAGGTAAATACATAATATTGGCATGTAACTATTACGGGCTTCCAGCTTCAACAAATCTTTCACTCAACCGATCAGTTCATCCATCTCTCAGCCACTGTTTCAAGTCATCTGCAAACTCAGACAAACACTGTTGCGTACAATTCAAGGAAGTCAGTATTAATATTTACAAAACATTACATTGTGTATATAGCAGAAAACAGGCTACAAACAGGCTACTGATTGTAATGTAAGTAGTACTCTGAGAGGGTATCACGCATCTGGTTTGGGCAAAATGTTTATAAACATGCATTTCCCAGAAAGCAAGAGAAGTTACAGGCCCACACTAATCACTTCTTTCCAAAAAGACAGAGGCAAGTCGCTTGCCTGACCCCATGTAGTGTGCCCCACTCACCTGAATCGTTTAAGGTGCAGTCGGAGGACCTGAGGTAGTCTGTAGATCATTAACTGCTTTTTAGCTTCACTCAGAACAAGAGGTTTAGGAGAAGACTTTCGCCGTTTGCCTACCAAAAACCCAAACAAACAACAGAGAAAACCAAGGCAAAGATTGTTAGGGTGCAATTAATTTTCAGAAGGGGAAAAGACCACATCGTGAACTCTTTTTCTTCCACTAGCAGTAGCCAGCTCACATGCACTCATAGGATGGACACGCAAGAAAACATTTCTTATGAATTCCCTCACAGAGCAGGAACTTCTCTACGACCAAAACTCACACGTTTAAAAATACTTAAACTGTTTCACTTTTGTGATGCTTATAACCACATAATCAGTTATCACCTTCAAGCTGCTCATGCTGACACTTTGCTCTCAGAAATACACCAGAAATATTAAGACAGAGCTAGTGCCAAAGACATCTAGGGTTGTAGCAGTTTCAACAGGTGAACTACCAGCATACAAATAACGCTCTTTGACATTGTATTCTGTCTACTACTTGGATCCTCTTACACCACTAGAGTAAGGCTTGTAGTAGCAAGCTTCACTAGCTCAAGAGTATTAATACAAGTCAGAGGAAAATGCTTCCAGCAAGGTTCCACCTCTCGCAGTGTTTTTCCCTGCCCAAGAACAGAAAACAACCTCTGAATCGACACTGGAGAAGAGGGAAAAAGGTTCCCCTTCCCAGTGATTACTCTTTCCAGGACACTGAACATACGACTACAGCAGGAGGAAGACAGGTGGCTTTCCGAGCTTCCAATAAGAAATGTACCTGTTAATTAGATTTCTGCACCTCACTGCACCAGTTCAGAACAGATGGGTTGCTCCTCCTCTATCACGTCTGACAAGCAATGCCTCCAATAGTTTTTGGCACCTAGACGCAGGCTGGTCGCCTTTCCCTGACTTTTTTCAGCTGGTTAATGTTTCCTTAGCCATTTAACTCTGAAGTAACTATTAAAATTCGGGCTTTCCCAAAGAATCAAAGAAAACAGAGTTAAGATGAAGCTGTACTCATCCATATCGACACTTTGTGACCATTACTTGTGAATCAGAATCTGTTCAAATTGTATTTGGCTTTGTTTCAAGAACATCTAGTCAGCGATTATTTCCTAACGCTTTGTGAGGATGTTTGGTAATAGATTTGCAAGTTGATAGATAACAGATCTCTACAAATATTTGCTACTTCAGCTGCTTAGTTGCAATGTAAGTCAAATTATTGGCATTTTCCTCCCAAGGGGATGAACGTTTGCCATAAATACCTGCATGAAAAAAATTTCAAATCCAGCTTATCAGAATAGCTGAGCTGCATGATTACACACAAGGCTAAAATTATTTTCAGGCATATAATGACCTTACACTCAGACCTACTACAGGAAAGCAGAAGTCATCTTCTAGCTGAGCGCAGCAAAATATGTGCATTCATATAACAGGTAATACGTTAACCTGAGACTCCCAGAATAATGTCAGTTCATTGCTTTTTGACAAAATGCCTACAGAGAGATGGAAACTCTAACCTGGCAGCAGACCTTGAGAACTCTGCATTTGTGATTTCTGGTTAAAGGATTCAATCAAGAACAAGCAGCATATAGATGACTTGTTATAAAAGCTTTCCTGCCATGCAGAGATGAGCAAACCATAGGGGATAAGATTCCTTTTTTTGTCTCTAAATCCAACCCCCTTCCCCCCAAAAAAATTCTTGAAGTTGCCTTCCCTTTCCCCTCCAACAGAAGCAGCAAGAGCAGTTCTGAACAAGGTCGTATTAAACCCTTAGTAAGTTGCGCTGCTGAATGGCAGAGATGAGAGAAGAATGATATATCGGTTCCAAAGTGATACCCAAAGGAGCAGAAGCTATCAACAGGAGAAAACAAAACAGCATGAGCAGCGAGGAAGAACACAGTTTTCATATACGTATAGGCCATGACACGTTTTCAGACACACAAAACACACATCAGGAACCTTACACTCGGAAAACAGACGGAGCTTCTAATGGCAAAGACATCAGCAGGATCCGACTTACTGTTGCACTGGTCACACGCGTATATCCTCCCTTCCAGAGCTTCGGTCTCGGTGAACTTGGCCAACATTTCTGTCAGCATGCACTCTGTCTGATTAACAGGGACGATCCCTTTCTCGATAGAGTGATAGCGCTCGGGGAATTCCAGGGAAAGATCCCAGAAGGGCTCAACGGTGTTGGATTTGTAGTTGCATGTTATGCAGGTGACCTGGGAATGAAACGTGTATACACAAATGAAGTTATGTACATGTACACTGGCAGACTGGCATTTACATTCACACCTAAAGAGCAAGTTTATGCCCAAAAGGCAGTGCAGTTTCACAGACATAAAGACAATCTGCGAGTCGAGAAAAACTCTACTTACTTGCAGTCTGAAAGCTGTCTATCTTGAGCAGATAATTTAAAATACTTTCACAATTCTCAAAAAAAAGTTGAGACAATATTCACCTTTATGGGATTCACTTCCTCAGATAAACACCATTACAGGTATAATACCAATTCACAGTTGGGTAACAAGCACCTTGGATCTGTTTTCTACTACAAAAAGTACACGTTAGCATTTATCATGCAGTCTTCCTTCCATATTTTCTCTACTTTCCTTGCATATTTCAAAGTGTATAATTCATTTAATGTTTCATCTGCTAACTGAATAAAAATTATTCATGAATGGAGCATGAAAGGACAAATTTCAGATGCACTTGTTTTCTTACGTCATCCCAGAGCATTATAAATAAGAACAGCAGAAAAGTTTTCAATTAAGCTCAGAGGCAGCAAGTGAGAACATGAGGAGGTAACAAAACCAGAAAGCAGATCTGGTCAGACTGTGCGTTCTTGTGAGAACCATCCACCAGCAACCGACTTCCAACCTTGCAGCTTCGTGCACTGAAGGCACCAGTAACTTCACGATGAACTCGTAGCTAGCAGATAGGGAAGGAAGTCTTCTGTGCGTAGAGGGGTTTGAAATTAAATACGGTACATGTACACAAGAGTTACATAAGGAGAATAAATAACTCGGCAAGCTATTTATAGTAGCAGATAAATTATTACAAATTATCATAGTAGCAGATAAATTACACTGATCCGTGAACATCTTCATGCTGTTAACAGACCTACCACTGAATCTAGAACATGCACCATCTTCCAGAGTCAAGAGACAACTGAACAAAGAGCTTTTAGTTAAGAAGTCCACAAGAAGTTCATGCACTGCAGAGATGATTCAAATGAACCATGACTTCAAGCATCCTTTCCCTGAAAAGCCAAAGGCTTTAACTTGAAAAATACACCTTTTAATCTTTAATGTGCACGTAAGTTCTTATGAGTAGTAAGCTTAGTAAGACTGGCACTGAGAAGGACGATATAAATAGTAATGAGAACGCACACATACAATATGCTTTGTGGTCTGATCTTGCAAACCCTTGAGTGTCAAGTTATGCACACATTTCATTTCTCCTGGAAAGCAAAGGTAGCTGAGGACTTTCAAAATGCACTGGGCTCTCAGAGTCTGCCTCATGGGGAATAATATGTTTCAGACAAGGGAACGGCACAGGAATAAGAGACCGAGCGCCATGACAGGCACTTTCAGCTCCTACAGAAACGTATGTTAAGCACGCTCAGTATCTCGAGATGACTTTCATATGCCTGGAAAAAAAAAAATTGTCACAGAGAGCTTAATCTTTATAGCACAAGAGGACTGCCCTCTCTGTCCTTCATCATATTCTTTCTAGCCACAGAAACAAAGCCAGGAAGGGACAAAACAAATTACAAAGACACTTTAAAAACATGGTAAAAACTTAAAACTAAGGGCTCAGAACTTCTGTGCTTGTGCAGATTTCATTCTGAAGTAGCAAAAGTCAACAGAATTTACAATACACGTGACAAGTATCAAAAACGCTGACAACCTGCACAGCAGCCCAACAGATTTCTTCCTCGGGAGGCACTCCTAACCAATTCCTCTTACTTATCCAGTGGTTCCTCAAGAAACAGAGCCTTTGCTCCTTGGTGTGAGTGGCTCCAATTGATTTCTGTGCAAAAGTAGGTGCATACCTGACTAAGCAACTGCCCATGAAAAATGGTGTTCACCACCTTCAGGACCTGCTTGGTGAGCTTCCTCTGTGAGAAAGGGATAAGGATCCTGCGCTTTGTTCCTTCCGACTCCAGCTCCTGCTGTACTTTATCCAACAACTCGCAGAGAAATTCCTGAGCGTCCTGCTGATCGTAACCTCGAAACGCTGGGATCAGACTCCACACAGAGTGCAGCATGGCAAAGGGCGACACGAGCGCCCACTTGCCAGACCACATCACTCTGAAGAGGGTGTGCAATTCGTGACAGAGGGAGATGTGCTTTGAACTTGGTTCCTTGGGTTGTATTAGTTCTAAACTCCTGCTTATTGAGGAGCCACCATTTAAGCCAGCTGGCAAGCTCTGCGTGCCATATGATCCCACTTTGTCAGTCTTCCCTGACTCATTAGCAGCAGATCCATTTGCCAATTTGCCAGGCATCCTAGACTTCCCATTCACAGTTTTGGCTAAGAGTTCTTCTGTTTCACAGAGATCAAGTGTCAAAAAACATTCTCTAAATTTCTGGAGGTGACTTAGCACTTGCAGAATAGAATTCATATAACATGTGTTTCCCAGGTTCCTTAGACCCGTTACCCCGGGAGTCATCAGAGGCTTACGCCGGATGGAATAAAACTGTTTGAATCTGCTGCTCTGCATCTGCCTTGAGGTAGGGGAAGCGGTCGCCACCTCCCTGAATTTCCTTGGAATCAAGTTGTCTCTGTGCACGTGAGACAACAGCCTTGCACTCTTCCTCGGAGGAGTGTTTGCCAGCTCCTCCAGGAGTTGTCTCTTCATCTCCTGCCGCCGCTGCCTAGCTGCCTCCTTCTTTTTCTCCAACTCCTCCATTTGTTTCTTTTGTTTTAATTTTAGCTGGCCTCTAGAGCTCTTATCAAACCAGGTCCGCAGCGCCTTCGCAAGCAAGGACTGACGCCTGTGCCAGAGAGCTGTAAGCATCTGAGATTGTCCCTGAGGGCTCCTTTGATGGCTGCACATGTCCTCTCCCAAAGCCATTGATCGCAATGTCCTGCCACTTCTTGTTGACGGATCATGTTTTTGACTTTTAATTGCTGACAGAGAACTTCTCAGCAATTTCAAATCACCCTCCGGGTTATCATTCAAGACATAATCTTCACAAAGGTAACAAAAGACATACAGATCATTAACTTCCATTGCCAACGGATGCCTGGTTTCTTCAAAGTGTTTAAGTGCATGCTCCTCGATGTACCTCCCACAGGCTACGTGGGAGCACTTCAGACAAGCCCAGATAGATTCAGTTGTCTGGCAGTCCACGCAGTGCCACTTCTGGGGGTTCAGGATAGAGTGGTCCTGGGCGAGTCGTAGCCGCCCAACATGTTTGCATCTATCCATGTCTTACAGAAGTCTTCGCTGCTTTGACCTTGGAAGGCAAAAAACAGAAAGAAAAGGACCTTAGAGCCACTATACATATTTAAAATGACCTCTTTTGTACCAGCTGTAAAGACCTGTAAAAACACAGATGTCGCGTCTTGTCAATCCCAACCGCAGTTTTCCCTCAACCGACTACATTATTTCTGCGCGCAGTTTCTTTAAAAGCAGTTTTTAGTACTAGCAGAAGATATTGGATTGACAAGGTCTACAGAATAAAACTGTCTAGCTGTCTACTAAGGACGGCCCAGACAGCTGCCAGCACGCCTTACCCAACCTGAATGGCTCGCTTCCAAGGAGAAAAAGATTAATTCAGTCCACACACACATTTGATCTTTAGCTGCCCTCTTGAAATTGATACATACAAAATGAATTTGGAATTGGAATGCATGTCATCAGGAACTAGACTGAGGTTACCAACTTCTCGCAGAAGCCACGAAAATATCAGATAATTGTCATAACCAGAGCGTTTGCAAGTCCGCAGGCTTTACATTCTACCCTCGAATCCTCTGATTTCCTACAGCCTCCCAAACATTTTAATGTTTAAAAAGAATCATCAGGGAAAAAAACCAAAATGCGTAACACCATGTTATAGTAAACCTAAAGGAACATCTGCATGTGTACATGTTTGCATGAGCACACATAAACAGAAAAAGCAACTGATTTACTAAATTGCTATACTGTAACTGAAGAGAAATCAAAGCAGGGATGCTAGAAGGCGCAAAAAGTTTTCACTCTGCGTCCTGCGCCCATATGTTTTATAAAAGATACTCAGCCGTACAAAGAGCACAGCTAAAGCACTGCGTGCCAGCACTGTGGTTTCTTTTGTACAGTCCCTCCAACGCTCCGATCCAACGGAAAGAGATCAGGGCGCAGAAAGAGCGCCCAGACCCGCTCGCACGCCCTACTCACAGAGTCATGTTCAAACATCCTTTCCTCCGCGACGCAGCATCCAGGGCGCGGAACATCCCCATTTCAGCCAAAGGAGTCTTGGCGGTTCTTCGAGAATTTAATTACTACTTAAGTCTTCATTGTAAGGCAGCACAGCTTCAAAGCCCTAGAGAGAGAATATTCTTGTGATGCACATAAACAAACTAAGAATGCTGGCAGGGTTGCTTTTGAACACGATTAATCCCCTCAGTGCAAGAGCTACTGAGGCGAACACATTTATTACAGGGAACAGAATTATCTGGAAGTCAAAGCATGAACGCACCTAGGAACTCAAATACTTAGATGTTAAGAAACGTCACATGGAAGAGGCACTCTGGAATTTCATTTTTCTGCTTTCATTTTCTGATAATCTATAAATTTGCTGATCACATGCAGCCTCTTCATCATAAGTCTTTTGTAGTGGATGACCCAACATATGGCAGAGAAAAAATCTGAGCAAAAAAAAATGGAGCAAAAACGTGCACCTCCTGTGATCACTTCAATTTTGGCTGCTTCGATAACTTGGTGAAAGAAGGGGGGAGGAGATGGGGAAAAAGAAAAAAAAAAATCTGTCCTGAATTAAATTTCATTTCTAGATGATTTTTCAAACAATAAAAACGAAGAAATGAATAGTTGTCAAGTGTGAACGGCAACAAAATAAGAACTACAGAGGAAAGAAAAATGGGAAAAACCTGCATTTTGCCAAAGGCAGAAAAGATTGTAAAAATGTATCTGTTGTAATAATTCAAGAAAGACTAAATTAACCTGCTTACGCATCTACGACTACAGCACTTCAATACAACACAACGTAGTGATAGGAGGGACAGCAATAATGTGCACAGAGTGGTTACAGATGTCACAGAGAGTGTCAGGTCTGGCACACAGAATATTTAGTTAAAAAAATCATTTTACGAGGGGCAAAGTTTAACATAACGAAGGCCATGGCACGCTTTCCCCAAGCTTTAGCATAGGTATTGAATAGTTGCCTCGATTGGTATGCAGAAAATCTATCTGACCAGGCTAAGAAAACATTTTTAGGGTCTCCAAATTATGCAAATTTACTTTAATTACTATCTTTTTCCAGTGACACTGCTGCTAAAGATGGAATCTGTTAAAGAAAAATCAAAGCTTTTCTATTCTTTAACTCTTCTTAACTTTAGATTAAAGCACAAGTGGCCACTTCAGAATTCATCTCCACAGAGTGACTCTGCAGTGCCTAAGTAACCATTTTAGTTGTTTATTTAAAACAGTTCAAAAATCTTCTACACCTCTCCTTTGGGTTGTGTTCATTCACTCACAAATCCTAGCACCTGGAAAGACACTTTTGGAAATCCTATCCAAACAAAGGACTGATTTGGTCTCCTCTTTCCAAGTTGGAAACATCCCTTCCCACCTTCCTCCCTGACCTTTTTTCCCCTCCTCTTTCTTCTTTATTTTTCTGCTCAGGTCTTGATAGAAAATTGTGGAATAATCCTGTCTAGCCTTGGTGAGACCAAGTGGCATAGATTCCAGCTTGAAAGAGTATAGACACTATGGTAACATTGACAGCCTTCATTTACATAAAAGAATACTAATTATGTTGTATCATCAACATCTGTGATTCTGCTCACTGCCATATGCGACAGTGTTGGGAATTTAACCCCTGAGTCTCACCAGCATATCCGAGATTTGTACCGTGTAACAAAAAACGGGCCTTAGAAATACAATTTTCTGGAGACCGATTGAACAGCCGCCAAGCGCAGTTGCTCACCAGCTCTGCAAGGTCTCAGGACACAGTATTTTCAAAGAACACTGAATTTATCCTCAATTTCCAAGGAAAAAGAAACAATGCTGATATGTTGCTAGTTTCAGCTGGGTAACAGGCTACAAGGAAATCAATCACACACCAGATACAGTGCATTAAAGAATCATGTTTAACAATGAAGTAGGCTGTCAGTATATAAATTACAAGCCTTTTGTCAACTGCTTTTGCTTTTCCTGTGTGGGCCAGCAAGATTTCCTGTTTGAAAAAGAAAAGAGATTTTAACAACGTTGGTCAGTTAACAAAGCAGCTTTGTTACACCTTAATTCAGTAATTCTCAGCACAAAAGCATCTTTGGTACTGCACGTGATATTCCCCACCTGTTTCTCTCTAGGTATCTATGGACACTTCCCTTGCAAATCTAAGCCCTGATACCATACACATTCAGCTGCTCTGCAAGTTAGAAATAAACTGTGTTTATTTAACCCAAACCACTTAAATGATACGTCTTTTCAACTTCCTCAAATAAGATCTGCTTTTCATCGGTGTGGTTTTCATGTCAAAGCTGAGAAGGCAGAGCAGGCTGCGGGCACCGCCAGGCTGCCGGAGCATCTGCATTGCTCACGACAGCGCAGTAGGCTCGCGTTCCATGCACCTGGCTGCTGCGCGAGCGGAGCTTCTGCCATGCACCACACTTAAGGATTTCTTCTTCGCATTAAAGATGCCTGTTACTGACTCACATTTCTGACCCCTTCCATGAGAAAAAAAATTAAAATTGGCTCTCTCGTATCGTGCAACACGTGCTAAAGGCAGCTGGAGTGTCTGCAGGTTCAGCCTTGCCACCCCACAAGCAAACAGACTACTAAGTCAGTCATTGAAAGACATGCACACGACTAAGAACAAAATTTGTTCCTCTCTTTTACATAGGTAAACAAATAGCTTGCCACAACCTACTAGCAAGAATAAAAAAGAACACAACAACAGGAGAAATTACAAAGCTATGATTAAAGGAAAACACAAAGATGAGTCAGAACTTGTAAACAGTTGCATAAGGGGAAAAACAAACCTTGCAAAGATTACAGAGCTGGAGCTATTGAAGATATTGCAACAGCTGAATACAAATTTATGTGGTTGATGTGACAAGACAAGCCATGAGCAACAAGAGAGTTTAATGATGGAGAATTAACACCTTACATTTTAAGGTCTTGGAAATGAACAAACAAAACTCTTCTCTTTGCAATTACAGTATATCAGGTTTGTTTCTTGGGTTTACATTTTTTTTCCTAAAGGTAGATCTCATTTTAAGAAATATCCATCAACTCGTCCTTTCTCACCTACTTAGATCTTTTCTTTTCCAGGTAAGGTGTGAGGGAAGGAAAAGAGGGGAGGAGGAACAACTGAATTGCTCTGCATGGAGAAGAGGTACCAGAAGAAGTGTGGAGCTGCACTGCAATACAACTAAAGATGAATTAAAACTGAAATAAAATAATAGGAAATAGAAGGAAAATAAGGACATTAGTTTAGCCAGTTCTTCTTGGACTACCAGTAATGTTCTAGAGACAATTTGAAAAATTCTCACCTTGCAAATCACTTATAGTATTTAAACACTGGGTCAAACCCTACTTTCTTTTCTTGCATGGCTCATAATCCTGGAAAAACTTAGGGCAAGATCCTATAACAGCTTCAAGAACCAAACGCAGCAGAAACAATTTGGCTCTTGACCCTAAAAGAGTGTTAAAATAAAACACATGACTTTATTATGTTTCTTTGTACCATTGTTACACATTTGGAAACTGATTAAAGACATCTGTACAGATCTGTTGACACTAGCTACTTTATTTTTCTAAATAAATGTTCACAAAGCAAAAAGAAAAGTTTAGGGATCAGGAAAGGTGCAAGATGTTTAGCCTTGGAAACTAGATGCATCTTTCATTTGTCCTAGAGTTGATTCCAGAACAAGTAAGTGTCTTCAGTACCGACACAAACTCCTTTAGCTGCAGTCTGGAAATAATCTTTAAGGTCAGGTGGGAAGCTCAGACTAAACGATTCTTTCATTCATTCATCCCTCTCCCAGGAGTGGCAAAAGTGAAACACAGCAGCATTTCACCAGTCCATCGGGAATTGGTACCGCATTAAATAAAGCACGTTTGCCCTTTTTTTTTTTCCTTCTCATTTTGTTTTAAAACACTGTAGGGAAAAAATATCCTTAGATATTCTTGGTTTACATCAAAACTACATATCCTACACAAATATACTGCATTTGATCAAATAGGTTTCAAAATCTTGGATGCAAAAAACCAAGCACCTTCCACTCTCCCCCCCAATAAACAATTATTCACGTGCAACTCCAGAGTAGAATTTCTAGCCTGCTGCAAATACTCAAAAATGCAAATAAAGAGGTATCAGAGAGAATAAAGATCTAAAAATTGCATATAACTACTCAAACTTTATTCCTCTGATTATTTTAACCTACCCATTTGTGGGGAACCAATTATTCAACCAGATGTCTAATGAAAACATGTAATCTGAGCTGCGTGGAAGATGGTAAAAAAAAATTTCCTGCTCAAGACATTCATGTTCCTCTGCTAGCAAGAGCCGTCCATGTACGTACTCACAGCAAAATTCTGTATTTGCTTCTCAAAGCCACTAGCAATGACACTTTTTCAAGCAGAAAAACTCATAGAATTGACACTCCATTAGAGAAAAGGAATCGCTGCATGAACGAACGAATGTCACTACCACATCACCTGAGCAGGTATCCTCTGTCCTTATAAAGTCACTGCACGGTCCAGAACTACTCACTCAGCAACCAGAGCAAGGAAAACACCCAGGAAAACATGCAAGAATCTCTTTTTGCTTCTCTTTCTCCAAAGAGCCATCGGCTTGCCCGGGCAGGAATGGGTTTCTCCCTTTACTCCTCTAGTTCAAACCCTGCTGGTTTTAGACTTTCAAATTGCATCTCCAAAGAGTAACGATAGCCCTAGAGATTTTTTCAATTATTCTGAAAGCATATTTTCTTGAAAATTGTCAGCTTTATATCTTACAATTGCTAGATTCCCTCTATCCAGGGTGACATACTATCAAGTTAGTTATAGGCAAATTAACACAGCTGACAAAGAAAGAAAAAATAAAAAAAAAGGAAAACACACGAGGAAGAGTTACAGATGATTCAGGATTCAGCATTTCTTTGAAAAGACAAGCAAAGCAATGAATTAAATAGCTACTGTGAATACATGAATAAACCACAATTTAAAAGACAGACAGACAAACAGAGAGGAGACTGAGCTGTGACAGCAAAAGTGGTCACTGATCCCACCTCCCTCCCGGCCAGCCCACTCCTCGAGCATCAACCTCCTCACCCTGAAACACAGAAATCCTCCACCTGAACCCAAAGCGTACCAAATTCTGAAACATCCCACCCGTGCATGCCTGGAAGGTGGCCGGTGTCCTACAGGGGTCATGACAAGCTCAAAGGACTTCAGCTGGTTTCAGTCGTACAGGCGCTGGAGGACCCCACACACCCCACCATGCTGTTCAACTCTGAAGCTATAATCACAAGGGAGCTTGACGAAAATGTGACTTTCCTGCCAACTTCCACAGCGAGTTCTGTTTTATTAACTCCTTTAAGTTAATTATAACTATGTCAATGTTAAATTGTTTCTGGGAGCTCACACTGTGCTGTAAAAATTTGCTCTAGGCTCAAACCCGGAATCTCGGGAATCAGTTTTCAAAGAAATATTCAGTCATTGCAAAAAAAAAAACCAAACCCAACCCCAAACCCCCCAAAACGTCAAAGCACTCAAAAGCATGAGGATTGAGAAAATCCTATTTCCTGCACTGGCATCCTCGGTGGGAATAAACACGACTTCTGCAGGACTTCGTTCTCTGAATCATCTTGGGAAGCTAAAGTTGGCGGATATTGGTCTGATTTTAGAGTACAACGAAGAGCACAGACACTATGATGTATTGAGTACAATTAGCTTCAAACATTTCATACTCCACAGCAAGAACAAAGCTTCAGGGGGCTCCAATTTGTCCCTAACACCAACCTACCCACAAAAACTGGGCATCCTCCCTAGGAAGTTCACAGAGATTTAGGGAGATTACTGAGAGAAGATAAGCATTTGCTTCACGTTTTGCATCAGCTGACAGATGTAAATGTCCCAAACTTTCCAAATCAGAGACGTTAAGATCCCACCACCACAATGCACCGGACATAAAACCTGTCAAACAGCAGGCAGCTATAATTAGCATTTACAGGTACTATCTGTTAACAATTCAACCACCAAGTCAATCAGACAAATTGCTAAAGCTGAATTCAATGCTCAGGGAATGGAGCCCCAGGGAAGAAGCAAGGATGAAAAAACTTCTTTTTCCTAAAACTCTGGAATTTTGAGTACTTTAGAAAACAGTTTTAATGTCTCAGAGACTGTTTTAAATATGACTGGCGTACTTAAATCTAAGGCCTCACGTAAACTGAAATGTGCTGTTAACCCGTCTATACTGATCAAGACTGAAAAGAAAGTAAAATGTTCCCGGGTTAGTCAATGCCTGGAACAGATAAAATAGCTTATCCTGCCTTTTTGTGCTGCTACACTTACTGTGCTTGGTGAACTGGTTTAGCTATACTACCCAAAACAACCTTTCTGCAGATATACACTCTCTTTACCAGAGAGGATTGCTGGCAAACTCTAAGAAATCTAAGTTAGAAAAAACACCGAAATCCTTTTGTTTGGTTAGAATAAATTTATGACTAAAACAAAAGACTGCAGACTGCCTGCGTCCTCAAAGAGCAATAATTCATACTTTATACAGGCCAACAAATAGTTGCAAATGTGCATGTGTCTTCTATCCACATTCCTTCCCGATGAAGATCCTCTTAAACTAGAGACAGTTCAGCATTCACTAGGAACAGATCCGGCAGTTTATGGTTTGAAAATAATCACGGAAAGGCAAAGAGAAGATGAATTTCTTCAGTTCACAAGGCATTTTAATACAGCCCTCCTTAGAAACTACTATTCTATTATTTACATTGCCATTCAAATTCCCCAGCCGTACAAGTTTAAACTTGAAAGTTCTTAAAATTTAAACTATTTTAAAGATGAAGTATGAATATTCTTATTAAACCAAACTCACACTGTTTCTTCTGTAGGGCAAGAGATGACTAAAAATAAGTGACTAAAACCTCAGGTAATGCCCCCAGCTACCTGTATTTTCAATTTTCACCTTTTGAACTTAGCTTTAAGAATAGCTTTTCAATGTGTAATACAAGCAATCCTATTTATTCTTTTGGGTCACCGTAAAACAAACAAACAAATGTGGGAAGTTACTATATAATGGCCCTGGATGTTAAAAAGCATTATTAAAATGCTATATACTTCTTCGCTCATGGCTTTCTGGAAGTTAGTGTTTCTTCATTTATTGCAACACATAAAATCCCCCCCTCCCCTTTCTTTTCATAGGCTTCTGAGGTTTTATTTTTGGTTTGGCTTTTTGAAGTGTTAATAAGCTGGGAAACACGATATGGATACCCTGCATGAAAGAGGCACTCACTTTACATTAAAACAATTCACAGTACTTCCTCTAGTCCTAGTGAACCAGTTGAAAAGGGAAAGAGGCAATGCAGTAATTCCACTGGTACTTACATTTGTAGAAGCCTGAAGCAATTATAGCAAATACATACAATTTGAATTATCAGAATCAAACATGAAAAAATGTTTTGCATTAGAACAGTCTGAAAGTAGATGCTAACTGCCCGATATAAAGTAATAATTTCACTTTATGAGTCAAGCAACCAGCTTTATAGAATCCATGAATTCCCAATGAATTCTATTTCCATAATTGTGACAACATCAGAGAGTGACATGCCATAGCGTTTCAAAGTTTTCTACATGTTTGCCCCCGAACATCGCTCCTGAAAAACCTCTCTGCCAGCGCAGACAGTAACTGAGCTTTAGTGGATGCAAAATGAGTGGCACTGACTCCAAGTCAAGAGAGCTACATCAATTTTCGCTATTTGGAAACTCAGCTTTTTACGCCCCACCATCCCCAAACTGTTGGGATTCATACCAAAACTGATGTCTTTTTGCTTCCTTTCACACTTACCACTGCCCAATTCAGCAAGTATTCAAGTTTAGTGAGACTGCTCAAATGGATAGAGTACGTGCTTACGTATTCACGGGTCAGGACCTGTGCACAAGTGAACAAGGCAGTTTAAGAATAATTGCAAGTTAAACAAAACAAGCCATGTTATATTTCAACGTGGCCTAACAAAGCAGGAATAGAGGAATGAAACAGCTATTCTCTTACGTCCCCACTTTCCCTACCTTATTATTCCTCTTAATCATGGCCTACTACAATGCAGCCAAAAAGCTTCATTTTTCAGAACACAGAAAGCATTATTTCTTTTGACTATGCTCTTTAAACATCGTTTTTCACATTCAGTGTATATCACATTTATCACCAATTGTCACGTAAACAATACATTGAGTTGAGGTTCACAGCAATAGTTCAGACATTATATATTAAAAATATTAAAAACCACACACTCAACCTTTGATAGGGAAAATTCTACTCAATTTCCACCCGCCTTCACAATAACATCAACAAAATTAAACATAACTTTCCACTGGCAAAGAGCTTCATCAGCAAGGTCAGAACCGGTTACATTTTGACCTATAGGACCTTGCTCCGTTCCCTCATCATTTGCAAAAACTGATTACTTTTGTATCAAAAGGCATGCAATTTTAATTAAACAGACCAAACCCAAAGCCCTTCATTGCACAGGTACGAGGTGAAGTTTCCTAGCTCCAGCACGTCAGAGAATCCTCTCAGTGCTGCTCACGCACACAAAACTGACGGCTGCAGCAGAGATCAATTGAACAGCCCTGGTATTCAGCAGCAGACTAACAGCCTCTTCGAGAATCTCTTTGTGATAGACACAAAGACGGATTATACCAGAGAGTGAATACTTGGTAAGTTATGGGTAGTCCTCTGCTGTTCTTCCTCCCCCATTTTAATTCATATTCATCTTGGCAAAATCTTAGACAGACTATTAACTAATCTAAAACAACATCACAGCTGATACAACACATAAAGCAATCAGTCAAATGAACATGTCAGTGCCATCTACTGAAGCAATAAAGAACAAGACAACCCCAGCAGGCTGTGGCTTATTATCTTCACAGCCATAATGAATAGGCAGATAGTATTAAATATAAGTACAGTATTCCACATTTTGCTATGCTTTAAGCAGGAAAGGTGCCTTCAATATGTTTGAGGTACAGAGATTACAAGAAGATGAAAATAACGAAGGGTTTCGACACACCTCTCCATCATTTTCTTTTCCTTCACTTGCCAATCAACTATTAGGTCTTTTAAAACCCCAAGCGAGTGAAACAGAACAGCATAGAAAATTTTCTGTGGGCTTTAATAAATGCTGTTAACTGGTGAATGGAGTAAATCATAGCGATCAATTTATCCAAATGCAGCAAGGACTTCTGGTTTTTTATTTGCCTAACCAACAAAAACCAGATAACAGCCCAAGATGCTCAACAGTGTTTATTCCTATAGCATCCATAAGCATGCCCACATCCCTGTATGGGAGGGTGCTGCCGTGTCCTCAGCTCTAGAAGCAGCAAACGATCTGACCCAGCCTTCCCTTGGACCGCTGGGCTCGATCAAGGTTTTTTCCATTTTTTTGTCAACAAAGAATTAGACAGAGAGATTTACATGTCCTCTTGCTCTGCTCAACTGATGTGCCTGTTTTGCGCTTGGGAAAAAAAAAATCTACACAGCACACCCTCCTCTTTCCTAGGTGTGCAAAAGGAGACCTAAAGTGGCATTAATAAAACTAAGTGTATTTTCAGTCTCAACCTTCCCTACGTCCAACCTGCCAGCTGACACACAAGGTTTGAGCCTCTATTTTCTGGTACATAAGGAACAATTTCACTTGCTCAAATGCACTCCCCCCCCCCCCCCCCCGATGGAATTATTCCTAATTTGCATATTATGAATCCTGTTCTGGCTGAAATCCTTTTCTGTAAATTACAGGCAATATCCGAGAAGTGCCTTTGTCCTCACCACAATACGTTGGCGTAACAGAACGAGGTAGGAAATGGGAACCCAATTTGCAAAATATCAGGGTGTTAATCTTTTTTAAGAACTGAAGATCAACTGAGGCCCGATTCTACAGCATCTGTTATTTTAATAAATTATCCTACTAAGAGGTTAGAGTTCATCACATCAATTTGTCTTGAGATGAAACGACAACAGGACAAGGAAAGGCAAAGAGAGGAGAATTTGGTTTGATGTCACGATCCTGTGCCCCAAAAAGCTATTCCTAAAACCTTCCAATTTTATAATAAACAGAATATTATCTTCCTTATTCACTGACTCACTCATTTCCACAGTCTCCAAAACAGCAGGTCGGGCAGCCACGCTACCGAAACATCCTGAAAAGTTCAGAAAAAGAGCAGCGCAAATTTCAAAGCAGAATTTTTCAGTCTACCTTTGAAAAAACACTATTTTCACTCTCTATCATGAATTTTCTCAAAATAAACTAACTCTTGTGAGAAGGATCTTCATCCTTGCTCTCATTCAGGTGAATTAACTATTCTTAGTTAAATAGATTTGCTTCTAGTCTTAGTCTGACGACAGATTAACTCATGACTGGTAGGATTATAGACTTACCTCTGGAACTAAATCACTTTTGAATCTGAGTTATAGCTATTAGTTCTTTAAAGCTTAGCTGAACAGCTTTTAGTACCTCCTTTGTATTTTTGAAAGAATGATTAAACATCATTAAATCCAAGCTAAGGGCTCTTTCTCACAACTCCAGTGAATAAACACTTAGCTGATTTAACTTAAAAAAAAAAAAAACAGCAGAGTTTTACATGGATTTTTTCAGAATAATTAATACTATTCTAAGTCTAGAATACTCGTCCTTAAAATTAAAACATGTTTTTCATGTTTGTGTGGTTTTTAAGCCCATAAAAAAACCTTTGTTCTCCTTGGAGAGAAACAGCTATCCAGATCAACCTGCTCCTTTGTACCCAGCGTGGTGCTTCTGTTCCCGTTACATTTCTCCAGCTGCAGAAAACACGACCAGTTCTGCGGAGACGGGCAGTGAAGCTCTCCTGTACAGCAACCAGCTAATGACTCTTCTCCACTAAGGACATCAAGCATACATTTAAGCGTGGCTTGTTTTTACGAGAAATATGAAATATTCCAAATATGACACCAAGTATTTCCACGCCATCAGCAAACGGTTTCACTATATGCCAACAAAGTAACGTAGACGAAGCCACTGAGCAGGTATCTAAAGAGTCGCCCCTTCCATGTCCTCCTCCTCCTGACACTCCCTTCGGCAGCATTAGTAAGGAAAGCGAGGAGCAGTCTTTCCCCATACTTTTGTACCTTGGCAGAGGATGGAGATATTTAGCCATCACTCTCTCCATTTAATTAGAAGTCAGCCAGCTTGGTCCAACAAGCTGCCTTAATTCATTGCTTTTGCCTTCTACGTTTCCATGAGAGGAGGCACGGATGGGACAGTGAGGAGAGAAAAAGTTTCCCCTAAGAAGCAAAAACAAAACCACCCTGTAACTACTAACAAAGATCACTGGATGAAAGAGCTGGAGGCATCACTCCTCCGAGAGCACGATGCCGAAATTATACGGTTTAGTCGCACCTGACAGCTACAGGCAGCAGATCTCCTTGGGCTCCCAGCCCAAGCAGCCAGCCACTGATCTACATCCCCATCTGACGATAGGGTTTTCTTTTTAAGTAACACACAGTCCAAGTTTCGGTTAATTCATCATTACGTATCCCTCAGCTCATACTAAGCCAGCCCCAATCTCTGAATCAGAACATACCACTTTTCCCTGTTCGTTAATGACTGGAAAACCCCTAAGCATCCAAAAGCAGATCGTGTTGTCCAGTTCTAGCAACACATCTAGATATACATGCACACACACAAATATATAGAGATACAGTCTGTTTAAATCAATCCTTAGATCTCTCCCTCCACCCAGAAAACCTACCAGCTATTGTCAAGTATAAAAACCCCACAGTGAACATAAATGCAAACCCCAATTAGTCAAAAAAAGACATTAGCTCCTCATTTGACTGAGTTACACAAATCTGCAGAGACAGGAGGGGGGGCATTCATGCCAAACTGTATTTGCTAAAGTTTAGTGTATGAAAAAATTATTTGTTCTGATAGACTACAGTTCAATATTTATGCAGATAATGTTCAAGCTAGAAGTCAGCCACAAATCTCTATCATTTTCTTAATACACAAGGCACTTGTTATTCAGCTGGAACGCATTTAATATACAACATAATGTGAAATTCTAAACTATCTAAAATTAGTGGGTAAAGTTAGCTTCAGCACCTCAGCACCAGGCAAGAGACGAACTGGGTCCCATCACGCCAAAAGAAAGGAAGGATTTAATCTAAAATACAGTTTTGCTGCTTGAGTAAAAGGAAAGCACATTTGTCACAAACTTATTGGAACAGCGTCAGGCTTAGAGACACTGATCCCTTCCAGGAAAGTGGGGAACAAAGCCGTAGCAGCACAGAAACACAAGCCAGCGCTGACTGCCCTTCGTAGGATACTCTTTTAGTATTTCTAGCTAAAAGCTACTTATCACTTCATCTGCATACCCACCTAGCCAGGCTGCAAAGACCCTCCTTCCCCACCGTTTTTATTTAAAGTTCAAAACCTTGAATTGTCTTCAGAGGCTTTTCATAGCATGAGAGAGAGGGACAGAATGTAATTATAGGACAGTATTTCTTAATCAAATCTAAGCCGCCCACTGAAAGCGAATGGGAAAATATGGTTGCAAGGCAATGCTTCTCAATCAAGTGGACGGATTTGCCTTTCAGGGTGAATAAGGGAATGGAGCTGTGGTCACCATTTCTTAATCAGCTCAGCTGATGTCCTATAGAAGATCTCAATGGAGGAACACAGCTGTGGCCCATAACTCTTGACTTGATCTTCCATGGTTTGACTGAAAAGCCTGAAAAGAACATAAATGCACTAAAGCTTTTCTCCATTAAATTGGTTCTTTCAAAACCGCCACTGGCTTCACCCAGAGGGGGGAAGAAAAAGTTTCTTTTTCAGTATGCTTGGTTAGAGGTTGAGTGTAAGAGTTTTCGTGATATATACTACACACCGAAGTATGCTATAATAGACCAAACTATTATTTTCTTTTAAAGACCAAGATGGAGCATGTTATTTATTAATTCCAACCTTCTGTAGGGATTCCTGTGTCTGAGTATGTGGTTTTCGCTTTGGCTAAAGCACCCTTTTGCATTTCAGTTGGCAAAGTTACAAAACATTGAAAAAGCACCTCCTTAGTCAGGATTTTTTTTAAAAGAGTACATTTGTCACGACTGACACGTTACACAAGATACATTTCAAATGCACTCATACTAACTTTGAGCTGTCAGATCCGCGTATTCCAGTTTTCTGTCTTCATTTGAAAATGCGGCTGAATTACACAGCCAAGGCAGCGAGACAAGAAAGCAAGTGTGCGCACCGTGGGGAGGAACAAGGAAAAAAGCTTCTGTTTTTCAGATAGCTGCCTCTATTTTAATTCTACTTTCTCAGTAAAGTTCTTAAGAGGACAGACTTCTCAATGTATTACATTATAATTACCTAATTAAAGGAACTTCTCTAGTGAGCCTCCTTTAAAAAAATCTCAATGTATGCCCCAACAAGTTTGCCATTTTCCGAGAAATTTCATACTGATCTTTGTAATGTATTGGAAGTGTAATAGTTAATGAGCACTCGTTACCATCTCATAAGCAAAAAGCTAATTAACAACACTTAGCACAAAGCAGACAAGTTTATTTTTTTCTACCTTTCTTATGTCCACTACAGATACTCACTTCCCAACGCTGTAGCAAAAAAGGGTTTTTTTCCCCTTCGAAACCAGCAGAATGCAGTGTAACAGAGTGCGCATTTTAATTTGCATTTTCCTCAATACGCTATGATATGAATTACTGCAAATATACAAATAACTAGCTTTAGATCACTTAGAAATCATTTCCCTACGACACTGGCAAAGGACAAAATCTCCACCTTCATTTTTACCTTCTCTCCCCTCACTCCCACTTTAATCTTTTTTGTTTCAGTGGCGTGTTATAGCTGCTCCATAGCTCTGCTGCCAGTTATGTGATGAAGCCTGCATGCTGGGGCTGTAATTCAATGGCTCACAAGCCACATACGACTTAACAGCCTTGCATGAGCCATTTTTGATCTAAAGTCTAATAAAAACAAAAGTGAAGAGCGTTAGCGTCGGTATACACGGATATATGAACAAACAACCGAGACATTCTGATCTATAAATTGGATTTTAAAATGGTAGTGGTTTCTGTTAAGCAATTTGTTGAATTTGCTTAGTACACTCCAAAGCAATGATTCGTTAAGGGTTTCATGCTAACGAGGATGGTCTTCCATTCACTGACACTGAAGGGGCGGGGGGGCTTTTTTCTGTACAACCTACCCAGATCAACTCAACAGCCTGTTCATTGTGGTTAAGTGTTTAGGAAAGGTGAAGTGTTTATACACCGAGCAATTAACAATAGGCTGCTGAGACAAGAACATCTCCGCAGGTTTCATTCCCCAAAGGAAAAAAAAAAAAACCAACACAAAACCAACCCTTGATGAAATATTCAGGATGAAAACCACAAAGGTTGTTAAACAAAGTGAGAAACTTCCAGTCTCTCTCATCCGCTGGAGAGGATTCCTGCGCAGAAAATAAAGGGTCGGGGGTATCTTTCAGAGCACGTCCCACCATGCAGCGCAGAGCGAGCTGTCTCTAGAACTACCCCATCTTCCTCTTCCCCTGTTCGAACTGAATGGCTGCACCCAGTTACAGGCAAAGTTTTCAAACAACTTATCTTAGTATCTCTCTATTAATTTCTAACGAACGATTTTAAAACAGAAACCTTAGTTTTGTTTTGCCTGAGAGCTGAGGTCAACTTCAGAAACCCTTTCACACTTCCCCAAAGGAAAAAACGCATGTGAAAGAATTCACAAGTACCTTATAAGACAGAAGCTGAATTTCATAGTAATTCCATTTGTTAGCTATTCTAAATCTATCCACTAACATCTTCTAAGGGCTGAGAAAACACTAAATTTCATTTTATGAGTCCCAGCAGAAGTCCTAAGGAATAGGACTAAAAATAGCTAACGAAAGAAAAAAAAAATGGCCAATAAAAATAGGATCTTAAAAGACATATTCAGTAATTCATACCACCTTTGCCACTAGAGAAAGTGCTTCTTGTCACTCGTTCTTAGGTGCTGAGACAAAACAGTTAACTGCGTAAGTAAGTGCGTTTTAGCACTGAAGAAAACAACCTGCAACGTCTGATGTGGACAGAGAGCTGCAACCAAGCAAACACCAGGCGAAGGATTATGATTAGTTGCAAGAAATCCACTGCAGCAAGAACCTGCACTCGAGGCTTTCACACCCAAAGCAGAGAGGCGATACACGAAGCTAAACGTGCCCTTTTTTTTTTTCGTCAGCAGTACTCCCATGATTAACAGTACAACACAGGAAAGATAGATCCTTTGCTGTTCCCTCGAGTTTACCAATCCAAACAAATACTAATCAGACCAAGCGCTGTTTCATTTTGCAAGCCGCAGCACATGAGGCTTATTCACAATTTCTCCATTCTTACAGGCCTCCAGCGTATCTTGTCAACCACAGGTCTTTGTACCACATGCAATCTGAATCTCTGCAGGAACTGCGGCGACAGATTCTTTACTAACGATCTTTGGACGCACGACAGCTAAATAAATCCCCAATTTTGACTTACTAGCTGTAACACTCTATAAACCGTTGCATATGTGACTATTGTTAAGCCCTGCTCCTGAATAAGCAAAATTCTTTGTAACAAACAGAACTTGCACAAGACCAAGAACTATTCCAGACCTGAAAAGCTGCCAACTTCAAAACGCCCTTTTCACTTGAAGTCAGCTCATATTAATAGGAAGAATGATTAGGGGAAAAATAGACAAGCGTTTACCGTTTGCAGCCTCATGTTTGAAAGCACGCCTAGCTCAGAGACATCAAATGCTGCTCATGTTGGCACATAATTTTCAAGTATTTACACCTAGAAAATGTTCAAAGCAATTAAAAACAACACCAAATGCTTTTGTTGCCCTCTCTTTTTTTTTTTAAGCATCATACCAACATATCTGACAATTGTTAAACAACAGCAACCCCCAAGTGTAGCTGCCAAAGGCAGAGACGCAGAAACCCAGCGCAAACCCCAGCACCACATTTACTGCCGGCTGAGGACAGGGTGCAACTCCAGACACTTCTGTTAGACTGACGCTCGTTTAATCCCAGGGCAAGTTTAATCCACAGCGTTCACACACAGAGAGTTTTTAATATTCGCAATTCCACAGACTTACCCGCTCTCACCCTCCCTGCCTCTGCCGCTCCTTCTGTCCTCATCCTCACGTCCCAGCCGCGCGTTTCCTTTTCTCCAGCAACAGCTCGGATCTCTTCTCCACCAACAGCCCCCTTCCTCCCCCTCATTTTTGCTTCCAGTCCCACCTCTCTATCATCCCTTTTAATCTGGTCCCTATTTTTTGCCTTGCCTTTGCAGGAGAATGATTGATACTACTTCAGGAGAAGCTGCCGCCGAAGTCAATTAGAGTTTTGCCTAGGCTGAGGAATCAGCAGCGCCTACCACATCTTTCACCGCACACTCTTCAGGTTCCAGCGAGCATCTTCTCTGAAGCAGCAGTATATAAAAGGACCAAATTTTGCAACATTTCACACGAGACGAGCTCAGCGGCTTCAAGAGCTCGCAGCATCTTTCCCTGATTTAAAAGTGTAGCTCTGAGAAGTAGAAACGCTTTTTCCCCCCTTATACGTTTCAAAATAACTGGGAGCTTTCATCATATCTGTCAATATTCCCCCGCTGACTGTACCTGGAGGTCAGGAGCCGTTTTGACACACAGAACATGCTTCTTTTTCCTACGTACAATTGCACGTAACACGATTAGCAGGCGCATTCCCTAAAATTAGCAGCTTTTCTAAAATTGCCTCCTGTTTGTAGGGACTCATATGCGTAAGCAGTTATTTTCTTTGGCTATTTGAGCATTCGCAGGAAGGGATATAAATTGCTGCGACCCCCTCCGCTTCGAATGATCTTTAAAACGTGATTTTAAAGCATGCTTTGCTCCCTGAGGCGGACGCTGGCCATCGGGAGACCTAAACCCAAGATGCCCCCAGCCCCCCCCGCCCCCGCCGTTATTAACTTCTGCTGTTTACCTTTGCGGCGGGCGGGGAACACACAAAACCCGCAGCTTTTTTTTTTTTTCTTTTTTTTTCCCCCCCTTAAAAAATATGAATCTGCACGGATTTTCCCCATTTCTGTGCCCTCTCCCCCCTCCACCCCCCCCGGCCAAGCACAGCACTGGGGAGTTTTGGGTTTTTTTTTTAAGGCGCGCTCCCCGTCCCCGCCGGCAGCAAGGCCACGACCCGCGGCACCCACCCACCCACCCGCGGCGGGTCGCGGCCCCCGCGTTGTTCCCCCCCCCGGCCGGCGGGGGGCGGTAGAGCCCCCTGTGAGGAGCCGGTCCCGGGGGTGCCGGGGGGGGGGGGGAGCGCTCCCGCGGCCCCCGCGCCTCAACAAAGGGAAAGTTGCGGAGCCGCCGAGGCGGGCGCGGGGCTCCCGCCCGCAGACAAAGGCGGCGGCGGCCGGGGCGGGAAGGGGGGTCGGGGTCCGCCTCAAGCCCCCCCGCGCCCCTCAACCGCGAGGGGGGGAGCCTTTTTGGGCGGGGGGGCACCGAGCACCCCTCAGCACCGTCCTCACAGCGGGGTGCCCCCCCCAACCCCCCACCCCTCTCATCCCCCCCGCCCTCAAGGGGGGGTCGCGGCCTCCCCCCCCCCCCCCCCGGCCCCTTTATTTACCGCCATCATCAGCACGCGCGAGCTGTCACCCAGCGCGAGACACCCCAACCGCCGCCGGCCACGCCCTCTCCCCGCCCATTGGCCGCCCGCCGCGCCCCGCCCCGCCCCGCCGTTGGCTGGAGAGCACGCCACACAGCGCTCTCGCCTTCCCCCTCACCCCGCTCCCCATTCAGCGCCGCTGCTTACGCCAATTCCGTAGAGCGGAGCCTGGCGCTAACGGTGCGGCTATCGCACGGACGGACGTCGTTTGCGCAGTCTACGCCGCGGCAGAGAGAGTTCTGGCGGAGCTTACGAGCTCTGCGTAGCCGCTAGGGAGAGCTCTTCAATGGCTTACGCTCGAGTAGCGGGAGGGCAGCGCCGAGGGGCGGGGACTGCCCGGGCCCGGCCCCGGACGGTGACGTACCGGGCTTTGTGAATCCCAGACTGAAGTTTGGTTGAGTCACAGGAGGGTAAATAAGGATGTTTCGGAGACAAAGAGACTCTTAAAGGGGCAGCGCGGGAGGTGGCGCGTTCCCGCCGGGCCCCTGAGGTGGCTGTGTGGGGTGGGAGATACCCCACAGGGCCCCTGAGGTGACGGGGCGGGGGGGGCACCCCACAGAGCCTCTAAAGTGATGGGGCGGCATCCCACATAGCTCCTGAGGTGACAGGGTGCCTGAGTTGATGGGGGGGGGCACCCCACAGGGCCCCTAAAGTGACGGGGCACCTGAGGTGATGGGGGGGGCACCCCACAGGGTCCCTAAAGTGATGGGGCGGCATCCCACAGAGCCCCTGAGGTGACAGGGTGCCTGAGTTGATGGGGGGGGGGCACCCCACAGGGTCCCTAAAGTGACGGGGCACCTGAGGTGATGGGGGGGGGCACCCCACAGGGTCCCTAAAGTGATGGGGCGGCATCCCACAGAGCCCCTGAGGTGACAGGGTGCCTGAGTTGATGGGGGGGGGCACCCCACAGGGTCCCTAAAGTGACGGGGCACCTGAGGTGATGGGGGGGCCATCCCACAGGGTCCCTAAAGTGAATGCCCTTGGGGGGAATCCCACAGGGCCCTTGAGATGATGGGGGACCCCTGAGGTGACGGAGGTGGGCACCACACGGGGCCAGACAGCACTGACGGCACACAGACAAGGGCCCGCGAGCCATACTGGCCTTTGCCAGAGGTCACTCGAAGGCCCCTAGGTCACACGCTCCTCGTCACAGTGCAGGAGCCATGAGGGGATGAGGGGATGGAAACGTGTTTTGTCAGAGACAAAGGGATGTCAGCACTGAGGCCGGGGGAGAAGCCTGTCCCCAGCAAGGGACAACCACACTCGGGAGTCACCCGCACCCACTGGAACAACTCACTTTTTTGCAGCCTGCAGGAGGTACCATCGGGAACCTGCCAGAGAGCGGCGAGTCCTGCTCTCTGGGCAGCACTGAGCCGGGGCAAAGCCGCAAGCAAGCAGTCGTGGACCGTGCAGCACTGATGACATGAAGCACAGGTCAGTGGCGTCACAGACACGATTCCTTTGCGCAGGGACAAGTGTTCCCCCCCCCATCTTGTCCCAGGAAGTTTTGAGGCAAAGCACTGCAATTTACTGCGACAGGTGGGAGCCTGCTTTCTTCTGCCACGGCACAAGGACACTCCACAGCCTTGTGGTCTCCTTCTGAACGCCCTCACCAGCCAGCCTTCCCACAAATTCCACTTCCTGCGAGCTTTGTCGTCCTTTCTCTACACCTTCCCTTTCTGACCAGTGCCTGGTCTGTTTTGAACCCACACCTGCACAGAAATCCACAGTCACACACCTCTCAACTCTTCAACAGCTCCCCACTGGAATGAGCCCTCAGTCTGTAATGTCTGCTAAGAATTAAAATTGAAGATTAACAAGGCCCTTATGTCCTCACTCTCTTTGTAAAGCTTAGGAGGGTGCCACTGCTACGTAAATACTTCCTCATAAAAAATGCCACAGCACAAAACAGAACAAAAGCCCATGGTATCCCCAGGGTGGCAGTGAGACTTGGACTCTCTCTGCCACTGAAGTGTTGGTGACCCTGGGAACATCACCCAACCTCTACTTAGAGCTAGGAGGGGGAAAGCTATAACGATGCAAGGGTGAGACCCACGTCCCCAAGATCCCCAGTCCCCTCTAGGTCAGGCTTCAACTCACAGAAAGCAACAACACTACCAGTGATTTCTGAGAGGTGCAGAAGCAGAAAAAAGGATCCAAGGATCCACGCTGGTACAGGACTACAGCTCAGTGGCCTCTCCCTCTAGATCTTGCATTCTCTGAGAAAACGCTGGGGAGCAACAAGAAAACAACCTTCCAGACCATGCCTTGACTGGCAAAATTAGGGTGGTTTTCAATTACACTGGCTCAATCCATTAATGTAACACAACTGAAAGCCCCCTGAAGACTTGTTAAGATGCAGACTAGCATGTTCGAAGCCACATTAACCTGCCATATTGATGCTGGGGCGGGCCAGAATGAGGATTACTGCAGCTAATAAGACTGAAAACCAGTCATTTTATCCATCAAGAAAGTAAAAAGTCTCAGAGTAAAAGCAGCCCCTCATGTGAGGCAGCTGATCCCCTCGTTCACAGAATGCAGTTACAGCAACAGACGTTTTTGCTAAGACATAAAGGGCTAAATCCTACCCACCCTTACACGTATGGAAACCTACTGACGTCAATGGCTGTAATGGTGTAATTGAAGGCAGAATGTAGCTCAAGGGGTCCCACTTTATTACTCTAGGAACAGTACAATGTATTAATAAGAGCACAGAAGTCCCCAGAGATTCCAGCACACATTTTATGTTTTTAAGACATGCGACCAGAGTTTTGACATCTCTGGTTACAGAACGCATCTTTCGGGAATTAATAAAGCATTAGCAACATTCAGCATGACTAATCTGATCATTAAAAGGTTTTTTTTCTTAACCTTAAGACCTAAAATGGGAAACAGGACAGAAATAACTATCCCCACAAAGACCACAGTTTGTTTTCATAAGTTTTCCCAGCCACACTTAACTATGTGGAACGACAGCAGGTCGGATTCTCACTGAATTTTCATCACTGAAAATTAATAGTCCCACTGAAATCAGTGCACATGTCATGAACTTGAGCTAAGAGTTGCCAAAATTCAGTATATTCAGCATCTTGGAATTTCTAACACGCTTATGGTACATTATGCCATTTATTATGGTTCATTAACCAGATCTTTCTGGACCCAGTGCTGATTAAATTTATTAAATGCCCACACTAAAAGCTCTAGGCACTCTAACAGTTAATTAGGCTTACAGGTATAAATGATAATCACAAAGAAATCATATCTAAACAACTAGTTCTCCACCAGCCAGCAAATCAAGTAACAAAGCAACTTCTTTTCCCCCCTTCAGGAGGAAAAATCTATTTAGGAGAAATCTATTTCTGTTTTACTCACTCTTCAGACTCTTCAAGACCCCTGTATTGGCAAGGAACCAACAATATTTTCTGAAGGCAAGACGCACACTGCTTCTTCACGAGGAACCCACTGTCCTTCTTACAAATCTCCCTTCCTAAAACCATCCTTAGACCTTCTCTACACCTGCCCTTTATGTCCGGGACACGGGCTGCAGAGCTGGAACCCTGCTACACACAGCCTTCCCAGGAACCACGAAGGAAGCTCAGCGCAAAGGTTGGTGGCTGAATGGGGGTGTTTCTGCTTATTCTAAGACCGAGCTGGAACTGGAGCAGGGAAAAGAAAAAGTGACAGCTCAAGCTAGACAGATACTGAACATGTAAAACCAAGGGGACAGAGAGCTCAAAAGGGATCTAATTTCCCTGGTTTTCCTGCTGTAAAAATAAATCACCACTAAAAAAAAAATATTCCAGTGATATCATATAGTTAAGTCATATAATAAATTTTTCGTTCTTATTCCCCAAATCCTTCCTTACTCCATTAAATCTGCTGAAGTCACCAGGATTTCTCAAATGAGAAATGGTGTGCAGGGACAGGACATTTACCACCTACCTTTCAAACAATGAGATAAAGCGGTTGGTATTCTCTTTCAATGCATGAGAGGGCTCCTACCAGGCTTATTTATTTATCATGAGGCTTCATCGGTATCATCTGAGAGGTAGGAAATTTTAATACTCCCATCAGATACAAAAGATGAAGGCAAGCTAAGAACATACCCATAATAGGAATGCAAAAATTCCTGTAGATTTTGCCACAGGGAAATTAGTTTGCTTCAGGGGTATAAAGCTCTTGAACCAAATCAAAGATAAAACTCTGCTGAAGAATTGTCTCCATGCAACAGAAAATTTCAAAAGCTGTAAATAAACGATATAAAACAGCCAACACTTGCTGTGCAGATAGACTCCATCTCCTCACAAAATACAGCTTTTTATTTTGATGAAAAATAACAAGACACTTTCACGTGGATATCTAAAAAAAAAAATAAAGAAAAACCTCTCATGTAGCTGTTTGCAGTCAAGGAAACTCTGCCCTTGCATGCATTTGGCTGGAATTTCTCCTTTTCCCTCTTCCCGACAAACAGTAATCCCCCGCATAAAGCACTGTACTAAGAACCATCAGAACCACAGGCCTGATCCCAGACACACTCAAAAACATGAAGGAGGACAACAAGAAATATGCATAGCATTCAAGACCTTTGCTTTGAAACAGGGGAAAGAGATTGAGAAGAAAAAAAACCTTGGGTGCCTCCAGTGCCGCTTTTTGGAGGGACTCCTGATGCACACGGGCAAGGCAAGAGGTGCAGTCGCTCTAAACCAGGCTGCAGGGAGTTCTTTCATCTGATCCCCGCTACAGGCACCTGCTGCTGCTTGCGGATCTTGTTGAACAGCTCCATGTACTGAACCATCGTGTCCGCTGGGCTGTAGATGCTGTCGTGCTTGGTGCCAAACACGGACGGGATACCGGGAGTGTGGTTCGCCATGAAGCTCTGCATGAACTCCATGAGCAGGTTCCAGCAGTCGTTGGCTATCACGCAGGGGCAGTACTCCACCTGGCAACAGAAACCACAGCCCTGAAGCTCGCGGCAGGGGCAATAACCACGCAGGAGGCAACGCGCTTTCCTCTCTCTGCCTCACTAGAAGGAGAATGCTTTTCATAAAAACATCTGAGAATATTTAGCGTATAACAAGGATGGACAAATATAAACGAACAGGACATGGGAACATGCAAGCAATCCCTTCAAAAGGGAAGAGGAGGTAAAATGTACCCTGTAAGGGCATTGCTTTTATTAAATCCCCAATAGTGGGGGTCTTGGGACATTGGTTCAAACGCCACGTTAACTTTACTCCGTCCAAAACCAAACTTCATTCCCACAGGCTGGTAGGTCGATGACTCGTGTGGCTGTAACATCTTTCAGGACTGTACTGGGAAAAGCCTTGGGACTTAAGGACTTGAAGCGTTTTACTAAATATGAGTCTGGTCCCAAATCAAGAGTAGGTCCTAATGCAAACCCTGAAAAAACTACTAAACTAAAACGGAAGCAGCCAGACCACCTGGCAAATCTGGTCTTGAACTCAAGTTTAGGGTAAAACAAGCTTCTGTTTAACCCCAGGTCAATAGCAACGCTGACACTACAACATCTGTGTTTGTTGCAGTGAAGAAATAAGCCATTTCTCAATCCTCGTCCCCGCTGGCTAGGAACACCCGCCTGAGTAGATGCAGCACGATTATTAATTGTATATCAGACAACAGGATTTGTGTGTTTAGAAAAGCATAAGCTCTGATTTTGAAGGACTTTTAAGCATCTAATTATCAGCTATCTTGAATACTGTTAGGCACCAATATATCTAGATGTCTGGAGTCTGACCTACTCTGCTTTGCCCTTCCCATACCAGCACAGCCCAGCTCCTTGTCTTTTTCTGAGATATTTTTTCAGCCCAGCTGAGGCTTGTCCGTGGCTTGTGAGCCTTCAACTCACGCCTGCACTCAGCCAACCATCTCCCCAAATGCCTTCCTAGATCCTCCCATGCCCCTTCGCATACACTGAAGGATCTCCCTTTAGAGTTTGCTTCAGCCCAGCCTCCACCCTCTGAAATGCCTGTCAGCAGCTGGCAACCGATGCTCTCGAGCCTCATCAGCAGTCACGGCACTGAGCGGAGAGCGCGGAAGTGGTCTGATGGCAGGCTTCGAGCCCGTGGTGCACCCCGCGGTGCGGCAATCCAGGTCGGCACGCCGTGGGGTAGGACTGACGCCTGCCAAAAGCCCTCTGGTGAGGAGAAGACCATCTCTACACCGTGTGAGCAGAACCTGGGGCAGGAGGACCCTGCTCTCCCAGGGATGCCTCAGCCCAGCCGTTGTCTGCAAATCAGCATCGAATTAGCAGCTGAAGAGGTTGTTTTGTCCCCCTCGGTATGCTTATTAACCTGAAGTGGCTACTAGTGTTGTACATCAAGACTTTAAGCAGCTTTTTAGTTTGATGGCATCCCTTCGGGCTTTTGTTTATTGACACTTCAATGACAGGTTTTTCCCTAGCTGCAGCTGAGCCCCAAAGTACCTGCCTGAATTAAACCTTCTTGTGAAAAGGAGATAAATACCCTGCCTGCTGCATACATGAATGCGTCTAGTACAAACTACCAGCAACGCGCAATACAATCGAGACACAGAAGGGACGGGGGGTTTCTCATCTAGCCTCCAACATGGGATTTTCCCATTTTATACCCTCCAAAGACCATTCTTACCTCCACAGATATCCCACGGGCACTGGGCCCCATTGTAACCGTGCCCACCTTCACCAAGAAGTCACAGTACTGGTAGCGGGTGCCCCGGCTCTCTATCTTGTTCGCCTTGGCATTTTGGAAGAAGCCTTTCAACTTCACCATAAGGATATCAAAGTTGGCATCTGCTATGAGGCAGGGACCATTTTCAAAGAGAGCGAAGCAGCTGAGGGGATATTCGGAGTTGTGCATCACGTACATCAGCTTGCCTGTCTGCCCTGAAATAAGAGCAATGGTATTTGGGCTGTAAAACCAACAGTCCTGCGCTTGTATGTGCTTTAAAGAAAGAAGCATCTGGTTTTTCCTTTGTCCTCCTCAGTTATCCGCATAGGTCACAAAAGCCTTTCCACGCATGTGGCCGTGCAATTTCCAGCTGCAGAAAAAGCAGCAAAAAGCTGAATCCGGTAGATTCAAATGGATCTGCCCGGGGAAACCGGCTGAGCAGAGCCGAGGCCGCACGGGCTCAGTGCTGACCTCTGCAGCCACAGAGCCACCACGGTGATGTTCCCATTAGCGTTTTTAAAAGATGTGAAAATCCAGGTGTTTAGGAGAAAGAAAGAGGCCGGAACAGCCCCTGAGGGTGAGGGGGCCACGCCGTACTTTTGAGCTACCATTTTAGGCTGTGCTATGTCAAGAGGGGATTTGGGGTCCTCCGAGCACATCCCTTGGAAACAGCTGGGTCATCTCACGCCTCAGACCCCCGAGGGCTGCTCCCCACCGCCCTGAGAGCCGGCACTCCTCCCGGGCACTCCTCTCCGCTGCCACCGCCTGCCCTCCAGCAGGCAGAGCAGGCAGCAGCAGGCAGATGCTGCCAGGAGACTTGCGCTCATCCTCTCCAGGGCAAAACGCAGCTTCCAAAACAACTCACAGACAAGGAGCATTTAAAAAGCTTCAGGGAAAAATACGCTCACAGCAAAGATACTCGACACGGCTGCTAAGGCTCGAGCGGGAAACCTCCAGGCCGGGCTCCCTCCGCGACACGGCCATCCCCAGGGCAGGGCAACGCTGGGAAGGGGAAAACGGCGCTGGTGAGCGGGCAGAACAGCTCCAGGGCAGCCCCAGCACACGGCACCGGCCACGGCAGGCCGGTCCCTGCCTCATGCCGCCCTTCCCCGGCTCCCCTGGGACCACATACCGGGACGCTCCCTCTCCCGGAGGAGAGAAGGGGCCAAGGGGAACCCCAGCACGCACCTTCCACGGTGGAGAAGGCATTCTGCAGGCCGCTGCTCCTTCCCCACAGCGATAAATAAAACCACCATAAATAAAACAGCAGGAAAAGCCTCGACCCGCCCGGCTGCGGACAAAGCCGCGGCCTCACCCACAGCAGACACTGGTTCCACGGGAGACCGTGCTGTCACTGCAGCCGGGTTTCACAGCAGCCCCCCTGGGCGCCAGGTTAAGAAGCTGGAAGCGGCACCGGGAAAAGAGACGGCTCCGGGCCGGCTGAGAGCACCCGCCCCCCGGCCCGGCCCGGCCCGGGGCTCTCCCGGCGCTGACCTTGGCTGCTGATGGTGGAGGCGGCGGTGTGGTAGGTCTCGCAGTCCACGCAGAAGGTCCCCTGCTTCTCGGCCCCCAGCAGCTCCAGCTTCCGCGTCAGGATCTCCACCGTCTGCTGCACGCTCTTCCCCTCCGCCACGGGCACCTGCGCCACGCTGCAACCGGGAGCGGCGGCGGGGGGGAGTCAGAGACACCGGACCGGACCGGGCCCGGCCGGCGGCTTCTCCCGGCTCCCTCCCCGCCCGGCGGCACCCCCGGGACGGCTCCCCCCGCCGCGCCCCCCCGCCCTTACCAGGTGACCCCCATGCCGCAGGCGCCCGCCGCCCCGCAAGCACCGCCGGAAGGAGCGGGACCGACGTGCCGCCGGAAAGGGGCGGGGCGGAGGCGACGCCGGAAGGGGCGGAGTCAAAGCGCACGCGCGGCCGGTGGCGGAGCGGGCGGCAGCTCCCCTCAGGACCCGCCGCCATGCCCAAGGCCCGGCGGGCGCGGGGCCCGGGCCCCGGCCCCATGTTGCCGCTGGCCGAGCAGATCCTGCGGGAGGCGGCGCCGCGGCCCACAGCGCGGGGGAAGCGGCGCGGCGGCCAGGCCGAGGAGGAGGAGGGCGGCGGGGAGGGCTATGTGGACGCGCGGCTGTCCCGGCGCATCCTGGAGCAGGCGCGGCGGCAGCAGGAGGAGCTGGAGGCCGAGCACGGTCCCGGCGCGCCCGCCGCCCCCAAGCAGCGCAGCACGGCGCTGGGTGAGCCCCCCCGGTTCGCCCCCAGCCCACCCCCGGGCGTCGAGGGTGCGAGGCCCTGGGCTCAGCCAGCGCCGCTCCCCCGCAGGCCCGGCGGTGCGCGGCCCCGGCTCGGACTCGGAGGACGATGAGGAGTGGCCCTCGCTGGAGAAGGCGGCGGCAGGAGGGAGCGGGGAGTACTGCGGGGAGGTGGCGGTGGACCCCGAGGACGAGAAGGCCATCGAGATGTTCATGAACAAGAACCCGCCGGTGAGGTGAGGAGGCGGTGGGAGAAGGGGACGGGGCAGCAGCCGGTGCTTCCCAGCGCGGTCCCTGACTTGCGCCCCTCCTGCCTTGGCCCCAGGCGCACGCTGGCGGACATCATCATGGAGAAGATCACGGAGAAGCAGACGGAGGTGGAGACGGCGCTGTCGGAGATGTCGGGGTGCCCCGTGTCCCAGCTCGATCCCCGTGTCCTGGAGGTCTACAGGGGCGTCAGAGAGGTGAGGCCAAAGCAGCTCTGCCCGGGGCTCAGCGAAAGCCACGCTGAGCCCCACAGCCTCTGTGCCCGCTCTCCCTCAGTGACGCTGTCTCCATCCTTACCCCGTGCAGGCAGTCCTGTGTATTGACTGCAGTTTGCGTAGTATCAGTCACTGAAGGGCCCAGAGAGTTTCTGAGTGACAATCTCCTGAGCACCGTGCTCAGGACGATCCTGGGACGGTCCTTTCTTATCAGAGGTGCTAAGGGAGGGGAAAACTTTCTCATGGTCGTGAGACAAGTCCCGCAGCCCCGCTGTCAGTGCCCATATGTCACGGCCTGGCCTGTATCTGTGTCTTTTAAGGTGCTGTCCAAATACAGGAGCGGGAAACTCCCCAAGGCATTTAAAATCATTCCTGCTTTGTCCAACTGGGAGCAGATCCTCTACATCACAGAGCCAGAGACGTGGACAGCAGCTGCCATGTACCAAGCCACCAGGTAAGATCATCTCTGGGAGATGCTGACGTGGGATTTTTTAGCTTTTTCTTTCCATAACTGGAACCAGATTTACAAAATACCAACCTGTGTCCTGCTCAGCCTCGCTTCTCCACACCTCACTTTGTGCTTTGCATTTCCCAGGATATTTTCATCCAACTTGAAAGAGAGGATGGCCCAGCGCTTCTACAACCTGGTGCTGCTGCCGCGGGTCAGGGATGACATCGCCGAGTATAAGCGCCTCAATTTTCACCTCTACATGGCTTTGAAGAAGGCTCTGTTCAAGCCGGCAGCCTGGTTCAAAGGTAGGGACTTGCTGCAGGGCTGCCGTTCGTACCTGGGAGCCTCTCGCTGTCTGGAAAGCTCTGCGGGGGCACGTGTTGCACACCACTGCCCCGTGTGACAGCACACTGTGCCCTGCGTGGCGTGGCCCTGGGGGCTCGGTGGGGAGGAGGAGATGTGAAAGAGATGCAGGGTGTCCCCCTCGGTGAATGAGGCGGCTTCCAAAGCCCCAGGGGCCCGTTTTGCGGCATTCAGGGTGGGAGGGTGATGCGTGCCGTAGGCTTATGCAGGTGCTGCCAGCGAGCGCTGGCAGGTATTTGGGTTCTTTTGGGGTTTGATGGCAGGTTACGAACTGTCTTGGGTCTAATCCCGGACTTGTCTGGCAACCTGAGGGTTTTCGGGGCTAGTTGCATGGCAGAGAAATGCTGCGACCCCTGTAACAGCAGCTGGTGGAGGAGCTGTTATTTCCTGGGGTCAGATGTGTCCTGGGGTAGGAGAAGGGGCTGAGCCCTGCGTCCCACGGCTCTGCCTGCTGCGATTAAGACAGGCGGTGCCTGACTCTTCCCCCTCCGCAGGGATCCTCATCCCCCTGTGCGAATCGGGGACCTGCACGCTGCGGGAGGCCATCATCATCGGCAGCATCCTCAGCAAGTGCTCCATCCCCGTCCTCCACTCCAGGTAAGGCGCTGGGAGGCTGTCAGGGGGAGAGGTTCTCCTTTAGGGACACCGGTGCAACGCCTCGGATCTGTCCCTCAGCCTCTCCGGCATCTCGGAGGTGGGGGGGTTCGCTCAGCTCCCTCCGGGGTGGAGGTTCAAGGCTCAGCACTGGGTCTGTCATCTTCGTGTCTGGGTGGCTCCTGGCCTGCCCTCACCTCGGTGCTCCCTCCGTCCCCGCAGCGCGGCCATGCTGAAGATCGCCGAGATGCAGTACAGCGGCGCCAACAGCATCTTCCTCCGGCTGCTCATCGACAAGAAGTACGCCCTGCCCTTCCGCGTGGTGGATGCCCTCGTCTTCCACTTCCTGGCCTTCCGCACGGACCAGCGGGTCCTGCCCGTGCTGTGGCACCAGAGCTTCCTGGCCTTCGCCCAGCGCTACAAGGAGGACCTCTCCTCGGAGCAGAAGGAGGCTTTGCTCGAGCTGCTCAAGTTCCACAGCCATCCGCAGATCTCGCCGGAGATCCGGAGGGAGCTGGTGAACTCCAAGACGCGGGATGTGGAGGGGCAGCAGCCCGTGGCCATGGAGTGAGCAGGGAGAGGCAGGGAAAAGCTGCCGCCCGCCCTGCTCCCGGGATGCTGCTGGATGCAGTTGGGAGCCTGGTGTGTGAGCGGAGGTGTGCGGGAGCATCCATCCCGGGATCCTGCTGCTCCGAGCGGGCGCTGGGGGCAGGCTGTGCCCGTAGAGCTGGACCGTGCTCCCTGCGCCGCTTGTCACGGGGCAGGGCAGCCCCTGTCCCACCTGGGAACCGGGTGCCACCAGCACCTGGTGGGGTTTGGCCTGTTCCTGTACTGGAAAATAAAACCCGAGCCGTGTCGTCAGGGGTGCTTCTGCCCCGCGGCTGCACCTCTGCGGTCGCATCCCTGCGCCGTCCTGCCCAGTCCCTGCCCCACCTTGTCCTGTCCCCAGCAGGTGGCAGAGCAAAGCCACCAGCCCCGGGGTTCTCGCAGGGCTGCAGATTGAGTCTGCGCTGCCGCTGCTGTCCTCAAATTGGAAAGGGAGAAGGGACCCCTGTGCACCCCCTCTTCCCTCCCCGCGCTCTGCCCTGAGCAGCCTCTGCGCTGTTGGGCAAAGGGAGGGTGGGCAGGGGGACTGGGCTGGGACCCCCAGACTGTTCCCAGAGCCCAAAACTGCTCTCGGGAAAAAAAAACGCTCCTGTTAGTGCTTGAGGGTTTCCCGAGGGCTTGGTTGTCACCAGGCAGGAGCGGGCTGCGGAGCTGCCGCATCACGGCTGCCGCTGGCCAGCAGCAGGGCCTGAGCCGGGACCACGGGGAGCGTGTGCGTGGCCGTGGGCAGAGGCGAGGGCAAGAGCAGCCCAGCAGTGCTGGGAGCCTTCCTGGCACCATCCCCACCACCGCCCTGCCTCTAAAATGCCTGCCATCCCCCCTCCCCAGGGATTTATTCCCCTTCCCCAGGGATTTTCCTGAAACGCTCGCCTCCCCAGCTGCCCCTCTGGGTGTAACTCGGCAAGGCTGGTGCAGCCCTGGCACCCGGAGGCCACTGTCCTCACCTGGCCATCGAGGCCACGTGCTGGCCTGCTCGTGGCAACCTGCCCACGCACACACGCCACCTCCCACTGGGTTTGCCAGCAGGGCTTTTCCTCCCGTGTCCCACGAGGAGCTGCACTCACCTTGGGGAATCGCTGGCGGTGACGCTGCGATGCTGCAAGGTTTGCGCGTTGCAAGTTCCTGGCCTTGCTCCTGAAACCAGCACAAAGTCCTGCTGGTGCTGCCCACAGAGAAAAGCCCCTGCAGCTTCCCAGGCTGTGCTGAGGACAGCTGCCTCCTGCCTTTGCTTCTCTCGAGAGTTGGCACCTTCTCCCGTGACGGCAGCAGCGGCAGGAGCAGAAGCCACGTGAAGCGGAGCAGCACGCAAAGCCTGGCCGCCCGGGCTGGTTGCATGCCGCAGCGCCTTTTCCCTGGCTTCCTGATTTTTATCTCTTTTTCTTTAAAGAAACCAGAAGCTGATGAGCGCAAGAGATAGCCCGAACTCGCGCAGCGCATCCAGCACGCTCTCGCCTGCCTGCAGCACCGCCTGAGCTGCCACCGCGCTGATCGGCGAGCGGGAGGCTTCAAAGCTGCCGGGGGCGTGAAGTCGCTGCCTCCTCTCCAGCGGCCGCTGTGCAGGCAGGCACCTTGCCTGCAGGAAGGCGTTCGGTTCCCCGTTCATCCACTGCCATCCGTGAGCTGCCGAGGGCCTCGGCGAGCGCAAGGTGTCCCTCAGCCATCTCCCCTCCGCCGCCTCAGCTGGCTGCCCGTGTCCTGCCTGCCCGCTCCCCGTTTCATCCTGCTCTTGTGGCTCCAGGAACCGCAGGGCTGGAGCCTCCAGGAGCAGCCTGAGGGGATCCTCCAGCTGATGGGGTCCCACCCCAGGAGCTCTGCGAGGGAAGAGGAGGCCGAGGTCGTCCCTGGGCGGCCCAAGGCACAGCGCAGAGCGGGTCGCGAAGGGAAACCCTGAAGGCGTTCATACTTGTTTAAAATACTTTATTGCAACATCATACGATCATCTGTTTCTCCCAGCAGCGGGACGCTTGCTTGTGAACACTAAACGAGTTTACTCTTAAATTAAAACTCCTTTATATATATAAAAAAAAAAAATGTTTCTTTCTGTACAGGCAGGCTCTGCACACCTCAGCCCCCCTGCTAGCAGGAGTCAGCAGTAGATGGCTCTTCTTGACAAATCAGGCTAGTGGAGGAACAGCAGCCCCATCTTTTTCTACCTGATAAGACTTTTGTTTCTAGTAGCATCCGAAAAGGAAGATTTCTACCTCCTTTTCCACATCCCCCACGGGAGGACAACAGCCACAGATCCACATGTCCAGCGGTCACCAAGCAGCAACAGTCTGCCTCCCATCCCTGCAGAGTCTCTCTGGCTTCTCCTCGTTAATACAATTCTACTATTTAATGGTTTTCTCTTAGAAAAGCAGCATTATTTTTTTTTTTTTTAAAACACTCTTTATAAAAACTACCAGACGGGATCAACAACAACAATACAAAAATGCAATCGCTTTCCAACCCAAGTGTGCAGATTTTCCACCCGATGAGGATACAACTCGGACCCACATGGATATATATGCAATGCAGCCCCCTCCTGAACGTGATCCGAGCTCCCTGCCTTGGAGGAGTGAAGATGCATTTCAGACTATAGCAGCACATTCAAACGTCTGTCTTAAAACCTAGGCTGGTGTCTAAGCTACCTAAAAAACCAATCAGCTTTCAAGTGAGAGTCTCCCATTGCCCAGGGAGCTGGGGAAGGGGACAAAGGGTGAAGGCACTCTTTCGGAAGGAGAGGAGACCAGCATCCAGGCCCCACACCAAGGAGCTGCAAAGTCTTCCTCCCTCCTGATTCCCAGCGGTTAACAATAAATTAAGCAGCCTCGGTGGGGCAGCGGAAAGCCAAGGGGATTGCGCCCAAACCTCGCCCAGGAGGCTGCTCCCCGAGGCAAGGACTTCTCTTCTGCTGTCCACGCAGACGGGGAGCACGTCCCCCAAGCAAGCCGAAATCCCAAATCTAACGCCAACATGAAACAAGCCACACGTTTCTCTTCCAAGCAGAAGCCGCCACCCCTCCAGGAGCCACAGCAATCTGGCACGAAGCAATTGGGACCAAGGGGCCAACAAGCACCTGCTCCCTCCTCCCGGACACTCGGTTGTCTCCTGTGAGCCACGCGGGCCTGTAGCACCCCGGGCCGGGGAGGGAGGTTGGGGTGGTTATAAGGATTTTGGTCACGTAGGCCAGCGTAAGAGGCTTAATATCCATGATTGATGGCCCACACGGGGCTGGAAGTCGTCACAGTGAACACCCCCGAGGAGACGGCGAACAGCAGCCAGCCGGGCTAGAAGGAATACAAACTGAGAAACATTTTACAACTTCATTTTGGGTCCTGCTCCCCCTCCCCAGCAATCCTTGTGCCCTGCCACCATGAAAACGGTTGCTTCACCCCGGCCACCTGACGAGCAGTGTCGAGCAGCGCCAGCCCGGCTGCCCGCTCCGACAGACGAGCGTGGATCCTGCTCTGCGCTCCCAGCGAGCAGAACAAATCCTCAGCGGGCGTCGGATGGGGCTGACGGATGGGTGGGTGGGATGCAGCGACCTTTCGGTGTCCAGGGCGAGGTCCTGCTGCGGCAGGGCCGGGCGGCTCTCGGGAAGGGGAGGCTGGTCACAGGTTGATGTCCGTGACGTCTGTAGGCGTGCTGGTGGGCTGGCTGGCCGGGTAAGCAGCAGTCTTGGCGGCGCTGTATTCCTGTTGGGTTTGGGACGCCTGTTTCAGACTCTCGGCTAAGGCTGCCTCAATCTGCTCCTGACAGGCTTTCAGGCAGTCCTGCGGGAGAGGGAGTGAGACAAGAGGCCTCAGTTCTCCGCTGCTCAGAGGTGGGAGCCTTATAAACAGCTCTGAGCAGCTGCTGGGCTACATCTCTGGCCCCCGGAGCATCTAAACACACAAGACAAAGCAGCCTTTCCCCGGCAAGGGGCATCTGCGCTTTAGGCCCCTCCCCAGGAGAAGCCCCACGCTCTGGTTGTCTTCTCCTCACCTCCCTGCTTGACCACATTCTCGAGGAATAGATGTTGTGCCAGTCAGAGCTTCCCAAAGCATCCGGGCTCGTGCCTGGATGCAGTGTGTGATTTCAGCATCACGGCAATCAGCTGCTGCTGACAGGAGGGTAGAGCAGAGCAACTCTGCGCAGGCTGCTATCAACCTTTACAACCAAAACTTCCCAGATCCACGAGCGATGGCCGGCGTGCAGCACCACGGATGCACACAGGGACCTTGGAGCCCCACCTGCCTCCCCCAGGCCCTACATCCCAGGTCTCCCAAAGCTTGGCGTGGTCCTGTATCTCTGCGGTTACCCACCCGCTGCAGAGAAGCTGCGCGCAGCTCTGCCCACGTCCGAGCCAGGACAAGGCGAATCCCTGCTGGGTGCCCTGGCTGACGCACACTGCATCGCTCTGGGGATCTTGGAAGGCAGCTGGACCCGACCCTCTCAGACCCAACAGCCACCCCTGCCACGTGTTCCTACAACATCGCTGGGTCATTAGAAGAACGATGCTGCGGCCACGTAGCTTCTCGCAAGGCTTTTACCCTCCTGCTGTCCCCCAGGGAGCCCCGTGTGACTCACCCGCACCTCCCCGGGGCCCAGGGAACCCAGCGCTGGGGGACACAGCAGCCCCACAAACAGGAAGGCGCAGGGGACTGCAAGCAGTGGCATATCACTTGTAATAAAAGCAAACCCACCTCCGTTTTCTCCCCACACAAGCTGTAACCGGAGGAGGAAGCTCCTCCACTTCGACACCAGAGCACCATGACGCACCGAGAGCCGCGGGAGGCATCGCCCACCCCAGACCGGCTCCTACACTGCGTCTCGGCTCTCACCGAGGGGTAAGAGGTGGCATTTTGCACCTCGCGGCCGGAGCTGAGCTGGACGCCGGGGCCACGCGCGCTCGCTGGGTATTGTCACAGACCGAAATCTCTTACCAGGAATCCACTGCCGGTTCTTAGAAACTGACAGAGGATGTGGCGAGCGAAAATAGCAACGCCCACCTCCCCTTCCCCACGCAGCTTCCCGTCAGCGCAGCCTCCAGCCCGCCTGCCCGCAGCCCCGGGGCAAGCTCGCTGCAGGGCCTCGCGCCACGGCCAGCCCGTCCCCGGGCTCTCCGCAACCAGGCTCTCCGTCAGCAATTTCGGCAGAGATGCTAAAAGCTGGCTTGGCCACAGGCAGCCAGGCTCTTTCGCTGGCTGGTGAAGCCTCGGGGGCTACCTGGGAGGCAGCTCAGCTTGCCCCAGCCTGCGTGCCCCCTGCTCCGCAGGGCAGCCATGCTGTGGGGCTCTGGCTCAGGCACACGCTGGGGGCTGGTCCTGCTCCGTGAGGGATGAGGACTGATCCAGAGCGGCTCCAAGTTGCACCCGAAGCGCTGGCACAGCCAGCAACGAGCCAGCCTCAGCGCGGCAGTGCAGCTCCCGCCAGCCACAGAGCTGGTACAGCCCTGCACCATCATCCCGCTCCGTCCCTACGGACTCCCCACACCCCCAGCACTGCCCGGCTGAGCCTTGGCAGCTGCAGGAAGGGGATCGCTCCTCCAGTGCTGAACCAAAGGGGAAACTGAGTCACAGCCCAGGGGCACTGCGAGGCCGGGTTCAGGGAGAAGCATCACCACAAACACGGGAGGCCGAGACCAGGTGCTTCCCCCGGGAGCCCTGCAATGCTGTGGACACATCCCCAGGGCTTCCTCCTGCTACAGGACCCACGGTCCAGCCTGGGCAGGGGCTGTTTGTGCAGCACCTGGCACCCAGGCGGGCTGTGGGGCAGAACAGATGCCCTCTCCGGGATGAGAAGGGAGAGGAGTGGGCCGGAGGGCAGCAGAGGTGTGCTGGGCTCCGTTTCAGCTCCCCTCCCTCCGCGGTGCCCTCCCTGCTTCCCACCTGTTCCCTCCACCAGCCCCAACCCCGAGCAGGTTTCAGCCCCTGCCCCATTCACCGCAGCAGCTTGAGAGCAGCTGGCTGCGCTGATTCACTCTTCAAAAAGACTCCGGCTAACAAAAAAAATTAAAGCTGCACAAATAGATCAGGACGCCCTCCTGCCCCGTCCCCTCTCTGCCTGGACAAAGCCTGGTCGCAGCCTCCCACCCACCGGGGCACCGGCACCTCTTCCAATTCCCGGCGCTGCTGTCAGGGGACTGTAACTAACCCCGCGCCCGGCTGCCGGCATTAGCGCTCGGGCAGAAGAAAAGATCAAAAGGGGCCCCTGGCAGAAGAAAGGCTCCCGATTGCTTCACTGCAGCAGGAGCGACCTGGGAACGGGGAGCCTGACAGGGTCCCCCTTCCCCATTTAAAGGGCAGCAGAGGGGCAGGCAGATGCCCCCCACCATCCCAACGTCCCCAGCAAAGCCGCTGTGCCAGCATCCTGAAATACTTTGTGTGCCTGACCCCCTTCCCGCCCCGGTCTGGGCACCTGCAACCAGACACCGCCGGAGGTTAGCAGATGCCGAGCCCAGCTTCTCCCTCTGCCCCATCCCACCTTGTCAACCCGATCCCACCAACACCTGCCCGCGCAGGGAACAGACGCTCCCCTTTGTGCTGCTTTTCAAAGGCTCCCGAGCTCGCCCCGCTCTGCAGCTCGGAGGCAGGAGCCGACTGCAGCCACAGGACTGACCAAGGGTGCTGCATTTAGAGATGCTCACTCATCTCTAGGCGCTCCTCAAACCAAGGTCAGCATCGTTATGAACAGCTTAATTTCCTCTCCCTCTAAGAAGAGCAAGCAGCAGAAAGAGGAAGGGTTTCCACCAGATCCAGCAGCAAAACCGCTTTGCCGTTCTCCCGTGAATACTCACCACCTCCGTGCCAGTGATGCTGGCCAGCAGCTCGGTGATTGCCTCGCCGGTGAAATCGTTCACGGAGACCGTCAGGCCGTGGATTGCCGCTCCGATACTGCCTGTCGCAATCATGGAGGGGGGGTACATGGCAAAAGTGTAGTCTAGAGCCAGGACAGGGACACGGGGGGCAAAAAGAAGAAGCTGTTAGCAAGGATGCGCATGGTAAGTTCTTGGGACTGCGATTTCCCTGGAAGACTAGAGAGGGCCAGGCAGAGGGGTCTCTCCTCTTAGTGGGGAGAAACGGGGGTGAAGCGACAGGAAACAGGCTGAGCATCAGAGCAGCGAGCTTCATTAAGCTATTTCTCTGGGCCTATCTCACCAAAAGAAGTTCTGAAGATGAGGTTGCCCTAATGACTTAGAGCAAGGCTGATAAAAGCTCAGATTCAACCCTGCCTTTACCCTGGACGCCCTCCCGCAGTCGCAGCCTGCGCAGCAAGGGGTAGCATGGCAGCTTTGCTCTTTCCTGGCATCTTCCAGGCACCTCCTAAGAGCCCCCAGGACCGTTATCCCACTTTGTCAGGGATAGAAAACATGTCATGGAGCAGCAAAACGCTCTGATTTGAATGAAAACAGGCATTCAGCTCCCCAGAAAGCCAGGGCATTGGAGACCAGCCCCAAGTTACCCAGCAAGCCTGACTCAAGCCCAGGCTATCCCGCTTGCAGTGGCCAGCCCACCCTCCCCAGCATCCTGGCGGGTGGCTCCAGCGGGAGCAGGCACCCACCTGTGGCACACAGGGCGATAAAGGTCTGTGCATGTTTCTTCACCAGCTCCATCTTGTCCTTAGGCAGCGGGAGGTGATGGAGGATGTGAGCCAAGAAATCATTTGCTATCACTGAGACCAGGTCCCACTTTAGCTTCTCCAGGACTAGAACCTCCCAATCCTGCAGAGTCAGACAGACAGCACGTTACTCAGCGGGGCTAGGCCAGGCTAGAAACACTCGCCAGATTCAAGGGCAGATAAGGCCAGTGCTTGGGGAAGGGCCAGTAAAACAGTACAATCCATGAGACAGGGAAGAAAAGAGGGAACGTCCCTGCTCTGCGACTATGGCACAAATCCAGCCTTGAGCTGTTGCAAAGCCTGGAGTAAAGATCAAAAGAGGAAGCGATAAATCTGGTTTCTTCTTTCCAAGGTGCAGTCGGATTAGCCTTCGACACTCCTCTGCTTTGCAAGGTTGCTGCAACAGCCCACATAGGAAAACCAGGGCAAGGAACAGTAGGCACACCATTCCCATATTCCTTTTCTACTCCCAAAAGGAGAGGCTGATGTCCAGGCTCCCAGGAACAATCCAGCTTGGGGCTAACACCACTACAGCAAAGAGAAAACAGAAGCTCACCTCTCTGTGTGCCCCTTGGAGCCGGCCAGTGCGCTGACTCCCTCCTACTCGGTGGCCCCTTGGCCACCGAGCCGCAGGAGGCAATAGCTGCCCTGCAGCCAGCCCCTTTGCACAACACCTTGAAGCAAGGGAAGGTGGGGGAAACACAGCTGAGCTTTCAGGGCTGCATCGAGACAGCCCAAGCTCCCGTATGAGATCTTCAATCCCTACAGAGCTCAGGGGCTGTGAAGAGGTGCTGAGGTCTTCAGCCCAACAAACACTGGGCACGCAGCCCTACGGAGGAGGTGCAGGCAGAACCTCCCCTACTCATCATGGCTCTTCTCTGCCAAGAGAGCCTTCAGCCATGCTCAACAGAGCATCCTCAGCAACTTCTCGAGGGCAGAGGCACTAAACAGCCATGCTAATGCCCACCTCTCCCACTGACATACATGCAACAGCTCACCGGTGCTTCCCAGGTACATGCCAGGTGGCTGCGGATGTCTCCGTCCCATGTTGGGGTGCTCCCTCTAAACATCTAACAGAGATTTCTGCAATATCTTCCACGAGCCAGGCTCTGTGCAATCTGCAAGCTGGGGAACAGATGGCAGGAAGGCCGGGTGCCCCCCACAGATTTCAGCTGGAGCCCGGGCTGCTCCTCTCATCTGCTCAGCCTCTTGCAGGCGCTTCCAGCTCTGGGCATTAGTCCTAACACCGACAAGGAAACCAAAGTGCAGAGCAGCCACAGGCAAGCGCTTGGCAGCGTCATCGCCCAGCAAGTCCTGCAGAGGTTTGGTACCAAAGCACTCATCTGGCAAGGTATAAGCAAGGAGAACTCCACGACTAGAGCTTTAGCACAGAATTTGGGACCCCTGCATTCAGTTCCCCGCTCTGCCATCAATGTCAAGGTCTACGTGACTTAGCTAGAGTAGCAAACTCAGAGGCCACACACGTACTGGTCTCACTGGGCTGGGCAGCTTTGATGTTACGTCTGGGTACGACTATGCCACCGACAGAGCAGTCTCAGGAGAGGAGAGCGCGGCGTCTTCCCAGGATTGTTTCCCTTCCCATCCCAGCAGGAATGTCACGAGCAGCCCACACCCAGCCGCCCAAGCTTCTCTGCCGGTCCCAATTCCCCCACGTCCCGAGCCACGATGAAGTTCTCTGGCCTCCAATTTCTCATCCTCTGCATCAGCAGCAAATCTGGTTTTGGCAACAGGGTCCAGGTACGCCAGAAAGGCCGCAGAAGATGCCCCCATGTCCCTCCTCCCTGCTAGTGGAGGGGGGGTGACAGCAGCCCTGAAGATGGAAAACACCCCGCAGGAGCTGAAGCTCCAGGTTTGGAAGGACAGAGCTGAATTGGGATTGGTATCAGATATCTCCATTTCAGGGCCTTGTCCTACCCAGCAGAGCATCTATTCTTTTTCCAAGTAGTCTAGGATTACAAGGTCAATGCTGCCCACAGACGTGCCAAAGGGCTGCCAGAACAGATGGATTTGAAGAAGTGAGATTTTTCGTAAGGGCAGATCTTCATTTTCTCTCTCTTTTTTTCTTTTTTTTAAACCCACTCTTTCCCCTTACACAACAATACCAGTTTTGAGTTGCTTAAATGAGCAGCATTGCTCAACCTGCTCCAAGTCCCCCATGAGGCCAAACGCGCCGTTTGCCATTTCACAGCCTGCACTTTTCCAACCAGAAAACGGTGCTTTGCTAGCGCACGCTTGCTAGTCTCCCATATGGATGGCCAGCCTGCTAGTCTTTCTATATTTTTAAGCCAAACCCACAGGATAAAAGCAAGAAGAAACTTAGCAATGAGCTCCAGAGCCTGAGGATCACAGCACAGGTCACCGAGGATGGCTGGTTCAACGGGGGGATTGGAACAGCGGGGAGAGATCAGGCTTGGGTAAAAGAAGAAAGAGCAGGTAGTGCTGGCCACTGGTTGAACTGCAGAAACACAGCAAGGCGACACAACAAAAGAGCCACTGGAGATGGAGAGCTCTGTGCCTTGCCCCTGCCTGTCGCTCATCTGTCCCTACCTGTCAAGGGCAGCAGGCTGGGAAAGCCGGCTGCTTGCCCGTGCATGAGCCCCCTTCCTTGGGAAGGGGCACAGGACACCGCTGGCACCTTCGGCAGGCACTGCCCCAAGGGCGAGAGGCCGAGGCAGCTCCAGCCTGACTTCACACAAGCTGGGAGCATGGCCCTTTTGCAGACCCAGGGAGAAGGTCAAAAGGAGAACCTGGAGATTGCTGCTCATGAAGCAAACCCAAAAGCGATCACCACACCTGAGAGGGGAGCTCCTGAGCACATGAAGCAAACCCAAAAGCGATCACCACACCTGAGAGGGGAGCTCCTGAGCACAGAGAGGACACCAGCCCAGCGTCATCTGGGCTCTTGCTCTTTGCCTTTCCTCCCAGAGCTGCAAGCCAGCTACTGGGAGTCACCAGAAGCACATGGTGTCCACACTGGTGTGGCAGAGAGCCTGTCCCTGCTGGGACACATTTTGTCCTAAGAAGATCTGGAGTGCAAGTCAGCTCAGCGGTGAGACCTCACCTGGGAGAAGCTGGCTCCTGCCACACCAGGACTGATCCAGGACAACAGCCTGTCCCTTCGCAATGCACAAAAGCAGCTCTTTTCCAGCTACTACAGAGGTTCATCGTCTTCTTAAAAACCTCGTTGTTACAAAAGGCCTGATCCCGAGACCCAGCCGGCACTCGAGATGCCAGCTGAAGGCGGCAGGCGCCAAGGACTGTCACCAGCTCACAGGATTTAGCTCAGGGAAGCCTCTCTCCTGCCAAACCACCCTGCTCCTCGCTTCTCTCCTGCTAACCCTGGGGACTTCCCGCTCTCAGAGCAGCATGTCAGAATCTCTGAATCACTTTATCTGTGGAAGAAGAAGAACAAAAGGCTGCAAGAGATAGGCAAGCAGGTTTGCAACAACAGCACCACGCAGTACAGCAAACATCCTTTTCCTGGCATTTTGTTTTGCACCTAATTGAATCAGTCTTTGCCTGGCTAATGAAAGAGAGGAAGAAAGTGGAAAATGTTCCTTTGTTTCTCCAGCCGGCAGAGCCCACCCTCTTCGTGGAAGGGCTGCAAGCTGCCAGCGCTGCCCACCGAGCATCCCATTGCTGGGAATGCACCAGGTCCTCCTTCTGCAAGATCCCCCAGGGCAGAGCTTGATCCCTCCTGGCTGCATCCCACAAGAAAGGGAATTAAAAAAAAAAAAAAAAAAGGAAGGAAAGCAGCTACCATTTCCCATTGCCTCCCCTGCTCTGACAAGGTGATCTCAGAGCACAGTCCTGTTCCAGCGAAACAGCCTCAAGCCCCTGGTTGCTGCCTCTGCACCCTCTCACTAAGACAGATCCGAGTCACAAGTAGAGACTGTTTTACTCAATTTACAGCTCTGCAAACGCATACTGGGATGTGACAGTCACACCAGCTTCTCTGCTTTTCATATAGTGACAGTCACTCTGTACATCAAGCTCTACCCTCAGCAACACCCACACACCCGCTATGCCTACAAGGACCCTGTGTAAACCTAGCTGACGAGGCCGCACAGGGAGCAGAGAGCCCAGCTCCTCTCTGCAGCAGCCCTGTCTGCAGGAGAAAAGGAAGTTGCGCTCGATTTTGTCACTCAAGTTGATAATTTTACATTATCACAGGCTTGATGAGACGCCAGCAAAGCAGGAGCAGGCTGCACTCCGTTGTGCTCGCGAGCTGACTCAAAAAGAGGGTGGAAAGAGCTGCTGATGTTGCTGCTGGCCACCCACCCTACCTGGCAGCTGAGACACAGCTACAGAAATGAGCAGCCATGAAAGTCCATTTGCAAATAGGAAATCTGGGGCAAACGTTTGTTTCCATCCCCTGACCAGAGTGCAAGACTGGATGTCAAGGGTAAAGGTGCCAACTTCAGATAAAGAAACAGTCACATCTATCCCACCCATGCAACAAGCAGAAGGTAAAACAGTAAAACACAAGCATGTCTTCTGGAAAGTCAATGCTCTATCACAAGTGAACATCCCCTTTTACTCAGCTGTTACCTCCTTCTCTTATTTTCACTCCTCACGGCCTGCTGTCACTGCTGCTCCCTTCACTATCTACCTCGTGGCTTGACCCTGCTTACTGTCTTTGCTAGGAAATACTTGGCAGTTTGCAAAACTGACCTTAGGTCAAATGTATTAGGAGCAAACCAGGCAGATGAAAGTGACCTACAACTGCTCTCCCCAACCTTCAAGCAGCTGAACACCCTCTTGCACAGGCCAGAAAAGCCTTTATTAAAAAAATAAAAAAGAAAAGAAAGGTAGGTTAGATAACGCCCTTGACGGAAATCCAACTTCCTCCAAATGGACAAGTCCCTCGTTGCATCATTTCCTTCTCCCTAGAATAACTTCATCAAGATTTTGTTTCAAATGTGTCCCTTCTAAACCGCTGAGCTGGTGCCAAGCATCCCGGCAAGAGGAGGAAGCAAACGTACTGGGAAAGTGAGCCAGCTTCCTCTGAAAGGCCGGGGACAACACGCTGGAAGCTGAAATGGCACCGATCCATGAGAAGAGGCCAGGATGCACCATTGTCCAAACCTTGATGAAGAAGCTCCTCTTCCCCTCCCCACCCTCTTCCACTGCAAGATTGTGAAAGAGAAGTAACATTACCACGATTAGCACAGAGGAGGAAAACAGCAGCTCGCCCTGGTTTTGTAATCAGGGTATTAACTCTTGTCAGGTCCCACAGCGAAGACAAATCCTTCACATATCTTCAGATGTTACCTCCACTCCCTATTTACAGTGTGGAGCAATGACAGACTGGAGCAGGATCTGCTCCAAAACAGGGTTAAACATCTACCGAAAGCAAGCCTTGTGGCGGGCAGGGAAAGATGACCTCCAGATCACAGGTTACAGAGCATCTCCTGCCCAGACACCTGCAAACGCCTCAGCACCTCTCCTTAAGGGCTGTGGCTGGTTTGTGATGCCTTCTGCTCCGCCCTTTGGCTAGCACCAATTACCAGGAATAAACCCCTGCACTGCTGAGTGCTCACGGCCATCCCCTTGGGAAGGAGAAAAGGGATCCTATTTGCCTGAAAAAGCTATTTTCAGCTATCCCAAGAAAGGACTTTTGACGCCCGAAACGAGGCCATTCTTGTCCACCTCAACTGCATATTGATTCCGGAGCACAATGATGAAAGAGATCCGTGCCAACCATCCGGCTGTGCCTCCTGTTGCACTGAGAGCAACCCAGGATCCTGGTGGGAAAAAAGTACAGGGAAGGAGAACTCCAGTACCGAGACCTGCACAATCAGAAGTGAGCAACAGGCGGCAGACAGCGCTTTCCTCCTTCATCTCCACCCCAATGCTGCCAGGAGGAGGGAGAAGGGAAGATTAACGTTGTGGCACTGCTTAGCCACAGCTTCCTGCTGACAAACCTGCTGGGGGGAAGAAATAAAAAAGACTCTGCATGAGGAGGCATCGGCATTCGAGGGTGAGAGTGAAGGAAAGCCTCCAGGGATGTTGCACATGCTCTGCCCACTACCCACCTGCATATCTCCTAACTGTTCTCCTTTGGAAGGAGCCTGCTACAAACACAGCTCAAGATTCAACTGAAAAAAGCAAATCCTCACCAAGAATAAATCACCAAATAAATCAGAATGAAATACTGGGATCCATGGCAGATATGCACGAGGTGCCCACCAAGACCAATTCCTTGTAGCCCAAGGTCCACACTGCAGAAATCACTAGCATTTGCTGTGACGATCTCCCCTAGTCTTCAGGGATGATGACAGGACTCCCTGTAAAGTCTGGATGAGAGAGGGAGATAGAGGTGAAGCATGGCAGTAAGTTCACCTTCCTGCAACCCATATTCCTGTTGGACAGAGAGCTTATCCATCATTCTGAAGGGACAGAAATCTGACACTGGCCCACAACATGCATTTGGATCAGCTTCATGCTCCTGAGGGCATTGAGAGCACTGTCCCTGCTTTGAAATGCAGCCTGCTTGCCTACAAGAAGCCTGTTAGGCACCTTCTGCTCAGCTTGCTGCCTCTGCAAGGAACAGAAGCAACTTTTGCTGGCCTAGCAGAAAAGTGAATGCAAACCAACTCCCATTCCCCCCTGCCTTTTTTCCCAGCTAAATGTTAACCCCCTCATTATCACAGGGCCAACAGGAACCCTCCTGTTATAGGCTGGGATTAGATTCATGTGATAGATCCCAGTCCTGGGAGGATACCCACGCAGAATCCATCACTGGATGAGAAGGTGCTCTCAGGGATGAAGCTTTACTGACAAAGCAAGAGAAAGCCTTTGCACACAGAGATTTTCTGGCAGCCCCCCGCAGCAGGATGCCGTGGCACGACCACAGCTCAGCATCCAGAGAAGCAACAAGCACTTGTGTTTCCTCTGTGCATTCCCATCCCTCACCACTATTCATGGTAATGATCCTTTTTTCCATGAGTGCTACTTAAGGTAACAACCACCCACAAATGACTACAGGGAGAAAGGTATGGAGGTGAGGGGATTTTCCCCAGCCTTCACTGGCACTTGGAAAAACCATGTTCATACTAGAGTTCCCCAGTTACCAGAACTGCCTTCCGATTCACATCTGAAAGTTTTGTGGGTTCACTCCCCACCCTGGGGACAAATCACACTCAGATCATCTCACCCACCCCAGCCCAAAAAAACAGATATTTAATAAAGCGATGACTAACCCTGAGAAATTCTCATAGGCAAACCATCTCCAGGGATGTTTGTTACTCGAAGCGAGGTGGCCGTTTCCTCCCAAGGGCTCTGATCTACCAGCACGGAAGGCCCCCAAGAAAAGGGGTTCTCCAATTTCCTCCCCCACTGGCAAAGCTGAATTCAGAGGTTTGGATCTTTGCTTTGAACTTTTATCAGACGAGAAAACGCTTTGCCTTTCAAAGCCTACACAGCTTCTGCCTGAGTGTACGATGAGAGAGGCAAAGTAGCCCTGCTTTAACTCAAGGGCATGGAGCAGGACCCTTGAGCAGCAGCAAGGTCCCACTCACTTCCACCACCTTGGCAGCACTGTCAGCCTCGACGGTACAACCCAGCCAGCTGGATCCCAGGTCAGAAAAGCTCCCACCCATACTTCTGGTTAACTCTCCACTTAAAGCGTCATTTCTCCTACTGGTGTGGAAATGCATCTCCCACATCATGCCCCTTTGCAACCGGGGCAAGTGAGAGCCGCACGCCCCAGCGGCAGCCCCCGCCTCGTGCCCCGCCGGCTGCGCAGACAGGAGCCTTTGTTCTCTGGAGCTGTCACTCGAGAGCGAACAAGCGCCTGGGAGCGGGCTCAGCATGGCAGCTCCACGCTGGCAACGAGCACAGGGAACTTTCTCTATAACCCGGAGGTGACAAAGCTGCTTCCCACAGCAGGGAGTGAGTGTCTGCCCAGGATGGAAAGGTCTCCACCAACAGATATTACACTGGGGCAAGGAGGTGAGAAGGTTGGTTGGGGAACACAGAAGAAATGGGAGAAAGAAAACAGGAGGAGACGCAGAGGCAGGTATGCTGCCAAGTAGCAGGATGCAGGAGATAAGAGAGCTGGGGAGGAGGTAGAGGGCTCTTTGAGATAGGAGTGGTTACCAGGAGCTGCTTAGGCGTGATGGAGTTGTCTGTATAAATGCAGAGTTTCTCCACAGTCAGGGGCATGGTTTCTCGCAGCTTGGAAGCCAGGAGCATGCAGACCGCTCCCAGAAGCTGCAAGTGATTTTTCCGCATGGGGACTGACGACAGGTAGCGATCCACGTAATTCATGGCCAAGGGGAAGACCTCTTCTTCGCACTTCTGCTCCTCGCACACCTGACAAAACCCAATTACAAAAATAAAAAAATAAAAGGAAGTTTTAATCAGCACAGGACTCCCCAGATCCTGCCTGCACCGCAGCTTCAAAGCTTCTGGTGATGATGGTGTTTCACACTTATCTGCAGGGCTTTGAAGGCACCTTGGTGCTAAGGAGTAAATTAGCTACAGGCATTTAAGCCTATAACTTCAGTGGGATTACACCAGCAACAAGTTTGACCAATGCCTTAAGACTTCACCTTCCTGTGGAAAGCTGCAGAACTTACTCTTTTTAGCTACATATAAGTTAAGACCAAAATTGCTTTATTTGGCCCCTTTTTTAATGTTCCTTGTTGGGGATGTCTCCAGCCAGCTGTACAGCAACGCTGCCATTTTCTGCTCTGTGGGGACTGGGGACCTCTGGAGAAAATGAGCAGCTCCAGCATATCTCCAGCTGGAGATCTAATAGTGCAGGATCCACAGCCACTTCTGGCAATTCCACCTTAAGTGGTCCAGAGACACGAGAAGAATCAATGGAAGAGCCCAAATCAATGGTTGAGTCCGAAAGCCTTCCTCCTCCCTCAGCCACATTTGTACCACAGCCACAAACAGAATCCAGGAGCTCTGAATTTCAGTCCTCTGCTCTTATCTCTCAACCAGCATCAAAACACTGGTCATATTTAACTTCCTTCTTTCAACGCAACCATAAAAATATTGAGGTTTCTCCTCATACATCAGCACACACCACCACTCTCCTTCCAGCAGCGACTGCCTCCCCCTGCAGACTGCCATAGTGCCGGGGACACCGACACGCACAGTCATGACAACTGCCAAGTGTCATCCACTTCTTGACCGCCTTTAGGGCTTCACAAGAACAGGCTCCAAAGCAGCATTTATCTAACTACCCTTCTCAGAAAGGCAACTGCAGAAACAGAACAATAATAGCAGGCCAAAAAAAAAAAAACTTTAAAAAGCAAGATGTTCATTATTTCTTTTGACAGAAGCAGGCAGCTTCTTGCAACAGCGGCCGGGGTGGAGAGCAGGCAGGCTCGATCCCAACGTCATTTGTCCTCTGCAGAATCTGTTCTTTCTTTCTCTATTGAGACTGTTCACTCTGATCATTTCATGAAGAGGCCCATGAGATTTTCCCCCACTGAACTGTATCCCACAGAGAACCGCATTCATTTTTAATTTAAGGAAGTAAATGGTAGTGATATTATTTTCCCCCTTTAACCAGGCATTTTCAGCCCCGTTCAGGAAACGCAAGTCTCTAGCCTGCCGGGCACACAGCTGAGCTCTCTGCCCAGAATTTTTTGGGAGCAGGGTGCGAACATGGGCTCCGATAGCAGCGTGGCAGCACACCTCCAGGGTGGCGTGAGCAGAGGCTGTGGGTTCGGGGGGGGGGTCTGCTCCTCCTGCATGGGGCAATCACATCTTCCAGCACAACCAGCACTCACAGAGATACTGCCCCGCCGCAGACTGCCCTCCTCACGCGCCTCCGGACCCTCCATGTGCAGCCCCCTTCCTCCCTACCGGCATAACACACCCTCCCCCCCCATACCGGAGATCTGACCTCCGGCGCATACCAAGCCCTGGGACTTCACGGCTTTCCTGTCGCCTGGATTGTCCCTTGCACCCCTGCACAAGGCGACCTCACTGAACCCCCCAGCGAACACGAGTCGGGTGCTTCTGTCCTGTGCTTCCCCCCGCCGCCAGCTCTCTCCCGCCGGAGCAGGAGCGCGCACGCGAGCAAGGAAAAGCGCCGGTGGCCGGGCAGGGAGCCGGAGCTGCGGCGGGAGAGGAGGCAGCAGGGGGTCCCGTACCTCCAGCATCCAGAAAGCCAGCATCTTCCGCATGTAGGGCTTGATCTCCCGCTGCACGCAGTGGAAGTAGGAGACGCGGGGGCTGTAGCGTTCCTCCTGGCTCAGCAGGTTCTGCAGCACGCGCCGGTCCCCCAGGAGCTGCGGGTCGCGCCCGGCGCGGGGCACGCGGGGGACGGCTTCCACGCACAGCAGCTCCATGGGCGCGGGCACGGCGGGCAGCGCGGGCAGGCAGGCAGGCGGGCAGGCAGGCAGGCGGGCAGGCACCCCGCCGGCTCCGCTGCAGCCGCCGCGGGACGCCGGGAACTGGCCGCGCTCCCAGGGGGCGGGGCCGCCGCCCACCCCGGGGCGACCCGCCGAGCCCGGGCGGCCGAGGCGCGCCGAGGGGCGGGGCCACCACCGCCTCCCACCAATTCCCGGGCCGACCGGCACCGACGCGCCGAAACCGGGCGGTGACCACGCCTCCAGGGGGCGGGGCGAGAGGCGCGCCGGCGGGCTGACAGCACGTGGGGCGGCCGCGGGGCGCCGCTGCCATGTTGGGGGGGGGGGGGGAACTGGGACCGGCCACCGCCGGGGCTCGGCCCGTCCCTCCCGTCCCAGCACCAGCGACCGCACATTTCTCCTGGTACCCTCTTTGCTTCCAGGGACCGCTCCCCGGTGCCCAGGCTGTGTCGAGCTCTCTGCAGGCCAGCCAGGCTGCCGAGGGAGACGGTCCCGGAGCTTGCCGGGAGGCTTCTGTCAACCCAATCTTCACAAATTTCTAAGAGTAATTTTTTCAGTATTTAGTTCTATACCTTTATTTTTTTGTGTCTGACCAAAGTCCTTCAACGCTATGAAAATAATCAGCTGCTTACATACTTGGAGTTGGTCCGTACTCAGCCTGCTGTCTTCGAAAAGTTACCCTCACGTTACTACTGGTGCAGCTCCATGGGAGATAGCAACCTCAGTGTCTGCCGAGATAAGGGTTTGGCTGGTTTTTCAGAATAATTAACAATTGTTTGCCAATTGTACACTGAATGGCTACTTACTGCAGCAATTTTAAAGTCTTATGAATAAGTTTGAACTGTGACTTCTACAGCATAGGATTTGCTCGGTACTGGTACCTGAGTCTGCTTCTAGTTCACCAGCAATAATTGCTTTCTGGTATGGGAAGTCAAAGACAACAGGCTGTAATTCTGGCCACGTTGCTCTCTGATGTTTGTTACTGGCTACAAAAACTGAGATGTCTTGACTTTGCTAGTGCCACCGGGAAGGGTCAGAAAACAGTATAAAATATACAACAGCTTCTCTAATTGGAAGGGGGAATGGATTGCCTTCAAGCTTGCAAATTAAAAGCTCCTCACTGAGTTGAGAGAATTAGCTCAGGAGGTCCATTTTTTATTAAGGTTCCCAATACTGGTTGCGAAGGCAACGTGCCCGAATGGGATGACCTGCCTGTATAAGCCTCTTCGCCAGCAGGATGGTGCCGCAATGTGGCATTTACAGCAGCAGTTGCAACCAAATGATTATAATCACCAATGTGAGAGGTGGGAAATACATTCCAGACCAGCAGCATCTCTTGCTTTGCTGACATCATTCCCTGCCAATCCTGATTGCCCTACCCTCTGAAATGAAGCACCTCAGCAGTACGCACTCCTGTAACACTTCATTGCACAGGGCAGTATATTCCATTTTACAGTGGAGTATTGCTGGGCTGAGAGCATGATACAGGGAATCGGATGGAGACAAGCCCAAATTCAACTCACAGCAATAATCCGTATCTGCGATCCTGGGGAGCAAGCTGCTCGTGTTCAGAAGGGAACGGAGCAATGGCATTTGTAGAAATGGAGAACTTTTGGGATGCGATATCATATGAAGGGGACTCAGCTGGAACACCTCTGACCAGTTCTGCTGGAGTTTTCCTCAGTATATACACTTGTATGTATTTTTCAGCTAAGGAACAAAGAACCAAAGGAGTTAGCAGTGGAGTGATTGGCCACAATAGCTACTCCCCACACACAAGTTACTTCAATGTGTGCCACTTTGACACATTTAGTACTTTTTTTGTATTTTCAGTCATATAAAAAGAGTCTTTTAATGAAGAACAAACATACGAAGTTAATAAGCATAAGTAAAACAAGACTGAAGTCTTTGTTCTCCCTGCTCAGGATTTTTTTTGTGTTGAAAATGAAAAACATCTTTTTGATCAGAGGTTTAGAGGCTCAAAATACTACTCATGACAGTGAACACAAAGGTCACATACATAACACACATTTCACGCGCTGGAATCCCATTTCTACACTTGTACAGATGGCTTTCATTTTCTGCAAGGTATATGATACATTGCAAATTTTTAATGATGCCATCAGCGTTGATTTGTTGTGCTGAATGCCCTGAGAACGACATACAGTACGGTGATGCGGAACTGGAGAAAAGAAAGGGGGAGAGAATTAGATCAATCCCATTCCTGCCTTAAAAAGAAAAAGAGGAATTTTTGTAGGTGAGATGAGATTCCCAAATCCCTTTCTCAACTAACTTTCTTTCACCTTACAAATAAATCTTCCAGTGGTGTGGGCAAGAAATATTTGAAGAATCTATGGGAGAGATTTCTGTGGACCAGTCAGCTGGTTTTAATCCGGGATGACCCCCCCTGTGCCACTCCCCCCTCCTTCTTTGTGAGCAGCATCCCCCATTTGTGCAGGGGAAGAGAAGGGCCCCATGTCCCACATTTTTAGTAAAAATAGACAGCAGCTATTTTCTTTAGTCAGGCAAAGGGAAACCACAGCACTGGGTTCTTGGTCCTTCTGGTTTCTGGGCTGTGCCTCTTGAAATTGAAAGTTTCAGGCCCTTTCCCAGACTTCATGGTCTTCCTCCTGTTTCCCAAGTGTCTGCACGGCGGTTCTGACACAGCCCGTTCAGATGGAGCTGGGCTCGGTGGCAACCGTGGGCCATAGGACACCGAAGAGGAAAATGAAGCCTGTTGCATAAGAAAGTGTTCCTTCCAGATGATGACTTGGCAAAACTGATGCCTCTGCAAGCCACATTATCAGGCTAGAAAGGCAAATTACAGACTGCAGGCATCCTAAAAAGCCTATTGTGTGGGTGTGCGGAGGGAAAAGAGAAAATTCCAGGAAAACCAAATTTTGGTCACTGTTGTCCATAGATAGTCAGCTTCCTGGCTTTGGCAAGAGAGAGCACAGCAACATTAAAAAAGGAAATTCCTTCAGAGTAAAAATTAAAAAACCTGATGGCCTCCAGACTTCCAGGATCTCGAACCAGCAATGTTATTCTTTGCTGAATCATAAAGGGGGCTCATTTTTTTGGTATGTTGATGATGAATTAAAAAGAGTGACCAGCAGCTGGAGCTTTTAAAGGGGCAATGCAGATGCAGGTCTGATTCTGATGGGCAGCTGGTGTCACACGCGAGCTTGGATCGAGGCTAATGCCATTTATCGGCGTGGCCATTCAACAGGGGCATGTCTGTAAGCTCTTCGTCGCAGAAAGTTTTTTATTTATGTCAGTTTGCATCAGCAGTGGGCCTGGCCCCAAAGGCTGTCAACAAAGATGATCAGTACCTTTTCTGCACTGGTTTCTATGTCTTATATTTTAGATCTACCTTCTGTCCAATTTTGATCTACCAAGAGCTAAGCCATCTTCTTCCTTGGTCATACTGCAACTGCAGTGTCATCAGTGACATCAAAATGAAACTGCTTAAACATAGATGAAGGACTTAAAAACCAAATCCAATGAGCAAATAACTATATAATTTGCTGTAGGAAATCCCCAAAATAAAATGAAAAACAGGTACCATTTTGTGTATGTGTGAGAAAGAGTGAAGGCAGTATTTCACACTTTCTGGTTTGAGGATTTGAAAGCACTTCAAACATCCTAATCTATTATATTTCACATCCAGTTTTCCCTAAAGCGGAGAATTATTGCAACTATTCCCAGCAGGAAAGAACAAGGGCTCTGGCACTCAAGCGTGCCGTGGCAATTTGGTGTCACAGTCTGCGCTTGCCAGAAGTCCCTGCTGCTTTAGAAGGAGATGGCCCAGTTTATGGTCCATCATACGCACTTAAACTGCTGATAAAGATGGACTGGTACTAGCAGGTCAGGCCACGGGGTGCAGCAGCCGGGGAGTGCACAGCTTCATCTGCTGACATGGCAGCAGCAGGGCAGATTGCTGCAGGGACGCAGCACGTCGGCCCATCGCAGAGGTTTGCTCTGGCGCACATGAAACGGAGCCCACAGGCACAGGGAGCTGAGGCATCCTCCCCACTCATCCAGCCATTCCCTGGGCCAGTGGGCAGGAGAGCTGAGGATTTCCTGGTCTCGGTCCCATGCTTAAACGCAAGACTGCTGTCTCCCTCTCCTTTCTCATATCTTTCTCATTCTTAACTTAGAAAAAATGCTTTCACTGAATTGAAGGGAAGTTTGGTTGAGTAGAAGTTTAATGTTTGACCCAGGGGACGTGTTTCCTAATATCTTTCCCATTACTGGCAACCACTGCATTCCCTTTCCTCTGACTTGGTCAGACTTTTGAGTACAACTAATTAGTTCAGAGTGAGATCATCTGAATACTGAATCTCTGCAATGCTTAGATATATCCAGAAATGATATACGTAAGAATTCTGAAGAAGAAAGCTTGCTGCTTCAAAAGTCAAAATACAGATTTTTCATTGACTTAAATCCCCTTATTGGAGCAGCTTTTGGTACAATTTGGACCAATTTTCTATTTAAACAAAAATAAAAGTGTGACTGTTGATACTGTTTGGGTTTATGCTCTATCCATCACTTCTGATCTAAGCGTGCCTGTTCCTGGGATATATATATCAATTTAATAATATGAGTTCCTTAACCAAGATTATTAAAGGAGAGAAACAGTTGGATGTAGGGAAGGCCTTCGCTTAGGTGGCTTCCAGAACAGAACAAAGTGATTGGAAAGAGGTATGAATGGATGAAAAGAGCTACATTTGTAAACAAGCACTTAGCAAGCAATTCACTACATCTTTTGGCAAATCATTTAGGAGAAAATTTGCAGAAGTGGCTATGGCTTTGGAGTGTCTCCATTTCACAGCAGCTGGGCCAGATTTGACTCCAGTGGAGCCAGCTCAGTTTGCCTCAGCTAACAATTTAGACCAGCAGAGATTTAAATGTAGTTTCACCTGACTTTTTATGAAAAGCATTAGAACAGGTTTGTCTTCATCTGTCATTTTAGCAGCTGTTTTCTGCCTTAGTTCCCTTTTCCTAATGAAATCTAAAATTAAGTCACATTTTCATTGACTCAAACTCGTACCGTAGTGAGCCATCCCCAGGTGAATGTTCAGTTTTGCTCCCAAATCAGGCATTTTAGAAACCAGCCAAATTCAGCTGGTAAAGATAGAAAAAAAGACCATAGAAAAAAATGCAAAGCTGAAACCAATCAATTTCAGAAAGCAAACTGGGCTTGGAAAGCCCCCAGTTGTGATATATTTAGTTCATTTCAGGGGATTATCTGTGGTTGCCAATTATGCAAATTGTTAAAAAATACTGCCCTGAAATTTTGCATATAAAATACATCTTTTTTACAACACCCTTCCCTTGTCCATCCTTCCTGCCTTTTCCTGCCCTGCCCTAAATTGATCTTGTTGCCTACGTCTTGTGCACCCTATTTGGTAGATTAGATGCGTTTGGGTTTTTCTAAGAATTTTTGCTTGCATGATATTTTTCATTTGATGTGGCAAGCCCAGAGCCTAGCGCCCGTTTGCCAACGCAAACTGCCAGTCAGCGAGTCAGAGCCAGCTCAAGGCTTCTCAGCAGTGCAGACAGAAAGGGAATTTGCCATGGCTGTACTGGAGAAAGGATCCGTCCTGCCTGGTGAAGTGGTGAGGAAGGGGGGACTGGCCCAGCTGGAACAGGAGCAGGGAGAAAGCAAAATCCTCGAAAGCTGGGTTTGGTGCTCCTGCTGCAAGAAGTTGCGTCTGCTATGGGATGAGGCTGTTTGCAGCACCGCAAGCCTGTGTCCCAGCTGGTCACTGCACAGTAGCACGCAGCCACATTTTCCAGGACCCCACTAAGCAAAGCAGGCAGCAAAATCATGGCAGTAGGGCTGGAGCCAGCCAGCACTCCTGAGAAAATGGGGTGTGATAGACTGAGCACTGGACTGGCAGGCAGGATGACTGGATTTTAATCTTGGCTTGGCCAGGTGGTAAATGGGGATGGAGACTGGGCAGGTCTCTGCCCAAGTCTGGACTAGGAGGATTGTTCCCTTTACAGGGGCAGAGGGGATCACGTCAGGACAGGAGGGAGGGTGGGCTCGGAGGGGGTGTGCTACCCCGCTGCCGGCGTTGCAGTGGAAATACCGCGAGACCGAGCTCTGGGGTGCCAGCAATGGGCAGGCAGGAATCTCATCAGATCAGTCGAGTCTGCTAGATTTGGTTCCTTGGAGGGACGGAGGACTATGCTGTGAGCGTGCGAGTGTTTTGGGGGGTAGAAAGAAAACGATTGATACCCCACTGACTTCCCTCACTTGTGGTGCACCTGGCTTGCTGTTACCTTACAGCACTCATATACATATATATATGTAGGGCTTTGAACTAGAGGCAGACCTCGCAGGCGAGAAGCCTTTACCATGAGGTTGCTGGCTGCACTCGGTTCACCCTTGGTGTAACTGAAAGGAAACATCTTGTACCAACCCCACATCAGCCAGAATATGCCTACGCAGCCAGCGGGCGCCGAGCTGAGCTGCTCTCACGTCCAGCACAGCAGCTGCGTCTGTGTGCAGACCCTCTGCTCTGACACCCCAGGGACCATCCCAAAGCCCACCATCTTTACTGCCAACCTGGCTTTACCACATTAAGCCAACGCATGCATAACATATGTGTCTTCCCCCACCTAGGCAGTGAAGAAGTACGCTCATCCCTCCAGTTGAAACTGCAAAGCCGAAGAAGGAAAATTTTAAGGACCTACAAACCACAGTGATTAAGTACAGGCGAAGAGGAATGTCACACCACTGTGTTAATAAATGGAAATAAAATACAATCCACACAGCAGCACAGCCATCGTTCAGATAACCTGCAGCTTTGAAGACAAGTCTCCTTCTCTAAGTATTAGACTATGCTCCCAGAACACCTTTCCCTGAAGGCACAAATGTCACTGTATTTCTTGTGATTGTCACAGCCAGGTACCTCTGTATATCCCAACAGATGTATAGAGATCAAATTCACTGAGATGCTAGTATCCGTAATAAAATATGGATGCATTCTCCCAGCAGTTCTGGTAGTTGTATATTATCTACATATGCTTCTGCATTCATATCATCAATAATTACTGACATTAACAACATGCTAATGAGATACACTCTGTGAACACATACACATCACTGGGCAAGCAGTATTCCCACTGTATTTAGGCAGATCTTTGGTGGAGCGATTCCAGCAGTCGCCCGATACGTTAACCATTTCTTCCCACACTAACCTACTGCTTTGCTTTTGCTCTAAGCCTTATAGCATAGGAGTTGTTGCTCCTGCTTGTCCACTCTGCCTTCTCCTAGCATCACAGCAGTGAAGAAGATGCCTTCTGAGACACCATAAGCTGAAATCAGTAGTGGTTTATATGGCTGGCTGAGTTAGGAAAAATGGTATATTGTCCTATTCAACTATTCCTACTAGAGAGCCAGGCTTCAGCCACCCCAACTAGACCTGCTGCCAAAAGTAAGTCCACACCTTACACTCCTGCCCTGTATGGGTGAGCAGAAATTCTATCATTGTCACTTGGCTACAAAAGCCTGAGCAGAAGGGAATCAGATCTACTGCAGTGCGACATCAGTCAGCCTCCTACCAGGATATTGCCTGTAGCAATTAAAATATGAACGAACTTCCCACTGTGAACTGACAAACAAAGAGGTTCCTGCAATCAGGCATGAGTGCTTCTGAGTTTATTTTTGTAGCTCTTCAGCATTATTTATAAGGTGAGCTGGCAGACCATGTCCCCAAAACAAGTGTTAACGTCTGGACAGTGAACAGCCTGCTGCGGGTGTTAGGGGCCGGAACAGACAGCTTGCAGGGGTGGAGGACCTGAAATTCAGCTGGATATGCTCTACTCTGGGTGGCTGCTGACACAGGGATGAATCCATGGTATCTGGTCCACCCTGAAGAAGCCTCTGTTGCTACCAGTATTTTGAAACTGCACAACATAAGCTGCTGGGGAAGGAGAAGAGATGAGGGCATGGCAGTGCTTAGCAAACCTGCAAAGGAACGCAGGAGCATCCCCGCTTACCGATGAGGAAACTGGGGCATGGGGCACTGAAATGACTTGCTTATCACTCCCCGGCAGATGAGTGCCAGGCCTAGACAGGGAGCCTGCAACTTCCAAGTCCCAGCGTGGTGCTCTGTCTACCAGAGCCCCACCACAATCGAAGAGGTCGCGTGCACAACATCAGCACCATGTCCTGCTCAGGCATGCTCTGGTGTGCTTGGTGTTGGTGACGCAGCGCTCTGCCCCAAGGACTGATCTGTATAGCACTCACTTGCACGTACTTTCCACTGCTCTGCAATGTAGGGCTGTAAAGATGCTGAGCAGTCACTCCTCCCTGGGTGATTTTCCATAGCCCAGCAAACACAGGGACCTTGCAACTGTTGTTGGCTCTTCTTCACCTCTTTGGTGAGGGAGACTCCCTGCTGCACGGCCACCTTGCCAGTCCCCGTCCAGGCTCAGAGCAATGATAAGTGCAGAACTGCTGAACGGCCCCGTCATCGGAGCCACTGATTATCTGCGCAGCTTGGGTCAGGCCGTAAGGAGTGCAGGGCTTGCCAGGCCTGCTAGGAACTGTCATTACCATAAAAATGACCCCTCCTTCCTAATGTATTTGAGCCAAAGCCCATTGCAAGCAGCTGAAGGATGCTGGCCCAGCAGCTTTAGAAGCAGCTGGAGATGCTGGAACTAGAGATGCTATTTTGGACCCGTAAGGTATTACATGGCCAGATAAATGGCTGTCACGGGGCACAGCAGTGCCAGGGGATGTAACCTCTCCGGGAAGCCATGGTCCTTGCCTGCTGAAAGCCTATGAGGGAATCAGGAGCATGTGACAGATGAACACACAAGGAACGTGGGGTCAAGGACACATGGGTCGTCACAGCCTGGTGGGTGCAGCGGTGTTAGCTTTGCTGTTCCTTGACCTGGAATGCCCCCTGCCTTTGTTCTGCAAGCGTGACTCTGGAACAAAGATCTCTGGAGTCTCTCCTTTGGATTCTCCTTCTGTGTTTTGGACCAGCCTGGTCCCCTGGCCAAGCTGAACTTGCTAATGTGACCCCAGGGAGAGGAAAAGGAGAGATAGACCTCTACCACCCAGCGCACCAGGGCAAGCAGGGGAGAACTGAATGGGTGGAGAGCTGCAAACAGCAAGTGGAGGAAGCACACAGAGAACTGGGCAAAGCAAGGAAGATGAACTGTATTGCTCTGCTCATCCTGTGACAAATGTGTGAGGCTCAGCTGGCAAGGTGACAGGAGGAGATGGCTGGTCACATTCAGCCAAGGAACTTTCATTTCCCAGGCTGAGCTCCGAGCGGTGCATGTGATGGAAAGTAGAGTGACTTGTTTCTCCTCCCACCTGAGCTCCAGGGGCTTCTTGCATTCAGAAAAGGCAAACGTGAAATTGGCACAAGATTTTGACTTCTCAGCCCAGGCTGAGACAGAAACTGGGAAGATGCATGCATGCTTAGAGAGCCAGAAAAGAAAGAAAGGGAGGACAAGGAGAGAAAAATAAAAGCTAGATCAAGGGCTGAATTTTCAAAGGCACTCAGCAGCCAGCAAATCTTTTTGTTCTCAATGCAGTGGTGGAAGAAGCAGGGTCTGGATTATTCTCAGCAAAAGCTGAGCTTTTTTGGAAACCTGCCCCCTCCCCTTCCATGCCTACAATGAGGATTTCACAGAGTATGAGATCTGTTTGATTTAAAGGTATAATCCTGTGGTCATGGATGTAATGCACAGTTCTGGGTGTCTGAACAGAAGCTGCAAGAGACTCACTGCCCCCCTTACAGCAGCCATCTGGGAACACATGGCAGCCCCAGTGTGCTCTGAAGTGACTTGGCCATTGTCTCCTGGAGGACCTGGCCTCTCAGTTACAGGCTGCGCTGTATGAGCACCACTGTCTTGCCCTGTTTGGCAGCTTACAGACCTTGTAGTGCAAAACATGTAAAGACACGGGGACTGGCCGAGCCAGCCTTTCGATAATGGTCTGCAAACTCGGGAGAGAGTCAAACACACAGCACAGCAGGTAATTCCTGGGAAACGGTGACTGACTGATGAGTTCAGCTTCTGCCTTGACCTCATCGAGACTGGGGAGTACAGTCAGTTTGCAGCTGCCTCTGAGAGTTACCAAAAGACTCCAGGTCAGCTGGGATCTTGCCTTTTCCTTGCCAGAAAAGAACAAACTCCTAGTAACTACAGAGGAGGAAAGAACAGGAGGCTTTAGAGGGATGTAAACAAGTTGGAAGTGAAGGGAGATGACAGTTAGACCTCACTGCTACTTAAATGTCTTGTATGCCCTGTAATTCAAGGGCCTTAGCCAAGGAAACTGGAGTTACGCCTGGCTCCTGTGAGTCCCTCCAAGGAAACAGCTACTGAAGGAGGACTCTCCTCCCTGCCTGATGTTGGGAACAGCCTCTTGGGAGATGCTGAGGCTGCACCCTGAGGCATGAGAGAAGAGAAAGCAAGACCCTCCTTCAGTATTGGCTTGGGAAGGACGTTTCCTCTGCAGTGGCTGTGCCCAGCAAATACACAAGCAATAAGGAGACCCTGGGAGTCTCCCCCAGGCCCTGCCACCACCAAGGCCCGGGGGTCCGCCCGTGAAATCCGTTGAATCGCCTGGAACTGCTGAAGGGCATCAACGCATCACTTGCTATTTTGGACAGAGCCCCTTTTCTGTGGTCACGCTCCAGGGCAGAAGAGTTGTATGCACATTAGCAGTTACCGCTTGGCTGCCTGGTTCAAGATGCAGCTGTTTGGTCACTCGGGGGAATCAGTCAGCCCCCTCCCAAGCATGGAGGGTTAGCAGGAGCTCCCTCGTACCCAGGCAAGGATCAGGCGATGTGTTACTGCATAAAGCACAGCTGAATACGGAAGGGCTTAATTTTTGAACAAAAGCTGTGACCAGCTTCAGTGGAGCCAGGAGCAGATTCTACTTGGGAAAAAAAAACCCTTTCTGCTGGCAACCATAGTGAAAGGAATGAGATCTGGGTCTTCTTAGCAAACTGCTGGGCCTGGGAGTGCTTGAAAGGTTTCCTAGAGACAACAGTGCAGTGCATGGAAATGTTTTCCATTTGCAACAGCACTCCTACCTCGTTCTTCTCAGTGCACCAACCTAAGCATGACCTTTGGGGGTTTGACAGCTAACAACCAGTCCTGGCTCCTGCCACTTCCTTTTGAGCCTACAATGCCAACTTCTTGTGATTCCTAAGCAAGATTACAAGCCAGAAAGAGCTTGGATATTCTCTGGATATCAAGACTATCTTGTGTTCTAAAATGCATGAGAGGAGATGCTAAACCACATGCTTCAGAGTCAACACCAATAACAGTTCTTGCAAATTATCCGTAGTCTACTTGTGCAGGGTTCTTCTGCCTTCCTCTGAGCCAGCTAATATTGGCCTTTCGGATAGAGAGGAGACTGTTAAATGAGCCTTAGGTTTCATCAGCACAGCAATTTCTATTTTCTAGTATCTTAACAAGTTTCCCAGAGAGAATGAGCAGCATTATTCCCTTCACCCAGATAATATGATGTACAAAAAAAAAGTAATAAATGTTCACAGTGAAAAGAAAACGTATGTATTGGAAAGAGCCAGGAAGTGTCAGGGCTTGGGGATTGATTTCCTAGCTCTTTTCTGCCTTGCTTGGTAGCCTGGGCAGACCACTTACGTGCTACATGCCTCAGTTTCCCTCCAGCCAAATAAGATAATGGGAGATACATAAGTCTCCATTGAATTCAGTGGAACTCCTGCCAGATACTCCAGAGTACACGTGTGCAAGTGGAACTCCAGCAAATGCATTTATTCTGCACTTACCTGGCACTAAGCCTACTCCATTCATATTTAGGTGATTAATCATTAATGATGTTCGTTTATTAATTGTGTTAAAGGCCTTCAAGATGGTAGAAAATTCCCAGGTGAAAGATCCTACAAGATTATGTCTTTATAAACACGTAAGCAAAGGATTAATGTTCCCTGAAAATGATATCGTGCAATGGAATGACTGGATCAGACCCTTGGAAAGGGACCTAGTAATTAACTTGGTGTAAATTAATCAGCTTCAGTCAGGATTTAGAGACTTTAATAGCTGAGTGCTAGCTTTTATAGTGACAACTCCCAGAATGTACTTTGAAGTGGCCTGCCTGCTTGAAGTGGTACAAGCTCCAGGACGTGGGAACCAACAGCTATTATTTGCCTTACAAGGGGTATAAAAGCACCCCCCACCCCGAGATCTGGGCCTTTCGGGCCCTGATGCACACAAGGAGTGACTGAGGAGGTGCCAGCCTCGCTAGATAAGGCGGACAAAGGAGGTGCGTGAGAAACAACTGCATAGGGAGAGCAAGGACAGTCTAGGATCTGGTTTCCTGGGTGAAAATGCTGAAGTCCGGGCTGCTGCCAAAGGGGCTGTCCTGCTCTCCCCCCTGCCCGATGCCAGTCCTCCTCCCTTCCTTGCACCGCGGCTGGTCTTTGTGCTGGCTGCCCTGTTCTGACCGGGTTACCTTCTGCCAGATCAGGGGCAAGACCTGGCTGGCTGCAAAGCTGCGTTACTGAATGGGCAAGTGCAGACAGGAAAGCTGTGCCTGGGAGAGATTTAGGTCGGCTTTGTCTCCGAATCAGGTGGGCTTCTCCATTTGCTCCATCCAGATAAAAGCTTTACTCTTTTCATCATGCAAAGGATACTGTGGTAGCAAAACCATTTAAGTAGAACTATATTTAAATCAGTATATATGTAAAATAAACCATGTTAATGTAAAGTATGACCATATTTGTATAAGAGCATCTACTGCTCTAACTATGCTGGCAAATAAACCTCCCACAGCTCAGGAACAATTTACATTGGTGAAGCACAGACTAGACCTACATCTTCTGAGCCCCAGTGGTTACCAGGGCAGGCAGCCATTCTGGGGAGCAGACAGATATGCTGCCTAAGTGATAGCCATAAAAAAGGAAATGCTCATTACTATGTGAAATAAAAACAGAGACTACTGCAATTAATTAAAAAAGAAAATCAGAGCTGGGTCACTAGAACCTAAACATAGAAGGGGGGGGGGAAACAATCTGGGGAAAAAATAACAACAACATTCTCAAGGCCCCACAAAGATAACTATCGCAGGCTACACCCCAGCTGACCCCAAGTCACCCTGGTACATGGCTACTGAAAGTGCAACTCCTCGGCTGGCAGGGTGGGGCTGCCAGCATCTGTACCGGGGATCCATCCCTCCGCCCGCCACAGCGGCAGCTGGAAACGGCTCGAGAGAAAGAGAAGCCTCAGCAAAACAAGAAACTTTAGAGGATGTTTTTCTTCAAAGAGGCTGGGAAAGTGTTTGATTTTTCTACCTGAAAATAAATAATATCTGTATGTTATATTCTGCCCAGTTAACCTCTCTCTTCTTGTTTACCTCAAGGTCATGCTGTACTGCCTGTCCTTTGTGGAGTGGAAGCAGGAGGATTTGGCTGTGATACCATAAAGGGGAATTTTTACTGAGGCTGCTGGACATAAACACACCCTGTGGTCCTCTCTGTCTGTCCAGGCCCCATCGCTGCAGCCCAGGCTTACCGCAATGGGTCTCCCTACGCTGCGGCACGGACTGGAGCTGGGCAGGAAACATTTTTCCCATCCCACAAAAATCTTCCTGTTCTGCATCAGGATGAACCCAAGACCTTTCAGCGCTTCTAGCCTTGTTTTCTAAAGAAACAAGCCATATGCAATCCTGCTGCTTGTGTCTGTCCTCCCTTTCCCATAAATTCTTAATCCTTTGGCCAATTTCAACCAAGTCTGACTGACTTGATCAGGTAAAAGTACCAACGGTGTTACATTCCCGCAAGCCTCATACAAACAGGCAGCTCAGGAGAAGAGAGACCCCTCAGCATCCACTGAGAAACAGATTCAGTCCTTCACAGATACCAGAACACACAGAAGAGCTTCAGTTTTATTGGAAACCAGCCGTGCCTGGCCTTCCTGCTCATAGTAATAGCGTCTAGAAAGCTCTTACACACTGTGGCATGGCCTGGGATGTGGGAGGACAAAGCTCAAGTCCAAGACTTGCTTCTTCCTGGCCACGATTCTCAGTCTGTGCCCAAAGGGGTGGCTACCGCCAGGGCAGCGGGGCCACCCTTTCTCTCATCCTAATACACTTCCAAGCTCATAAAGAAAAATCAGCATTTTCTTCCAAATGTTTGCACTGGGCAGTTTCAGCCAGCTCCAGTACAGGTATAGCGAGCAGAGGGGTGGGCTGCTCACCACTGCCCGCAACTGGTGGAGCAGGGCTGGGTTTTGCGGAGCGGGGCATTGGTTGGGGGCAGCTTTTCTCCAGCATCCAGCTCATTACACTCTTCATCAGCAAGAAACTTGCAAAGGCCACAAATGCTTCCTTGACCCTTTGGCAAAGACCCTCCTGCTGCCCGGACTGGGGTAGTGCCCACCACATCCCTCTATCCCGGCTTTTCACCACACTTTGCAGAGGAGACTTCCCTTATTGCTTTTTTCTCCCTTCACTGCCACCTCACAGGTCTTTACGAGGTCTTTGCAGACGGTGTCTCAACGCCTAATCGTGCATGCCAGCGTTTGCATTATCTGGGCCCTGGAGGCCACCCTGCGACACACGTCCATGCCAGAAAGGTCAGAGATAAGCAAAAGGTCCTTTTGTGCTCCTGTCTCCCTGGCTGCAGCTCCCTGCCTGGGTTTCTTAGAATCTAGCTGCCCTCAAAAAGAGAAAGAAGACAAACAACTGCACGGCTACAGTGACTAATAGTGCTTCAGCAAGTCCCTGGCACTGTCTTTTAATGCCCAGACAAGATGGAGAGGTTGCTCTAAGGTATTGGCAGGCTCATATCCCTAGGCGCAGAGAAGACTAAGGGCAGCAAGGTGGGGGAAAGAGCCAATTGCACTTTTAGAGGTAGCTATGCAATCAAAATTGCAGGCCAAGCAGCCGATCAGCTTGCATAGGGAGATATATACAGACACAAGAGAATCCACCGGTGGCCTTTAAGAGGTAGAGATGCATTGCACTAGTGCACATCAACTGCTGCAAACTGCAGGCTGGCAGGAAAGTCTATGAACAAAAGTAGCACTTAAAGAGAGCAAGATTCATGCAAGTGCTGAGAAGTAGCACAAAGCCTCAGGCTTACCTCCACACCCCAAGCTGAGGTTGGTGATGTGTAAAAGGGATGGGACACTGAGCTAGTGTCTAGGCTAAGGCACAGAGAAAAATTCATTGCTGATTATCGGCTCTGAGCTGGGGAGGGGCAGTTATCAGGGAGACAGCACTGGAGGGGTCTGTGAACTGATTGCTGAACTGAGTGAAAATAACCTCCTGCTTTTAATCAGTGATAAGTTAGAAGGTACTTTGATGATGGTGAATGGAGAAGTGAGATCATACATACTGAATCACATCTCCCTAGGCCTGTGTATTTTAAAGTGTGCTTAACTTTATTTCCATCACAGCTGCTGCGAGTTTTACTCCCAGCTTAGGCCGATAATGACAGCTTTGGAAAATCCCATCACTGCAGTTTAACAATGATGAATTAGTCTGTACCTGTAAAGTGCTTTGATGATGTAGATTTCTCAAGCAGGCAGTGCAAATACTGCTGCTGCTTCTGGATGAAGAAAACACATGGGATACATGTTTAGCTTATAACTGGAACAAAACATAAATGTCCCTGCCAGTTGTACTGCCTGACCCCTTCCCCTCTCACTAAGAGCAGAAGTGAGGAGCATGAATGTCTAAGAACAGCTGTATCAGTTTGTGTTCATCCCTGTAGGGTTGATGTTCTGCATGACCCTCAGCAGATGGACTCCATGCACCATGCCTCAGTTTCCCCTTCCGTAGTACTTTGAGGCTGCTGGCAGGACACCTTCACAGAACTCAACATTTTTGTAATTCTTGCATTTTGTGGCTTTTTTTTTTTTTTTAATTCTTGACTGGGCATATAAATACCAGCTGCCCAAGGCTATAGTGCAGAAAGTGAAAGGCGTATGTCTTTGATTTATGAGGTCTCCATTCAGTTCAGTTTGCCTCCCCCTGTAGTTCCCATGGGAAAAGTTGCTCTTCACTTCCTATCCAAAATCTCTTGTATGGTATGGCTGGGAGCTGTTAGACAACCACCTCTTTCCGCCTCTGCTACAATTTTCTCAGAAAAGTGAGCTGGACATGCTGCTTCTCCCTTCTGCTGTGCTGAATTTGTTGAAGAAACAAAGGTACCAGATTAACAGGAAATGCAGGCACTATGGTTTTGCTTAGTGAGGTGGTGACCAGGTTAAAAATCTTGGTTATCCAACCTAATGCACAATGCAGAGGAGGAAATCAGCATGTGTAAACACTGATGGAAAACATCCTACCTGCACAGAGCACCCCACTACTGTATAAAACTGCTATACCACAACCTACAGAAACACTGAAATATCCAGTCTTCTTCTGCTCCCAGGAGAAAGGCTGGTGCCAAAGCTAAAGGCTGGCGTAGGACTCAAGAGAACTCATTCAACGCCAAAAACATGTGTGACAAGTCTCTGCCCCCAATCTTTTTGCTTTAAAATGGACACAATACCTGTTGCTTTGGCTCCCTACACTGCCCCAGTAAATCCATTCGGCCTTATTGTCTGTATGCACAGTGCTTTGGAGAGCCACGCTGCCAGGGCCTGGGGCTATTACAGCAAGTGATTTTCAATAACCTCCAATACTAATATTTGCACTTTTTTGTCTCCACAGGGAAAAGCCTTTTTTTGTAGAGACTCCTCAGTCTCCTGCCAGGGCAGCTCCCTTCTCCTACAGCTGTGCTCTCCTCTGTATCACTGTCCCCTGCTACTGGGTTGTTATGAAGTGATGCAAGTGTCTGCATGAATTGTTTCAGGACAGAGATTATGGTCTATCTGAAAGAGGGGAGACACATTCATTTAAGTGCCAGCTATTACTGTGAACGCATCAACCAGAGACACCAGAAACACTAACTATGTGCCCTGGAAACTCCTACTTAGGTCAGTAGATTTGCTCAGCTCTGTGTATCAATTTGATGTCTATGGAAGCTGTAGATCTTTCATTTTCAGGCATACACTGCTTGAGATTACTGTTGATCCTAATTAGCTAAAAAACTGTAAACCAGGAACTGTGCATTTGTACTTCTGAACCTGACAGGGCTCTCCTCCTAGATGGGTTCAGGAGATGCTGTAAGACAAAGACCAGACTCCTATCTTTTGCAGTTATAACCATCAAAATCCTGGATGATTCCTTCCCTGATGCGAGCAAGAGAGCGCTCAGCCCCTGCACACCCAAAAGCAGGAAGGTTAGCCTATGACTAAAGATGGCAGGGCTGCAGGGTACCATTCCCTTGTGCCAGCAGCTGGGACAGCGAGATATAAAAGGCTTAAAGACAGGGCTGATGTTTGCCATGAGTTATACCCTTGAGACCCCCTTGATTTCAATGGGCTCCCATGGGCAACATGAAGTAGCTCTCAGCCCATTCAGCCCCACAATATGCAAACTTATTTTTACCACCATTACCTGACAAATATGTTAAAAGTATGCATAAGTGTTTATTTACTTCCTGCACAGTAAAAGTTAAGGAGAAAATAGATGCTCAGCAACGATCTCTGCTCACCTGCAGAGATTGATGGTTGGATGCACAGCTTAAAACTACAGTAGTGCCCTAAAGACAGACTAGTTTCCACTCCCCATTTCTTGTCACTTCTTGCACCTGCAGATCTGGCTCAGCCAAGCACATGCAGGCACAGCGAGGTGCCTAAGGAAGATATATCTGGTTGCACACGTGGATGATGCTTTGAGCTAAACCTGCAAACCACTGCTTTGGAGCAGAGATAGCATTGAGAACAGCGATTATGCTGGTAGTCCTCAGCCACCAAAGAGGTCTGCTGTGTTTAGGCCCACTCTGTGTCCTGTGCTTAACCCTTCAGCTTTGCCAGCTGACAGTTTCAAAGAGCTTTAACAGTTGCATCAGAGTTGAAAAACAACTGCAAGCGAGGCAGAAAACTTGTGGCACAAGACCTTTGAAGAGAGATGGTAGCATGAACATTACACAACGTATCTCAGCAGTAGTTTCCCTGCACACACCGTCACAGCTATAAACACATAAGATTTTTCCAGTTCTGGTGTGTCACCACTGCTCTCATACTCCCATTAGCTGTTTGCACGTCAGCAACACCACAATACCAGGCAGAGCTGAGACTCCCCTCTGCTGAACTCTGATGGCGTTTGTGATTTGGGCCATCACAAGCAATATTGGGATTGCATCCTTCCCTGCATTGATCAAGCCATGAGGCACAGGGCAAGTGACCTATATATCTGTACCCTACCAGGCTAGAGCTAGAGAGGTGGCCTGAACAGCCACTGCGGGCTCTCTCCTGTGCAAGATAACAGAAAAATGCTGAGAGAGTTTCTGGGTAAAAATGAGAAGTATCATCTCCCCAGCTGAAGAATTTGGGGGAATCTCTGCAAAATCTGAGACTTTCTGGGGTATTTCCAATGGAGAGGCTGACCCGGGCTCTGATTGTCAATGCAATTAAATACATCAGACAAAAAACGGGCAGACCTCTCATCTTTATTTATTTATTTTCTGGCTCAGGCTAGAAATCTAAACAGGGTTGGTTTGAAAGGTACTTTCCATAAGCCTCAAGTCCATCTGTGCTTGCCTGGGCCCAGCTCCCCCATAAAACATGTGCATATAGAAACCCGAGCTGTCCTGAAGAGTGCAAGTCCCTGAATACTTGAGTTTAGGACAGACTGATTTCAAGTGAACAGCCCTTGCTAGAGAAAGCAACAGCCGCATATGGAAAGGAACACCATGAATCGTGCAAATGACTCCTGAGTTAGAGCAAGAAGATTTACATACATCTGCATGAAGTGGGGGACCTGCCCCAGTCTGCCGGCCTTGTGCCAGCAAAACACCTCCAGGAGACAACACTGTTGTGGCTGCAAATAGAAGTGCAGGATGGAGCCATCTGCACAGCGGTATGTTGCTCCTCACCTCTCATGATGGTGATATAAGTGGTGTTAGGCTACAAGCCCACACCAGAGCTGATTTGGCCTCGTCCGATTTTGGAGTTCAGGCACCAGTGCAGGTCGCAGCACCTGGACATTACAGGCAGAGGCGCAAACAGTTATTTTTCTGCTTTGCACAAGGAGTTTGACACAGGCCACTAGCCATGGACAGCTGAACCCTGCACACAGGCGAGATGAGACCCGCAATGCTGCAGCGAGCAACCAGGAGCAGGCTGCACATGCAGCATGGCTGGCCTGTGATCTGATGCCAAGAATAAAACGGGACCCTTCATCTCACTGAACTCTGGGGCTGTTCCCTACCCTTAACCTCCCATATGCCCAAGCTGTGGTTCTTGCATTGCCAGCACGCTGGTTACCTCAAATAAATGCAAGAGCATGGGACAGAAGGACACAAGGCAGCACTCCTGCACCAGCCTTCCTGCACCGGGCTCTGACTTCTGCTCTCAAATAGGAAGTTGATAAAAACCTCACTTGGTTGCAGAAAGAAAAATCAGATTTCAAAACCGCTGTCAAAAGGGCTCCAAAGTCTAGCAGGAGTCCTGACATTAACCCTTTCCAGAAGGCAGGCCTCCTCCCAGCTGCACCTGGGGCCAAGGAGCGACTGGGGCTGACACCAGATACCCTGGTCATGCCTTGCTCAACTCTTTGGGGGCTTTTTTTTTTTCCCCCAAGCTGTTGCTTACATTCTGTTGTAACATTGCTTTTATCTTGGGACCTATCACATGTCAAATCCGCTTTCATCGATAACCAGGTTGGGGGTGGAGGGGAGGGAGGAAAGTGGGGGGTTAGGAAAAACTGCTGTCTCAGTTAATGTGCTCACCCACTGCAAAAGACAAGTAGAGGGGGGAAAAGAAACCCAGTGCTAGGTTGGATGGCAAAACCCATCACTCTCTCAGCAAAACATTTGGCTCCTGGTGGGAAGATCCAGCTCCTTGGTGATTGCATGTGCTTTCCCAATTCTGGGTTCCAGCCCCAAAATCCTGATTCCAAGGGACTCCTCACAGAAGAGCCTAGTTTCACTTCTCTTTCGGGTCTTGTGTATTTTCCATCCAGCTGGGACATTTCTGCTGGCCAGCCTAACTGAGAATCAGATACACAGTGACCTATATATCTGTACCCTACCAGCGTAGGGATAGAAAGGTGCCGTTCAGGACCTCAGAGTTCAGCAGGAGAACCCACTGATCCATGCTCAAGAAACCACTTAACACACAGGACATCCCAGGGAGCTGACACCTCATGTTTGCTTAGAGGATCAACACTGCCATGGCTCTTTGTAGACTGTACGAAAAAGATTTGGCCTGGGAGCTTCATTTTGGGAAGTCACAATTTTAGCATCCTTCCCACTAGGTATGGAAAATACCACTAGAAGAGGGCAGTTTTCAACTTTGTTTTTTGTAGTCCAGGGCAGCAAAGGAGTGGGCAAAGATGGTGCTCACCCTGACACTGGGGGTAGAGCAAAGAGGACTGCAGCAGCCAGAACGCGAGGACCACCAGATCAGCTGGCTGTTGTTCTCCGCACACAAGCCATTCCTGCGGCTTAAGCAGGCAATCTTCAATACACAATTAGGGAGCAACCTGCTCTCAGACAGAAGAGATTTCCCATTTTCTAGGAGGCAGATGAAGCATCGGATTTGTCTCACCTCTCAACACACGCATCATGCTGCTACAAAAGCCCCCTTGGAAGCCTCCTGCTGTGCAATGAATTCGCATGGGCCTTCCCTGCCAGCCCTGGCCCCTTTGCTATATCCCTGTTATGCCTACACCCCAGTGTAGGCTGCAGGAAACCTTTGCAAAAGGTCCCAACCATCTGACTTTCCACCCCAGGCAGGGTCTGGGCAACTCACTTCCCCCCGCACCCTCACTACCAGCTGTGGATTTCCTGGCTGTCCCGCATGCGCAGCCCGACCTAGAACAGGGCTGGCTGGGGGTAAGCAGGTGCTCTGTGTTTCTCACCCCTTTCCCCTCCTTTCTCTCTGCGTCCTATATCAGTCTGTGATTAAATCGAGCCTGTTCAACCGCCACAGCCAGATGTGGGGACCCCCTTCATTTGTTATAGAAAAAAAAAAGAAAGAAAAGAAACAAAATTACACGTGGTGACAGTTGTCTGCACGTGAAGTGTGGCCTGTAGCCTTCCGTATACCCTGAAGCCACAGGATCTTTGCTTGGGCCGTGGGAACTCAATTTATCAGACCTTCAGAGACCCAGTCTTAAATATTTTACCCCAAAATAGACCCTGCTGTCAGTGAGGCTGAGGAAATGCATGTTCTACCAGACTCCACATGCCCTCCCATACAACCTTCCCTCTGAAGTCAAGTGCAGATCTCAGTCCTCCTTGCCCAAGGAGCCTTCTCCAGCACAGACCCACTCTTCCCCATCTCCGTGGACCAATATAAGTCTTGCTGCCCTCAGTCTCACAGATCCCCTTCCCTCCAGGCAAACTAGATAGTTCCACAGCCACAGAAAACTTGTTCTACATCTGCCCCTGGAGCAGCTTCCCTTGCTCCCAGCCCAAGCAACTTCTCTGCCACACAAGTGTGTTGCCCTGAGCTCCAGAAAATACCCTCTCCATTACGCTTCAGTAGGTGTCTATTGCCACCATCCCTGGGAAGATCAGTTCTTGGGGTGACACCAGCATCCTCTTGGCTTGATGGAGGTCCTCACAGCCCAAGTGACACACAGTCATGCTCTGAGGAAAACTTTGTCCAGGGAGCATGGTCCAGGGTCAACAGTTTCTTCACTTTTTTTTCTCTTCAAAATTGCATTTCCTAGGACAGAGAATACTCTGGGATTTCCCAGACCACCATCGCTAGCTGGGACCCTCAAGGGGACCAAGGCTACAAGTCCCTAGGGAAATGCACAACAGAGGGTCAGTGAGCAGAGCCAAACCAGAAACACTGCCAGGGCAAGTTAACAAAGGTTATGGAGAAGACTTCAGACTTAGAGAGGAAGAGACAGAGACATGAGGGAGGAAGAGAGGGAGGAGGAAGGAAGGGAGATGATATCTGTCCCCATGCCCAGAGCAGGGAGCTGAACAGACAGAACAAGCAGCGAAGCCTATCGTTGCCTCCCAGCTGGTGCAGATCCCCGGAGACAGGCTGGGGGTCACAGCCCATTGAGGATAGGGCTGTCATCTATGTGAAGCTTTATCAGCAGCTGTTTCTTCTTTCTTTCTGTCTTGCTCCAAACTCGATTTCCAAAAAGGGTGGGAGATGTCACAGAATCAGCAACACATCCTGAACAGCTTGCTGCCATCCTCTATCTCTGCCTCACCCCTTGTGTCTCACTGCTGCTTCTGAAGGTCCCAGAGAAACAAACTGCTCTGCCTGGCTAATAGGGAGGGCCTGAGGAGTGACATTGCACCGCAGGTCCGGGGGACTGCGGCTGTCTGGTGGGATTCGGTTTCAGGATCCCATTAGGTGTGACCGATTCAAGGCTTCCATAGACTAACAGCCTTTGGGTCAGGCTCCTGTGGAAAGAGCCATTTGGAGAAAAGAAGTTTTCCCAGCTCAGGCTTATTCCATGACATGATCTGGAGCCTCTCTTTCCTCCCAAGGAGTGGAGAACAGGTGAGAGGGGATAGAGAGTTTTTTTAAACACCAAGGCTTCTCATGGAGCAACTGGTGTGAAGATGGCCTGGCTGCGCCTCCTGCCTGGGCACTGGGATTCTTCCATGGCCACAGGTAGAAGGTGTGTACAGACACAGCTGGCCAGGTCTCTCCACCCATTTGCACAAAGATACTTTAGCATCTAATTCCAGTTTGAATATGCCTCCGTGCTAGCAAAGGAAGCACTTTTTGAAGAGTGTATGATTTTGAGAGACACTAAGAAACGCAGCTCCTTCTGAAATCAAGAAAGGCCATAGAAGAGCCAGCTTCTTTGGGGAAATAAAAAAAGTCCTTGAAAGAAAAGTAATGCTATTCAAGTGATTTAACAAACTTCCCTCTCTTCACTCTCCCAACAGCCTATTTCAGGATTTCTTACCGAGAAGCCTTCCTTTTCCCTGAAGATCCTTTTTTGAACACAGATGAGTAAACTTCAGGCTTTGTTCTTAGGAAGAATCTTTTATCAGCTTCTTGCCCTGATAGTGACAATTTTCATTTCATCTGAAAATGGGGACAGGGAGGTGGCTTTGATCAAAAAAAAAAACAAACAGTCCAAACCCAAGCTCTAAACTCAGCTTGAACCTGTTGAGAAGGTCTAATAAGTTCACGGAAGTTCCTACATTTCATCCATTGCTACTGCTTCTGTGTTTCCAGGATCCCACTGGGAAGAAAAAAGTTACTTTCATCAGACTCAGAGCTCAAATTTACAGATATAGGCATTTGCTTGAAGTGCTTTGCTAAGAAACACCAGTATTCTTGAAATGACAGATTTAATGGGCAAGTAAAGGTGACAGCAGTCCCTCTCAGCCCCATTATTGTCACCCACTCTTGTAACAGTAAGCAGCTGCCTAACTTTTCAACTCTTCCAGTCAAATCACTGATGGTTCTTAAGCTACTCCCCCCCTACTCCCCATTTTAAAGATGGGGAAAAAACAAGCACAAAAAGGGAAGCATCTTGCTATACACAAAGACTGACAGCAGAGCCAGAACCAGGCCCTCTAAGGCTGGTGGTCTAGTCATTGCACCCCAGCAGCAGACAGAAGTTTGCACCATGTCACCCATCACTCTGGGAAGCATCTCCAAAAGCTAGTAAAATCCCTCAGTCCAACCTGGGAGAATTTTAGCAAGCCATGTCCATGCATGAGACTCAGCTGTGGCATGTGAGCTCTACAGAATCCATCCAAACAGCTTCCCTGTCCTTTGGAAATAGGAAGAGCTCAAAAAAGGACCTCAAGCCCAGCTGGAATAGACAACATCACACAACCACAGCTCAGAAGAATTTTCCAAACTTTCGTGTTCTTCTACTCTGAAGCAAAGCCAGTTCAGCCCACTCACAGCATGGGCCATGATCTGCTGCAGAAATTATTCATGCGGCCCTGGATGCTCCCTGCCAGGGGGAACATGGGCAGCTTCGCCCTGCTCTGATAGAGGAGCTACCCACAGCCCATCCTGGAGAGCAGATCCCACCACCCCAGCACAATCCCTGGGCCTGTGCATGGAGGAGCTGGATTCTTCCCCCCACCTCTACCCTGAAAAGACAACACCTACCGTGTGGTTTCCTGAAACGATAGCGATATTTGTCACAAACAACAGTAAAAAACCTAAATGTGGTAAGTGGCCTCTTCTGAGTTGAGAGCTGCCGGTGCTCATGTTCCAGGGTAAGGCTGTCACCCTGTGGGGCCAGCAGCAACACCTTACTCTTTGCAAAATATCAAAGGCACATGTGTTGCAGCTCTGGCTCAGAGCAGAAATGGCTTGATCTGGCAAGCTGTTAGCCACAGAGGGAAGTGTGCAAAAAACATGCAGGACACAGACATTGTCCTGGCCTAGCTTTAATGCTGACATCTGCTTTACAAGAGAGATGGTGCTCACCTTGCTGTGCAGTACTTCCTCTGACAGCCTGAAGGCCTGATCTTCTGAAGAGGACATTTAAAAGTCAGGCAGATACTTGAGGTGGGGAATGGGCTTATGGCCCAAGGCAAAATATGCCAAGTGTGGATACAGGGGTCAGCAAACAGGGATAATTCTGGTTTTGCTGCAATTTCACATTGCATTTACCACTTCTTGGTCAAGGATGAATGAGAAGAGGAGGATTCAAGATTTGAGAAAGTTTCAGGTCAGTCATGTGGCTCTAGCTGTGATCTTTCCATGCTAGCGACAAGGCAGAGGCAATGTGTCTCTTCTCCCAGAGTTCTTCTGGCTGGTTTTAAGGGTCCCCAGTATCCGACCATCATCATCCGTCGACAAGGCAGGACCAGACAAGTACTGGCTCTCTGCTGAACATGCCATTGGCTCTCCCTGACACCGCTGGGGATATTTTGATTTACAGCATCCCTGATACCAAGGGACTGCATCAGTGGCTGTTACATCCAGCATCTGGTGTGTCTGAAGCAGCTGCAAACAGTTTGCCCAAAACAAGAATGGGAAGTCAGAATGACAGCTTGCAGATAAGATGAGCAGAGGACTTGTTATCCTCTCCAGCACAGGAGGGAAGGTGAGGACCATTTGCATTGTCTGTAAGAATCTGCACCAGAAAGCATCCCCTAAACCTGGCAGTGTTCCTCTGCCTGTTCTCTCAGCAAGCCCTAACATCTGCCGTTCCTCAGAAAATGAAGTTCACATCTAACTGGTTGCACAAAAGCAGACTTAACCCATCTCCTCATCACCTTTGGACCCTAAAGCTTCAGGCAAACAGAGGGAACAGAATGGGGAAGAACATCCACTGAGTCACTGATGGGGCAGGACAAGCAGACCAGAGATCTGTAATAGTTCTCGGCAGCGGAGACTCTGGACAGCCTGGAGGTGTGGGTTTACATGCTTAGTGGATTAGACATGACACTGACTCAGAAACATAGCTATGAGCTGGTGGAATGGGAAGGAACAGTTTTTACATCAGCTGAATAGTGTTGAAATAGAAGGCCCAGCAAATAGCAATCACCCCAGGCCTGCTTCAAGCAGTAAAGATGCTCTGACATTCTAGTTTGGCCAAACAGAGCTCCTGCGACCTCCTTGATGTTGCAGGCTTGTCCTTAAGGAGCAAAACCTGCAGAAGGAGACACGGGGTGGAGGGAGCCTGAGTGGCAGGGGAGGAGAGCCAGGGACCCTTCGGGGTCTAATTCCAGCACAGACACTGCCGTATAGTATAACCTTGGAAGGGATGCTAGCTCTGAGTGCCTGCTTAGGAACTGGCTATAAACACCTCATTTCTGTGTCTAGCTCAGCAGCCTGCAGTTGAACTACAGCATTATCTTCTGGAAAGACAGTCAGTCTTGATTTGGAGCCTTGGCATGTTTGGGAGCGTACTGCACCCTTGAGGAGCCCAATTACATTCCCCTATGAAGAAATGCATCTTATTTCCTGTTTTAACTGTGCTGACCTGCACTTCCAGCACCTGGATCTTGTTATGACTCTGTTAGATCAAAGAGCCCTCTACCACCAGACACCTTCTCCCCTTGTGGTTATTTATAGGTTTGACTAAACAGCTTCAAGCTTTACTCTGAAAAGCTCCACGGCTGGAACGCCTAACTCACACATTGAGATGCATTTTGCATTCTGGAAACTCTTCCCCACCCTCTGTACATGTTACATCTTTGAAAGGTGAATGGAAATTCCAGATGTGACCCCTCAGCACTATTCAGTGAGCTCATCCACATCCCCACGCCTCGCTACGAGCCCAGGCAGGGCAGTCCTTTCTGCCAAGACATCAGCCTCCTCCACCAAATAACAAAACCAGCAAGAAATCTGCAAGGGTTTTACCTCAAGAGGCTTTAATTAACACACATGTATATTGCCAACAATAACACCACTGCTGTTTTAGAGAAGAGGATAACAACACTAAAACAAATAATATTTCTCAAAATAGTAAATAAAATAATAAAAACCAATAGCATCAAGATGGCTAATGTGAGTTTTCATTTCTGCAAGGCATAAGCCAATGTCATTAGAAAAAACCCCAAACATTCTCAGATGTGCAGTTTATTCCCTCCTTGCCCAGCAGCAGCTTCCTCTGCATATCAAGTGTTTGTCACTGAAACTGCATGACAAAACCCCTCAGATCTGGTCAGTCAAGGAATTTGCGGGGTTCATAGGAGCTTTTCAGCAACAAATGGGTGCAGGGAGGAATTTGGTGACATCCTGACAGCTAAGGGGTGTAAAGGTCTAAATCAATTCGCTGTTGGCTATTTTGGTTTCTGGATTAAGTTGCTCAGAAATAAGAATACATTGGTCATGACATGCCCTCTGGTGGCAACGGTGCTGGGGTGGCTTGGGGCAGACCCAGAGGACAACAGCACCATGCAGGTGGCAGCTGCCTGCTTTCGGGGCTGGGTGCTGCAAGGAAACCAACCTGCAGCGGCTCCATCCTTTGCTCTGGGCCTGCCCAAGGCACATCTCTCTGGCAAGCCAGAGGCACAATGAAATTTAAGAGCACAAAGGGACATTAGATCACTTGGCCTGGCTTCCTGTCTAACATACGCTGCAGAATTTCACCCCTTCATTGAGCTCAGTAATTTCCATCTGACTAACCACCTTTCTCAAAGTTATGATTTGAAAACATTAAGGTCATACAGCCAGCCTTTTGCTACGCTGAGCACCTCCAAGGCTCAAAAAATTACAAAGTCTCGGGCTTTCCCTACCCAAAAAGTCCAGAGTCGTCAGTTCCCATTATTCTTCTCAAATATGAATTTCAACAAGCTTTACAGCTTCCCCTCTGGGATTGTGCATATCAGAATAACTATTCAGCTGTATCTCAACAAGGTTAATATTCTTCTTGTCTGGGGTCACACAACTAGTTAGTGTCAACAGACCTGGGAATCCTAACTCCTACCTCTTGTTTTAAATAATCTGCCTGCGATTCAGAGTAAAAATACATGAACTTTTTTCCTTTCTCAGTTTGACACCAATGTGAAAGTGTTGTTTGTTGTTGCTAAAAATGGGAGACAAGAGGAAATGTTCCAATCTTTGGGAAAACACAACATGCCCAGGAAGGCACACAGACTATCGCCATCCTGCATTTTTTCGTTTTGCTGCCAGATGACCGATTTCACAGCACTCCAGAGGAAACTGGCACATTAAATTGGCAAATTCTTCCAATGGCAGTGTCATTTCCCACTTCACATGGGCTCCAAAATAAAGATGCTGCCCTCCACCTATGGACACAAACTGCCAGCATAGTTCTGCTTCCAAATTCCATCCCTTTCAAATTGGATCCCTGGCAACATCTTTTAGCATGGCACTGAGGTGCTCCTTTTTTGCTAGTCCCCTCTTGTCTCGGCTGGCTAGTCTCCTCTAGTGGCTGCTAGCAGCTACTTCAGAGACATGCAAGAAACTCTTAAATCACTGAGTAACTGGACCTTTACGGAAGTGTTTTATTCCTACCCCATCAGTCAGAGGGGAGCTATGCATAAGGGAAGAATTATGCACCCACACCATAAAGAGGGATGTTGTACCCATAATTTTAGGAGTGTCTGCAAATCTGTGGACTAGTGGATTTCTGCCAGGCTCTGGATACTCCGCTTGCGATGAGTCCAACATAGACTGTACTGCTCTGGGAAGAGCTTTCCAAGGGTACTGCACCACCAACAAGAATATTTTAATGTCAGATGCTGCTTTTTATCAGCTCTGAAAGCATCTCACAAGGAATGCCAGTACTTACAGATGGGAAAATGAAATGCAGAGGAGTAGAGACTTGCCTACGGTTACTCAGCAGGCTGGCTGCAGAGCCAGGACTAGAGCCCAGAATAATACAATGCATTGCCCCACTAACCACGGCACCCAGCATCCCTCACTGCAAGACTTCCCTCGTCACCCTCTTCCCAAACCAAAGCCCCTGGAGTGCTAAGAGCTAGAGACTCAAACAGTTTTATTTTCTGAAATTTGTCTGTGAAGTTTTGAGAAGGAGGAAAAAAGAATATTTCCAAGAGAGTAAAAAATAGGCAGCACAGGGCTGTGAAGTACTCTTATTTACACAATAGCTCCCACACATGAATAAATCAGGTAATGCAATACATACAAGGGAAAAACAGCAAAAGGCATCAGATGCAGAGGGGCACACACAAGCCAGGCCAAACAGCTCAGCCAGAGCAGGAAATAAATGCTTCTGCTGGAATTTCAGCAGCCTCATTTGCAGCAACCCACTTCTGTAGAGGGAGCTCACAGCAGGAGACAGTGGGTGCCAGGGGAGCGCCGAAGAGTTGTGGCTGCTCGTCTAGACAAGCACACACCCCAAGGAAGGAGGCAGCACAGACACACAAGAGCGGTGGACCCTGCCTGGGTGCAGCTGCTTGTGCGACACTATGTGATGGAAGGCACTGCACTGGCCTTGCCTCTGTCCTGGCAGGCAGATTCTTCAGCCGCAGAATGAGCTTGCGCCTGGGGGAATCCTTGAAGCCTGCCTGAGCTGGGACAGTTGGTGCACAGCCCAGTTACCAGTGTTCCTTTGCTCTTGAGCGCTGTAGGGACACATGACGCAAGCGGGCACAGGATGGTTTACATTTGGTAGCCTCGTCTGACCTCATGGCTGAGCCTGCTTCTAGCAGGAGACTGGACTAGAGACCTCCTGATGTCCCTTCCAGCCTGAATTGTCCCATGGGGGGCATCTGATCCCTGATGGGAATACAGGCTAGGTTAAGCAGGGCTCCTTCAGCAATGCTTGGGTGGGAGCTGGGCATTTCAGAAAGACTTGAAATAACTAACTGGGAATTGCTGACAGATCTGGGGGGTCTGAAATCTTGCCTCTTCTTTCCTACAAAAACTGAAGGAAGAAAGACTGTGCCTGTGTTCTCATTAACTGCTCAGCCTCTCCACTTTTCAACTCCCAGAAAGATGCTCCAGGTCTGCTCAGGAACACACAGGATGCCCTCCATCCATATGGACAGAAATAAGACATTGTACAGAAAAAAAAATTGAGTCAACTGGGGCAGAGGGAAGGTGTGTGGCTGTACAGATCCTCCAGAGCAGGAGAAGGGTGCTGGGTCTCAGTCTGTATTCTTCAGGATTGTGTCTGTGTTTTACATGCAGCAGTTATGTGCATAAACACTCCTGAAGGCAGGGACTGAAAGCCAGGTTTGTTTCATTCTAGGCAAATGCTGTAAATAACAGGCTGAAAAGTGACATTACAAAGGACTGGAGATAAGAGTCTCAGAGCAATAAAACAACCAGGAGTTATAAATCAATTATCATGTGCTATATTTATATTGCACCCCTCACAATCTCAGTAAGATAACGCAGATAAATAATACCCTCATCCTCCTCACTGCACAGATGAGGGAGTAAAGGAGAGACTAAGTAGCAGAGATAAGAGCAGACTGAAGTCCTGACCTGCACGCATCTCAAACACGTGCATCCTACTCCCTCATTCTGCACTGGGCCCCTACCTGATCTCTCTTCTGCCTGAAACATTTCAGGATCTAGCACCACACCACTAATCACCATTTATTTTTCTCTTTTTCCCCTGCTGAGTGTGATAGCTGGCATATTATCTCATGAGGAGGAAATGCTGCCTTACTTAGTACTCTGATGCACACAACATTCATCAGCAAAAGCACCTGTCCACACTTGCATCCCCATTTACTCATCTCCTAGATTTGCCACTAAAGCAAAATTAGTTGAATTAACTTGATGGCAAGCTGAGGCCAAGGGGCACAACGCTTCCCATGGTATCATGCATAGTACCAACCAGTCTGAAACTCCCCCAGTGCCCCTACAGACATTTCTGGCTCAACTCAAGCCTGTCTTTGCAGCACCAGCACTCCACCAATGTTTTCAGTCCAGACCTGCCAGCGTTCACACCTCTTCCCATCCAAACAATTGATGGGGTCTGACACTTCTCAAGAGTTACCCAGCAAATTGCAGCCTATCAACATTAAGCACTCACATTTCCCCTCTTTTAGCTTCATCTGCGATGTTAGCTTACTCACTAGCGTGCAGATCTCCTGGAAGCTACAAGGCTTCAGCATCTCTCTCTCTTTTCTTAACATGCTAGGGGGCAGAGAGCCTGCTCCACCTCCACTACAAAGCCCTGGCAGAGACAGACATCCCTGCTGAGGGATGGCAAAGTGGCTGCCTCATGGTTTGGCAGAACGCTGACACCCTGGGAATTCACATAGACAAACTGCAGCAAGATCCCCAGTCAGCACTGACCCCCTCACACACAGCCATTTCAAGGTACTTTTAATTTCTTCAGCACAATTATACTCCACCAGCCCTCTGCCAACAGTTGTGATTGTTCCTGAGCACAAGATTGCCCTCTATATCACATTTTCAGTCTCTGAAACTATGTTGCCTCCTACCTTTGATGATCAAGAAATTTGCTTCTGCAGGCGTGTTTGCTTTGAACAATCCAGCCTCCTCCTTCCTCTGCCGCCTCGCTTTCCCTATCTGTTAATGGATTTTGCTGCTATTGTTGTTGAAAAGCCAGCAGCGTGTGGAAGCTGTGTTGCCATCCAAACCAAATGCAATCAGGACCTTTAATTTCCAGCGTGGCAGCTGTTGTTTACATCACTTTTTTTTCCCCTCTCACATGCAGCAATTGGTTCTTACAATGTTCTTGCTCTCCCACACATGTACTTAAACAGGAAGCGAGGGGTAGGAGTTGTAATGTGGGGGTTTCCTGTTCTGTCTTTCTGAAACACTTAACCGACAACAAAGCTTTGATCAAAAGATCTAAGCATGCAAGCTGGTACACCGAGGTTCAGCTAAGAGTACATATTGCTTACAACAGGAAAACCCTAAGCGCTCCCATGGTTACAGGGTTCCCGGCACACCGCTGGCACTTTTCAAGTTTTTTTTAGTAAATAATTTCCTAATGGGAACGCGGGCTATTCTAAAGCAAGTGCAATGCCATTACACAAGGTTTTGCTTTCCCGGTTTCCCCGCAGAGGCAGGGTGAGGGCTCTCCCGCCAGGGTGCCCAGAAAAGTGAAAAACCACAAGCTTCAACACATCTCAGGAGATGAAAGAGGCGCTTTTCTGAGCCTCGGAACAAGGCAGGCTGAACTTTAGACCCTCGTCCCTCTGCCTCCCGTGGGCTGCAGCCGGCGCTCGGAGCCCACGTACGAGACCAGCACCCGCCTCCCGCGGGCCCGCCCGGCAGCGGACACGCAGGTGTGCAGCGGAGCGCCCAGGGGACCCCCACCCTGCCGTGGGCACACCGCTAAGGGGGGGACAGAGCAGCGGTGCAGGCAGCGGTACCCGCCCCCGCGCCCTCCCTCCCACACTACAAATCCCACAATGCCCCGCGCACGCCTCAATGCACACCCCCCTCCCCGCCGCACCTGGCGCATGCGCACAGCTCCATATGGCTCCAAGATGGCCGACACAGCGTCCGGTGGCTCTGGCACGGTAACGGCGGCTCCTCGCCGGGACGCGGGGCCGTTGTGGAGGGCATCTCCCGCGGGGGCTGGGCGGAACGGTAGCGATCTGTTCCTCCCATGGCGCTGAGGCGCCTGTGGCCTGCCCGTGGGGCTTTGAGGCGGAGGCTGAGGGGAGGGAGGCGCTGATTGGCTGAATGGCCGGAGGGAGGCGGGGCTCGGCAGCGGGGCTTGATTGGCTCAAGTTCTTCCGCTCGGATTGGCCGGCGAAGGGAGCAGCGAGGCGGGGGTGCCCTTTTTTAAAGGGGCCGCGCCCCAAGGGCGTCCCGCCATGGGTGGTGCCTGCAGCATCGTGTCTATATATATATCTATATATATATATGTATGTATATGTGTATGCATGCATGTATGTATGTGTGTGCATGTATGTATGTGTATGTAGATGTATATGTATGTATATTTATTTATATATGTGTGCATGCATATGTCCATGTGTATATATGTGTGTGCATGCCTGCAGTGGGGGACAGGCAGGGCCGCCCCTGTCCTTTGAGCGCAGGCAGCCCTGCCTTCAGCCCCCCGGTGTGTCACAGAGCCCGTCCCAGGGCAGTGCCCCGCAGCCCGGGGGTGCCAGGGGCAGGACCAGCGCCCTCACCCTTCCCGGTCCCTGCTCCTGGGCCAGCAGCGCTCCGGCCTCGCTGCTCCCCCGGGCTCTGGAGCTGGCTTAGTTTCTCTGAGCTCCCGTTTCAGAACGGGGGGTCTGTGTCCACAGAGGTCGGGCAGCAAGCATGCAACCACGCCTGCGGATAACTACTACCTGGCTCGGAGGAGGACTCTGCAAGTGGTGGTCAGCTCCCTGCTCACCGAAGCCGGCTTCGAGAGCGCCGAAAAGGCAGCGGTGGAGACGCTGACAGAGATGTTACAAAGCTGTAAGTATTCACCTTTGCGAGTGTCCAGCAAAGTTAGACTGATCCCCTTAAGTTTCTTGTTTCTCTGTTTTCAAATTGGCCTTCACGCTTTCATTTTGTCGTCGGTTTTTTTTTCCCATTTTTATTATCTTGTGTTAATGATGTTAGCAAAAGCAGAAGGCTAGAGCACAGCGTTGGAGTCACAGGCTTCTGTAAGCATGAGATGTTTGTCCGAACTCAGAAGTACTTACTTATCTTACTTAGTGGGTACTCATTAGATACTCATTAGGTATCCTAATAAGCTCCACATATTGAGACGCTGCCAGAATAAAGAGAGAAATAACAAAGTTCCAGACATTTGGTTAGTTAAGGCTGTAGAAGTCCCTGTGTTTGGCAGCTCTGCTCCTACTCTTCTGGGTGATGTGCCTAGGATCTCAGGTTACATATTTTTCTGAAATCAAGAGGTGATTAGGTTTTGTATTTTTTCATGCCTGTGATGCAGATTTGCCTTTGCATTTGTGGAAAACATCTGACTCTCTGATCTTTAGTGTCCCCATACTTTGCACATGCTTTAGTTTTAAATATGTGGGCTGTAAGACACTGGATTCCAGGAGCTATTCATTCCTTGCTAAATTTGCTAAAAATTCAGGTCTCTGAAGCCAGGGTTGGGCCGATAAATATGTGTGGACACTCTCTGAATCAAATATGTGGTGGTGGTTTTTTTTCCTCCCAGATATTTCTGAAATTGGAAGGAGCGCAAAGTCCTACTGTGAACATACAGCCAGAACACAGCCTACGCTCTCTGATATAGTGGTTACTCTAGTGGAAATGGGTGAGTAGTCGACTGGTTCCACTAATTCCAGCTGCCTGCATTGCAGAAGGTTTGGATGTGCTGCGTTGGTAGGAAAATCTGTCCCGCATGTTTCTGGTGTTTGTGTGATACCCACTCTTCTGGGCCCCATGCAGGCGCTCGGATGTCGCTGCAGTATGAATATATACAGAGTGCGTGATTTTCTTTCTCATGTAATTTGGAGCCCTTGGAAAAATTCTGGAGAAGTCTAAGAGAAGGGATTTTTGACAGGATAAACTCTTGGTATGATTTCTGTTTCCTCTTTGTTATTTCAGGGTTCAATGTTGAAACGCTTCCTGCATATGCCAAGCGGTCCCAGAGGATGGTCATCACTGCCCGTACGTGGGAAATCCTTTCTCTTCTTATGCAGGAAATTGGAAATAATTCAGCATTCCTATCTGCTGGCATCCAGAGCTCCTGCTTTTCTGATGGATGATGCAGTCCAGTGCTCCTGGAAGTTTGTGTTAAGGATTCCTGTAATGACTGTGTAATAGGTGAAGGAAGGTACCCTTCACCTTTATCAGTTGCCTTTGCTTCAGCGTCCTCATTCCACATGAGAATCCCCAAGATGGTTTTGTTCTTCCTGTGTAGGAGAGAGGGATCAAGTAATCCTTGTTCTCTCTTGGGATGCCAAACACAACCTGAAGCTGTTGCTTGTGGGACGTGCTCTGTCCCTTTTATAGGACCTGGAGACATGGGTCACAGCTCAGTATAAGCTAGCACCTTACCCCGAACTCTTGGCAGAATGAAGCTGACTGATTTTTCTGTGTGCATTTTGTTTTTTTAACTGTAGCTCCTGTGACAAACCAGCCCGTGACTCCCAAAGCCCTGACAGCTGGACAGAACAAGGCACATCCATCCCACATTCCTGGCCATTTCCCTGAGTTTCCAGATCCTCACACTTACATCAAGACACCAGTAAGTGAAGAAAGACTTCTGTGCCATTTGGGGTCTGTCTGAAGTCAATGACACCAGGAGCAGTGTATAAATATTTTTACTGTAGTGCTGGTACTGTTTGTCTAAAACATTGTTTCTCCTGGCTTAATATATTGCTTGTTGTTTGCGGGTTGCCCTTGCTGTAGATTTCTGCCTAATTGACATCTGTAGCTCCCTGAAAATCTGTGCGTGTTGAAGGTCAATGCTTGCCTGTAGCGTCTGCATCCTACTAGTGTTTTGAACTTCAGCTGTCTGCGTTGCATCCACTAATGGTGTTCTTTTTTTTCCCTCCCTGCTCCACAGACATACCGGGAGCCAGTATCTGATTATCAAGTCCTACGGGAAAAGGCAGCGTCTCAACGGCGCGATGTAGAAAGAGCTCTCACACGTTTCATGGCTAAAACGGGAGAAACACAGAGTCTCTTCAAAGACGATGTTAGCACATTCCCATGTGAGTTATCTAGGACACTTTGTGCTGTAAATAACTGTCTGTCTAACTGAGTATACACTCCATTAGAGTTCATGCTACTGCAGGAGGTGAGCACTGAGTGATCACATTGTGTTTGCCCTCTGAGGCACTGGAAGGCTGGGAAATGAGGAATTTTCTATATAAAATGGGGATGAAAAACAGAATCAAAGCCAAACGGTAGGCTTCGACCCTCACCAAACGCTCACTTTCTTCTGCTGGTAGAGAAGGCCTTGGTTGACAGGTGCTAAATTCAAAGCTCATCCCAATCCTGTCTCTGACCCTCTGTAACTTTTAAACAAGTCATTTCTTCTCTCTTACATTTTTGTGGTAGGCAGTGGAGATTTTCCTGTTTCTCTGTCTGCAAAGCAGTGATGAGAATTCACACCTTCCCAAGGCTCACTGACAGCACAGATGTCAGTGTTACCTTAAAGGGGACTGAGTGATGCTTCAGTCTGTGAGATAACTGAACTTCTATGGAGGTCAGGAAGGACTTTTTGTGTTAGTATAATGCTGTGTCCTTGGCTGGAAACATAAAGGGGCCTCAGAAAATTGGAAATTAGAGACTGCCATCTTTTTGGGACAGCATATTTCATTCCTGATCCCTGGGAGCAGCAGGAAAAGAGTGTGTGTGTTTAAAACCAGAACCAGTGAAAGTGTTTGGTCTCTAAGTAACTGGTTGGCTTTGTGCTTCATAATCTCTGAGTTGAGGAGTCTTCTCCCCGCTTGCTGACTGTGTCCTTTTCCCTAACGCTAGTGATTGCTGCCAGGCCTTTCACTGTACCCTACCTGACAGCTCTTCTCCCCTCTGAGCTGGAAATGCAGCAAATGGAAGAAACGGATTCATCTGAGCAAGACGACCAGACAGACACCGAGAACCTCCCCCTGCACATGAGCACGGTACGCCCAGCCTGAGAGATCAAGGTCTCTTGGGCCTGACTTTCTTAAACTTATGAAACCTGGTTCTTTGCCTGTCTTCCTTGCAGCTGGGTGGAGTGGGTGGAAAATGGCAGAGTGGGTTGTGTTTTACCAGGTGTAAATGACTAAACATTGTCATGGTTCTTTAACTTTCTGCAGGGTGCAATGCAAAATGAGGTTGGATCATGAGCTTTCAGTACAACCTTCATTTCAGTGTTAGGGGAGAGAGGATTGTCCTAGAATCCCACTGTTCCCGAGGGGGATCTTCTTGTGTTAGAAATCAGGAATCCTCACCGTTAATGCAGCTCCTTGTGTGCTGCTGTTTATCTTGGCTGTTGATTGTCTGTTTTGCCCATAGGTTATGTGGTTTGAACTTCTAAGCCTTGTTTAGCCTAACTTCGGTTGTTTATGTTTTGTTTTTTTTTTTAATGTGGCAGGATGATTCAGGACCTGAAAAGGAGAATGCTTCAGTGTTACAGCAGAACACCTCCCTGTCAGGCAGTCGGAACGGGGAGGAAAATGTGATAGACAATCCCTACCTCCGGCCAGTGAAAAAGCCCAAGATCCGCAGAAAGAAGTGAGGTGTAGCCAGCTGGCTGCTCAGAGGAAGAAAAACCCGGGGGGTTCACCTCCGCTGCTGTGGGTGAGAGGCATGGAGCAAGACAGGAGAGGCAATCCGGCTGAGTGGCAGAAGCAGAAGAATGATCTCTCTCTGCCTGGTGAACTACACTCTCCTCCTGGTTTACAGTGCTCCCTCTTTCCCCTCTGCTCTCCTGCTGACTTGGAACGGTCAATGGTCAATTGCCTTAAAAGCGTTGAAGGCCACTGGGTTACAGATGGGAATTGTCTCCTTTACTTTGGTTTGTTCTCACTGTCGGCAGGATTTACTTTCTGAAGAGATGGGGGACACAAAGGTTCTTGCTGCTCAGTGCTTCCCAGCAGGCTCTACAGAATACAAAGGCATAATTCGTTTGTGGCTGTCTGGCAGGCTAGAAAAGAAACTTCTGCAATCAGCCTTGCCTGGCCTTATAATCTAAGGAGCATGTATTAACAGAGACAGAAAAATCCCAGAGGTTTCTTTCTTTGGATTCTTGTCAGGTAAAAGCAAACAGACTTTTCTTCTATAAACTAAAGGCGTCTGATGTGTTGGTAAGAGAGTGAAGTGTAAATACAGAGCTAAGACAGCATTTTATTCTCACTTTTCTGACTGCAGCTGCACTTCTAACTTAAAAGCGCTAAGTGTGGTGTTTACCCTGTTCTGATTTGAGATTATTTCTTAGCAGTATGAATGGCAAGATTTAACAGCTGCTTCAGGCTATTGTTCAGTTCTATTGTTAGTTTCAACACAACTCCTCTGAGAGTTCACGCCTTCACCAGCTGTTTTGAAAGATGCTGTGCTGAAAATCTTGGAATATGGAATAAAGCTGTATCGATTGCAGTCCGCAAGGCCATGCTATTCATCGCACTTTTTTACTTTGTCCATTCTCAAATACGGGCTTTTATCGACAGCAGTTGCTCTTTTTTTTCCCCTTTATTTCCCCAGAACAGAAGACTTTATTTCAGCAGTGAAAATGACTGGTGATGGGAGTATTGTAATTATTAGCTGGTTCTGGAGGGCTTTGTTTTAATTTTCATTCAGCCTTTACTTAGGCAAAATATGGGTTAAATTTCTTTGACAAAAGACTCCTGTAGTTTGGTCCAGTCTCCCGAGCATCCCTTCGGGTTGAAAATGTGGTGCTGGGAGAGGCAGCAAAGACTGCGTGCTACAGACTGCCAGGCAGGTCATGGTTTCCTAGAGTAGTAGCTGAGTGCAAGAAGTCTGTTGCAGTCACCGGGGAGATCGGAGTTATGTGTGTACATGTTCGCCTCTGTTTAGTTAAGGCATCCCCCCAGGCCTCCCTCTTCCCCTGTCACCCAGGGAGGAGGAAGATAAAAAGGAGTAATTAATTGTTTCAGTGAGAATGGAGGTGTTCCTGCCAAACAATTTGAAATGACATCTCTAGCAAAAAAGTCCTGCACGTGCCATTGTCACTTCTGCTGGTGCCTTGGTTGTACAGAATAACAAATGTACAGAGACATTGTGTATGTATGTATATATAAAAATTTATATCTTTTTTTTTACTTCGATTAAGCATTTTTCATAATGAGAAAATCCCTCACTGGGTAGGGGAAAAATGTAGAATGAAAATAGTAATTTTTATGTTCATAATAAAAGAAATTTTATCTCCTACAAGCAAAACTGGCTGAGTCCTTAAAGTTTCAGAAGTGGAAAAGCACCTGAATGGAGCCTGAGTGTGTTTTCAGTGGGGTCTACAAGCGGTGGGAAATCTTATCCTTCCCTCTGCATCTCTTCCTTTCTCCACAGCAACACTTGATAGTTGAGAAGGTTGGAAATTTTCCAACAAAACCTTGGTTCATTAGAAATGTGTTCAGTGAGGACAAAGTGCCTTTTGAAATACCATCAGTTTTGCAAAAGCTTTAGTAGAAGGTTTCTCCAATCACAGGTGGAACATGTGGTTGAGGACTGCAGAATCATAGGTACTGCTTACTTTCTTTTACATCTTCTCTTACACATGTATTTTTCTCCTGATTAGAAAACCAAGACAGGTGAAGGTGAAGTATGCAATATCAGCCATGAATACAAAGGTGAAGCCTTAAACAGCCATAAACCCCAGGTCTTAGGACGGTACAATTTCCAGGCAGTCATACCCCCTCCTTCAGAAGATTGCACCAAAAGGGGCAAATGCAAATCAGCAAGTCCATCCCTTTTTGACAGCTGCAACTACAAAGCAGTCTCTGCGGTTGGGAGGGAGGGGGCCAACGTGCCTAGAAAAGACAGGTCTTGAGCAGCTGCTGTTGTGCGTATGCGAGAGCACTCGAAGACCGAAAGTGGGAAATTGGAAGAATGCATTTTGGTTTTGTAGCTGAAATTGGGCTACAGGTGAAATTTGCTACGGAAACGCCTAAAAAGACCCAGAAAATTTGAAAGCCTGCATTGTGACTGGTAGTTATACCGAGAGTGAATGTTGCCTGCTCGTAGTTTTCCCCTGAGATTGAATCAAGCTTGTGATCGTACAGATTAAGTCTGTGTATGAAGGTTTGTAAACTTTTATAGAAATCCCCTAGGGTCTGAGTTGTACATTACAGAAACAACTGGTGATGAATACCAGTACCTTTCAGTTTCAGACTAAATTTATTTTCGTGGCCAGATTCTTAATTAGCAGCATGTTGCTTGCTCCTTGCTTGAGAATATCTTCCTCAATGTCAGTAGGGAAAAAGCTAGTAATGCAAACGTACATTTCGCAGGCCGTCTGCTCTAACCTGTCCCAGCCCAGCTGCTTTCCCCAGGATGTTTGCTGTGTGCTACTTTAATGAGTTGCTGGCTGTGCACAAAGCCATTATACTCTCTCTGAACACAGCTGAGGGCAGTGCAGTACCCTGGCTGTGCCACGTACGCCCCCGTGTTTCTCAGCTCTCCTCAGGCTGTGGGTGAACCCTGGGCCTGGCCTGGAGCATCTGTTGGAGAGGAGGAGATGGTGGAGATGAGGAGGCCGGGGAAGGCAGGTGGCAGCTGAGGAGAAGATGGTGGCGTTCGCTCCCCGTGCTGAGGAGACGGGGCAGCAGCCAACCCACCCTTTAGCTGCATTAATTTGGCTCCTTTCCGGTGCCAGTGAGGGCTGGATTTTGGAGGGAAATGCCCCTTGCGGCGAGGGAAGCCATGTTGGGGAGGGCAGTGAGGTGAGGTGAGGTGTTTCCATGTCGACCCAGAGAAGATGGCTGCCAGCCCTGCCTGGGCCACGGGGCTGAGGGAAGCGGGGCTGAGGGGTGCTGTGCATGGGACCCAGCGGCACCCAAACACCCGCAGAGGCAGCAGACACCTGGCGCGGTACCAGGTAAGCACAACTAGTGGCAAGAAATGCCTCTTTTTGAAACGGTTTTATTCGGAGAGGCTGGGTAGTGCAGATGAATGGCTCCACGAGTGGGCGGGAAGCGGTGGCGAAGCCCGAGCTGCCCCGCTGGAAGGGGAGGACGTGCGGCGGCAGCCCTGGCGCCTCAGCTGTAGTATAAACTCAGGTAGGCCACTCGATCCCGGTGTTTCCTGAATTCTCTGTCTATGGTCAGCTAAAAGACAACTACTATCCGTTAGATATTAGCAATGACAGTTGCTTCAGAAAAGCGCAGGAAGATGTGAGATGGTGTCGAGCACCTGAAACTGTGTTTTAAATCAGAAAGGTTTTCTTTTCAGGAGAGCTACATGGGGAAGTCTGTACTCTGGTTCTCTCACTTTGTGGATGGAAACTCCCAGAGCAAATTTCTCAATAGAAGGTTTTTTTGAAGGACTGTAACTGTTTTTGCAAGCCAGCATTTTCTGATAGAAAATTGCTTTGTATCTTGTGCCCCAGGCTAGTAGAGCCACGTACCCAGCAGGCCAGTGAGGAAAGGATGATGAAACATAGTGCAAAAGCATTGAAATAATCACACGATTTCCTTTGTCAGGAGCATTGAGTCAGGAATAACATCTCCTTATCCCTGTCCTTACCTTCTGTACCTCCATTTTTAGCATCCTCTTTGCTGGCATCGGCACTAAAGACCAGTCTGGAGACCCAAACTTCATCGGCCAAGTGATTTTTTTGTGTAATTGCTTGTCTGCTTTGTAAGTTCCAGGTCTAAAGAAAACCGACACAAAATATCTCATTTCTGGAGCTGGTGTATGATATTTGTAATACTGGAATTTGCCAGTCCTACCTCGATCCATGGGAGAAATGCTTGCTGTGGTATTCTAGTCATCATGCTAAGTTAAAGACTAAAGCAGGGGAGCTTTTTGAAGATAAAAAAGCATTACTGGGAACTCAAGTTACCTATCTCCCATTTGTGTCTTAGTATTTCTCTCTGCTAGTACTCCTGGTTATTATGAAAAGTGTAAGAAAATTAGTTACATTACCCAGGGAAAAATTCTTTATCTGAAGGCTTATCTGGAAATCGTGGTGTCTTAATGGAAAATGGAGCATAGGCAGGCTGGCATTTTCTCTCTTTATTCCAGAATGACTGGTATGTTGCTGGGCTGGGAGTCACAGTCTGCAAGAGATAAAATTTTTATATGGAAGACTTTGTTCTGCAAACCATTCCTATATGCTCTGATCAGCAGCCAGCTGGGCATTACAGACCTGCTGTTCAATGCATGCTTTGGCTACTCTGATAGTACAAAAAAATCAGAACAAGTCAATTATGCACTCCCTACTCCTTACCCAGTGTGTCCTGTGACGTCTCTCCTAATATATTGTTATTCTAGAGAAGTTGGGCCAGAAAACAATAGCTTGTTTGTTCAGGTAGTATAGCTGAGCTCCCTTCCTGATTTTGCCTCAGTATGTGCATTTACATGTGTGTGTATGTGATACAAAGGAATGTGTATATACAAATGCATGTGTGGATGTTGCCAGAGCTCATATGATCAGTCATCGGTCTCTCGGCTCAACACCTCCCACTAGACTACGTGTAAGGAGATCTGTAGCTACCGTATATATTAAGTTGGAGACAGCCCCAGCAAATGTGAGTGAAACTGAGAGTCTATGACGGGAACAGCCTACAAATTCTTGCAAAGCTGCAGCTCTGCCGCTTTCTTACCTGTGGCTCTGGTATGAAACGCTGGGCTGTTCTTGCTCCTATCACATAGCCTTTCTTGCTCAGTGGTTTGTTTTCCAAAGAGTATGTGAGGCTGCTTCTCTGCGATTCAAAAGCAGAAGTGTCTTACTGACATTTTCAAGACACCATTTGCATCAGGGGAAGGGCAGAAGTACATGAGCAGCAGACATTGTTCCTGTTAATTCCTCTAATTTCTCACTATTGTAGAGCGCTAGGGCAGTTAGAGCTTTGAGGACTGGTACATTTGGAAGGGCAGGGGAATTTCTTTTTCTAGGTATACGTGGAGACCTTGTACAATGGGTTTGCAGGGCAGGTGTGGGGGACTCCATGTCCGGCTGGCCATGGTCCTATTGCTCCTGTACTGTGTGTCTTCTGTGAAGGAAAAGCTCTGAGCATGAAAACAACAACTTACCTCTTGACTCAGATAATAGCCTGGCCCAAGCGAAGGGTCTCCCCCGATGGCTATCAGCTGGATCCCCAGCCTGTCTGGGGCATGGTGGATAGGGAACATTTTCCGCTCTTGACATGACCCAAATGAGATCCGCTTCTGCACATCTGTGACACCAGGAGAGGGAAATGCCAACAGTGTGATAAACCCTTGCAGAGGTGACCATTTGATGCTTTTTTCCCTTCTTAAGTGTCTGCTGCTCTCTGCCTGAGGCCAACCATCCCCTTATCTCCCAGATGGGAATTTCCCCTGACCCTGGATATTTGCGAGGGGTCTGCCCTTTTGGATGCCTCTTCCCTCCTGCCACAAAGGCTTCTTTTTCCCCAGTCTGAGCAAACAGTAGCCTACCAGCCCGGTTGTGGGGAAGGTTGCTGGGGGAAGCCCGACGCCACCGGGAAGCTGCACAAGAAGGAAAGCCCTCGTGCCCACAGCCCCCCTGGGTGCACGCACCTCACACGGCTCACCTCTCGGCTCCCACTCCGCCGCCATGCTGCCCTGCCAGACGTCAGGATGTGTGTGTACTCCAGTTGCTATAGACACGGAGCAGGGGGTGCTGGAGGGAATGCTGGCGATGGCAGCACCTGAAGGGTGCAGGGAAAAGAGGAGGATTAATAACATCCCTGAGGATTGCGCTGTGTTGGCTCCTACTCCGAGGAGCTGCTGTTTTCACACTGTAAGTCAGTAGGGGAGAGGTCTTGGGGGGAGCAGCCTATACGTTGTGCTGTCAGGACCCTTCTCCGTGATCTCTCTTGTGACACAGCCTGATCTGCCCCGTTGTCTGCTCCCTGTCTTTTTCCCTGTGCCTGGCTGTCATGGTAGGGCAGCAAGAACCCCCTGGAAAATGCCATACTGGAATTAAGTCCAGCTTGTGGATTCAGGCCCTTCCCTGAGCACAAGTGTGATTATCATGAGAGAATCAGGGAGCATCAAAATATTAAGCGTGAGACGAGTTGAAACGTGACAATTGTTGCTTTTTCAGAACACTTTATTTAATCATTCCATGCAATTCGATCAGAGGTGTCTGTTTGCTGTAATAGCATTGTATCCTCATGGCCAGTTGCAGCAGGAGCAGCTGGTATCAAAGACGAGACCGTTACTGCAGCTCTGCACAAAGGTTTTGCCATTAATGCAGTTGTAGAACATGCTCTTGTTGGTTGGATCAGCATAGATGCCATTGGTCTTGCCAGCACAGAAGTCACTAACACCAGAGCCTCCGTTCCCACTTCCACTTCCACTTCCACTTCCACTTCCACTTCCACTTCCACTACTTCCACTTCCGCTTCCGCTAGTGACTGGAGGATTGGGCTGAGCTGGAGGCACACCATCTGAATTAAGAGCAGGAAAGGACTTATTTTTGTTTTGACAGCCATCCCTCCCATCCCTCTATAGGCCCTTTAGTGGTGGGGGTCAGCTATTAAACTGTGTTCCCCCAAAGTCTGGCCTGGCTCACACCAGGCCTTTGAAATATCTGGACCCAGGTCCAAGTTACAATCTCCCTCTTTTATCCCGGGGGATGTAGAGCGAAGGGATCTTTCCAGGGCAATCTCTAGTTATGGCTTCCACAGAAAGTCTTTATCCACCAAGGCTCCAGAGGTAAAGGTTCACGTGTCTCTGAAGCCCTGCATCAGTAGCGAGCTAGGGAGTCACCTTCAAGAAGCAGACGCCACTCAAGCTACTCACCACCGTTTTGCAGACCAAGACCGTTCTTCAGGGCGGTAATCAGGGGATATTTGCCTTCCTTGCAGAAAGTGCCAGTGAAGTCATCCATAGGAAGGGCCCAAACCATAGCACCTCCAAAATTGTTCTTCTTCAGCCAGTCCACCTGTTCAGTAACAGGAGAGAAAACCCAATTAGTCCAGGGACTTGCTAGTGCAGAAGGCCTCCTGCCTTATTATTAGCACAGCCACACATCCCACCATACCTTGATGTTGAAGCTCTTGATGTTGTCATAGCCAACCCATTCATTGCCCTTGTAGGCATAGGGCACATCCTGGGGGGCATCCCAAGCCTGGGTGGCTCCAGAGGCCAGGAATGTGCAGATCTAGGAAAAAAGGGTAGAGAGGGAGAAGTTAGCAAGTGTCCTACAAAAAAGGGCAGTTGGCATATTCCATAGGTCCATGGGTTAAAAATTCCCTGCTGGGTAGTTTGAAGGGTATTTGTGTTCTTGGTGGCCTAGGTGTGTAGGAGCACACATACCTCGTAGTAAGCCAAGAATCCAGCCTGCCTTGTGTAAGGTCCAGCTGGCCCAGGTCCTGATGTTGGTGCCCCAACAGCAGTGTCAGATGGGTTTCGGAGGTTGAAGTTATGTCCATAGGTTGGGAATCCAACAAGGAGCTTCTCAGCTGGAGCACCATTGCTCTTCCAATAGTTCATAGCATAATTCTGTAAAAAAACCCACCACAGTTAAAGTCTGTGTCAGGATCTGTAGGCAGGAGGATGACGCCTTAAACTTCTGATCACTGGTGTCATGATAATCATCTGTGACACAGTCTTGGAAAATATACTTACAACATTGAAGTAGATGAGGTCACCAGTGTCAGCTGGGCCTTTGTACAGAGGGCTGTTCTCCCCAGTGTATCCATCCCAGGGGCCGTGGAAGTCGTAAGTCATCACATGGAAGTAGTCCAGGTACCTGTGGAGAACATTGCTTGCGTCTATCTCCTGGCCTGCTCAGTCACCCAGACCTGATTGTTCCTTTAGTGCCGGCCGTTTACCCCACCACATCCCTGGCCATATCCCCACTTTCTACAAATCTGGGTTCTTCAAGACTTGTTTCGAGCTGGCCTTGTAAGTGCTGGAGCCGATTCTCTCCACCAGTGGAGGGAGGCAGAGGTCAAGGCAGAGTAGGAATCGCACTGGTATTCTGGGAACCGAGAGATGTTCCCCAATGACTTTGAGCAGCCTGTTGTTACACTTCGCTTTCTGAGGTGTCCCTTTCCCACCAAACAAGCCCCACTCTCATAGCATTCTTGCCTTACGCAAAAGAGTAGGGACCCCACATGCAATGAGGTTGGTTTCTGCCAGCTAATGGCAGAGTTGCCCTTATCTGCTTGAAGGAAGACCACTTAAGTCACAGAAACGATACCTGAGGGTTTGCTACTCACTCTCCAAGCTCAGCAATCTGGTAGCCAGCCTGAATGGTGGAAAGTCCTGCAGCAACAGCAGCGGTGAGCATGAGACGGGGCTTGTTGACCTGTTTGGCTTCCTGCTCAAAGGCTGCCAGCATTTCCTGAGGGATGCCAGGAAACAACTCTCACCGTGGACTCTCTGGGCTGAGGCTTTGCAGCCAGAGCCGTGCAGAGCAGAGGTCTTGAACAAAACCTTTTGTTTCAGCTTACCTTAACCAGCACGGTAAAGAGAGTCTTGTCCTGGGGTGGGCTGCCCCTGGACCCAGGGTATTCCCAGTCAAGGTCCAGCCCATCAAATTGATACTGGCGCAGGAATTTGATGACGGAGTTGATGAAGGTCTGGCGGTTCTCAGGAGTCGAAACCATTGTGGAGAACCTAGGGAAGCAGAGCAGGACAGAGGTGGGGTTTGGTTGGTGCCTCTTCCCTCCCTCTTCCTCCTTTCCAGGGTGCCGTTATGGGAAGAAGATGGTTTGAACTTACTTGGCTGTCCCGAAATTCCATCCTCCAATCGCCAGGAGGGTCTTCAGTTTTCCATTCCTGCAAAGGAAGGAACAGGAACATATTTCACCACAAGGAATGGTTTAGTCTTACCAATTTCTAACATTACACAACAGACCGACATAAAGCACAGTGCTCTTGCTTTCCTTGAAAGTGTCTGCCTTTGTAGGCTGTGATCTCTTGGTGTGAAACCCAAAGAGCAAGTCAGCAGTGCACTGAGTCGCTGCCATCATCCTCAAAGGACTGGTGCTGGCAGCCTGCCCTGCTCTGCCCTCCTTTTCCCTGTCACTACCCGCCTCTTCTCCTTGGCACCCCTTGACTGTGGATTGGGCTGCCATTGTGCAGAGAACAGATGCTGAGTAACGGGGCAGGACCTGAGAGAGAGAAAAAGTGATGCCCTTTCCTCTCCATACGTACTGGTTCTTCAAACCATTGAAGGATTTGTAAAGGGTCTCGTCGTTCCATTCGTAAGTTGTGATCTTATTGTTGGACATCCCAGCAAAGGCGTAGATCAGATGGTCGCACAGGAATGGGTTGATGTTGTCAGGCATGAATTTTCCCAGGCCAGGCCTATATTGCGACCAGTTGGTGAAGTAACATGACAGCACATATGCAGTGCCTGCAGAGAAATAGAGGAGATGCGGTTGGGAGAGAAAAGAGCAGAGAGGACATGTCTCTGAAATGCAGAAGGACCAGGTACCTAGCTGCATGAGGCCATGTTATTTCCTATAACCATCCTTCAAGTCACACAGGAAAGGGAACAGTGCCCTGGGCTGCAGTTAGGAGTTAGTAACTGCATGAGGCAGATCTAATCAGAAATGATTGGGCAGTTTTTCCTTGCAGGGTGAGGAGTTCAGAGAAAGTGAAGTCGGGTTGGTTATCCCTCTCAGAACTGGCTCTCCAAGGATAATAATGGATTTCTTTCCTCCCTATTTTGTTTCAGTAGATGAGTCGCTCTAGGAGCCCTTGCACCCTTAAATTCATGAATCAGCGTGGTTCTGAGTGCTGGGTCTCTTCCTCAAACCAAATCTTTCTCCTTTGCTGCCAAGTAAGAAAGAACAGAGGCAGAAGGGATCTCTGATGAAGTGCCTGGAAGGTGGAAGGCTCTTTGCATGTTTGCTGTGCCACCTGTTTGATCTGCCTTTGAAAGCTTCTGCAAAGACCAAGCTAGCAGCTGCGATCATGCTTCATTCAAGCTGAGCAGGAAGGGGCTGCTAAGAGGAAGCTTGCGTGAAAGAAAGTAACATATTTGTACTTTAGATTGAGCATGCCATGCTTCGTTAAGCTTTTGTCTTCAGACACCATCGCTGTGTGCCTGCCTGCCTCTCCTTCCTCCCCCGCGGCTTGTAAAAGAATTAGCTAGTAAGTCTGTTCCAGCTGCATGTGTCATTACTGAAAAGGGTTTGGTAGAGTTGTTTTTGGGGCAGAAAGCACATACCTATCTGGGCGTTCAGGAGGAGGGCCAGACCTTTAAAGAAAAAAGTGTGAAATTAGTCTTAGAACTGAGAAATAAGGTAATGCCTGAACTAGCAGAAACTCTCTGGTATATATCCTGTAATGCAAATAAAATTGCTTCTATCAATGGGCCTATTTTTGCTTCTCTTCATGAGGATCTGTCTGAACCCAACATAACGTGTCTCCCAGGTCACAATTCATTCTGATCGAAGGGGACACACAGAGGAGATCATGGTCATTAACGGCTCAATGTTCTGCTGCTTCTTTCAGCTAGGGTTAGGCAACAGGTGATCTTGGTGCCTCTAAGCATGGCTGAAATAGCAGAAGCCTTTTGGAATATACTCTGCTATGGTGACAGTAATAGCCTTTCTATCAGAATGACCAGTTTTCCTCCTCAGAGTGTCATTTTCTTGGTCCAAGATAATTTTTCAATTTAATAAAGCAATTAAATCAGGAATTTGCATATCTAAAGAAAAAGAAATCAACTCCAAAAGTAGTGCAACATATAAACATCCTGAAAGTAACTGCTATATATTTTCCTTTGACAGAAGAGAGCGTGCTGCATTTTTAATCCCCCAAAATCTCCTGAATAGCCAGCCAGTATAACATTGAAAGAGCCACAAATACTTGTCATAAATATAGAGAACTAAGTTTTGAAGCAGGACTTACCGGTAAGCAAAGTGAGCTTGGCCATCTTTGACCAGGACTGATCTGGTGCAGACCGTTTCCCTCTTTTATTTCATGCAAATCTTGTATCAACAAAGATGTACAAACATTACGAAAGTTGGTAAAGACCCGTATCATAAAAAAATGATACCATTACAATGGGCCTTAACACTCCAGCTGGGGACACCACTATTGTCAGGCTGTGCCATGTGGTGGTGCTGCAAGAGTAGTTGAAGAACAAGATTAGATTACTTTTATTCTTAGAAATTCTGTTTACAGCGTGAGGTTTTGTGACAACACTGGCTATTGCGCAGTGGTAGATCGCTGAGGTGTTCACTTGCGCTGCCATTGTGTCTGCCCGGAAGTGGTAAGCACTGCCAAACCAAAGGTGATTTACAAGGGTTTTGTCTCCTTGGCTGGAGCAGTCAGCGAGGCAGGACTGAATAGGGCTTAGGCTCACAGCAATGGGCTTTTTGGAGGATACAGGAACTGGGTGCACTTGCTGTAGGCAAACTGCCTGTCAGGATCCAGGGGGCTTTGTGATCTGAGCTGTCTCTTGCCCACACCATCTGAGCTTGTTGTCACTTCACAGGAGTGGAGAGAGTTTCTTGGTGTCCCATCAGTAAAGGAAAACCAACTCAGCTTCTGCCAAGTCATTCTCCCACTTGCAAAGGTAATTTTCTTCAGGGAGAAGCATTATTTTTTGGAGGTCAAGCTCTACGAGAGAGACCCCAAGGACAGGGCATCATGCAGGTTGCATTTCCTCCCACACTTATTCCCTCCTCTTTTTGATCAGCTATTTCCCAAACTTAGAGACCTCTGTGTTGCCAAGGATTCATGTCTTGACTTAGCTTTCTGTGACGCTCCATAGGGAGAAATTAGCCGAATCTCTTTTGTTCTATATGAGCTTGGCTCATTTTGTTGTTTTCAGGATGCAATGTCTTTCTTCTAAGCATATCTGAATGGAATTTTTTAAAAGGCAGTTAGAGGTTCTGAAAATGACATTTTTAACTCAGAAGATTCTGTCTGCACACTCAGGGCTACTGCAAATGGTGGAGTAAGACACAATGTGCACATGACCAGTTGCTCTGCACCAAGTTGTTCTTTAATTCCTGATAAGATGATGTGAAGGTGAGTTTCCAGAACGTCACCCAGACTTGGTTGAATGGGAGCCTGGAAAATGCCCTCAAAGTTGCCCAAATCACATGCTGGCACTGAAGCCACTGACCTGCCATTAAAGTTCATTAGACTTCTAGATTTTGTGTATAGAGTGGATGAAATACAGTGAATGAGGTTTGCACAGCCTTGCACCCATCTCCTGTGAGATGTGTCTGACAACTGACTCTCAGCAAACGCTCTAAAAACTGCTGGTTTCCCCAAAGACCTTAGCCATCCTGGTTTTGCCAACCTTGGTGTACAGGAGCCATTGCTTTAGAGAGGTTATTTTGTTCTCCCTGCCCTTGCTATGGAGATTGGGCAGGTCACTGTGGAAGGCTACCTGGGGAGAAAGGTAAAGGTCAATGCAATGGTGCCGTGTGTTTTGGAAAGCCTTACCCTAACCCTTATCTCGCGGAGGCACGGGTATTGGTCTGTGGTACAAAGATCGTACCACAACCTCTGCTGGTACAGGGAGATTGGAGCCAACAGCCGATATAGGCATTTGTGCTGATGGCAGCGTTACGACAGCCAAGGTTCATGTTAGCAATGCAGAGACATATATTACATAGATGGGCCTTTGGCAAAGTATATGCAAGATCTGGCTTTGGATTTCCTTGTGAAGCGAGGCTGCTTCCTATCACATTGGCAATGCAAAGATGCTGTTGAGCTCATATAAATGCATTCTGGATTTATTTTTTGGATGTGAGAAGCTGTGTGATTTTGCCCATAAAAATCTAGGGAGAGCTATGCCTGTTTTGGGCTGCTGATCTGATGTTCCTCACTGCAGGCAGACAATTTATTACTGCCACGGAGATAATCTGTTGCCAGAATGGTCCTCCTTAGTGTGAAGTGGTGTTCTTGAAAATTCCTTGGGAATTTTCCTATGGGAATTTACCCCAGATATGTCTGCATATACGTATACATGTATAGCCTATGTTGGGAGTAGCAGGGAGAAGCAATATTTCCTGGAGTAATATAGATTACCATAGGAGCACGTAAGGGCATTGCTATCTTCTATGTTGTCAGACTTTTCTTCCTTAATGGTGGTTACTTTTCTAGCTCTGGAGCCTTCTTCTCTCATCTCTTTTCACAAATTGTTAATATGAACAACAGGAAGCTATTCAGAATTGTGGAAACTCCGTTGAAGCTAGTTTGCTGAAAGTTTCCGAGGAGAAAAAGGGTAATGTTTGGAGGGAAGACATAGAGGTAAGCTCTTTCTGCCAGCTTGCTAAATTTTTCCTTCATCTCTTGGGAGAGTAATTTCATTCTGTGCTTAAATTCTCTTTAATGGGCTGGACAAAAACAGCTGTGCATGAAGGAAATCACGATGATTAACTTTTTAGTGTGAAGCACTTTAACGGTGTTAAATATGATCTGGCACTATGGTAAAACGTGATAAACTCTTTCTTTCAAACCCATGCTCTATACTTGGCTGGGTGGTGCTTTCTGATACGCTCCAAGAGGCCTGTATGGGAACCTCATTTCCTTACGAGTTAAAAAGTTGAACCTCCTGAGAAATCAGCGTGCTCTCTCTCACTTAGCATACAGTACAGCCTTGTCTGATACTAGCAGCATTAGTCTTCAGCTCTTTCATTTTTATCAGTTACCCTCATAAAAAACTATCACTCCCAAAGAATCATCTAATTCCATGAATTAAACGAAGGAAGAAACCGAGTTAAAAGAAGTAGTTTCCCTGCACATACAGCTTCTCGATTTGCAATTAAGTGCACCTTGAAAGCACTTTTGAAGGAGGCGAAATAAAAGCAAAATAAAAGTATTAGCATGTAGTTTTAACTAAGGACAGCATCTTCCTTCTGCTTTACAAGAATCTTGTAGTCAGTGGCTGGATACTATCAGCAATTAAAATATCCAACAGTAGGTGTCAATGTTGTTTGCTCTGCCCAACCATGTAGATGGAGTGCTTTTCTAGCAGTCTTCTGATAACATTTCAAGAAGAAATGTGCTTGCAGGCCAGAAAGCTTAGTTGCTGCTACTCTTTGTTTAATCACAAATAGAGATCTGAGATTAACAGGACGTTTTTTGCACTTTCAAAGAGAAATGGAATGCTTCATTCTTGCTATAGAAAAATAACCAGGATAAAGGCTAAACTTTGTTCAGTTCATTTCTCCAGAGCTGTATAACCTACATAAGATGTGACTATCTTAGAGTGAAAGAGGAGCTATTAAAGACATCTGTCCAAAATCTAGCCTAACCTTGCAACATGTCAGGATGCCTATTAAGACATTAGTCATTTTGTCGATACGCCCAGGAATTGCATATAGAAGAGCAACCCAGTGCCTTGGCAGGGTACTGATAAATCCATGCTTTTTGGCTATCTCAAATGTTTAAGTCACCTGCTTATATCTCTAACAAAGAATTTAGGCTCACTTTCTGTCTCTTCCACCTTTCCTTACCAGCATAGTAAATATTTATTGCAGGGGAAAATGGGCTTGAGTAGTCAGTTTAAAGACAGAAACGTAATTTCCCTGGGTCTGTGTTATATGTGTGCAGTCCCTGCAATATGCCTAGTTTTATTCATTAGGTTATTTGGCTTTGGGTGAAGCAGGCCTAAATTGTGTATGGCCTTGGCATATGTCCCTTATTAATCTGCTAGGAAAAGGAGATTTCGAACCATCTCTGATGTGTTTATGGTTTCCAAACCTTTCCTTTCTATTGGGCACTTTTTTGCTGTGGAGCAAACCATGGTTTTCACACTGGCAAAACATGAGACAAAGCAGTCACACCAGATTATTCACTCCAATGATAAGTGTTACATCCTGGCAGCAGTTCAGCAGGTTCTCCTAACAACTGTCTGGTTTTGCTCAAAGCTCTATATACTTGATAAGCATTTTATCATGAAGATCAGAGCAATCTTATCTACTCCTTCCTGGCAAACTAAATCTAAATGCAGCCATCTCCATGCTGGACATAGTAAGCAGCTTCAGACTCCTACCCGATACTTGATCCTTTTGGAGTTCAGCTCATGCTCCAGGGCCTGTAAAAGAGAATATACTTCTGACGCCAGCACATGTCAATGGCCTATACCACGGCCCTGCCTAGACCGTGCCGTGTCAAATATCAAACCTTTGGGAGCAGCAAAAAGCAAGCAGAACAAAATCAACAACCCCTTTGTACATAAACGCCTGCAGCAAGAAGTAACCCTTTATTTTCACTTTGCTAGAAGTGAGAGAGCTTTTGTGCCATGATCAGGATAGCTTGACTCCACGGTGTTTTTATTTCTTAGCTTTTACCTTGCCGTCTTGGCAAAAGTTTTCCTGCTTGACTTGGCTTAAAATCTAAGGGAGGAATATCAATGAATCACTGACTTCTGCTTTGAGTTGTGTTGCTTCCAATGCCCAGTCTGGGAGGTGTTAGGAGTTAACCTGTTCTCCTCCTCTTCCTTTGGCTTCTGCTTTAGAGAGAGGAATGGTGGAGTTTCTTCCTTTCAAAAGCAGGGTGAAAGGTATCAGGAGTCTGGTCATCCTGGACCTAAAGGAATGACTGGGAACATCTTTACCTCAGCTTTAATGTTCTGCATATCCTGAAGTTGGAGTTGAGCTGGAGGCAGGGGAAGAAATGGACTCTGCAAGCTGAAACTCTATTAGAGATGCATGGAGCATGTTTAAAGAGACCTGTCTGGGTCTCCTATCCAGAGCTTTGGTGATATTGCTGGTCTCTCAATGGCTTAACAGCTTTTAATAGCTAAGATCTATTTGGGGGCTGCTGACCTTCTTGGAAAACCATCCCACTCTCTTCAGGAGTCTAACAGAGAATTAAGAAAATATGGCCACAGCGTCAGTGGCCAAACGTGTGAAAATCTGGCTCCACATCCAGCTGGGTATGTATACACTTGCTTAAGTTACTGCCACTATAATCTGATGCCTGTAAATGGAGTCCTGAAAAAGGATCTCTCCTACCTCCAAGTCACGTAACCCTTGAACGTGTACTTCACTGTGCAGCACACAGAGCTGATGGTGGCTGCTGTAATAGTATCTGTGCAAACAGGAGATAGCTGGAACGTCTGTGGGTCTGGCATCTGCTCAGCTACCTGACTGAGAGCTTTGAGAGTGATTTGGGAGCTGTCCTGGTCCGAATCCCTTTCTGTTCTTCTAAACAGATCATTCGGTATAGCTGGAAGATTCATATTGCTGCTGCCATGAGAACCATCCTGTGGGAAGCCCAGGCTGAAGAGCCAGCACCGCTACCTGCAGTGTAACATGGTCTACCCAGGAGCACATGATGTGCAGGAAATGTCTAGCATCTGTTCCTGTCCAGATTCACGTCAAGAAATGAGGAGCTTTAAAGCTCCTCAGATTCCCTCCTCCAAAAGATAATCACACCACGTAGGTCTTGGGCAGGGACTTCACACAGACAGGCGTTCAGGGCACTTTGCCTATATAGGATAGCCCGGAGAGACTCGTATCTCTTTGATTCTTACGACACTAGTTCATTTGTTTAAAGGTTTCTATTTTTAAGCCTGCTTTCCCCAATACTAACTCCTTGTTAGGCTGGATCTGTTCTGCTTCATGCCATCTTCCTCTGGCATTTGATTTCCCTTCTCTCCACAGCTCATTGAGTGGAACTAAAGAACTGCTGATTTTCAGATACCAACCATTCCCTGCCTCCCGGGGGAAATTCTTGCCTTCTGCATGTACATTCCCAGAAATATCATCTGTGACTCACTCTGATTACTAAATGCTGCAGCCATTTCCCCAGCTACTTCTACAGAGTGTCATCATTTATTCACCTTTTGTCCCCAGGTGTATAAGGACTTGGAAGAGTTATTTTCATGAGGAATTCGATGCAGTACTGCAATTGCCCATTGCATATTCTTTCCTTACAGCACATCTTTCATCTTTCCTTATTCTCTCTTGGCACTAAACTGCTATAATTAGGCGCTGTAAACAAATCTCAAGCTTCTCTGATGTTGTGAAACACTCAAACTTGATTTCTAACTATCCTGTTCCTCAAATAAACCTTGACTCTGCACTGCACATATCCTACTAACATTCCCTGGTGATCAGGATTGAGGCAATGAGTTCACCAGCTCTCTGGCGGTGGGGAACTCCAGCGAACAGGGTGCTCTCTTCACCTAGCAATGGGCTGCAGATCCTTCCACCTAGCCTTGTATCCAAGTGTTAGTCCTAAGAATTATTTCCTGGTCTGTCAGCAAGTGAGAACAAGCCTTCGAAAGGGGGCATGTGTGCATATGATATAGATTCACAAATTGCTTGCTTGCACATAAATATCTGTGCCCTAGTGCAGGTGTGTGCAGGTGGGCAAAACGTACTGCAAAAAGGTTATATATGCATGAATGAACATGCACGTGGTTATTATTTAGCTAAGGAAATATCACATGCAGAATGCTTTGTTTCAGCTGCTCTGGATTTTTCTTTCTCTATTTTTATGCACCTTATGTCACATGAAAATTTTTTATAGTCTGATCTTTTAAAAATTGGATTTATTAAAGCATATAATCTTCAAAAAGCCACTTAAGATTGATAATGCATATTACAGCCTAAACTATTACAATCTATTATTTAGAAAAATACCAGCATCAAGCATGCAGATCTTGAACTTCTTACAGTCAGGATTCAAAGTAGCAGGTTCAGTCAGGCTGCTCCATATAACATGACCTGTTTTCCCCATCCATCTCACCCCGACAATCCCCATTATCTGTGAGGAAAGAACCAGATGCCCTGGATTGCGAGCTGAGACTAGCTGAGAGTATTGGGTGCTAATCCACCACTGAACGCTGCAGCCGTCACCAAGGAAGGCACTGACGTATGGCTATCGTCTTGCATTTGCTTCCAGTGTTCATAAGGTCTAGTCGTTACCAGTAATTTATAGCAGGGCTACAGGAACTTCTTTCCGGGCTTGTCTTCTTTCCTCTGAACCCTTCAGAGGAGGCTCTGCCCCCACAACAGCATCCCAGCTCATCTAATTATTTACTAAGCTCTTTTTCTGGTTAGCCGACATCTGCCCATTTCCAATTAATCCTTGCTCACAAGCTCAATAACCTGAGCCATCTGTATAAGTAAGAGAGATAAGCTTCCCATTAAACATTTACAGGACGTAACAAGAGAGTATTGAAGCAACTGTTGCTGAGACAACGCAGGTGGGTGTCTGCGTGCAGGGGAGTAGCTGACCCCGTGCCTCCTCTAACTGCCACGATGTAATCGAACGAGAAAAATATACGGGTCTAAAAATGTATATGGACTGTCATGCACCCCCAGAAAGGTATACGCGCTCCTCTCGCTTACGTCCATGAACGTTTTTGCTACATTAGCATGATAAAAGCTTTTAAAGTAATTCAATAGCATTTTGGGCCCTAGAAGTTCTAGCAACAAAATAGCCTTTAAATAAAACATTCACTACTTAAGCAGCAGCTCTAGGTGCCCTTTAACCTCAAATGCTTAAAATAGCTCAGAAGTCAGTCTGGCCCTCCCTGTTCAGCTTTCCTGAACAGAGTGAAACATGTCCTTAATTCTAGGCAGAGACATTATCTTTGTCCCCACGCTTCATCAGTTACTGTCCTTGTTTCAAAAGAACAGTTTTGTTTCAAGATCTTGCTAGGATGGGGTTTTATCTCACAGAGCGCCTCCGTCCTTTTTCCCGTTCAAGGTTTCCATCTCTGGGGCAGCACAGAGAACAAGATCCTCTGCCAATATATCCCATTCCCTCAACAGCGATTAGTGCTCTCAGAGGGGTAAAGTCTTGCCTAAAAACCTTTATGAAAACTAAGGAGTCTCAGGAATGAAGCCAGGGCATTGACAACTTTTTCAGCGTATCTCAAGATGGGGGGAAGGGTTGGCAGATAATGGCTTTTAAGGTTGTAAAGAGTTTAAGGGGCCACAAAAAGGGGGACGGTGACTCCTCTGCTCCCTCAGCGCCAAGGGGAAGCACAAGCAACCGGGGCAGAAAGCTTCTGAGCTGCGAATGAACTTCTCCAAGGCTCGGGGGACCAGAGGGGCCTCGGTGGCACAAGCACAGGGCTGGCCCCTTCACGGTAATTCCGGCGCGGAGCCACGGGGGGGCGCCCCCGGCCCCGTCACCGGCCCTCGGTCGGCCCCCGCCGTGCGGCCCCGCCGCAGGGGCTGGGGCGTGGGCAAGGGGCCGCCCCCGGGCTGCGGTCCCGCTGGCCTGCAATCGGATCCGCGCTCTGCAAACTGATCCTTGCTGCCAGCTGGCCTGACGCAAAATCGAGGGCAGGCACATCCAGGGCGTGCGCATCGAGGGCAGGCACATCCAGGGCATGAACATCGAGGGTGTACACATGGAGGGTGTACACACATGGAGGGTGTACACACAATCAAGGGCACGCACACTCTGGTCTTAAGCCTGGGTCCGAACTGGCAGCACGAGTACCTCCGTGCTGGCTGGCAAGTTGCTGCTTGTATAAAGTTTGTTTGGAGCTAGCTTGGGAGGGAGAGATGGTCAGCTTTCCACCTCCTCCTCCATGTGGGGTCCGAGATGCTGGTGTACTAAACACACAGGCCTATACTGGCACCCTTGAAAAAGCACCTACTTTTGTTAGCTAATGGCCACAGGAGGTTCCTGTCCCCAGTGCAGACCAGTCAAGATCTCTCCAATCATACATTTGCATTAGTAACTTTTTCCCTCTGATGATGTAGGCTGTCAGCCTGATTATCTCAAGTGCTCGGAGCTTGAGCTTCAGTTGCAAGGGGATGTGGCTGATCTGCTACCTTTGCTGTGCGAAGCTGCCTACTTTGTGCAGGTGCTCTGCTGTTCGGAGTGTGGTGCCGAGAAGCAGAGATCTGGTGTGGTTTGTAGTGTTGCTGTCAGCAGGTCATGGGAGAATCTGTGTATCCTGGGGACAGGAGACTGGGTGCTTCGTCAGGATAGGTTGCTTCCAGCTTGGTTTGCTCTCGACTTCTGCTTACAACGTAGGAGTTGTACCTCAGTCCAGGAACTGAAACACCTGGTGCAGCCTGCTGTCTGCCCAGTCATATCATATCTAGAGACAGACTGAATTTCACAAGCCCCAGTCTGTGCTGGCTGGTGTCACTCAGAGCAGATTCAGCAAATAATTCTGAATATTGCAGACATGAGAGAAGACCCAGGTAGGCTGAGGACTGTGGCTAACTTGAAAGCAGTAAAAGTGAAATTCATCAAAGAAACTACCAATTACTTACTTCACTCAGGGACATGCTGCAGGGAAGGAAGCACTAGGTTTCTAGCGTGTGAATACATTTCTGCTCAGCGCTTGCATGCTGGCTAGCCTGTTCAGTGGGGCGTGGGAGTGAGGAAGTTGGAGTAAGGGCATTGTCCTGAGTTTAATCTTGTATTCATATCTTTCAGTATGGGGACTCTCCTGGGGCTGATGGAGAGGGCAGAGATAGCCTTGAAAGGCTGCCAGGGTTGTTTGGGGGATAGAGGAGGAAGTAGAAGTAGAAGCATCTGTATAATGTCTCTTGAAATAATGTAATGTATAATGTCTCTTGAAATAAATGTCTCTTAAAACAGCAATCATTTCTCCTCATTGATCAGACATGGTGAGGTGGGGTGTGAAGGGGCTTCCCTTCAATTTGCTGACCCTTTATTTTACGCGCAGGGAAATGAACACACCCTTGTCCCATCCATAGCTGGGATGCAGCCACCTCTCTGCGCACACCCGAGACGCTCTCTGTGCCTCTGCTTTCCTCCCTAACTTACAGGCTGGATGCAGTCACCCTTTCAAGCATCCAGGCACCCTAAACGTGCTTCTCACCCTTTGTTGTCATGCCAATCTCTATAAAAACTTTAAAATCTGCTGGTGCCTACCACAATACCACAACCCCGGCACTCCTGGCAGCGACACAGCAGGCTCCGAAGGCTGTTACCGTGCTTTTGTTACCAAGGGAAGCAGCATACGGGCTTTCCTTCTTTGGAAGCGTGGCTCTGCTCCACATCCCCACTCGCTCTGCCCTCGGTGCGAAGGGTTTAACCATGCTGTGAGGCTGTCTCCTACGTCACATGTTTTTAAGAAGCTCTTGCCAGCTTCCTGCTGAGGAGCTGATCCTGCTGACGTCTGCAGAGCAGGCCACGTCAGGCACGGCTGGGAAGGGAAATGCAGTCCTTTTTTGGGTGCAGACTAGAGCAAAGTCTATTGGCCTGAACAGAGAGGAGGGCTGAGATTCAGGAACAGCTGGGCTCTGTCAGTAATTTAGCACTAAGAGCTTAAACAATACCCAGGATAAACACACTCCAGGACTGGCAGACCTCCCTCTTTTTCTCAGCTCAGTACAATATTTTCCTTTCTCTTTTAAAAATTTCACTGCTGATAATTAATTTGAGAGGAATGCTTCTCCAAAGTTATATTTAGATTTTCTTCTACGACAGCACTCCCCCATTCCAACTTCTCTAATGCAGCTGTATCGCTGTGCTTTTTGAAATGGAAACGATCATTTACCTGCCACAAAACTTAGCAGTTTCATGTCCCGAGGCAGCACCTGAACTGGGGCACTTTTGGGGATTCAAAAAGGCTGTTTTTGTGGAGAAAGAGAACTAGAGTAGCAAAGCAGAACCACTCTGTACCTCCAACTTTAATGTGGGGGCTTTCAAGTGCCTGGAAAAGGGGGGACAAAACAGCCCTGCATCAGAGCACGCTTAAAGTGGCATGTTATTCAGAGTAGGTTATATATATGCGCACATATTTGGAAATTTGGACAGTTTACAACAAGTCTTTGAGATAGTCAAATCCCCACCTGACTGCACCTCAGCTTCTGGGAAAACCCCAAGCTAGACGCAAAATCCATAGCAAGGCACCTTTCCCCAGCACACGTCCTACCTGCCTGGCAAGGCTTTGCTTTCTCTGCCTTCCCTGCAGCTCTGACATGGCTGTATGCTGCAAAATTCCTCCTTTCATGTGGGTGGTTGTGAGATAAGACAGCTCTGTTCTGCGCCTACGTGGCGTAGTTTAAAAAAAAAAAGTAAAAATCAGGCTACCAAGGTTACAGAGCTGTGAGGAGGAGATAGTTAATCTGAGAAAAGCTTTCTACCCTTGCATAAACACTCCAAAATGAAGGACAATTACAGTGCTGCCATTGTGCCATACGCTGCTCAGCTGGAAAGTCCCTTTACCCCCCCCAGCCCAGCCTGACTCCGGGGCCTCCCAGCACTCCCGCCTGGTTTAAGGAGTGTGTTGCCATAAGTGAGGGTCACACCCACGTCTCTAATCTTATCGAGCAGCGGTGGAAACCTGTTCAGCAGGGTCATAGAGCAAGACGCAAAGTGGGTCCATCAGGAATACTTCTGTTTTTCTCATGTTGGTCAAGACGTGGTCAGAATCTTTTCTATGCCATGTGTGATGCCTTTCTTTGCATAGTTAAAGCTGCATAAAGTGTAATTAGGCAGCCCCATATAATTAAGACAATTATGTAAGGTAAGCACCCCACAGAGTAATTGTGGCCAATTTTTAGCATACCCAGGGGCACTTACAGGGCCCAAGGTAGCCCTTCAAATGATTTACCTGCTTAGATGTCTCTAAAGCACTCATCTTAGGTGTGTCTTAGCTCACATCTTTGAAGTGGACATTATTGTTCTGCTCCTGCTGAGAAACAGCTGGCTGGAGAAAAAGCACTCTTTTTCTTCCTTCTTGCAAAAAAATGAGTTTCATATCTTGTTTCTGTTCTGAAGCAGACTGAAACCGAGACTCTGGATGTGAGTGACCCAGATTCAGATGTGACCTGCCAGAAGAAGGGCTTGACTTCGAGAGCTGTCGCTCCACAGGGGGAGTGTGGGTTGCTCTAGGCGGAGGCTCACTTGCTTGCTGTCTTCCCTTCTTGCTTTTTGATGAGAAATTCCAGCCTGGTTCTGAGAAATCTTCCCAACAAAATGGTGCTGTCGTGGAAAAAATTCCTTGAAGTGTTTCATTTGTAGTGGAAGGATATGTCATTTCTCCTGCAAATATCATGAGGTTCCTCCTTTAGATCCTGTTCTTTTGAGACAAAAGGCAGCTCTCTGCTTTCTTCTACCCTTTTACTGGGTTCCTAAAAGCCATCTTGTCCCTTCCCTGCCTGAAGATTGACCTCTGCTCAAGCAGCAAAATGCCTGAGGCAAGCCAGATCCTAATCTGCATCTCAACTCTAAATCTGGAGTCATTCCGTTCTCATCCAGAGAAATATGAGCCAGTATCTGGCTATGATAACTGAACGTCAGCACCAATCCTGAGACAGAAGGCAGAGAGTCACCTGAGCACTAGGACGAACAATGTTAAGATCCAGAGGCTGTAGGAAGTGATAGGTTGGAAAAAATTGTGTCATTGCCCACCCCCACTAGCCAGGAAGAGCCCTTCTTGCTGTGTGCTGTCTGTGTTTGGAGGAGGGGGCGTCATGAGCACACAGGATCTTCTCCTGGAGTCAGCAGAGCTGCCTACAGGGCACCTGTTAGCTCTTTGGGTGGACCAGATCCTCCTCTAGCTCTCCAGCAGCACATATGTACACATCTGGGATGTTTTCTAATGCATATGTTCCAGCCTGCAGAGAGCTCAGGCCTTCCCTTTCTGAAAATAAAGCTGAGAGAGCTCTGTGAACCAGCTCTGGGATACAGCAGGGTGTGAGGAAAGGCTGAATATCAACCCGTGGTGCTACAACACCCCGCTCCGTCGGGCTCACCAGGCCCAGTGTTCTGCTGTGCTGGTGTCCTTCCAAGGGAGCTCCAAGAAAGTCAGTGAATTTAATGATTTTGGTAGTTTCTAAGATGTTTAAAATCACAATGGATCTTCTATCCTTGCCCCGCCCCAAAACACACATCAACATCCAAAACTGAAATTGGATTTTATTCTTTATTCTTTTGCTCTGCTTCTTTCAACTGACTCCTGTGTTTCAGACCTTAACATGGATTTGCAGAGCCAGTTCATGTTTTCAGTTTTCTTCTTAGCAATAACCTTTTTTTAATTAAAAGCTCACCCCTTGCAGGAGGGAAAGAAAAGCTTCAAACATGAGAAGACTTGTGATGAGATTTCGAGCATTGGCAACTTTGAGCTGGAATTTCTAATGGTGGAACAGTTCGAGCACAATGTGGCCTTGCTAGAAAGAGGGAAAACTGCCATTTATGGCAGACGAATATGTACAGTTGCCAAGCAAGGGCCCTCCTGGGCTCTGGAGCAGGCAGGGTGAAGGGTGCATGAGTTATTATTAGCTGCTTTGTATGGTAAAGAGGGCCTATAGTTGCCTGGTCTCTGCAAAGGCTGCTTCAGTCAGGAGTACCCTTGAGAATGAGGGAGTGGAAGGCAGGAATTTGAGACCCTTTTAAGGTCTGTTTACTCTTCCAGCCTCCGCAGATTTCAAGGGCATGTATATGAGGCAAATCTGAAATGGTTATCATGGTGAGAGCTGCAGGCACAGGAGGGAGCGGAGATCCCTGGAGCCCTGTCAGCCAGGACTGACGGGCCACATGGGAATGTTTTCCTGCTCCACTGGGCCATTTCCGTACTGAGTGTCCGTGATCCCGGTTGTGAACGGCCCCTCTGCAGGGACCATAAGAAAACAGTCCTGGGCCTTGTGTTTTCGTATGGCTTGTTGCTACAGGGAAACTGGAAGGCGATTTCCCCCGCCCTTCCCCTCTTGTGCAGTGTTTTCTGTTGGGAGACCTTCATGGCATTCATCCTCTTTCTAGCAGGGATTTGCCTCACAGCTACATTCCCAGCTCCTTCCACTCATTAGAGATGCACCTTTTCAGGTTCATAAGTCTCTAGATGCTTTTATAATGGGAAGTGAGCCTCCATGCGCATCAGGAAACTGAGGCACATACTGAGAAAAAGTGAGTTGCTTTTGCAAATACAGAGCAGGCGGGTGCCAGCAGCAGGATCAACCCTATCGTGTTTGTTCAGCTGCTTTCAGGCCAGCTGGGAGGAACGCGATCCTAAGCACACACAGCAGAGCTGGATAGTAAGGGATTTCAACCTGACTTCATGCCTTGAGATGGATAGCAGGGATGTAGTTAGCTTTTGGACTATGGGAGCCTCCACAGGCTGCATCGGAGTGGAAAACCTTGATAGATATCCATAGAGTCCCATACTGGAGGTCGCAGAAGCACGTGAGCTATAATTCTTGTTTTACACAGCCATAACATCTCCAATGCTGAGATCCAGACTTCCCAAATGCTGGTGATCTCAGGCACTGTTTTCGGCAACTCTTAAACAATGAATATTAACTTTCAAATCTTGGGTTACCCAACAAGATTTTGCATCCAGACCCAAGTCTGGTCAGGGTGAACAGACAGCTGGAACTGTAGGTAGTAGATCTTAGCTGCAGAGCTGCTGTGCCTCTGCATGACTCTGACACAGCAGACTGGGCTCCTCTTGTAGCGGAGCTGCTGGGGATGCTATGAACAAAAGGTGGATGACCCAATGGTTGGAAATCTGAGCTTCGGGGCACATCTCAGTTCAATTCCTGTCTCCATCACAAACCGCTGGCCTGCTCCAGGCATGCCATTCTGCTTTCCTGTGACTCAGTTTACCTTCTGGGAAATAGGAGAGGAGAGAAGAGAAGAAATAGCACCCTACTTTGTGGGCCAACTTTGGGGGATAGCTATATTAAAGACACTTCAGTCTTGCAGGCCTTGGGACACCCTGTGCAGGTGGGGGTGAGTTGCAGTGTTGAGGGGCCGACGGGGCCCAGGCAGGATGGTGCTGGCTGTGAAGGGAAGCAGCAGGATGCATCCTGCTCTAACAGAGGCGCTCCGATCCCTGCCTGGCACCTCTGTCCCCTTCCCCAGCCTGTGCTGATGTCTCGGCTGCTGGCAGATTGGGTTGCGCCTTTCCAGCTGTGAGGAAGGTTTCCTGACAGAGCCCCGTGTATAATTCACTCAGCATGGCGTCAGCCAAGGCTCAGTACAGGAAGGGGAAAGTGGGTTATAGTTATTGTTTTTCCAAACCTCCTTTTGTTTTCTAAGGAATGTGGCTGTAAAGCCCTGCTGCCAAAGCCTCTCTGGAGAGTCCTGCTCTGACGGCAGGTCTTCCTTGGGGCTGCTGTGCCCAACGGGGGAATTATGCCAGCAAGTGAGCTGCACGTTGTTTCTTTTATAACCGAGTAGCTATTCCCCTTGTGACACAGCTCACCCCACTCTCCATCCTCCCACGCACTGTGGCTATCACAGATCTTCAGTGTTTCCTTTGCAAAGCCTTTTCCTCTGTCACCTCAGGGGAACAGTGTCGGTGTGCTGGATTTCCAGTTGTTGTTCTTGGCATGTCTTAGCCACTGTGTTTGTTTTTTGGTGCCTGCTCAAATTCCAGAGGTGCTAAGAGATCCCACATGGCTTCACTGACCTCCCCGTGGGAGACAGGGACATAGCTGTCTGGGGTGGGAGTGGGACCATCCCTGCCATTACTGGTGGGTGGGGTGGGGCAGGGCTGGGGTATAACTGGGCTCCCAAAAGCATTAATTATAGTGTGAGCTGGTGATGAGCATGTGAAGGACAATCACTCCAAGGAGCTATGGGGAACGCTGGTCAGCAGGGATGGACTGAAGCAGCCTGGCCAGGATGGCTGGTCTCTCAGGATCATCTATGCTGCTGTCTTAGCTCTAGCAGAGTCCTTGGGGCCAGGTCTTTGACCATCACATCCCTGGCGTACCTCAGGGCAGCCTCCTGGAGACTATTTCCAGGACATTGAAGTTATGTTTAGCTTAAGCAGGTTTAAATGTGCTGTTTCATTCCAAACCTAGCTTCTACACAAAGCTCCTAGGTTTTCGTAAAGCAAGACCAAAGTCCTGAGCAGAAATTGAGCAATAGATCAAGGCCTTGGACAGGCACCAAGGTCTGACCTGAAAATGGCTCAGGAAACCAGCCCCCACCGCCTCTCCTCAAATGTACAAAGATAAAATCGTGACTCTCTTAATTCCTCTAAATATGAGTGGAAAAATGCCCCCAGAGACTCTGCTAAAGCCTTGGTTGTTGCTGAAATGCAGAAATATGAAGAGAGCACTGATGTGCTGCTTCTGTGAGTAATAGATGTGGCTTTAACCTGAAATTTGGGATCCTAACCCAGATGAACTCTGTATGCAATCCAAAGCCATGCCTAAACCCAGATTTTTGAGTAAATGACCCCTACTTTAATAACTAACCAACTCCCTCCCTCCCTCCCTGGTTGCACACACCCTGGCAGCGCAGGGCGAGTTCCAGCTCTGAAGCCAGGTATCTGTTCGGCTCTGGCCTCCCTGGCTTTCTTGAATAACAAAACTTTCTGTGGGACTTCTGCAACAGGCGGAGTGAAGAAAACCACATGTGCTTCCTCTGCTGAAGTCTACAAGACAGCAAGCAAACGCGTGAATGCTGATAGTAAATCTGTTGTCGCTCTGATGCTCCACTGGCCTTTCGTGTTAGCTACAAAGGAGCTGTGTTCTGGTTAGGGAGAGCATGCTGGTCGCATGTGAAATTGCGGATAGTGAGGAGGTTTGCAAAGCACTGGAGGGTGGATGCGTGTGGTACACTCTGTGCCTGCCTCCCCCTGCCCAGGTGCAGCACCCCACCAAAAACCAATTAGCCGGCTTTGCCAGGGAGGGTGAGGAATCCTTGGGAACAGCCTAGAGCAGTCCTGCGAAGTCCACCTGCTACCCAGGAGGTATCTCTCCAAGCAGTGATGAGCCTGCCTTTTGGGAAAGGGCACCACCCAGATCTAAGCTCTTGTAGGGTGTTGCCCTGCTTTATCTGGGCTTTGTGCACTAATTGATGTTTGCAGGGGTTGGGAGGTTTCCTGGGCTCTGAGAAGCACTGGGTTCTTTCATATTTGTGGGTGTAGCCTGAGAAGAACCCCAAGGACCTTCTCCCAGTGTCCCTTCTCTCCCACGCTGGAGCCTGGACCATCCGTGTGCTGCAGCTTTCGCTGGCTGTAACACAGAAGTCCTCCCGTGGATTTGCAGTCTGGGCATATAGAGGCCACAGGGACAGGGATGGATTGGGCAGAGCTTTGTCCGTGTAGCAACTATAGATTATGCCTGACGTAATCCATGCTGTGGAGTTGAGCTGGGGACCAAGAAGAGGACTGATGGGGAGGGAGAGAAGGGGAAGCTGGATCCATCTGGCCAGATCAATAGCCTGATCCATGATGGTAATGAGATTCTGGAGTTAGCCTTAACCAGGTCAGCTTGCCATAAACGAGACTGGTGTAACCGTGCTGGAGTAGACTAAAATCTGGAAGTCCTAGAGCTACTTGCCTTCTCTTTTATTAAGCAGCACCTGCTACACTAAGGCTTTGAAGTCTGTATGGGACTCTTCATCCCTATGGAAAAACACAGAAATTCCCAGAAAGATCCCATTTTCTGTTTGACTCTGTATGTCCTATAAAACCCTCAAGCAAAGGACTCTGTGGTGGTAGCTCAGGTCTCTGATGCTGTAATCTGTAACTGTCTCCTGCTCTTCTCCTCCAAAGTGTGGGTAAATCAGCTGCTCTTCACAGGCTTCCAAAAAACACATTCAAGCCCCGCAGAGATCCCCACTCAGTGCGGAGATGTCAGGCGGCTCTGAACAGCGTCAGTAAATTCACTTACCAGCTGCTACAGCAACAGTGCCTCGGCCCTTATTTTTTTGCCGATGATTGGGGTTGCTATGGTGCTGCAACACACATTACCCCGCATTAATGCTTTATAAGCAATAAACGCAGATTTCGGCAATGTGCTGCTTTGGCAGCTCGTCACAGCGTTGCTCCCTGGCTGAGCTGGAGTTTGGCAGACAAGTCAGATTCTCACCACCTAAAAAATTCTGTCCTGTGGTTTCAGCCAGAGGGTTTTTTTTTTTAACTTCTCATTTCTAAGAAAAGAAAAATTCCTTTTTCGTAGTATGGCTGCATGTCAGTGAAGTGTGAAATCCCTATATATAATGCTCCAGCCTCCCTTAGAAGGAAAGGTGTGAGAGAGACCAGAGGAGGGAAGTTTGCCTGAAAAGCGCTGGCTGGGGGCAGGAATGCTGGCCCCTTACCGGCCAGGCTGCAGCACCGGGGCAGCGCAGCTCACGGGAAGGGCCCTGTGTCTTGCCTCTGCTTTGTGGCTTGGAACAAGACAGAGCTACTCTTAGGCCTCAGTTTCCTGCTGTGCTGGTTGTCTGTCTCTCCCACGTTAGACCATAACTCCTCAGCTCATGTGGTTGTTCATGGGGGTCTTTGCGGTGCTGAGGAGGATTTGGCTCCGGTGTCCTGTGTTATTGGTGGGTTCGTCACCCGAGTGAGTGGTGGGTTTACCTGTTCTCAGTTGTGGAGAGGGAAATCATGTTTTGATTGGAGACAGTATTTATTTGGGGACTTTCTAGAGGGGAAAAGAGCAGGGCCCAGGTAGGCAGACACACCCCAGGGTGCTGCGATAAGGGAGAATTACCAAGGGGCAATTTGCCTCTGCACACATCTGTGTCTCACACGTGCTGTTTACCTTGTGCTGGAGGCAAGGACTGGGGGAAGATGTCATCGCCAAGGGCTGGTGAAGGGCAGAAGGGGTGGAGCAGGACAAGAACCTGTCCATGGGCACATTTTTACTGCAATGCCTTACTCCTGGAGTCCTGCTGCTCCTTGCTCCATTTCTGAGATAGAGACAGACCTCTGCACTCTTTTTATCTCATAAACTAACAAGCCTGTTCCAGACTTTACAGCTGACAACTTTCTCTGGACCTGACTGTGCAAACACCTCCATCCCCACACAGCTCTGGGTCTGCTACCTTGGTGAGCACTCCGCTGGACCTTTTTTATTGTCCCCTTTCTACCCTCTCAAGCTTTGTTCGACAGGAACAGGGGTAGGCGGAGGCAGTGGCATCCTGCAAATGGGAAGTGGAAAAAAACAATAACCAAATGCAAAGAACAGGAAACCATTTCTGAAATCAGCGTGAGGTCATCTACACACCTTCCCCAACGCGGCAGCTTCATTAGGAACTGTAGGCTGAGGCTTCGTCTCCGGCCGATAATATTGAGCTTTGAACAAATGTCTTCTGACAAGACGCTAGTCAATATGGGTTCAGCAAGAAGATAGTAAGGCCAAGGAGGAAACCCCAGAGTGCACTGAAGGCAGCTGGAGCCAGCGGGTGCTCAGCACCATTGGAAAACTAGGTCCAAAGTCCTAAGGAGTTTGAAGAAAAAGCAATACTTTCTGCTTGTGGCTCCCTTGAGTACAGCAATGTTTGTTTCCTAAAATACTTCTGAACAGATGTGACATTCGCAGTGGGTCAGATAGGTTGTTTTCCATGAGGAAACATGGCATGCAGTAAAGAAAGTGGATCAGAGGGAGGTTGTTCTGCGAAAGACGCTCCTAGGAACTACGTGGTCCCTCGCTGAAGCCCTGGGCCTGGGCTACAAAAGCTACTGTGTTCAAATGCTATGGGGAAAAGCATCCAGCTCTCAGTCCACATACAAATCCGCTCAGAAGCAGAGGGGAATATTTAAAGGTTCCTGATAGTCTAGAAATGAAACTGCCCAGACATGCCCAAAATGTATCCTGACATGTCCTGTCCACAAATCCCCAGGCACTCGGAGCTGGCGTGAGGGGTCAGGTTACAGGCGACACAGACCGAACAAAGGACCGAGCTGACAAAAGACATTCAGGCACCAAAATAGGTGGCGAGGTGCTTAGCAAAGCCCAGTCATGGAGTCATGAGGGATGATAAGCTTCTGGGAGCTCAGCCCCCCTAGAAGATGCTACATGCTTGTCTTGGCAGTGGTGTAGACTGCCAAGAATCGATACGTGCTGTAAACCATGGTCTGATCTAACAGCTAACAGGTTAAAAAGGCTTTGTTTTCTCTCCACGTCCTCCCTCTCCCCCCCCAGTTGCATTTCACACGGTTCAGTCACAGTCTTATTTCACAACTGTGTGTTTTGAAAGGACTTATTAGCTCTAAGTGTAGGTTGGGCTTAAGACTCTTGCTTTATTGTTTACCCTGCCTGCTAGGCCTGTTTCTGGGGTCAGACCCAGGTTACCAATTACAGCTGTGATTAAACATACTAGCCCAGTTTACCCCTGGGCTTTTTTCCCCTTAAATTCCCAGCGATAGTGCTTAACTGGTGTTAGCAACCAGGTGGCTGCTGGCACTGCAGTCACAATTGTCTGTGCCTTCTCTGGCAGAGCCAGATAATGAGATTTGAACCGGGCCAAACATCTATTATTTTTACAGTTCAGAACTGTTCCCAGAGGTTTTTTTCAGATTTTTTTCTTAATGTAAAGCCAGCCAGCCCTTGGCTTCCCATATCTACACAGATAACCTTAAAATCCTTCTCAAATACTAGAGTAATCGGGAGGGACCCACCCGGAGAAGTGACAGCTAATTTAGCAATCTGTGGGACATGTCTAATAAGGAGGATTTGAATGTTAATTCTGTGTAACTATTTCACCACTGATAACAGGGGGTGTGAATTCACACTGTGGCTGTTTGACTGGCAGCTGACTCTAATGGTATTCGAGGACAGCTTGACATTGTTTTCTGTGTCTCATGCCTTATGAACTTCAGTCCAGCAGACTAAAAAAGGTGTCGTCACCCCCCAAAAAACAGCAAGTCGAAAGTGTAGCGTGGGGACAGTTGCTTTTTAGGTGTACATAAAACACCGTGAGTTGCTGACTCTTGAAAAGCGTAACTCTGTGTGAGCAGCTTGGTCTGTCCATGCTGAGTTTTAACCCTTGATTGAAAGCCAAATGTTCCCCTTTTATTGTAAAATTTCCAGCTCAACTGGTTTTGAACCTCATTTGGGTAAACAGGGCCAGAGTGTTTGAAAGCCTATCTGAACTTCTAATTCCCGTCAAACCAGTTAGAAATCTAGTCTGGCCGATTGCTATGGAGAGGTTTATTGTTTTTTGGTTTTTTTAATAATTGAAATCTAAATGCTCTCAGCCATTTCCAGCTAAACACAGGGCGGAAACTAATCTAGCCAGAACAGCATTAAAAACAGCTCTAACTTCTCTTTTTAAAATGAATTTTATTTTCTAATTGTTTGTTTACTCTGTAACTCCTCAAAGCAATTTGAAAGCATGTATTAAGTCTTATGCCCTGTCTTTAAGACTGCAGACTTCTTGTAGCAGGGCCAGAAATTATGGGCACATAACCCGCTTAGAGGTCCTGGAGCTCCACAGGAAATCTCTTATTGGAAGGGCTTAACGAAGACAAACTGATTTTGGAGACCAGGGCCTGTGTCAGACCATATGAACACACGCAAGACAAAGGCCCTAAGCTGTGCCAAGGGAGCCTTTAGAATCACGATGATTAAGAATAAATGGAGGATCTGAATTTGGAGAATGGTGCTACTACTTACTTCATCCACTTGCAGAACCGGGGGGACCAGGGGAACCTGCTTGCCAAGGTTAGATCATCAGCAGCACTTAACAAACACTGTTAGCCCTAATGGCAAATAAACCTGCACTTGCTATTAGTGCTATTCTTGGCAGGCTGGAGGACAGAAGACCTCTTGCTACAATTATTGTCCAGTGACTCAGGACTGGATGATACCATCAAAGTACTTTTAATGTGATCCTTCTGTTGGATGGGGGAAACAGCCCCTTTTCCCTGCTCTCAGCTTCTCTGGTTAGATTGCAAGCTCTGCTCAGGCCTCCTGTGCTTTACTACAGTAGAAAAGTTGAGGGTTTGTTTTTGCTTTGACTTTTACTGATATATATGTATTTAAAGGTATCTTCTACCAGGATGGTTTTGCTTGCTTCCTAATTTTCTGCTGATTATGACTGTACCCACGCGCTGTGAGCGTGTCTGCTGGCTGACAATACAGGTGTGTTTAAAGTAATGAAGCTGTGCGTGGACAGGTTCGCGCTGTGTGTTTATGCAGCCTCTTCCAGGGGCCTCTGGCTGCTGCTACAGTATGAATAACCTCCCCCTGCATTGTGCTGTGCTCTGGGTTTCACATGCACCCATGTGCTCTTTCATGTGTGTTGCTGACTTAAAAAAAAAAAAGTCCTTAGACTTTAATCCTTGGGTTTATTTCAAAGCTTACAAAGGCAAATCTGGTTTACAGCAAGAGATTTGCTTCATTCCTTGTGTTCTGCGGATGAATGGAGTGGCAGATGGAGCGGGGAGGGGACCCCTTGGCTCTGTCTTCTTGCTAGCTTGACCCTGCTTCTGTGCCTGCTCCCCAAAGCGCTTTCTTTTAAGCTGCGCAGAACATGAAACAGGGTCAGTACAGACCTCTGCTTGGGCAGTATCTGTTATATCCACCTCTTCTATGATTTCAAAAGCTATTTTCTTACTCTTTGCTCTGGCTTGTTGGTTACGCATTGCTACATAGCCATGGTCTCATGCTTCAGAAGGTGTGAAATCCCATGTATGGTGTGTGCACGTAGGAATGACAGAGGTGCGAATAAAATGAGCTGCAGACTCTGGAAGCAAAAGGCCTCAAAAAATCCTATTACACCCTTGAGTCATGGGAAATAATTGGAGTTTTGAGACCTGCTGTATAAAGAGATGCTGGAAAGCCTCCCGCCGACCTGCCGCATGAAATCCCCTCTTTTAAGGGGGACAGGCAGGGTGGTGCTCTGCTACCCCTTGCCAAGAGCAGTGCCCAAGTGGGACAGGACTCCACACGGTTCGATAAGAGCTGCGATAAGGTGGAGCCACACTGGCAGGCTGCGTGCTGGCAGGCGCATGCTCCTCCTTATCAGGGAGCGCCGCGGTGAAAGCGCTGTGCCAGCGACGGGAGCGGCACTGTGGGAACCAGCGATGGCTCAGCCTCCGCGGGGCTGCTCCTCGGGCAGAGACAAACCCAGATGATCTAATTCCCTGCCTTGGTTTTCTCCAGCTGCACCCACTGCCTGTGGAGATGCCAAATGAGGCCCCAGCCATAGGAGGAGAACGCGTTTTTGCTGGGGATCACATCAGAGCTGTGGCTTCAGATCCTCCCTCAGTGCACGCCAAGGGAGGCATCTGGGGCTGCAAGACAATGGCTCGAAACAATCCCGGTTCTCTGCCAGGGAATATTAATCCAGAAATCCCATCCTGTTTTGATACTAACTCTCTCATGGTTGATCAAAGCAAAGGCAAGAAAAGAGCTTGGCCTCCTACTGTTGCTTTAGCTTCAGGCCAGTTTCAGCAGAAGCTGGGCGAGTGCCTTTATCCTGGGCAGCGTGGCTGGCAGCTGGGCCAGCTGGTGCAGCTCCCTGTTTTGTAGTGGCTTTAAGGTGCTGCTTGCATCTTACAAAGCATCAGGGCCGTGCACCGCTTGCACCGGTTCTCCTCTCCCCTCCTGCTGGGCTGGACGGAGGCAACCGAGGACGCTTGGTTCTGCTCCATGCTTGCCTTGGCTTGCTCTCCCTGCTCCATGATCGAACACGTCCTCTGCGCTGCAGCCACCTCCTCCTGGATCATGCTCTTCCTCCAGCCAAAAGCCAGGCTGGAGGGAGGCACCGAGTCCTGGGGTGTCTGCCCTTGCTCCTCACCTCAAATGCTCCTCAGGCACTGCGATGAAAGCGGTTATTGTCGTGTTCCCCCTCATCTCCCTTACGTGTCTGGGACAGTGCAGGTGATGGCAAGTTCTCCCTGCACGCTTCAGGGATCTCTGGAAGCAAGTCACTTACTGAAACCGCAATGGACTGAAGGAACAGTGCAGCCAACGGGAGCTGGTGCGAGGGGAAGGGTGCCCCCGAGAGCCGGCACCCCCGGGGTCCTGCACGCTTCTGCAGGGGCATCGGCCCAGCATATGGGCATTGGGTGCTGGGTCGGCATCAGGGCACGCTCTGCATTGGTGGAGCAGCATTTCTGCTGACCTGGAATGACACGGATCAGTCACCCAGGGCAGTCAGCGACAGTGACCCGTCTCTGATGTCTGGCCCTTCCTACCCTCCCGGCTTCAGTACAGGATGGGGTCTGGCCCCCTATGCAGGGGGTCTCCTCTCCCCAGCAGGTTTCCATCTCCAAATTTCCTTCCCCAAGAGACATCACAGATCCTTGTTCCCTGGACAAGACCACATCCCTTCCAGAGATCCCTGAAGCGTGCAGGGAGAACTTGCCATCACCTGCACTGTCCCAGACATGTAAGGGAGTTGAGGGGGAACACGACAATAACCGCTTTCATCTCAGTGCCTGAGGAGCATTTGAGGTGAGAGGCAAGGGCAGACACCCCAGGACTCAGTGCCTCCCTCCAGCCTTTGCTTCACCCTCCCGAGGCGTTGTGTTCGTTAGTGGAAGTGGCCCGTGAACTCACCCACTGGTGGGGAGGGTTGGAAACCTGACCTTGATGGTACCGGTGCTGCGGGGTTCCCTGCAGCGGGCCGGGAGGATGGGCTGCGGGGGGCTGCAGGACCGGGCCGGCTTCCCGTGCGCCGCCAGCACCCTGGAGACCCGCTCCAGGGACCCGGGAGCAGCCGGGGGTCCCCGACATCGGCTTCCCCGGGGCGGCAAAGGGCACCTGGGCCGATCCGGGATCTGCGGGGGGGTTCCACCGGTCAGGACAGCCCGGGGAGCCCTTGCCCGGCCCTCGTGCCCCCACGAACGCCACCTCCCGGGGGTCACCTCGAACACCGGCAGCTGCCAGAGACCCCCGATCCCCCCCGACACCCGGAGCCCACGCGTGCCGCAGCCCCGGGGCTAAGCGGGGACCTCTCTCCTGGAGCAGGGGGGTGCGGAGAGCTGGGGTGGGCTGAGCCCCGGCCCCGGCCCCGGCCCCCTCCTCCTCCTCCTCCTCCCAGGTCAGCCCCAAAAATAGCCCTCCGGTAACTCCCCCCCGCCGCCGCGATTGTCATCGCGGCGGCGACGTCACTCCTTCCACTGCGCTGAGGTCAGGCGCTATTAGCATACCGCGCCCCCTCGGCCAATGGGAGCCGCCGCGCCGATGACGCCTCCCTGGGCTGCCCTATGTAAGCGCGGCGCGGAGCCGGCGGCGCAGACCGAGCAGATCGCGGTATCGGAGCCGGCGCCGCCACCCCCGCTGCCGTCCAGGAGCCCAGCATGAGCCAGCGCCAGAGCCAGCGCCGCGGCGGCCCGCGGGCCGACATGGTGCCCGAGATCGCCGCCGCCGTGGGCTTCGTCTCCAGCCTGTTGCGGACGCGGGGCTGCGTCAGCGAGCAGCAGCTGCAGGTCTTCAGCGGGGCGCTGCGGGAGGCGCTCGCAGGTGAGGGGCGGCCCTGCGGGCCAGGGAAGAGAGCGGCTTTGCGGGGAGAAAAGTCTGGGTCGAGAAGAGCCCACTCGTGTCCGTCCTCTACCTCTCCCCCTCGGGACCGGGCGCCCACTGGTGTCCTTCCCTGGAGCCCCGTGTTCTTCCAAGGAGCTGGTGTCCCTCCCTAGGTGCCTGCCTGCATCCTCTTGGGTTGGGCACTTGTCTGTGTCCTTCCCTGACACCCAGCTGTGTCATCCTTGGTGCCGGATACCTATTTGTGCCTTTGCCTGGGTGCCCACCCGTGTCCCTCTGGGGATTGGCAGCCATCTATGTGCCTCCCTGGGCACCCACCTGTGTCCCTGGGGGTCCTGGGCAAACAGCTGCCTCAACCCTGAAAGTGAGCAGATTCCCTGCCTACTCTCTGTTGAGGGTTTTGTGCAACTCATCTGCTTGAAGCCCTCCTTGCTAGAGATTGATATAGATGATCCAAAGCTAGACTGTGTGCCCCATCCCCTGGCAAGAAGTTCTCAGCCCTGTGTCAGTGGGATTTGGCATTCCCCTCTTCATGAGCACGTCTGGGGCTCAGCACTGACTGGGTGGTTCAAGGGTCTCCTCCCAGCCTAACACAGCCTTGTGTTATCAGCCCTAAGAAGGGGTGGTTTGTTTGCCGTTGTGCTGAGATAAGGGCTAGTGACGTGCCCCTGAACTTAGAGAATGACCTGGATGTTACTCCCTGACTGTGGTGTTTTGTTGTTGGTGATACGGTATCTACCCTGGCCACCCCAGCAGTCGGGGCGAGAAGGCGTTGGGGTTCTGTCACTGCAGCCCCTGTGGCACCGTCCTGCCTGGGGTTTCTAGGACCTGAAGAGCTGTGCTCCTGCGCCTTGGAGCAAGCAGTGGCTGAATAGTTGAGCGCTCGGCTCTGGAGCCTCCGTCTGATGGAGGCAGCCTAAGGAGGACTCGGTTTCCTCCGCCTGCAGCGAGGTGTGGGACCCCCTTGAGACTGCAGCAGGACACAGACTTTCTCACAGCTGCTGCACGCCTGCTCACTGCTCTTGCCTTCTCGCTTCCCTTGCAGAGCACTACAAACATCACTGGTTTCCTGAGAAACCGTTCAAAGGCTCTGGGTATCGCTGCATCCGGATCAATCACAAAATGGACCCCATTATCAGCAAGGCAGCTAGCCAAATTGGACTCAGCCTACCGCAGCTCTACCAGCTCCTGCCCAGCGAGCTCACGCTCTGGGTGGACCCCTACGAGGTCTCATACCGCATCGGTGAGGATGGCTCCATCTGTGTCTTATATGAAGCGACTGCAACGAAACCTGTGAGCTCCTATGGGATGCTTACCTGTAAGAACCAGATGATGCTAGGTCGCACCAGTCCTTCCAAAAACTACATCATGACTGTCTCCAGCTAAATACTCCTCTTGTCCTTACACTGCCAAGACACAGGCTACTGTATACCTCACCTGAGGATCTATTTTTAAGATGAAGAGCTATTTATATTTTTTAAAAAAATCCAAGAAAATCCAAAATTAAAATATTGGGCACCGCTTTAAACAGAAGCGGTGTTCTAGGTGCCTTTTTAAAGCTGTTGCAAGCTTATGAGTTTTTATTATGAAGCCGATATCTACCTAATTAGTGTTGTATGGCAATTTTGGGCTGGCTTGCTCACTTGGGCAGCTTGGAATGGAGGATGAGGGGGAAGAGCCAGGCTGGGAAGTGTGGCTTGGTGGTGGGAGATGTCTGTCACCTTCTCATCATCCTGGTACCCAACAGTATTGCTGTATTGCCAAGTATTGCAATACTGTTGGAGAAGGGATGAAGGAGTTGCTGTCTTTCCTCCACTAACTGCTTCACTCCCCAGCTGGTCTGAACTCTCTGGGGCCTGGATATAGTGTTTGGGGGAACCTTGCCTTAGGGCTGGGTGATGCTGGGGACCCTGGGATCCCTCACCTTTACTCTCGCACATTTCTGGACCCACTTACTCCGTGAGTGTTGCAGCTCTGCTCTGCCCCACTCCCAGCACAAAGCGAGGGGGAGCATGGCCTTTCTCCACCCCCTCCATCTCTCCTGTCTGCTGCTGGACTGAAGAGGCCATGTAGGAATCGGTGCCCTGTGAAATGGAGCAAGGCAGAGATGCACTGGGGGTCAGGCTGAGGAGGTGCCCAAAATGAATATTGCAGCTGCTGTGGCAGCACTGGAGTGCTGTTTGTTCCTGGTGCTCCCCAGTACCTGGCTGTCACCCACTGCTTGCTGCACACTGAGAAGGGTACTCCAGACCCTGAAACCAGCACTGAACAGCTGTGAATTACAAAGCCTTTCTGCTGTGTGTGGCTTAGACATCAGCCCATGACCTGCTCTTGTGTGGCCTCTCTGTGCTCCAAGAGTGGAGTCTGGCCTCTTGCTTGCAAAAATTGCCTGATCCAATGCTGACAACTTGCCGTGTCACTTCTCCAGAAGAGCTGAAGCAACTCACCTTGTGCCGTAGAGGTTGGTGTGTGAGAACCCCCTTTGCCCTGTCTCTTAAATCCTAAGTATTGGGGGTCTCTTCCCCCTGTGTGAGGGATGCTCAGATGCTTTGGTGTCCTAACTTTGCTTTCAAAGTCACAGCACTTCTTCCCTCTCTCCCTCCTCTGGGTGATCAGCACATGGCTGTCCCTGGGAGCTGTCTTTACTGATATCTTGGTAAGGGGCATCATTTGGTTCTGACTTCTTGGTACATAACTGTTTTGCACAATTAATGCCTCGTCCTGTGCTCTGTCTATTCCAGCAAAACTCCTTTTGGAGTCCCAGTGGTACTTGTATTCAGGGAGACTTTGCCCAAGTGTTGGTCAGGATTTGGCCCTTAAACTGCTCTGGCTAACTAGAAATGGGGTGGGAGCTGAAAGTGCTGCCCCAAGAACTTTACCTACCTGTTGGGAATGAGCCTTTACCAGGACGATGTATGTCCATTGCCTTTTTGCTAACCAGCTGGTGCCCCTCCAGTGATCCTGGCAGAAGTGATTGAAAAAGCAGGGCATTGACGTGGTTGGTTGTAGTGAAACTTTCCCAGGTTTGTCTCTCAGCACACTCTTCTTACCTTCCTCTTTTCTGACCTGGCAGCTGACTGGCATAACCAGAGTTGTTTTTGCCCAGCCTTTAATGAATCAAGTTCTCAGACATTTGTGCAATATATTTCCAAATCTTGGGCGCTCTGGGAGAGGAAGGAAGCCTCCCATCTGCCACAGTTCTTAGCTTGTTTTTCTAATAGATTTAAAAAAAAAATATTCAGCACAGCTCCCCAACTCTGACTACTAATGTGGAAAAGTTCAGATTTTTATAAGCGTCAAATCATGAATTCCAGAACTGGAAAACCAGCCTCAATTCTTAGATCCTTTTAAAATGTCAAGTGGCGAGTTATTTGTCCTTAACAGTACTAGCAGACTGTGGCTCTGAAGTTGCATCACTTGCATTTCTCATGTTAGCAAAGCAGAAGCTGAAATGAAGCACTGGGGCTTTTCCCTTGGTGAACTTGTGCAATAGGTGACCTCACCAAAAGGGGAGTACTTGGGAACTTCCAAAAAGCAAATTCCCTTTTCAAGGAAAAGGGATCTTGGTGCTTTTTGGAGTCCTCACTTAACTTGCTTACGTGGAAAGCCCATGATGAGAACTGCGTCCAGGATGAGCAGTGTTTGCCTTTGCTGGACTCCTGGCTGGATATGGAGTTTCCTGAAGGGTGGTACTTCCTTGGGTTGTAATTCATTGTGATCAAAGCAGTCTTAAGATTTACACACACCCCCCCAGCCCCCTTTACTCTGTTCCCTCCCTCTTGCCAGAAAAGTTTTTCAGGAACAACAGCCCACACCAAAGGAATACACTATAATTGCTCTTAACATGCCCCCACTTCCAGAACCAAAATAGCCAAGTCTCATTCTTTTTGTCCCTGGTGTGGAGGAGTCTGATGTTAAAGGTGTCTGGTTTTAGCTTCAAAACCAACCAAACTGGGGTATAATCCATTTCTCTCTTGTAGCTGGTTACACGTAAAAGCTGTGAATTAGTGTGCTCTGTTGCCTTCTGCCTACAAGCCTGATACTCAACTGCGGAGCTGAATGGTGTGTATTTTAAGACAGTGTATTTGAGGGGTTTCTTGTAATTTTTTTTAACAAGCTGGACTGTTGAACGGGACCTGCTTTTTGTATTTGGTGAAAATGGTAGAAAGTTTGTAAGCTACACTTGGAGGAGGGAGTGGATGGTTACTAATTGTATAGTAGTGTTTTTATACACAGAATGTACAGATCCTTTGACAGACGTATGCTTTTGTTACTTTAATAAAAATGTAGCAGTATAAATGAGTGTTGTTTTCTTGCTGGGAACTTGTTGTATGCTTGCAAGGAGGGTGAGGGTTGGGATTGCAGCCTAAATCCCACACTGTGAATGCTGGGGCTTGGTTAAAGTGTGGATGACTGTTAATATCCAGCTGTGTCATGGAGGAGGTTTAGAAAAAAGCTGCTTAGTCAACACGCTGACTCTAAACCTGACCCTCCAAACCCGAGGCGTTAAGGCTGGGAATTGGTCTGATGACTAATGCGGGGCTGTGGGTGTCCTGCCCTCTCCTTCCCCATGCTGACTACTGGGTTCTGGCTTGGGTAGCAGGGGATTTATTCAGTGCAGGATTGTAGAAATCCTGTGTCCTGCCAGGGCATGAAGGTGTTATGTAGTCAACTGCCAGATCTCCTACCCAACCCAAGGAATGGTATAAGCGAAGTCTTGGAAAGAAGCAATTAACGATCCGAGTCAGGCACAGGGGTGGTTCCTGGTTAAGCCTCTCTGCCTCGACTGTCCTTCCAGGGGTGACTGAGCCGACAGAGGAGGAAGGGTGAGAGATCACGGGATTGAAATGTTCAGGTATGTGGAGGATGCTCTGGGCCTGTCATGATAAAGGCAGCTGGTGTTGATTCACTGGAGATCCTGTTTTGGCTCTGTCAAGAGACTGGTCACTGCAGCACGGAGCTGTAACCCTGCTCCCTGGGATGGGGATGTCCAGCTCGTGTTTAACCCCCATCTGCACTCATCTTCAAGCTGACCTGATTTAAGGACGTTAGCTAAATTGGCTTCTGCTAGTTTCAGTCCAAAACTCCTTTTTTATGGAGTTCAGGAGCACTTGAGCTGCAGCCTGCAGGGTCCTTGCGACCCACCCCAACCTGCTCCCTGTGCCACTGCTGGAGCGGTGATGCCAAGGTGGGGGGACAGGCTTGGTCCCACCGCTCTCCCCCATGGGGGCAAAGCTGCTTTTATCGTAACCCTTCTACTTCATCGTAACATGCCACCTCTGAGAGGAAAACAATTTGTGGGCCGATTTTGGTGCTCTGTCAAGGCCGCTCCTTTTTGAACTCATCCCTTCATTAGTTTCCATAAACACACCCAAATTGCTGCTGCTTGTGAAACAGGGCTGTTGGGGAGGAATGGGTGTCCCATTCAGTTGCTGATTAGCTTGGGAGTCATCCGGGTTCAAAGGCTTGGTGAAGTCAGATGATGGTGGCCTTCCTCCCTCTGGCTTGTCCAGACCAGTGTGGTCCGTCTAGACCTGTGTGCCGTGGTCCATGGCCCATTTTCAGGCTGGCATAGTCCATGCCACGGCCAGCATGGCGTGGTCCTGCGTGCTGTGGCCCGTGGCTGGTATTTGGGCCAGCAGGCAGAGCCAAGATAATCTAAAATTTGAGTTGCTCGTAGCCAAGATAAAAATACAGCTCTTACGCCATGGAGTGTTTAGTGAGGAGTCAACGCCACCCGCACCGCAGCCAGATCCCCCTGCCAGCCTTCTAATAGGTGACTCATCTACTATTTTTATTTTGCTTGTCAGTTTTCTTCTGGTAGGATCGTGATACCTGGTGTACAAGCTGGGTTAGCTTGGGGGTGCATCTTTATCTACCCCCTCCCAAAGCCCTTTCTAGGCCTTTTGCTGCTGAGCCGCAGCTCTCAGCACATTTTCTCATTGCGAGATTCCCGAGCACATCACGGGATCGGCTCAGGGGCACAGGAGGGAGGGAGGGAGCGTGGAGGCACAGCCAGAGTAAGCACCGGGGACCCGGCTGGCCCAGCACGCTTGAAGCAGCTCTGAAAAAGACTGAAAGTAACTAAAACCACACTCATCCACCTCCTGCCTGTTGAAATCTGGACTTGTTTTCTGCCGAGCCTTTTGCTGGGTTTCTGCTGGGATTTTTTTATTCAGGCTGGGCAGGAAAGTGTCCGATTCAAGGAGCCTGGCTCAAATGTTGTCCTCTGTAATCAGAGATCGGTGTATTGCATAAACGAGCATTTGCCTTTGACATGTCCTCGATGAGAGCTCAGCCCTTTGCCCGGCACACCTGCCTGCTTCCCGGCACCCCGCAGGAGAGCGAGCTCTGCCAGCACAGCGGGATCCAGGTCTTAAACCCAGAGAGTGGCCCTCTGTGTGTGATACCCACCTAGAAACAAGTTATTCCCCACAAACACCCTGCTGCAGGGAGGAAGGGCAGCATGGGTGATGCTGGCTCTCAGGGAAAAACGCTCTCCTCCTGTCCCAGCAGTCTGGAAAGGCGTTTAATGCCTATTTGGAGTAAAAAAGCGTGTGAGCTTGAATGTCCTGTCCCCTGTGCTGCTGTGTTGTCCCCCTGCTATCCATGTAAGGCTTCCCAGCCGTGTGCATGCTGTAGTAGTGCGGTCAGTCCTTCCTCGCAGGAGCTGGGGCAGTTTTGGGGGTTGGTCTATTGAGGAAACACAGATTGTGCAAAGCCCAAAATAGCCGTGAGGAATGTCCTGACCCAGCGGCACCAACCACTCCAGGACAGAGTCCCTTCAGGTCCATAAGGATATTTTGGTTGACTCATGGCAAAACATTTGTTTGATTTTTTTTGTGTGTTTGTGTGCGCTTAGTTCCTGGGGGTCCCTTTAGCAGAAATTGGGCATTTCTCCATTCTAAGTTATCAGAAAAGCAACATCAGCATTTAGGATGTGAAACTGCTTGTTGGGGTTATTTCTTTCCACAGAAGCCAGACCTCATCCCCCGCCAGTCCCGGTATTATCATCCCTGCCTCCAAGTGCTTTTACCCCTGCTCACCACGAAGCTGGGAAGAGAGCTGGGCCCCTTCGAAACGTGGCAAACGGGACAGGTTGTTCAGAAGGGAAAAAGGTGAGCAGGGATGGGGACGGCACTGGCGTGGCAGCCGAGGCTCTGGGCTCTCCCTTGTTTGCCTCTGCAGCTGGAGGAGGGACAGAAGCGAAACCGGGTGCCGCCGAGCCTCCTCCCCGCACCAGCACATTTGTGCAGGGCTCAGCCTCTGCCAGGTGCTTCCTCCCCTCTTTATTTGCCAACTGGGCGATGGGAAGCGACCGGCTATTTCGGCTCGGCTGAGGCCAATCGGGCGCTCGCGTGGGTGCAGCTGCGCTCGCCTGTATCTGGGGAGAAGCAGCCAGCAGCACCCAGCCCCAGCCCTGGGAAAAGGGGGAGGCGTGGGCCCCGGGGCGCTCCGTCACCTGCGGTGCTCCGGAGCCTGGATGATCTTCCCAGGATCTGCCAGAGCTGTAGAAACTCTGCAATCACGTGGCCCGGCAACGGGAAGATGGTTTGTGGGGTTTGGAGGGGTTGGTGCTGCGCCAAGCCCATGGCACTTTGGGATGCAGACTCTGGCATCGCTGCTGCTTGCAGTGGCAATCTCTGGGATCGCCACTCTTTGCACCAGCAAACTCTGCCGTGGTGGAGCCCCCCCACAAACTCTGCCTCCAGCTCCACACCCCGCAGGGCTGAGCCAAGCCCTTCCCCGAGCCCCCCGGGGTGTGGGCAGGCATCGGGTCCAGGGTCTGGGTTGGCACGTGGGCTCCTGTTGGTTTCTGTCCCTTGGCCAGGATGGCAGAGTGATTCCTGGCTGGGGACCGTGCTCCCTGCCTGCCCTTCCTCCTGACAGACCTTCCTCTCCCTCCTCTTCCCTCATCCAGCTCTCTGGCCTCCCTTTGCATCTGCACAGCGGCCACAGCCAGACCCTGAGCTCTCCCTGGCCAGACCTGGAGTCCCCCACAGCCACGACCCATCTTGGCTCAGGTTGTACATCCCCGAGCACCCCAACAGCCTTGCACACGGCTGGGGCCCCCAAACCAGCGTGAAGGGGAATGCACCGCTCTGCCTTTCCGATCCTTACTAAAAACTGAACCACCTGGTGGAAAAAAAACCTTCCTTCCTCCAAAAAGGTCATGGGCAGATGCAAGCGCGTGTGCCGCAGCCGCCGCACGCCCACTCGCCTCCCCCCGTGCGGCGCAGTAACCGTCTCGGCGCTCGCGGCTTGCTGTGCTTGGAGGGACTCCAGCAGCAGATGGGGCAGGCTGCGGCGTTGCTTAATGCTAACTTGAAATGAAAAAAATTCCCCCCAAACAACCACAAAACCTGCTGGCAGGCTCAGCCCCAGCCCTGTCTCTGCTCCCTGCCTGCTCACTTCCTCCCGTGCCAGATTTCGGGCAGGAGGGTGCACAGAGCGGGTCCTGCGCAGATCTCTGGTTTATTAGAAATTACAGCAGGGAGGGAGAGGAGAAGGGGGTTCCCAAAGGGAAGAGGGGGTCTGCTGCCGGTGCCCCGAGAGCAGACATGTCCCACGGCCCTGGAAGGGGTCATCCTCCATCGAGGTGAGCAGCTCGAATGTGGCAAAAGTGGGGTCTGGAGAGGGACAGCCCACCCTGGCCCTGCAGTGGGTCCCCATGTCTCCCCACTCCTGGGGTGTCACCAAGGGGCTTGGGGGTCCTGGGGGCCGACTCACCCCAGCCGCCCCCCTGCTGCAAGCGCCTGGGCAAGGGGCTACAAAGCAGGGACCGATGGGCAGGGGGAGAGGAGCCGCTTTCAGCTGCTTTTTTGTTTTCCACCAAGCATCCCAAGGGGAGAGCCGTCCCCATCCCCGTTCCCATCCCGGCCCCCTCCGCCGGCTGCTCCCCTGCGCGGGGGCTGGCTCCGACGCTCTCATTTATGACCTGTTGGGGGATAAAAGGGGCTTGTTGGTGGCAGCGAGCAACTGGTGTGCGAGGACAACTGTTGCCATCTGTCTGGTGGGGCGGTGGGGGGGCCGCAGCGGGGCCGGGGCTGAGCCGGGGCCAGGGTTTTGTTTCTCCTTTCATGCACCACTAAACTTTGCACCTTTTGTTTCCCAGAGAAGGGCTGAGAGCCGGGGAAAAAAGAGGCCTCTGCGCCGCACGGGTTGGGACAGAGCTCGCTCAGCTTGCCGGGGGGGTTTGCATACGATTCTTATTAAATATTATAATAGTAATTATTGTTATTTGAGGAGTCTGTCGGTGTTGGGCAACCTGGTGCTGAACCCCCTCTGTCCTCCCTCTGCCGTGCCGCCCCCACGCCGCACCCTGCGAGCTCTCCGGGCAGAGTGAGGTGCCCTGACATGTTCCACGCTGCAGCAGGCAGAAGCCACGGCTGCTGATGCTAGCGGGGTGCGTCCCTCGAGGACCGGAGGTTGTGTGGCCACGGAGTGACAGCATGCCCTGCCATCGCCAAGCGATGCTGTGCCCCTGTCCCCAAGGGACACTGTGTCCCTGTCACTAAGGGATGCTGTGCCCCCATCCCCGAGGGATGCTGTGCCCCTGTCCCCAAGGGACACTGTGTCCCTGTCACTAAGGGATGCTGTGCCCCCATCCCCGAGGGATGCTGTGCCCCTGTCCCCAAGGGATGCCACGTCCCCATCCCTGAATGACACCATGCCCCCTGTCCCCAAGGGATGCCCCCGTCCCTGAGAGATGCCATGCCCTGGCAGTAGCAGCAAAGAGAGGGCAGGGCACAGGCAGCCGGGACGGTGGGAGCAGCCAGAGGCTGCGTTCACTGCCCCGGGGCAGTTTGTGCTTCCTGGTGGAGCAAGCTCTGTGTCTGGGACGGGAGCGCAGAGCCCGGGGCAGATTGCAGCCGGGCGTGTGAGTCTCACCAGCTGCCTGGGTTTTGTTCAGGGCATTGAGCTGCATGCTTTGCTCGTCATCTGCTTTCCGCTGAGCTGCGACTCCAGGCCCAGCCTGGAGCTGGTGGTTAGGATGAGCCCTGCATGTCTGGGGGAGCGCGTTTCCCAGCTCCGGGGAACGCCGGAGGAGGGAGGAGGGCTCGTGGGGCTCCCCCCTCCGCCACATCTCCGCACCGGTGGCACTGACCCAGGAGTGTTTTGCAGGCCACGTCCGAGCTTTGCCCGTGGCTACTACGGTGACGGAGCAGTCCCTGCCAGCCTCACATCCCAGCCGGTGGTGACAAGGCAGAAGGAGAAGGATTTAAGGGTGATGCTAGGGTCTGCGCCCCGGGACCCGCCAGTTCGTGTCGGGATGTGTTAGGGCACCCCTCGCGGGGTTGGTACCTGCCCCTGGCCCCTCTGCAAAGGCCGCTCGTCCCTGTGGGTATCCCTGCGCCTGGCACAGCAGTACCCGGCCCCGCGGGGAAGGGGCAGCTCTCGGGGTTGCCGCTGCGGGGATGCAACAACACCCGTGTGAATGCGACACCCGTGTGAATGCAACACCCGCTCCTTTGGGGAACTGCCGGGAAATGTGTTACTGGGAACTGGCTGCGGGCAACAATATCCCTAAGCCCTGCGCGTCCCTGGCGTTCCCAGCTGCCAGACGAAGGGCGAGGCCCATTTTCCCTCTGACAATGCCCTTTTACCAGGGAGTTTATTTCTATTATAGCACCGGATAAAACAGAAAAGGGGAAGGACAGGGCTGGAGCGGAGCAGCTGCCCTTGCTGACTCGTTCGTGGCTTTGTTGTGAGTTAAAAGTCTGGCTCGGGGCTGAGACACCGGCCGTGGTGCTCCCTTAAAGCGCGAGGGCTCGCCGCCCCGCTCCCGGCCCCCGCGGGGGGACTCTGCAGAGGGACTGGCTGGGATCTGCCCCAGCACATTCCCCTCCGGGTGGTCAGCACAAAGCGTGGCACCGTTTTGGGGCGCAGCCCGGCTTAAGCCCAGGGGTGCAGAGCCTGCCGGGGGTCTCTGCCGAGCTCCGCCAGCGTGCAGGGGGCTGAGCTTTCCTTTTTCTTCCTTTTCCCCTTTGGAGTGACTTTGGTGACGGGGTTCAGCTCCAGCCCCCAGGCCGTGCTCCTGGATCCTACGGATGGTTGCAGTGTCAGAGCAATGCACGCCCTCTTACTGACCCGAAAACCTGCTGGGGCAGGGGGAGAGAGAAGAGCAACGCTGAGCCTGTTCCCCCAAACCCAGACTCCCCAACAGCGAGCCAGGCAGCACAGAGAGCCCCCGTGGCCGTGCCAGCCCCTGGCAGCTTTAAGGCTGGCAGCAGCCGCTGCTGGGGAAGGCTGGGGGCCGCGGCAGGGCTGGGGCATGGGGTCCACGCTGCCTTTTGAAGCAGAGACAAAGCCCGTCTTGATATTTATGGCACGTGCAGCGGGAGCGCGGGGCGTGCGGGGCTGTGGGACAGATGGCGAGTGAAACAAAAGGGAAGGCAAGAACGAGAGCTGCACAGATTGGGAATTTCCTGCCCGTCTCTCTCCCCCATGCCCAAACACTGCTGGGGGCGTGCGGGGAGCGGGACCGCCTTTCCCCAATGGTGCCCCCAAAGTGTTTGGTCCCTTGGGCAGGACTGACCCCCGCAAGCTGCTCTAGCTTCCAGGCTACGCATCCTCCCGGAGCCTGGTGGAAAGACCCAAAATTCTGAGACCCAAAATTACAAGCACCGAAATCCCATCTCCGTTTTACTCCTGATGTGGAGCTGCGAGAGCAGGACCCCCCCGTTCCTCCAAGCCTCAGTCTGCTTCTCTGTGAAATGGGACCCCAGCTCGTCCCCGAGTGACGCTGGGGAGGCGAGGGGCCCTGGCAATCTGCCGGCGATGTGCCGGGCCCCTCCCCAGTGCCTTTTCCTGCTGCCTCTGCAGTTTTCTTATCTCTTCCCAGCAATGTCGCAGCTGCCGCGGGCCGGATCCAAGCAGCTTATTAATAATCAACTTTTATTGCTCGTCACATCACGAGCAGCGCCTGCAGATGGCCAGGCGCAGCGGTGGCAGTCGTGACCTGGCCACTGATCCTTTTGCCCTCACAACTCCTCCACTTAATAAAGGTTTTAGGTTAAGTCTGAGAAGAATTGAGCAAAGGGAAGTGCCGAAGGATGTGACGCCGGGTTACACTTCCCTGGGCCGTGACTCACGCCGGCTCTGCAAACGCTCACATGCCGAATTTAAAGCACAGGGATGGTGCCGTGGCCAGAGCTCACGTCCCTTGGCTGGGGGGTGGCTCTGCCCAGCCCGGACTCCTCCAACCATGCTAGGGTCAAACCCATTGCCCATTGCCTCGCTGCTTTCTTGTGTACTTCTCCAAAGGAAAATATTTTGAGGAATTGTTTTTAAACACAAATCCTGCACTTCCTGGGGAAACATCCCCCTAAAGGGATGTTTGCAAACGGCCTGGGAAGCGTTTGAGCTGAGGGATGCTGCAAAGGGGAAAAAAAAATTGAGCAGGGAAAGAAAATCTGGGGGAAGAGGCTGGAAAGAAGTGGAGATAAATTTTGGGGGGTTTCAGGGGAGCTCTGGAGAAATCCTGCCTGTCCCCATGGGGAACCCCATGGGAGCTGCTGGTTTTTAGGGTCTCGTGCAGGGACCCTAGGCGGGTGCCCAGGTCCAATGATGGTGGCCTGAGCCCCTCTGCGGACATGGGGTGATGGGGGGGGGGGCAGCGGCTCTGGCAGGAGCAGCGGGGTGGCTTTGACATCCCACCCAAGGAGAGTCCTTGGAAGGAACCCACAGTCCAAATGTGACTTTGGGGGGGCTGCAGCTGCTGGTACCTCCTGCAGCAGCCCCACAAAGCCTCTGTGCTAGGGGCACACCTCCAAGGGGGCTGGGGAGTTATTTTTTTGGTTGGTTTGGGGTTTCCCCTTTCTTTATGCTTCTCTGTGGATCTGGACAAAGCCCTGCACTCCCCCCTCCTCTTCCTTCCTGGTGGGATGCAGGCTGCTGGGGCCCCCCGGACCCCGCACCTCCTCCCAGCAACAGGAGGAGGAGGAAGGGGATGAGGAGGGGGGGGCCAAGCCCCCATCCCTGCTATCCCCACCACAACAACAGGGCAGTGATTGGGCACCCGTGGGCTGACCCAGGACCAATGGGGTCTCCCCCTTTTTTGGGGGGGGAGGGGGAGCAGCAGGGCAGTGGGTTGCACTGACCCTCTGCCCCCCTCACCTCTATCCCTGTGGGATGCAAAGCCAGTTCCCCAGCTGGTTTAAATCAGCAATCCCAATCGCCCTGTGTGGATAAAGCAGCATTGGGTGGCTGCTTCTCCTGGGTTTTGCTCTGCTGCTACCAGACCCTGCTGCCAGGTCCCCCCCGAGGTGATGGGCTGGGCCCCCCTACAAACACCCCCTGGACCCCCAGCCCTTTCGGCTCCTGCAGGCTGGTGTTGGTTTGGGAAGGGGTGCGGATGCTTTGAGGCAAAAACCTGACCTGGGAAGAAGGAGCTGTGTGTGCTGGTGCCTGGGCAGCTCCCGAGCACGGGGAGGAGCGTGGTGCTCGGCCGGTTTGTAGATCCTGCACGGAGACGTGGCCTGGGCTCGGGGGCTTGTAGTCCTGCCCCTGCCCCCCTCCTGCCTGGCCTGCTGGATGCTGCCGCAGGAGAGGAGGAGGAGGAGGATGAGCTGTGGCATCTGTCCTGGGGCCTGATGGCAGAAAGATCAGAGCTGGTCCCAGATGCCAACAGGCACTGTGTTGGAGCCACCCAGCTGCACGTCCACGGGGGTTTCGGGCATTCTCCCTCTCCGCAGAGCCCGCTCCCCCACGCTGCCCCGCTGCCAGCCTTCGAGGGAGCCCAGCACAAGCATCGCTTGCCTCTTGCTATCTCAGAAGCAGGGTCAGGTTTGCCTCCCTCTGAGCCCTTTTTTCCCCTGGGCAGAGCTGGGTTTCACCCCGTGTCTCAGCCCAGCCTTGCCCAAGCAAGTACTGGCTGTGCTGGGCACCCCTGGGTGCAGGGCAGCTCCCAAATCTAGGTGCTGCTCTCTGGGGACATGATCTTGGGGAGGGAAGCCAGGGCCACCTTTCCAGCCTGGACAGGACCACATGTGACAGGCAACGCCAACATCTAGTGACAGCCCTGGGTTCTTTGGCCAGCTGGGCGTGCAGTGGGGTCCCCTCGGTTTGGGGTCCCCGGTCCTGGTGCCTCGGGGATGATCTGCATCTCTGCAGGGAGCGGGGTTTGGCTGTGGGAGGACACGATGAGGATGTCCATGTCCCTGCGCTGCCCTGGGATGGAGGAGAGGATGGGGAAGGGGGTGGAGCGGGGTCTTCTTGCCTCTCCTCCTGCCTGGCTTCTGCAAGAGCCTTGGCTGGAGTTGAGGGGGGGCTGCCCCTGGCCAGGGACCAGAGCAGTTTGGGGAAGACCAGCGGGGAAACCCACCTCCTGCACCCCACGGAGCGCCCGCAGGCTCTGCCTCCTCGGCGGGCACCAACCCAGAGCCAAGCGAGCCCCCGGTGTGCTGAGGAGAGGCTGGGAAATGGCACTTTCTGTGCAACTCCAGATCTGGAAAAATCCTGCCCATGTGAATTTTTTTTTTTACGTATCCTCCAGTTAAAAATAAGCAGGGCTGAAGACTGGAGAACATGAAAGCATCCGGAAAATAACGACCAGAAGTAGTGTGCCAGAGGCACCGCCATCCCTTCCCTCTCTCAACTGACACTTTTCCATGTGTATTTTTTCCTTCTATAAATGTCCTTGCATGGACCCCATCTGGGATGTGCTGGAGCGGCAGCTCCTCGGTGCGGGGAAGGCGGCGTACGCACGTGTCGTGTCTGGTACAACCACTAGACGGCAAATCCAGCCCGGGTTATGGCTGCAGAAAGATCTGGTCTGCAGGAGGGGAGGTTACAGTGCTCAGAGCAGCCCAGACGCTCAGACCCCGGTCTCTGCACTTGGGATTCCTCAGACACGTTTCGTGCAGTTACAGAAAGGGCTTTATTCGTCGGTATGATATCTACAGTTCATGCGTCAGTGATAGTACAGGTTTTTTTGGGTTTTTGTTTTTATAGTGTTAGCATGCAGTTTAAATGCGGAGGGTCTGGATGACCTCTTCAGCTTTGCAGGTCATCTCCAAAGCTCAGCTGCCCCTTTGGTTCTCAAACTAAACCGTCCAAGGAACCAAGTTGGGCGGTTTTGGCTTTCGGCGAATTCAAACGTGCTGCGGATGCACGTGTCACTGAGGTTTTTTTTTTTCTTTTTTTTTTAAAATGGGAGACCCCGGTTGCCTGGGCAGGGAGAGAGCTCGGAGCCAAGCCGGTGGGTGGGATGGAGCTGGGCACGTGGGGGGTCCCCAGGCAGCCGGGGGTGACAGCACCAGGAACTGCCCCATCCCGTGGCCCTGGTCCTGCCCTGAACCAGTGGTCTGGGAGGAAGATGTGAGACCCCCCTCGCCACGGCCCGCGAACGGGCTGTTTCTCAGGGTGTTTCTCTCTAACCACAGCAGCTGACAGCCGCTCGGCAGCAGCAGGAAAGGTTTCTCTCCTTTATCTCTGGAGCAGGAGGCTGATGGAAGGGGGGAAAAATGGAGGGGAAAGAGTGGATTTGCTCTTCCCCATCCTAGACTGAGGGATGCTGGCAGCCAGGAAATCTTTAACCCTTTACTCGTGTAGCTCCCAACCTCCGGCTGCTCCTCCCAGTGATCGCTGGCACCTGGCTCAGGGGGAGTCACTTTAAATCTGCTGGTTCTGCAGGACCCACACCTGAAACCCTCCCCGCTGGGGTTGGATGCTCAGTGCCGTGTTTCGGAGGTGGGATGAGCTTTCCCCCATCCCCGCTGCATCCCACACAAACTAGGGGAGAAGGTGAATTGAGGTGCAGCGCTTTGGGGGGTGGCTGTGGTGGGGTCAGAGGGGGAACCGTGCTGGGACCTGTCCCACCCTGCGTGGCTGGAGAGCCGGGAAGAGGGAGCATTTGCGGACGAATTGATCCTGCCCACCTGCGTGGGCTGGTGTTGCAGAACCCTTATTGCACTATTGCGGAAGCCAAGTCAGACTGTCAAGCTGCATTAAAATGGGAGTGAATGTCTCCCCAGGAACGGGGGAGCCAAGTCCTGAGGATGGGGAGGGGGCCGGGCGGGGGCCAGGCTAGATCTCGATGATGGTGGCACGCCGCAGGCACAGCGGGGCGTCGGGGGGCACCGCGTTTCGCTTGATCTCGTTCCCGTCGAGCCGCAAGACCTGAAGCCTGGAGTAGTTCATGACGTCCACCACGGTGCAGAAGCTGCTGATGGAGAACTCTGCGGGGGGGAGAGGAGACAGAGCTGAGCACCGGCTTTGGCCCCGGCTGGCTCTAACCTTCGTGATGCGACTGATCTTTGGGGAGCGATGTGGGAAAACTCAAGGGGGGCTGCTTGGGTGGGTCTGTGGCTCCTGACCTCTGAGAGCCATCTTTTTGTTAAGATGGTCAGGAAAAAAATGAAAACACCCCCAAATCACCAATTATTCCTGCAAATTTGGACTCGACACCCTCTGCTCTTAAGCTAAAAGAGTAACTGATGCTTCTAGCTGCAGTCAGAAGGAGCCCGTGAGTTTGTGCCTGCTCCAGGGTTTGGAAGCAGTGGCAGCGCCCGCCCTCGGCTGCCTTTGCCCAGCCTGGCTGGAGCGCTCGTAGGGAAAAAGCCGGGTGGAGTCAGATGAAACATTGCTTTTTATTGGGAATTGCCTTTGCAGCCTCCTTTTTGAGGCTTCATAGGCTGCAGCCTCCAGCCCCTGACTCCCCCACGCAGGCAGCGTGGCCGGGAGGGAGGACATCCCTGTCCCTGTCCCCATCCCATGCCCGCAGACATCCCCTCTCCCTTCATCTGCCACCCACTGATGCCAGCACCAGGCAGGGAGACTTCGGGGCTGGGTTTGGAGGGAAGAGATGGAACAAACTCCAAAAATTGTGTGCACGATTTGGGAGAGAAGCGACCGACTAGAGGGCAGCAAAGCTCCGGGCTGGGACGCTGCTGGGGAAGGCAGCGGGGTGCTGGGGGACCCCTGAGCCCACAGGCTGGGGGCTTAGGGGGCTGCAAGCCCTGTGGTGTGTGGGGAGGCAAGCGGGGGGACCTCCCGGTGTGGCTGGAGGGGCAACGACCCCGGCCCTGACGCTCCATGGGTGGGATGTGCCCCCCAAAGAGGTTGGTGCTGCACACCTGGACCCGCAGCCCCTCGCTCCTGGGGATGCTTTAAAGGTCAGCGGCAAAACCTGCAGCTGGAGGAAAAACTGCTGTAAAGCCTGAACGGCCCCGCGGAGGTTTCATGGCATTTGTGGGCAGACGTTAACAGCTACAAATTTTGAAAGCAAACATTTGGGAATCTGTTCTTGTTTTTGTGTTTCTGTCGGTTCCCCGGCGCGGGGTTGTGCGTTTCCTCTGCAACAGCTGATGGCTGCACTGACACGTCCCCGTCCCCGTCCCCATCCCAGGTTTGCTCAGGGGCTCCAGCACTGCTCCGGGAGGGTCCTGCCCTTGGGGCCTGGCAGGTGAGAGGAGAAAGCCTGGATTTTTCCAGGAGATGGCTTGGTTGTGTTTTTTTTTCCCCTAGCTTATTTTTATAAATAGCAGCCCCAGAACAATCTGTTCCTTTTATTTATTTGTGTATTAAGTGGAGTGAATTTTAGTCCTGGCAGAAGATGCTGCGTTGATGGCTCTAATAACTAAAAGCTCCTGTCTGTCCCAGCCCCAGCAAGGATGTGTCCCTCGGCTGCAGACCACGACCCCTGGGGGGCTCTGGGGCCATGGGCTGGGCCCGGGCTGGGCCAGAGCCCTGTGAGATGGGGAGGGAGGTGGGCAGAAGGGGCTGGAGGAAGGGGCTGCGCTGTCCCCGAGCGCTGCAGACCGCCGGGCACCACCGGGTACGTCCCTGTCCCCTGCGTTAGCGCTGGCCAGGGTGATGCGTGTTCCCACGTGCAGTGACCATGGCTGTGGGGACCCCCCACCTCTGTCCACTCTCTTGGTGACCCCTCAGCCTGTGTGCAATGCTGGACCAAAGCCGTAGTCCTCTCCCCAGGTTGTGCATCAGCTTCTACCGACAGCTGGTTTCTGGCATCTCTAACCAGAAGATGCTCAGGCTTCTGATAAAAGCTCAGTAAAACCATTGCAATGGCTCCATGGATCACGCGGGAGCATTCAGGGCTGGGAGACTCTCGGCTCCAGGTGTGTTGGGACACAATGGGCCCCATTCCTGCCTTGCTCAGGGCGACCTAGAAGTCTCCCAAATTCCAGCTTCCTACTCAAACCATTACCCCAGGTAGTCTCCCACAGGGAGGCACAGGTTCTGCATCTCCATCTCCCCATCCCTCTATTGCACCATCATCCCCTGCACCACCGTGCTTTGGTTGACGCATTTCTGCTCACCGTTGATTTGGTTTCCTTGAAGGTAGAGGTTCTCGAGGTTGGTGCTGACCCGGGGGATCTTCTGGAGCCTGTTGTAAGAGAGGTCCAGCTCGAGGATGCTGCTGCTGTTGAAAGTGTTGGTAGAGAGACCTTGATTTGTCAGGCTGTTGTGGGACATCCGTACATAGAGCAGCTTGGGAGACACTTTGAAATAGTCATCAGGGATGGTGTTGATGTAGTTGTACTCTAGGTAGAGCTGTTCCAAAGCCATTGGGAGCCCATCAGGGACTTTCCTGAGGTGGTTGTAGCTCAGATCAGCAAGGATCAAGGACTTGAGCCCTTTGAGGGATGCTCCCATCTCAAAAATGAAGTTGTGGCTGAGGTACAGGGCTGTGAGGTTCTCCAGACCCTCCAGGGCATTGGAGGGGACCTTGGAGATCTGATTGTAAGACAAGTGGAGCTCTCTCAGGGACCGGGGCAAGGGACTGGGCATCTTGGTTAGGTTGTTGTTGTTCATGTACAACCTCTCCAGGTTTTTGAGCTTGGCAAAGACCCTCTTGCCCATCTTCTCACTGTTGATCTGGTTGTTGTGCAGCGCGAGCCATTCCAGCTCCGTGGCGTTGTCAAAAGCTCCCTCTTGGATGGCGGTGATCTGGTTGTTCTGGAAGTAGACGTATTTCATCCGGGAAGGCACGAAGGGCAGGTACCTCAGGTTACGGGTGTCACAGTACATGGCTGATGAGAAGTTAGGGGGGCAATCACACTCTTGGGGACATTGCCAGGAAGGGGCTTGCTGAGGTTCAGGGCCGGGCTCTGCCCCCGTCTCTGGAGCTGGGAGGTAAGAGTACACGTAAGGGGTGTTCTCATCCTCGTAGTAGGGCATGTAGTTATAGGAGGACATACGGGACTGCCGCATGTAGTACTGTAACCAGGCCATGTCTTCTTCTTCATTGTACTGGCCCAGGGAGGCTCCGCAGAGCCCAGCGATGATCAGGACGGTGGCCCAACGCATGGTGCTGATGCTGGAGGGACCTGGGGGGGGAGAAATGGGGAGAAAACCATCAGCAGTGTCAGGTCTGATGTAAGGGCTAGGGGCAGGCGAGCTGCACCCCGTGGGCTGGGAACCCAGCGGGGTTGGATGTGGTTGCAGCCCTGCCTGGGGTTGGTGGCACTTGGCAGCAGAGCTGGAGAACCAGGGGACCTGAGTGAATCCTACCCAAAAAAATGCAGCTGCAGACATGTCCCCTGATTGCAGTTACCTGATCTTCCCCCTCTTCACCTCAGGCCTGCTAGAAACCTCCATCCCAGTGGATATTTGCTCACAAAATCTTTACTTATGGGTATTTCTGTTACCACTGAGTAGAGGACGGAGAGATGGGCACATGGTCCGAATTTGCGTAAGGTCACGCAGCTCTGCCCCAAGGTGCCCGGGATTTGCCTGCGCTGGCTCTGTGCGGGAGGGAGGAGAAAGGACTCGGCCACTCTCCGGCCAAGCGGAGGAGAGCGATAGCTGCAAGAACAGGTTGATGGAGCTCCAGGCATGTTTCGATGGAGCTATATTTATGCTACACTCACTGGCGACATGATTCGCTGTGGGTTTCATCCAGCTCTCCCTTCCCCCACAGAAACGCAGGATGCTCAGGCTGCTCGGGACTGATGTAAATCCTGGTAAACAAGTTCTGGCTTATTTTTGAAATGAAACCACTTTCAAGCTTAGATTCCCCGAGCTCAGACCCAACAAAAAAAGGGGCAGCATCTGCCAGCCCCTCGAGCCCAGCATGACCAGGGAGAGAAGGAGCCATCACCAGACCTAGTGCTTGGACCCAGCTGGTGAAATTCAGCCTGCCGAGGGCTGACATCCAGAAGAGAGCAGGGCAGGGGGCTCAGAGCAAGTCAAACCTGTCCCAAGCCCCCTGGCTTGGCGTGGGCTTCGCAGCCACCCCGTGCCGTGCCCGGGGCAGAGTGCTGGCACGCCACGGTGCTGGTGGCAGGAGGACTCCAGCTACGGCCGTTCATCCTGACTCCTCGTCTCGGTGCTAAAGGAGCACGCAGAGCGGCCTGGAGCGAGGCAGCTTGAAATGCCTCCAGGAAATACGCGGGGCCGTGCTGTTCGGAGGGGGAGAGGAGTTGCTCCTGTCTGCTGGCTCCTATATACGTGGCTGGGAGCGCAGAGCGGTTGGGCTGCCGGTGCATCGCTGCCAGCTCCGCTCTGGCAGCCGCAGCGTGGGCAATGTGCAAGCACGGGCCAGTGTCCCCCCTCGCCGTGCCAGGGGGTGGCCGTGGGGTCGTCCGATGAAACCTCGCCGCATCCCCACCCTGCAGCGAGGAGGGGATGTCTCGCCCGGCAGACAAAGAGGGCACAGTCTGCTCCGAGGCAGCGGCTGCCCTGCCACCGAGGCACCCTGGCAGGCTGCTCGCGCTGGAAGAAAAGAGGGATTGAGACGATGGCGGGCAGGCATGGCTCCCTCGCTTTCTCCTTCTCTCCCTCCTTCCCCCTCCACGTGCTCGTGCAGCCGAGGGGAAGATGCGACGTGGTCCTCCGGGATGCTGTGTGCAACGGGGGAGCTTGGCAGTCGCAGAGGAGTTTCTTCTCCTCCTCCCTCCTGCTCCAGGGCACTCTGCCTGCTGAAATACCAGAGCCGCCCTGCTCTGCGCAGGGGCTTCTCTCCACCCATGCAGAGCTGCTTGGCAGCCCCTTCCCAGGGGACCCTTCTGTGCGGGGCAGGACGATCCGTGGGGTCCCTCCACCTTTTCTAGTGTCCCCCTTCAATATACTGGTAACCCCAGAGCCTGTCCTCAGCAGACACCGCTGCCCCCCGCTTCATTTGAAGGTTGCTTCTCCCCTCCCCAGTGGGCTTCAGCCCTGGTTTTGGGGTGGGATCTGAGCCGAGTGTGCCAGCCACGAGATCCGTGTCATCTCCTGGTGCCCATGCTCCCGTGCTGGAGGCTGCTGGGCTAAGGGGTCAGCTCCTCACCCCAAGAGGGAGCAGGTTTTTGGAGCAAGGGGCTTCACGGTTTGTGGCCATCCATGGACTCGGTCCATTGCTGCTGTGCCAGGCATGAAACCAGCTCCCTCTACCCCTGCACCCCGGCAGAGGGGACGGGCAGAGCAGCAAGCAGGCACTGCCCGCACCTGGGTGTCGGTGGCTGTGGGTGTCCAGCTCCCGGCCAAGGGGGCAAGGAGCTGCCAGAGGGGCAAGAGACGTGGGAAGCAGGAGAGGGCTTCCCCACCGCTGCGGCTGGGGAGCGCTGGCTTTCAAGCTGTGCCACCCGTGTCGCTGGCATGTGCTTCGCGTGGCAGCCGCCCGCCCGCTGAGGCAAGGGTATGGAAATCAGGCTTCAAAAAAAAAAAAAAAAAATCATAATAAATATAGAGACGGACTTACCAAGGTAAAAGCCTCCTTTCCAAAGCCTCGCTGCTCTTCTCCGGGATCTCCCGTGTGTCAAGCAGCATGTGAGTGTGTCTCCCAATTTGCAGAGGCTGGTGCCCGCCCTAGATCCCAGATCAAATATTGTGCTTGCAGGTCACGGGCTCGGCAGGTTTTTGAGGAGTGACCTCCCAGCAGCAGCCAGTTTGCAGGAGAGACTGAAGAGACCCTAACGCTGCCTGGCGTTATAAATAACCTGCTTTTTCTTTCCTCCCTCTCTCTCTCTCTCTCTCCCGTCTTTTCTCATAGGAGTGTTGGCACTTTTCAGGCTCTCTCTGTTTAACGAGTTAGTGGAATCGGGGATGTTGTTTTTAAAAGGGCTGTTGTTAGGTCTCCTGCGTTTCTCATCAGGAAGTGATGAGGAGGCCTCTGGCCAGATTAAAAAATATCTGATTTTGAGGCGCTGAGGATGTGATTCTTAGGGAGAAGCGAGAAAGTATCTTTAACTTTTGCAGTACCAGGGGAAGAGCCATTAGTGCCTGCTCCAACTGCCGCCTGGGCTTCTTCCCCAGGAAGCCTCAGTTTATGCAGTCCTGCTATTAAATATTTAGGATAAACATTTCCATGAACGATAAGGCTGCAGCATCCAAGGTAAATAAATTGCCTACCAAAGGACCACTGTGACAGCAGGAATTTGTCTTCAGCTTGGCAGGAGAGAGATGCCAAGCTGGCATTTCTGCAGGCTGTGACCATCTGCCCAGGATGGGGGTGTCCCCCCCCCACCCCGAGGCTGACCCAGGGGTGGGTGCGGGGGGACGGGGCAGGGGCGCGTGTGCCGAGGGTGACCCGCGGTTGGGCAGAGACACGAGAGCTCGCAGCTCTCCCTGCCACAGGGCTCATCGCTTCCCAGTGCCAGCCTTGCCCTGGGGGGGTCTTGCAAAGCAGGGGAGCAGCGGGCGCTGTTGCAGCCCCCCCCCAGTCCCCATCCTGGCTTTCTGTGCTCTTCAGCTTTGGAGACAGCTCTTCCCAGGCTGTCGAAGCATTTCCTCCAACGAGGAAAAGAAAGGAGGAGCCCCGACCGCCCATCGCCATCCCGTTCCCAGCTCCAGCAGCACGCCCAGGTCCTCCCAGGAACCTGGAATTACTTAGTGAAGCTCAGCAGGTGCCAGACTCCCTCCGGGCTTGCTTTTTCCTTGCTTTCCATTGAAATTTTCCAGCCAAAACATCCTCTTCCCCTGGGGAGCCTTGCAAAAAAGATCCTTATCGCTCCGAGGTCCTTGTTGTAAGGAAAAGGAATGTGCGGGGTAGTTGGCGGTCGGGGTTGCGAGGGACACGCTGTACAGTGGGGACATTGCCAGAAAGCCGGTCTATTTGGGAAGGAAGAGTGTGCCTGGAAAGCACAGCTCGCTGCACCACAGCACGGGGCCGGGATCTGCAAGGAGAGAGACGATTCAGAGAAAGCCTGAATGGCTTTTGAGTGGGAAAAGAGGACAGGGGGGTAGCGCTGCCTAAAAGGAGGTAAAACCCTAGTAAAGCGGGGTGGGGGCTTTCATTTGGCTGGTAGCATCTCTTCTTCCCCATCGAGCATGGCCGTGGCAGCTTGCAGTGGCGCGGGGCAGCTGGAGAAGGGCTTTCACCATGGGCAGGGAGGTGGTTGGAGGCTCTGGGCTGATGCGGAGAATGACCCCGCTCGGAGGGATTTGTTCCCGCTGCCAGGGAGCTCTGTTCCAGGGAAAATGGTGGGGAGGGTAGTGGCAGCCAGTAACATCTGCTGCTCGGCGCTCGGATGGTGTCAACCAACGTCACATCTCTGGCAGCTCAAGGTGTCCTGGTGGCCAACGGCTCGGAGGCTTTCGCAGGGCTTGGATGTTTTTCTGGAAAAGCGGATTGTCCCCAGCTAGGTTAGATAAGGAGTGTGGCTTCTCCATCTTCTGGAAGTTAAAAATATTCATGACCCAGGACATGCACCCTTTGCTGTCCTGCAGCACCCGCTGGGGTCTGGCACCCGCTGTGGGTGCCAGGGGCTGGTGGTCCCCCGGGGGAAGCTGAGGAGCCCTCCCTGCATGAGCTGCCTCCGAATGGTGCCATTCCCCACAGCCACGTCCCCCTTTCCCAGCCTAAACCAGAAAAGAACCACATGCTTAAACTCAGTTTCTATGTTCCCCACAATCACCAGGACTTTCTGTTGAATCTCATCCTGACCAGTTTAGGACTATGTCAGGGAAGTGAAAATTTACCGTCTAAAGAAGCACATATGCCTTTTTTCTCCATCTAACCTTGAAATCTCGTGCTCCAGGTGGCCAGCATCTCCCGAGCCGCTAGCAGGACTCTCTTGCTTGGTCTGTTTGCCTGGCGTGAGGTGGACGTTGAGAAAACCTCGGTGCTACTGCTCATTTCAGGCCAGTGCAAAACAGCTCCTCTCGGTTCCCAAGTGACTTCCATGAAAGTTTTTCAACACCTCCCCCTATAAACACCTCTTCCCTACTGCTGATGTTTCAAAGAAAGCCCTGAACTGGTGACAGAAGCTGGGAACATGCTGTCCTGCTTGCTCGAAGCCAATGGTCCCTATCGCTCCGTAATCTCATCCGGAGCATACTCCAACGGTCGCAGTCTGCATCTCATCAGGGCCAGGCAGATGCCTGTATTGGTTTGCTTTGGTTTTCTAAACCAAACTGATGTGAACAGTGTCTATTTTGATTGTGTTTGTTCCAATTGTTTTGATCAAATGCTCTTGAGCTTTGTATTTGAAACCACCGAACCTGGCCCCAAGTTTGCCTTTAATTTGCAAAACCTGCGCTCGGAGCCGGGAGCGCTGCCTTCTCTGCGGATGGACGCAGGTTTGTCAGGATGCCTTTGGCACGGGGACCGAATGCTTCACAGCATAACAAAGGAACAAAACTCTCTGATGCTCCTGCTAAGGCTAAAGCTCATTCTGCCTGGCTGAAGGGGGGAACTATTAAACGTGCCACAGGCATCCAAACCCAGCGACTGTCAGAAGCGTGGCTACTTCTGAGCAGCTTCCCTTTTTACTCATGGAAATGTTATTTCTGCCTCTTCCACATTTCCAAGAAGTTTCAGCTCCGCTGGAGCTGCTGGCTGCTCTGTCCTCCCACTCATACTGTTTTCTTTAATTTCCATGGTCCTCCCCGTCCTGGGAGGGGGTTACCAGCCCCGCTGAGCTCAGGGTGCTTGGAGACAGGGCTGCTTGGGCAGCAGTCTCGCCGTGCCCTGCCCTGGCTGCCTGGCAGGTCCTGCAGGTCCCTTCCTAGACCTTGTCTTTAAAGGCAGATCCCTGAAGGGTGAAGGTCCCAGCTGCTCTTTTAAGGGACTCCAGTGACAAGAGTCCAAGTAGGAGCCAAGGAGACCTTATCCCTTGGTATCTCCAACCTTGCTCAGGCAGGTTGGGTGGAAACGTGTGGGGCATCGCCTGCAGAGCCTGCATGGTGGAGGGACCCATGAAGCCACAATCCAGAGCCCCTTCTTTGCATCGGGCCTCCCGACAAGGCTCATGCTACAAACACCTGAGCAGAAAGGCTCTGGAGCCAGTCCTCTGAGGTCCATGGCTCCCATGTTTGCGTGGTCTTTCTGGATATTTGCAACCATACCTCCTCTTCCTCGCTAGTCCTGGCTCTTTCCACCCTCTGAAGAACACAGAGAGACTTGTGGTGCGGGCACTGGCAGCGAGTGCCCTTCTCCAGGTATCTCTGCATCGCTCCATCCCTCTGTGCCGTGCAGGGAACCCTCTCCTTCCTCTAACCGTGACCCCGGAGCGAGAGCGCTGGTGTCTGCAGGGCGGTTTGGGCTCCCCTGTGCCTGTGGGAGCAGCCCCGTGGCTTTCAGAGTGGTTATCATCTCCGATGGCCCCCCCAGGACTGTGCTGCTCCTTTTCAAAGAGCTCTGCCGAAACCAGACTCACCTGGAAGCCCCCACCTGATTTCCGAGGCCAGCCGCAATACGAGCAGGCAATGGAAAGGCAGGCAGGGAAATGGAGTAACCGCGGTGCGGGGAGGTCCTCAGGGGCTGCAGGCAGTGGGTGGGGGGGAGCAGGGAGCGGCGGGTCCCTTTGGGCTCAGCCTCAGTCGAGCCGGGTGGAGGGAACACGCTCAACATCTGGCAAACGTCTGCACCGGGCGGGTGCAGCCTCCTCTCCAAAAACGCAAAGGTCAGCGCGGAAGGGCAGGGCGAACCCTCCCTCGACCTCCCTTCTCACCCCAGCCTCCCTTTTCCCTTTTTTCTTTTTTAGCGATACATTCTTCAGCCCAAACAACATTCTTGAATCGAGATTTGAGGCAATCTGGAGGGAGTCAGTCACTCGGAGACGACGCGACTGCCGGGTGAGCCCCAGGGCTCTGCTGGAAACTCTGACTCGGGTGCGGGCTGTCAGGGCGATGCTCTCGCCGCGGCTCCCGTGTGTCAGCACGGTCCCATGCTCCCGGGGCTCCCGGGGTCACCCCATTTCCATGGGAGGTGCTTCAAAGCTTCCCTTGTGTGCAGCGAGCTGCAAGGGCTCAGCCCAGGCTTTCCCTGGCTAGAAATGGGATGACAGGCAGCCCTCGGCTGGGAATCCTCACCCGCTCTCTGCTCCCCTCCTCTCCCTCCTGCGGGACACCCGCGGTTGTGAAATCAGTGGCCGCCTGCAGCCCCGCTTGCTCGGTCACATCCTGCGCCCCGGCCCCAGCTGCTCCGCACCATGGGGCTCCAAAAAAGAGCCTGCGCCCATGAGGTGTAAAATAAGGGGGTGCCAGCTCCCAGCCCCCACCCACGTCCCCTTGCTGCTCCTCTGTCCCCTGCCCTGGACGTGCTCCGTGGACCCAGTGCCACCCACCTTTGCACTGTGCAGAGCAGCCCTGCAGCCCCCGTCCCCCCATCCTTGCTCGTCCACCCCATCGTGGTCCGGCAGCGAGCGGGGCTGGGCTGCGCAGTAGCCACAAGCAGCTCCTATTTGCCTCCAGATCTCTTTGGGGGGGCACGGGGGAGGGAAAACAAACCCCAAATTGCCCCTTACCCTCCCCAGCCGCTGACTTTGCACAGCCACCAGCACTGGGAAATGCTAGTTTGGCTGGGGAAGCCTTTGCCCCATCCCACCGTAATTACAGGCTGCCCTTGGGGCTCTGGAGCCTCATGTAATAACTCCCTGGTCTCTCGGGGTCTGCGGGTTATTATGGGGTGGACTCAACCCTCCCAGCACCCGGACCCAGGAATGTCCCTGCAGCCCATCCCACAGCTCCCAGCCCCACAGATGTGGCTCTGGGTACCCAACGGTCTCAGCGTGTGTGCTCTCATCCCCCTCCCTGCAAACCCAAGACGCCGAATTTCTTAAATCTCCGTCTACGGGCTCTGGTGCCTCTCCCCTTGCAGCGTGGCGGGTGCCCTGGGCTGCGCTGGGAGAGGATGTCTCAGCACAAAGAGGGTCAGAGCTTATTACAACCACTGTAAAATGTGTTTGAAAAGGTTAAGTGCTTAATTTGGAACAGAGCTGGAAACTATGAAGCGTTTCCTCATCCAGTCGCTCCCTCGCCTGTCCCTGGACATACGCTTTACACTGCTAACATCTCCATGGCTAACGGAGGCTGGTTATGAGCACGCAGTGAAATACCTTTGAGAGCCTCCAGGTTTTGCAGAGGAGCCAGGAGAGCAGTTTGCACAAGAGTAGCCAAGTGCAAATCCACTCGGGAGGACAGCGAGGGAGCTGCCAGCTGCACAGATCGCAAAGTCCCATCAGGTGTCACAGGCTCTGCTGCTGTTGTGATTTATTGCCTGTGCCCGGGCTTGTGATGCAGATGTTTGCCCACAGCTCGGTTCTGCCCGTGGTATCACACGGTGTCGGAACCAAACCTCACAGGACGCTGACATCTTCCCAGCCCCATTTGTGGGACCGCTGTACCCCAATCTGCAGCAGCCTGGCACAGGACCTGCCCCTGCTCCCCAGGGTGATGGGTATCCAAACCCAGAGCCCCTGTGCTAAGCCATCACAGGGCAGAGCAGCTCCGCTGGGATGTGGCAGCAGCTCCCAGCCCCTTGCCGGACCTTAGGAGGGGACAGGGGCATGGGAAGCCCCAGGACATTTGTCGGTGGTGATTGCTCTGTGCTTTGAGGCTGAGCAAGGTGTCCCGCCGGGACCTGGCTGCCTCTCCCCTTCTTCCCCACCGTAGCATCAAGGTAGCTCTGAAGGCTGCCAGGCGCTGGCTGCAGCTGTCCAAGGAGCAGAAGGAAAAAATGCAGCGTTTCCTTGCTCAGAGCCTTCAATTCATGTTTTCAAAGGCCCTTTGAATGCTTGGCTCCTCTCTGAAGCCTCCCAGCTCTCCTGAACAAACAGTAGGAGAGAACAGGTTCATTCCAGCCCATTGACTGAGGCTCCTGGATAGGGAAAATCTCACGTCATGTTTCCTACAAGCAGGGAGCCTCGGAGCCCTCTTGTAAAGTGCTGAACCCAAGGGCCCCAACTCTGCCTGTCCCCAAAGCCGTCCCCAAAGCTGTTCCCCAGCCCCAGGTCTCTCCTCTCCAGCTTTGGGTGCTCGATGCAGGCCTCCTCCTCCAAGGCGAGCTTGGTACCCAAACCTCTCTGCAAACAGGGTTGCAGACACACTGGGAGCCAAATATAAACCCACGTAGAGATTAATAAATTATAATGGGCAGTCTGAGCTGCATCAGGCAGCAAACAAAGAGAGGGTCCTGGTGCACAGAGCCCCGCTGCTGGGGGTCCCTCCCGGCTCAGCGGGGACCGTTGGAGAGGTGCAGGGTGAACATCCCCTGTCCCGGGGTGCCTTTAAAACCACACATCTATCATCGCTGTCAAACGATGCTAACACTCTTGAAATGCGCAGCCTCCCAAATCTGCTCCCCTGTCAGTGAAATGCAGCCAGCCCTGGGGTGAGGGCAGCGGTGCTGGTGGGCATGGGGGGGGAAGGCAGGGCCTGATCCTGTCCCCCTGTGCCCTCTGCAGCCGGGTGCATCCCCGCAGCCCCGTGATGGGCGCCCGAGCCCGGCTGTCCCGTGGTGTGCTCAGCCCTTCCCCAGGGCCTCGTGGTTCCCCCCAGCTTCCCAGATCCCCCAGGCTCTGGGAAGGTCACGGCACCAAACTCCCCTCCCAAACGGTGCGCGGGCTGTTTTTCTCTCTAAAGCATCTGAAATATGAAAAAAAAAAAAAAAAAGAAAAGAAAAGCAAAACATCGGCTGCCTGGGAAACCCATTAGCGTTCCTGCCTGCTCCTGCCACCTGGCTTCCCGCGCTAGCAAACAAATCAGAACGTCCTGCTGCCCGGAGCCTCTTCGCCCTGGCATCGTTTCGGCCGAAGCAGAGCTAAGCCCTGCCAGGGGCCACTGCAGCGAACCTCTGCCCTCCTCTGCCCTGGCTCCCGTCGCCGCGCTCGGGCCTTCTTCCGAGCTGCAAACACTCCTCCAGATTAAAGGCAGGCATAGTTTTCTTTTTTTTTAAAAAGGGAAAAAAAGCTTTGGAGATAAACAGGAGCAAGAAGCAGGGCGTGGGCGTTCTCTGCTTTCACTGCTGTTCAGCCGAATTGAGTTGTTTGGGGGAAACTTGGGGTCCTGGCAGCGCCTTCGCAATATAGGGAGATAAAAAGAGCATCTAGAGGGAGGCGGCATTGGAGGGACAGGACCGTCCCCTGCGGTTCGGGGTGGTGATGTCCCTCTCTGCTATGCCCCGGGCTCTGGGGTGCATCCCTTGTGCCCTGTCTGCCTTTCCCCCCCGGAGAATGGGTGCTGGGATGGGAATAATCTGCTGGACATGATGCTGCAGCCCCGTGGAGCGGGGACAGGCAGGGGCCGGGGCTGCGAGGGGCTGCCGGGGGTCCGTGGGCAGACGCAGCAGAGCTGGGGGTGGGCCGGGTGCTGCAGAGCTCACACGGGTGCTGTCAGCCCGTGAGCAATAATTAGCAATGATCAAAGCGGCTTCTTCCCGACAGCCCTGAATACGGATGCCTGGAAATCTCGGCGAGCGTTCTGGCTGCCGGCAGAGAGAAAACAACACCCGCTCCTGCCTGCGGGCAAGTGCCTTGTCTGCTGGGGTTGAGCTGCTCCCAGGACCCCCAGCACCAGTGGGGTGATTTTTGGGGGGCTGGGGGCGAGTGTCCCTGTGGGCAGAGCTGTGTGTGGGTCGCTGGTGTGCAGGGCATGGGGGGGGGGCTCCGCTCCCAGCCTGGCAGCGACCGGCTCTCCATCGCTGCATCTCTGCAAGTCAAGAAGAGAGAGTTAAGGCGAGTAAGGAGGAGAGTCTGGTAGCTCCTCGGGGACTGGAGCAGGCTGAGAAATGCGGTGGTGTAGCTGCTGAGCCACGCCAGCCTGCGATTCGGCCCCTCCTGCACCACAGGAGCCCCACAGCTGGGGCACCCGTGTCCCTGCCGCAGGCTCTCTCCCCGGTTATCCCAGTGGAGCGTGTCGCTGCCCGGAGCTGGCACTAAACCCCTGCACTTGAGTCAGAGGCTGGCAGACCTCTGCTCCCGTGCCCCTGCCTGTATTTCCCTCCTCGGAGGCACCCGCAGCAGGAGGGCTGGATGAGACGTGCCCCGGCCACGCTACATGTGGTTTGATAAATTCTTGCTTTGTTTTCGTTCGATTTCCGCTGGTCCTCTCCGAGGACAGTGTGTGCGGGCTGATCGGAGCGGGGATGGCTGCCAGCTGCCTCCACTTCATCGTCCCCAGCGGAGGCACCAGTGGTTTCTCCTCCTGCCCTCGGGTGTCTGTTCGCGCTGGGAAAAGCTGTTTTACAGGACCCAGCTCCTCTCCCCTGCTGCCGCTGGCTGCAGCGGCTCCGTGGGTGTGCAAAATGCCCCCACGCTCTGCAGAAACAAGCAGAAATCCATGGCAAACCCCTGCCCAACGCTCCTGGCCTCCTCCCAGCCTCAGCCTGCCAAGAGGGGCATCTGGAAAAGCCCTGTTCTCCCCCAAATCAGTCCCAGCAATTTCCCCATGCACCCCCGACCCTCTCTGCTTGCTCAGGGCTTGCGCCTCGGCTGCATCCCCACCTGCGTGGCCTCCCCAGCCCCCTGGGTGTTTTTCTCCCCCCCTTCTCCTTTCGGTCCTTCCCTTTGGAATTGCGCAATGGAGCACATTGTGTCTGCAGAGCCCGGGACCTCTCCCTGGCTCTCGGGCTCAGTTTTGTCTCTGCCTTCAAAGGCAGAGGGAAACCGCTGCCACGCTGAGCCCGGCGGCCGGTCCCGGCTGCTGCGGGACGTGCAGCAGGAGCGGGGAAAAGGGGAACGTTTGGAGGGGAAGGGCTGAACCTGAGCCATGGGTCTGGTTTTGGGGGTGCTGTCTGTGCTCCCACCACGTGCTCCCTTTGCTGTCTGCAGGCAATGTCCTCTTGGCCGTCACACACACCGTGGGAGCATCGCACCGTGTCAGGGACACAGGGCAGCCCCGGGGGCGTGAAAATGCTGGAGGTGTTTCTGTATTTCGCCGGGAAGAGCCAGGCTGGTTGCGGCTCAGCCCCAAGCGCGGCGTTTGCTGCCCACCTTGAGAGAGGCGAGGAAAGGGGGTGCCCGAAGCGGGGCCAAGCTAAATACAGGGCTGAGAGGTAGGTGGGCTATTAGTCCCCCCTCAGGTAAACCAGCTCCTGCTATAAGGATTTCCTTCCTTTACTATTTTTTGTTGGAGGTTGCTCCAGCTCCTGCTCTCCCTGCCGACAGCCAGCTCCCTCCCGGCCGGCACCGCGCTGGAGGGAGGGGTTGGCTGCCTGCAGCGCTCTCCCTTTTCCCTGCAAGACCGAGATGGTGATGTGTAAGCTCTGGGTCTCTTTGGCTCCCCAGGTCCTCCATGGCTGAAGCAGCGGCTGCGGGGAGGAGGCAGCCAGGAAGCCGCCCCTATAGACACTGCTATACTCCTCCAGGCTCCTGCATATATATTTCCACTGCTGTCTGCCTGTGCTGGAGTGGGAACATGCGTCTCCGAAGCAGTGTGGGGATTAATGGGCTGTAAGGAACAAGGTAGCTCTTGCCGTGCCGCTCCTGTCCCGGCCGGCAGCGGGTGCAGCCCCGGCACGGCCGAGCCCCCGCTGCCCTGAGCCGGCTCCGCTCCAGCAGCTCCTCCGAAATATCCCGGCTCAAAGCAATTTTACAACAAGCCTTCACTTCCAGGGAGTCTGACCTTTTCATTAATAAATCAGCTGTGTTATTGAACGTATGAATAATACATGATCACACCCAGCCCTGCGCTAAGCTCTGTGTGTAAAATTTAATTAATCCTCTCACGTAACGCCCCCGAGGGCGGGTGATGAATGGTTACGCACGGCTCCGGCTGCCAGCAGTACCCGGCGATGGCTCCAGGGCATCCTGGTCCCAGCAGCCGCATCCCGTTCACCCCGGGGGGGGTTTCCCTCCAGTAGTTTTTTCGGATGCTTCTTTCTCTGGGTGTTTTAAAGGGGAAAACTCCCCCTTGCTGGAGGAAACCCCGGCAGCATCCTCTCGCCGAGCATTTCCTCTGGGAAATAACATCGGCTCTTTCTTTCCCCGACCTTTTCCTGCTGTGGCTGTTAATAATGTGAAATCCTAAGTAAATGTCTCCATTCAGGTGTGTTTAACAGCAATCCATGAGCAAACACTGTCACCGCTGGTGCAATCTCCAGGAGACTCCCAGGTATTTAAATGGGAATCAGCCCCAAAGATGGCCTTGATCCCGGCGGGGTCCTTCCCTCCAGCTGCGACATGGGAGGGGTGGGAACGTGTTTGCTTGTTTTTAAACTCGCAAAAGCTTTGACCCCATGCACGGTGCCAGGGAGGGTGTTCGTTTGACTCTGGGGGGCTGTGCTGTTTGCACCCCGAGAGGAGCCCGCCGCTCCTCTCGCTCCCCTGTTTAACCTCGCAAGCGCTGGGGGTACGGAGGGGGCTTCTGCAGCGGCTGCCTTGGCTCTGCCCCCCGAGTCAACGGGCCGGGGGTCTTGCAGGGGAAACCGCAGCAGCCCGGGGCTAATTAGCAAGCAGCGCAATGAGGTCTGGAAGTGATTACATGCACCCTTCGCCAGGAAGCAGCTGCAGACTCACGTGGCGGGTGCACGGGGGGGCCGAGCCCCTCCTGCCCTTCGGCAGACCCCCGGCTCAGCACCCTGCTTGGCACCCTGCAGCCCAAACTGGATGGCACCCGCTGCCCCACGCCACGGGGCTGCCTGGGGCCACGGGTGCGAGTGGGAGGGTTTGGGTGGGCAGTGCATGCGTGGCCGGAGCTGGGATGGCTGCGGGGGGCGGGGGGAGCCGAGCTCGTGGTGGCTGCAGGGGCACCCAGCCCCGGCAGGACCCCGCGGCTCTGCCGGGGTGCTGCGTGGTGCCGGAGATGGAAGCCAGCTGCCACGCTCTCCCTCTAGCGGACACGGCCCGTGGGTGGTTGGGGGGTGGGGGCCCCACTCAGCTCCCTGCTCCTGGTGCTCCCCGGGAGGTGATGTGCCGTGGGCTTTTTGGCACATCGGCACAGGCGCTGGGGATGCTCCTGCTGTCCCTGCTCCCGGCTGACTTTGGATGCGGCTGTGAAAGGATGGAGCGCTTCACGCGCGGCTGTCGCTGCTGGGAAAAGGGATGTGGTGTCACGGGGAAGAGGACGGGATCACGCAGGAACTCCGGGGTGGGTTTCGGAGCTGCTGTAAGCTGGCACTGCTCCCACCGACATGGGGGAAGCTCTACCTGCTCCCACCAGCAGAGGAGCTGGCCCCTGGTCGCTACCTTTCCCCATTCGAGCATGTGGCTTTTCAGCGAATGTGCTGAAAAATAAACACGTTTCCTTATAGCTGCACATGCACAAATGTTACCCTTGGCTGCATGCGAGGGGCCGGGTGCCTTGGGACTGAAGGGGCTTTTGTTGGGGAAAAGGCTGCAAGAGTAATTTGAAAACTCCTTCTAGGTTTCTCTTCCTGCCTCCTTCTCCCAACCTTTCCCTGGCTGGCAAAGACGATCCTGGGGGATTTGCAGCTCTGCCCGACGGCTGCAGCCTGCACGGCTCAGGGAGCATCCCCCTTTGCTGGGGCAACCATCGGGGCCCAAGCCCCTGCGCTGCAAGCTCCTTCCCAGCTTTTCTGCCCACTCCCTGCAGGCTGTGCATACCCTGGGCTTCCTCCTCCCTCCGTCCCAGCCCCCCCAATTAAATGTTACCCAGCGAGGTTGTCTTGAAGTGTCTGCAGCTTCAGAAATCCCCGGCAGGTTGCCTCTGAGGAGCGGTTTCAAAGGCTTTAACCGTTCTCTGATACCGGCTCTGTGCCACTGCCGGGAGCTGCTGTAGCTCTGGGGTGGCTGCACGCAACCAGCGGGACCCGGGCACAGGGATGGCACAGCCCGAGGCACCGCTGTCCCCAGGTTTTTAAGAAATGCCAGGTCAGGGTCACCAAACCTCCCAGCCCTTCGTGCATGGCTCGAGCCCTGGGTGCGGCTCTCTGCAGACAACCAGGACAGGGCTGGAGCCAGCCCAGTATGGAAACATCGCTTGTTTGCATCCGTAGCTACGGCTATTTTCTTCAATAGCCAACAGCTACGTAAGGAGGAGTTTGATGTCGTACCTCAGGACGGTGTCTGATGGAAAGAAACCGGGCAGTAGCTGGGCGGGTGTGCGAGCAACGCCGGACCGACGGGGAACGCTCAGCCTTGAATTCGGGAGCTCTGACTTGGTGTGTGAGGCTCGTGGTTTGCCGGGCCAGCGGCTGCCTGCTCAGAGAGGAGTTAAGAGAAATGCAGACTGTAAAGCTGCTGCTCAGGATGGTCCCTCCTGGGCCCTGGGGACAATTTCCAGCTGCCGAGCAGAGGATGATGCCAGCCCCAGCCGCGGCTTGGCAGATGGAGCCACCAGGCTGGGATGTCCTGCCACCCGTCCTGGCCGTGGTGGGACAGCTCTGGTGTGGGGTCCGAGGGATGCAGGGCTGTGTGACGCCATCAGGATGAGGCCCCCGGCTCCCGGACAGAGGGGGACAGATGCTCCCCGGTGCAGCCTCCAGATGTGCATTTCATTCTGATTTAATCAGATATTTACTGTGGGACCATAAAGCCGTGAACTGCTCTCGGACGCGTTTCCAGGGCTATTCCCCAGCCTCTTCCCCTGCACTGCCACCACCTCCCACCACTAAGCCCTTCCCTTGCTGTTTAATTGCCTCACCTAATCAATGCAAATGCGTTATGAGCCATGAATGGTTTCTGATCCCAGTGCAAATCCCTGTAAAACATGCAGCTGGAAAAACTCTTCCCCAGCCTTTGGCTGGTTTTTCTTGCGTGTTTGCTGAAGCTGTACCTGCCAGGGGTGGTGTCCGTTTGTCCGCAGGGTGCCGGCAATCCCACCCACGACGTGTCCTGCGCCGGGGTGGCTGGCAGAGCTCCCCTGGGAGCGTCGGAGGGCACGACTCAGGGCACCGGGTGCCCCCGTCAGCTAGAAAGTCATCAGGGCTTTTCCTTCTATGCTGTCCTCACAGCAGCATGGCTCTGCCCTCATCTGCCTCCCCACTGATGTCCTTGGCTTCCACGCCTGCCCTGAGCCGTGGGTGCTGCACGGTCTGTTCCCTGCGCTCCTCGCTGGGCATATTTTTAATAACCCCGTTTCTATGTATTGCCTTTGTCCTGCACACGGCCCCTGCTCACATGTGGCAGGTTGGCCAGGCTTGAACACCCCCAACTGTCACCGCCAAGCTCTATCAATATTAATTTCCAGTCTCACATGAAACCGACTGAACCCTGGAGGCACATTTGCAAGAGTCAACCCTTCGGGGGTTTATCGAATGGTTCCTTGTTGCAAATGTCAGGGAGGTTGGTTGTGAAGCATCAACGATTTCCTTAGAGGACAACAGCTGGATCTATTGATGTGGCCATCCATCCATCCACCCACCCATCCATCTATCCATCCATCCATCCACCGTTCACCCATCCATCCACCCACTCATCCATCCACCCATCCACCCATCCATCCATCCATCCACCCATCCATCCATCCATCCACTCATCCATCCATCCATCCGTCCACCCATCCATCCATCCATCCACCCATCCATCCATCCATCCACTCATCCATCCATCCATCCGTCCACCCATCCATCCATCCATCCATCCACCCCATCCACCCATCCACCTATCCACCCACCCATCCACCCATCTATCTGTCCACCCTCCCATCCATCCATCCATCCACCCATCCACCATCCATCCATCCATCTGTCCACCCACTCACTCATCCATCCATCCGTCCATCCATCCATCCATCCATCTACCCACCCACCCACCCATCCACCCATCCATCCACCCACCCCCCAAGCAACCCCTGCTACCCCACATGTGCAGAAGGAAGGTAGGGGGGTAGGGAGGGAGGTGGGTCCACACGTAGGTGATGGAGAGCTGCGGGACGTGCCTGTTGGCTGTTGGGATGGGCGAGGGGAGCGAGGGGCCGGGGGGCGAGCGCGGTGCAGCCGTGGCCGTGCTGGTGCAGCGGCCGGGGTTGCTGGCAGGGGCCGGGCTGCTGGCGAGACGCAGCTGGATGGCTCCACTTTTTTCCAGGCCTGTGTCTCAGTTTCTCTTTATTTTATGTGTTTTTATTTCCTATTAAAAGCGCGCTGTCTCATTTCCTCCATGAAAAACAAGGCTCTTTCAGCAGGATGAATTCCTCCAGCTCCAGCAAAGCCCCAGTCTGCACTGAAAAATAAACAGGCTGTGCGGGACGCAGCCACCTTCTCCCCACGTCCCCTGCTGCCCCACGTCCTCTGCTGCCGCTGCGGGGGTCGGCTCAGGGCAGAGCTGCTGAATCCCCTCCCCGGGGACAGACGGACGGCGTCTGCTGCAGACATCCAGCGGGCCAGCGCCGTTTGCTGCCCTGCGCCTCCCCTTCCCTCCCTTCTTTGTTTCGGGCAGGGTTTGGTGGTGACTAAAGGAGGAGGAACCAGTGACACTTTTCCAAGCTGCTGTGTCCCCTTGCCGTGTTGGGAAGATGCTGGGGGCTGCAGGAAAGAGCCTGGAGCCCTCTCAGTCCCCCGGCATCTGCAACCCTCCCATTCGCAGGAGAAACAGAGCCTGGGAGGCTACGGGAGCAGCTACGGCTCAGCTGGAAGCAGCGGCGCAGATGCCTTCGAGATGAAAACACTTCCTCTGCCGCTCCACCTCCACCTGACATTTGGGAAAGCAGAGCCGCAGCTCCCTGGAGCTTTCCGGCTCTCTTAATTGGAGCCATTACACACAGAGCTCATCATGCCGAGAGGGGTGAAGCGGCGGCGTGGGGCAGCGCTGGCTCCGGGGGGGAGCCTGGAGAGGAGCCGTCCCGGGCTGTTGTCCGGGGAACCGGGTGTTTATCCCGGCCGGCAGCGCCGGACCAGACCTGGGCGGGTTGTCTGCAGCCCGGGACACGGCTGGCCTGCTGCGGGACCGGCTCCATGGCCGCACTGAGTTGGTGGGTCCTCAGCGCCCGTTTCCGATGGCTCTGATGGGTACCTGTGTCACCCCAGGGAGAGAGGTCTCTGGGCGAGGGGTGAGCGCTTTGTCCAGTTGATCTCTTGCAACAAGCCAGCCCTTGCAGGGGCAGAGCTGAGCTGACTGGTGCTGGAGCACAGCCCGGCCGCTTTCCCCGAGCCCGAACACCCCAGGGTGGTGCCTCCGCGGGGGCAGCCCTGCCTGCCCTGCCGGTCCCCACATCGGCTGCAGCTCAGCTCCAACAGAGACCCCCAGGTCTGCAGATTTTCACCATTTCGAGGTTAATCTTTTTTTTGTGGCCATGCTGCGATTTAACATCCACCCTTGCGAGCAGAAGGCAGTCTTTCTGGATGGTGCTATTGCAGCGGGAAGATGTTGGGGGGCTGATGCCACCCAGGGCAGTTGCTCTGCCCTCCAGAGCTGCCTGTGCTTTGCTCTGGCTCAGCTCCAGCCCGTCCCTCCGCGGCAAACACAGTGGTGGGCACAGCCGGAGGACGGCAGCTTCTGGGAAGGCTCCTGACAGCTGATTTTACAGTGTTGGCAGCTCGGCTCGGCCTTCCGTCCGCTTCTGCTTCAATCAAAATAAACGTGCAATATTAAAGTATTAGAGCCGAACTCTCCAGGCAGAAAGAAACAGAAAGACATTTATTTTCCAGCCCTGAGCTATGTATTTATTATGAAATGTTGGTACTTGTCGGGGTGGAAGGCCTGGCAGGGCTCTGCAGCCGCAGCTTGCCAGCCACGGTGCACGCCGGGACAGGGCAAATGCCTCCGGCCAGATCCTGCCTGTGCCCGGCTCCTCGGGGAGAGGCAGCAGGCTGAGATGGCCACCGCAGGGACTGTCCCTTAAGATGGAAAAAAAGGAAGGGAAGGAATGAGATGAGGCCAAGACGTGTTGCTTTGACAACCTCCCAAGGTTTCCTTTGGAGGCTGAGGGCCACCGGAACAAAATCCCTGGGGATGGGGCTTCCCGTCGCCAGGCGCGATGCTGGGAGAGGAGGGGGGGGGCAGGGAGGGTAGCAGGGGGCTGGGAAAAGCCGTGTGAGCTGCCAGCACGTCAGGCTGAGGTCTGACACATCAAAGGAAGGGCGCAGAGATACCCGGCGCTGGTATTGCCTGCAAACACCGGACCTCAGAGCAACGTCTCGGGTCTTCCCAGGTGTGGGGTGAGAAGCAGCTGTAATTACTGAGTGCAAGTGATTGCATTAGCTGGGGAGGTATCAAATACTCAGTTGCTCCTGGATGGAGGAATGAAAGTTTGCACCTTCAGTCGTTCCAACCAGTTTTCAAGCCTGGGAGAACTGCAGAGGCATCGGGAGATGAGCCAGCGAAGGTCACGCTTTCCACGCCACGCTGGTGCTCTGCTGGAGCTGAGGACGCCCGGGCCTGTGGGGAACTCCATCAGGTGGGGTTTGGTGTCTTGCACGGAGGTTTTTAGCCATGGCCGGCAGATGTTCGGGGTTGATGGACTTGAATTTGCTGTGGAAATGTTTATGTCTTCATCTGAGGATTTTCAGGACTCTGCAAGTCAGAGAAGATTGAAAGTGCAGGTCCGGTGGTGGTCCACGGGGACCGGCTGTGTTTACTGGGCTTCGGGAGCTCTCTGGATAAGGGAGGAAATAACACATGCACAAAATCCTCTGAGGATGCAGAACTGGGAGGATTTGCAAATACCAGAGAGGACAGAGAGGTTAGAAAAATCTGCAGGAAACACAAAGGCCCAATTCGGAAAATGCAAAGCAAATCCATCTGGAGGGGACCGGGGAATGGCAGCAGCACATCGCGGATGCTGTCAGCTCCTCTGGACAGTGGGTCTGGGAAAGGCATTCAGGAGGTGCCTGCTCAAGTGTCCCTCTCTTTTAGGAAGAGGCTAGAGGGGCTCTGTCAGCTTTAATCCCTGTTAGCCAGATTGTCCGAACAGCTCGGCTCCCGGCTGAGCAAGCAGCCAGGTTTTTGGCAACGCCTGGGGCTTCGCAAGCGCCGAACCCTCCATAAGACCCACAAGCAGCAGCTGGCAGGAGCCCGTCGAGCTGACCCGGGTCTCTGGCCGCAGCCTCGTGCTCTTGCAGCCGCTTTATCCCACGGGCGCCAGCTGGGATTGCAGTTGCCAGGCTGAAAACGCTCCCTTCGGCTGCGGGGTGCCGTCCCCGGGCTCCCGTCCCAGCCCCGGGGCCACGAAGGCACCTCGCTGGCGCCGCAGGGGTGTAGCGATTGCCGCCCGTCGGTCGCCGTCTCTTTGCTAAATTGCTGTAACTGTCCTGAAGTGCAAAGGCAGTACGAGGGGCAGGGAGTACGAGTAATAATCGTGCAGCGAAATGCTACAGGGAAATAATTTCAGCTCTTGGCGGTGGGGTCTAGCAGGGGGGACTTGCTCTCGCGCTGACACCCCTGGGCAAAACCCAATTCACTTTGGGTGTGCGGGACGAGTCGCTGCATGGCTCTGCTCCTGCGGTTTCTGATGCGTCACCCTTTCCACTGCCCTACGAACCCAGCGGGGCTCAGCGCTTCTCCCCGGCCCCCTGCGTGCTGCAGAGCCCCCGGCTCACGAGCAGAAACCCCCGTCCCTGCTGCTGGTCTGCAAGAGCTGGGGGGATGCCGGTGGTGGGGATGGTTAAATGATGCGCCTGGACCATCTCCATCCCTTTAGGCAGTTCCCGGGAAAGCATCACTTCGCGTGGGGCAGCCCGAACGTCACCCAGGGCAGTGGGAGCGGGGAAGCTTTATGTGGCGTGGAGGCTGCGGGAAGATTAAAGGCAGATTGATTGGGCCTTAATAGCTCTGCCATAAATTCCTTCTCCAAACGCTGTTTGAGAGCAGTGAAACCCCGGTGTTCTCAGAACTCCCTTGCTTATTAAACAACCTAATGAAGTGATTTGATTAAATGCAGGGAAGTCTTTCTGGCTGCCCTGGTGCTTTGTAGCAACCTGGGATTATTGAAACTGTTACCTGGGAGATGCCGTGCTTTAAGATGTGCCTTGTTAACTCTAGCTCCTTTCTGATTTTGCAGTGGTTAATTGCTGCGGTCGTTGTTTGTCATTTGGTCTGTGGGAGCACAGGAGACCCCCGCGCGTGTGCCCCGATGCCCAGCCAAGGCAACGGGCTTGAAACCAGAGATGCAAAAGGCTGTGCCTCGCTGCCTCGCGAGGCTCGTAGCGCAGGGGTTAAGTGACTTTGTGGAAAATAAGATCCAGAGCCAGCGGCAGGGTTTCTCCTATAGAAATGTTGCCATTCGGGCCTGAGCTGCAGCCGCAGAGCAGAGAGCGATGGGTATCCCGGGAGGAGCGAGGGAGATGAAAGGGAGCGGGGCGAGCGCCGACTGCGAAGGCTCTGGCACCGACCGCTGCTCTGCGTGCAACGGGAACCGGCACCAAGTGGGATGGGCAGCTGCTGCCAGGGGCTCCTCTAATACCAATAATTAACAGCAAACGGTAGTAAAAAGAGCTGGTGAGTTTAAGAGGGAGAAGAGGAGCGTCCAGGCTGTGGAGGGAGAGTGGGAAGGAGCAGCATGAGTAACAGACATAAAAAGAGAGGAGGCAATGTGACCTCTGCAGATACACAAATTACTCAGCTCCTTCTGGCTGCATCAAAGATTTTCTGACTCACCAGCCTGGGGATTTAACCCCTGGATCTCGGGCTGCACTGGCATACTGCTGGTGGGATGCAGGGAGATGGCTGCTCCGGCTCCTCGCCCATGTGGGAGCGTGGCGGGGGCTGCCAGGCGTCCCCTGTCCTCTTCGAGGCAAGGAAGACTCCAGGTTTCCCCCCCCGGGCTCTGGGGGGCATGGTGGGCTTGCATGGGGACCCCAGGACCGAGGAGGTGGAGGGGTGAGGTCCATCCCTTCCAGCCACCTGCAGTGCCGGCTCCCAAATCCTGCAAGTGTGCCTGGCTTGACCCCTCTCCTCCCTCCCCAGAGCCTTGTGAGCTACCTGGAGCTGGCTGTGGGGGGCTCTGCCCTCACAGATTCTCCACGCAAAGCTCCAGAAACTCCCCTGTTTTAGCCCAGCCCCAGCTTCACCTTCCACGTTCCTGGCCCCGTTGGTGGGCAGAGGACCAGCCCGGGAGCTGGGGATGGAGGGCTCGGGTGCAGCCTCCAGGCAGCCCCCAATCCTCCTCTGCTCTCCCTCCTCGAAGGGGTTAAACCCTCCCAGGCTCGGAGTTTTTGTTCCCTTACACCCGTCTGGGGGAATAATTAGAACCAGGCTGCTGCTGAGCAGAGCTACTTGGTTGGAGACTGAACTGCTTCGCCCCTCATTGAACCTGCCCTGAAAAGATGGGGAAGAGCCCGAGATGCTGATGGGCATCGGAGCCTGTCGCCCCTATTCCGAGAGCGGGAAGGGCAGGTCCGAAGGGACACCAGCATAGGAAACTTTCTGCTCTCTCTTACCCCAGATCACCTGAAAAAAACAGGAAAGGAAAGAGGAGAAAGATATTCCAGCAAAGGAGGGAAAAAAGCTGCAGGAGGCAACGTAAAGGCTGTGCCCGTGGAGCTGTGCCAGGGAACGGCTGGAAACGGGCTGGGAGCAAGTGGGGAAAGACGGGGCGATAAGGGATGGAGCTCGGCTAGGTGGAAAATACAGGAGGAGCTTGATTTATTTGCTGTTTCCCTTCATCTCCTTTGCTTCCAATTTTCATCATGGTTTGTGAAGAGTTTATCCTGAAGCTTGTGCAATGACTGGACCAGCTCCACGCAGAAACAGACTCGGAGCAAAACTATGGCCAGCAAAACAAACCTGGAGCCTGACCTGGGCTGTGATGGATAATCTTGACTATCGGGGCCTCTGGAGTTTGTTTAAACCCAGCTGGGATTTTCACCAAGACAACTTTCATTATGAGATTTCCTGTGCTGCCAGGAGAGGCAGAAACCTCGTCACAGCAGCCTCTCCCGGTGCGTTGCCTTTTCCATTTCTGGACCTTGGTTGATCTCTGTTTAAAAGAAGAAGAGAGTGAGAGCAGTGGCTGGAGCTGGACAGGAATGGGGGTTTCAGTTTCACTGGAAAGGCCCCATATTCTGCTTTTTTTCCACTCCAAAATAATACAAAAACAAAAATAAGATGTTTCCCGTAAAACAGAACTGTTGGAAAAATCTCCCTTGGAGTTGAAGGAAACTTTTTTTTCCCCCAATACAATCAAAATATTTCACTCTTATTTTTACCTTCAGTAAAGCCCTTAATGGGAAATTGAGACTGTTTTTAGGGATGCGATTTCACCTGCACTTGATAGTTTTCGCAGCGCTCAGCTCCCCGGACCAACGGGTGCCGGGAGCTGCGGGGTTTCGGGGTGCTCGGCCAACCTCTGCCCCCTCAAAACTGCTGCCCTGTTTCGAGGCAAAGGCTGGGGCTGAAGGAAGGGAACCAAGGGATGTTACCCGGTGCCTCTTCCCACTTTCCCCCTTTGGGGCCGGAGCGCTGCCAGCTCGTGCCCCCAAAATGGGAGCGGTGAGCCCCAGCGTCCCAGACCTGAAGGCAACGCTCCCGGTGCTGCTCCTTCTACGTGGGAGATGCTGAACCCCCCCATCCAGGGTGAAATTAGGTGCCCACCTCCCCTTGCAAACGGCCAAACAGATTTCTGCTCCATCCCTTTGCACAACGAGCTCTTTGCACAACCGAGCCTCAAATATTTGGGTGATGAGTGGCCAGACGAAGCCAGGGGAAGAAGGGCTGGATGATGAGTCCATGTTCTGGATGGTTCCCAGCTCTACCAAGCTTGAGGATGATCCTGGGATAATTACAGCCCTGCTTTTCCCCAGGGTGGAAGGAAAGGGTTTATGGCGAGAGGGGTGTGAGGATACAGCCCTTGGAGGATGGCTCCTGGAATGGTTTTGGAAATCTGATGCTGCCTCCGCTGCTTCCCTGCTCAACAGCTGACCCATGTGCAGCGCCCGAGGAAGAGTTAACTCTTCCCTGCAAGCACCGTGCTGCAGGGGAGGGGAGAGGGCTGGATTCGCCCCCTGCTCCCGGCTGGGCACGCAGGGTGCTCGGGCATGGCCAAGTGTGAGAATGAAATAACCCAGCTCAGGGAAGGGGGAAAACCCCACCAGGCGTTTCTTGGGGAGGGAAGAGACCTGTTTGCCATGGGATCTTTATTCCTTGAAAGAGGCTGAGAGGAGAAAATGGAGTGTTTGCTTGCGAAGGGGAAAGCAGGAGAAAGGATGCTGGGCAGAGCAGATGGTTTTTGGATTCATGGTGAGAACAAGGGAGGCAGAAAGGGTTGGGGTAGCCCCAACACCGCTGCAAATGTGGCCGTGGGTCTGGAGGGAGGGGGGTAACTCAGCAGGAGGGGTGATGGGCGAGGGCAGAACCGGGGGGCTGAGGGTGTCCGGGTGTGGGAAAGCCCAGATGGAAGCTCGGTGGGGTGGGATGCTGCCCGGGGCAGGGACGGGCAGCTCTGCCGGCCGGGCAGGACGTGGGCAGCCGGGGTCTGTGACGCAGGAGCTGCGGAGGGACGGGTGCCTGCAGGGGTCTGGCACAAAGGTTGGGGAGAGATGGATTAAGTCAAAGCCCCTGGCAGCTTTTAGCAGTTAGAAAAATGAGCTGAATTTATAGCTGTAATATTTGGAACAGTTTCTGAATATCTCTGGGGTTTTGACAGAGGCCTGTTTTCTACTCACACGCTGCCAAGCCATAGAGGCAAATCTGCACCGGGTTAATATGCAATAATATAATGGGGCCACGGAGATTACTCCCCAGATCAGGCCTGTGGATCCATCATCCCGGGTCCCTCTGGCCCATCTGCGCTCTCTGGTTTCGCCTCCCCATCACGCACGCACGGAGGAGGACACGGGCGCGGGGACCTCGGGGACTGCCACCACCCCGCGCTGCCCGGCGCAGCTCACAGCCGCGTGCTCGGTGCGGTCTCCACGTAGGCGATCTCCTCACCTGAGGTGTACGGCTTGGGACATCTCCAGTGCTTTTGGTGGGTGAAATGCTTTTGGAGGTGACTGGGGTTTTCCTGGGGACAGCTGAGCAGGCAAGATGCTCGCTGAAAGAGCTCCTGTAGCTGCAGGGAGAGCGTTGTGTTCCCACCAGGGTAATGCACTGTTGTATCACCTTGCTGTAGAAGCTTCTCCGTGATATTTCACTCTTGCACAGGAGGAGAATATTTATTAATAGAAAAGAGCAATTACGAGGGTCGCCCCAACCGTGCCTTCTCCAGTGGGGGCCGCCGGCCAGGATGGGGCTGATTTTACCACGGAGGTCCGTTAGCCCTAAAGAGCAGCACCTCGATTAATTTCTCCAAGGGGAAGCAGCCCCTGGGGGGTGGAGCAGCCGGTGGGGACCGTGGTGGTGGGTGCCCCCTGCCCGGGGAGCGCGGGCGGAGCAGTCGGGCTCCCGAAGCAGTTAATGTCATGGAAGGAAAGCGTCCGGCTGGCTCCTGCCTTCAGAGAGGAAAAATACTGGACCAGGAGGAGGCAAGGATGAAGGCCAAACCCAAGGGAGGACTAGACACGACTCAGGTGTTTCCATTGCAAACAGCAGCTCGGCGGCGAAGCCCAGACAGTGCGAGGGAGGTGATGGAGGCCATCGCCTTGGGGCACCGCGGCAGCAGCCAGGGAGCCGGAGGGCTCAGGGGGCACCTGCATGATGGGCACCCCCTGCTTCCACCCCCCCAGGGGCTCAGCAAGCCCCGGCCAGCAGTGACAGGCGTGCGTCACCCAGGAAGGCAGGGCAGATGTCCGTGGCAGCCTGGTGACTCCTTTTCTTCTGCGTCCCCGATGCCTTTTGGATTGTCCGAGTCTTTGTCCTCATTGACTCCCGCTACCCCAATGTCCCCATCTCCCTACGTGTGGGCAGTCCTTCACGTCTTTTATTATGTATTTATTTAAAACCCTACTAAACCCTTGGCCCGAGCGGCATCTTGTGGTGATGGGTCCCACCGGCTAATTGTGCGTTCGGCTCAAAATACTTGCTTTCATGGTTTCCGGTGCGCTTCATTTGGAGTTTCGTTGAATCACCCCCTTGTTCTTGTTTTAACCAACGCTGGCAGCTCTTCCCACTGCTGAGCTGACAACCAAGAACCCTTCCACCATCGAAAGTGCTGTCGTGGCTAGAGGAAGCCTTTCCAGCGTGGTACGCCCCCACCCCTGCTGCCAGCGTGGTCTGAAGCATGGTGTGCCTGGCTGAGCCCGTGGGAGACGTGCCGAGGGGTTGCAGCTACCTCTTGTCCTATGTGAATAGCGAGGAGGAGAGGGGAAAGCTGTCCTCTCTTTTGCTAAAAGCTAAATAAAATGTGGCTGCTGGCGGGCAGCCAGCTGCAGAGCTCGGGGTGCCAGCGCGGGGCCATCTGCAAAGCGCCGCAAGGGAGCAAGAAGCGAGCAAAGCACCGCAGAGAGCGCGCGGGGCCGCGCTATGGCGTGCGCTCTTCCCCCCCCCTCCGTCAGCCTTGCGGGGCAGGCAGGGCTGTGCGTGGGGCTCGGGGTGCAGGTGGTCCCTTCCCCCATGTTGGGGGCCACCGGGGAGCTGCCAGCTGGAGGAAGTTGTCAGCCCCATCCCCTGGTGGGGCTGGATGGGGGGGGTGTGTGTGTCACTCTTGGTGTCCTCGTGCCATGAGAAGGGCAGAGCGGGTGCAAACAGGTCCCCAGATGGGCACCGTTTATCCCCAGGGGTAAATTGCTCCCCGGGGGGTTTAAGGGGTCTGTGGGTGGAAGAAACAGGGGTGGCGAAGGCAATGCCACCCCTGCTCTAGCTGCAGCCCCTGGCTGGAAGGTGATGGATGTGCCGGCCCTGGCTGGGATCCCCTCCCCAGCTGCTCGGGGGGGCCTGGCAGGGGCTCCCCCCGCTCCTGGCTGTGCTGGGGATGGGGCAGAGGCTCTGCTGCTGCTTCGTGCTGGGGTGAGGGAAACCACCAGCCAGGAAAACTCCTTCACTCAGCTCCAAAATGTTTTGTTCCCAGCGTGATGTTCTGCTAAACCCAGCACCGATAGGAACTGGTTCAGTGACAGGTCAAACCGCTGGAGCTAATAAGGAGTGGGGAGAGGACGTCCTCACTTTCCAAGGGCTGGAGCAAAACGGCCAGCGCTGGGAGAGCTGGACGTGGCGGAGCCTCGCAGGGTTTCTTGCAGACCCTGGGGAAGGGTGGGTGCAGGAAGCCTGTGTCTTGCTTCCAAATCGGTTCCCTGGGTGTGTGCCTCAGTTTCCCCTTCTGCAAAGTAGGCAGCAGAGCACTGGAGGCAGCTTTGGGATGTGACCTCCAAGACGGAGTGGCGTTACTGGGGGAGGTTGCGAGTAACTGATTCCTAGAGAACAGCCCCATGGTGAAACACAAACCCTGGGAGCCTCTCTGGGGAGCTTGGAATCACTTTGTTTTTGCTTATTTAAAATGTCAGCCCTAATATTACATGAGCAGAGAGACAGGACTTCTCACAGCATCTCTGTACCGTGCCCGGAGCTACCCAGCTGGGGAACAACGGGGGGCTGTTTTCTCTGGGGGTGCAGGGGCAACGTGGTGTCCCAGTGGCAAGAAGCCAGTCTGGGTGTCACTGGGCTCTGCTGCCTCCGAGCTTGGGGGCTACAGCCCGGCAGAGAGGGCAGGGGCCGTGCTGGGGCAGGGGGGACCCCAGGGGAAGGAGGGGCCCCCCGGTTCCTGCACCGCTGCCCTGCGCAGGCGCGGTTCCCGGGGCCCCCGGTGCTGCGGCTGCGAGCTGATGTGCTCAGCAGCCCTCGGCCCCGCTGCCAAGAGCTAATAAGTGTCTGCTCAGCCTTGCAGGGGGAAAAAAAAAAAAGGGGGTTTTGGACTTCTCTCCCTAGGAGAAATGAGTTGGATGATTTAATCCCTGAGAAATGTGAGGTTTGATGAATTCTGTATCCCCTCCCTGCACTTAAAGCAGCCACGAGAACAGCACAGAAGATGGGAGGTAGGGTAGGACGGGGCTGGGGGGATGCAGGGAGTGCTGGGGGGCTCAGTGGCCATGGCACAGAGCGAGTGGAGCCGGTAGCCACGCTACGGCCACTGCTGGGGACAGGACCTGCCCTGCTGTCACCCCGTCTGTGACAGGCAGCGGGGATGGGGTCCCCATGTGCCATGATGCCAATTCCCACCGCTGGGCTGGTCCCTGTCACAGAGAGCTTCACCTCCCTCCCTCCACTTTGCCTTTCACTTGGCAGGGACCAAGGCTCCTCCAGGCTGTCCCAGCAACGAGTTTGCTGGGTCTCAGCCTTTCTTGGAAGGACTGCTCCTTCCCTATAGGGAGACCATTGCTTCCAGTTTGGCCTCTTTCCTGGGAGGATGGGGATGATGGAGTGGGTGCCATCAGGCCAGGGAGGGGGTGGGCAGCGTGCTCTGTGCCAGGGATGCAGACAAGCCTCGAGGCTGGGACGTGAGCACTCTCAGCCCAGTGCTCGGACTGGTGTGCGTGCCTGCATCAGCCCCTCCGTGCCAAGGCTGAAAAGGAATAAAAATAAAAGCTTTGCATGACGCTGGAAATACTATGGATTGTCTAAACAGAAAAGGCAGCTGGCTCCATGGCCCTGCAAGCACAGAGCTCCCTTCTGCCTCAGTTTCCCCTGCAGATGATGAGGGATGCGGATCCCCCTTTCTCCCCTCCCTGCATCCTCGGCTCAAACCATGATGGGGGACAGGACTGGCTGCTGGCCGTGCCTGGCTCCAGGGCAGGAGCTGCTGGGACCGTCCTGATGTAGGCTGGCTCGTGGCACTCGCTGGCTCCTCACGCAGTGTCACGTCTCTGGCAAAACCCGAGCGGAAAGGGGTTTATGGCTGCGGGGCGGGCGGGAAACTGCAGCGCTGCGGCGGGGTTCACGTTCCTCTGCCGCGTCTGCACCGGGAGCCAGCGCCGAGGGCGAGCGGCTCGCGGGCAATTTCCATTCCCTAACCCTTCCCTGGCTGCCGCAGCGCCTGGGCTCGGGCACTCGACTCCTGAGGCTCTTCTCCAGGGGAGATTTGCCCATAGGTTTAATGACCAAAGCAGCAGCTGTGCTCAAAACAGGGGTTATTTCTTGTTTTTCCTCTCTTTTCTTTTAAACACCTGGCTGGGGCAGAGGTCAGCTGCCTTTTCAGCTGCGTTTCTCACTCGGGAGCGAGAGCAGCTTGTTCTATCCAGCCTGGCCCTGTCTCTGTCCATCCACACTGGTGAAGCTGCGTGTCCTGCTCCACGGGGGTTTTGCTCCCTGGTTCAAGCAGTGTGAGATGCTCAGGGATGGATGGAGAGGCCAGGCCATGCCTGGGAAGAAGGGACAGGTATTTGGGATGAGCATTTCTGCAAGGAAGGGATGCAGGCTACCTCCTCCTCCTCCCTCCCTCGCTGTGTGCTGGGGTCCCTGTGCCGGGGTGACCAAAGTGACACGAACGCCCTCCCTGGCCAAGCACCGAGCTGAACCCGCACATCCCCGTGCCTCCGGAGTCTTTGGGGCTGGGGGCTGCTTTGTTCAGGGGGAGTTTCAAGCACCTTCCACATGTCCCCTCAGTAGCCACGCTCACGGAACACGTTCGCAGATGTTTGCTGGAAATGGAAACGTGGGCATGGAGCAGGCACGCTCTGCCCCTGCCCTGCACGCCGCCGGGGCGGGGGGGAGGAAGCGCATCATGCAGCGTCTCAGCAACGTGGGAGCGGGATCCGTGCATTACAAAGCAACATACTTTTCCCCTTCGCTCACTTTCCCCTCCAGAGCTTTGCTCAGAGCCAAGTGTTTCTCCCAGGCTTACGGTGACGCTCTCCCAGCTCTCTGGCTCTGGTGTGCGGAGGCTGCTGTGTGCTCCCTCCGGGGTGGAGGGGGCTGCAGCCCAGGACTGGGATGGGCAGGAGCCTGTCCCCGGCTCCCGGCAAGGTTTGGGAGAAGCTGAGTTTAATTTTCCAGGCTGGTGGCCACCCAACGTTAGTGGTAACACCCTGTGATGGGGGAGGCATGCAGAGCCCCAGGAGCGCCGTGGCTCGCCCAAAGTGCAGTGCAGCACCCTCCCGTCCCAGTCCCAGGGGAATGGGTCCATCCCAAACCACCAGCCATCATTTTGGGGGTGACCTCTGGGCTCCCCTTGTCCCTGCTCAGTGGCCCCTTCCCACGGCACCGGTGGCTACCGATGGAGAGCACGGCTGGCTTGCGAGGCTTTGCTGCCGAATGCCAAAGATTTGACGTTTTGCATAGAGCACACGCTGCTCCGACCAAGCGGCCGCAGGGGCATCTCAGGTTTCCTGCTGCTTTTTTTTTTCCCCCTTTCTGAAATTAAATTTTTTAGCTCTCCAAAGGGAGTTTTAAGATCTGGCCATCAGAAAGAACTGATGTGCCATAAATCATCTGCGTTTGTACAGCACCGAGCACAGCGGAGGCTCAGCTTGGGACGGGGTGGCTGATGCTGGGATAACATAAAGAATAAGCATCTCCCTCTGGCCAAAAAACCACAGCTCTTGGTGTGCTGTGACTCCCCCGGGGCTGTCCCCACCGCCTTGCCCCCGGCCAGGGGGAAATGGAGATGCTGTGGTAGCTCAAGCTGTGAACGGCCAAGGAGACTGTGCTGCTGGAAATCAATGTGATGAGGATCAGGGTGGGACCTTCTGCCAGGGGAGAGGGATGCTGCTTTTAACCGCACCTGATACGAGCCACTTTCACGCACGAGCACCGTGACGTGGTGCCTGAGGGATCTGACTGGGAGGGATGGGGAGGATGAGGGATGCGGGTGCTCGCTGTGTCTACTAACATTTCCCAGCTGGAGATGATGGAGCCACTGGTTATAATGGGGTTTTTTTTGCTCACGTCTTCCCCTTAAACCCTCTGCTGCCCCTTGTCCATGTTTCCTCATTTGGGGTGTCTGCACGGCTGCAGTCGACTCCCTGCCGGCATGGCCGGAGTGACCGGGGCATGGCCGGGTGCCGAAACCTCGCCGTGCCTGATGGGCTGGTGGGACGCAGCCTCCGGGCTCGCCGAGGACCACATTCCTCCGTGTTTACCCGCTCGACAGCTATCCCTCATGTTGCCCTTGGTCAAGACAGGCCGTTCTTGCAGCCCTGGCTCTGTCTCCTGGTGCTTTCACACTCAAACATTTCCTCTCCTACCTCCGCCAGACCAAAGCGGTATTTCTGTTACAGACCTCAGCAGAACAAACGGGCCATGGTCAGGGAGGGGGATAAACCGAAGGGACATGGCATCAGAGGACTGGGGATGATCGGGGTGCTGCTAGCCCACAGCAGGGGCACTGAAACTGGGATGTCCCCAAGCCAACAAGAGCCATGAGAACAGGTTTGCTCCATGGCCACCCTCCATCATCCCCTTCGCCTGCAGATTCTGCTCCAGACGTAGAATAAACCAAGTGTGCGGTGCCCAGAGCCACGTTCAAGGCTGTAGCCTGTTGCATTTTAAAAATTTAAAAGGACGTCTTTGAAGGTGGATTCGAAACTTGGACGCTGAAAGAAATTCCTGCAGGAAGAAAATTCAACAAACAAAGTCCCTTTGGCAAAACTTTTACTCACCAGATTTGCTGAAGCTTTTCGTGCTTCCCAGCAATGGGAGCTGTGTTAGCAGCTTCACGGATAGGGCAGCATGGTGGATAAGGTCTGGGATATGAAACCTTTCCATGCCTGGCATTGCAGGGTGGCTTTTGTGTAAGCAATTGCCCCATTCGGTGCCTCAGTTTCCCCCTTCCAGTGCCCAAATGAGTATCTGTTACTTAACAGGAAAAAAAAAAACCCATGAAACATGTCCCCATGGATTTAGGCACTTTTGACTAGTTTTTAAAGCAATTGGCATGAATCTCCATGAGCATACTCTTTCCCTATTGATTCTGATCCTCCTCCAGCTGGCAAACACATGTCTCCATCTCGACCCTGTGTTTAAACGATGTGAAATACCGATGTGGTTTCTCTCCATTCCTTTTCCTGGCTTGCACTCGAGCTACCTGCTGGTTTTTAGGCATCCGAGTGCCCCAGCTCGCTGCAGGGTGAGGGCTGTGCCCTCGGACCATCCTGCTCCCGGCAGTCAGCGAGCAGCACTCACCAGCAATACTCCAATTTTGGGGTAAGGGGAAGGGCACCCTGTTGGGAACAAATATATTTAAGGGTTGCGGGGAGCCCGGGGCAAGATGAGGGAGTCCAGTGGGTGGGAACTTTGGGGGAGGCTTTGATTTTGGCTGTTTGAACCCGCTGTGGTAGCCACCGTCAGCCAAGTGTGGAGTGCAGGATTGGACCCTCCTGGAGGGCTGCCAGCCTCCAGTAGGGTTTGGACTGGGTTTTCAGTGAGCCAAAGCAGCTCAGGTTTCCTGGCCCCCGCTGCAGATCAGCTCGGCTGGAGAGAGGACGGCTCGCGGGGAGGGAAAGGAGCCCCTGAATCCCAGGGATGCCCGGGACAGGGATGCCTGTAGGAGGGAGATCCCCGTGGCCGCTGTGCTCTCCCCCGGGACTCCTCGCTCATGCCTGGGCTGTGTCTGAGAGCTGTGAATCTGCAGCAGGTCCCAGGCTGCCTCTGAGCTCCTCGGAGCAGAAATGTCCACCCTGAGCATCCATGAATGTGCCTGTCCCAGCAGGCACCCGGGAGCCCCGGGGGGCCCTTGGGCCGTGTCCCCCCCGTGTACAGCAGTTTTCCAGCCCGGGACCTGGCTGAAGCCCCATGCAAAACCCAGTGGCCCCATGCCTGTGGCCCGCTCGGCTGCACGGCACCACCACGGCTCCCCTCCTTTCTCTTTATTAAGTGCCATCAGGATTTAAATTAAAGCTTATCACCAGCTGGGAGCGAATGAACCCTGCATCATGTTTTACAGTGCCATCTGCCAGGCAGGAGCAGAGACCTCAGCACAGGGCTGGCTGCCTTCAGCAGGGATGGGGGGCAGCTGGAAGTCTCTCTGTGCAGGTGGGGGTCCCGGGTGGGACAGCCCTGGGGACAGGCTGGCTGGTGACCCACCCAGCCCCCATGCTCTGCACCCCCGTTGCAATTCAGCCGTGTTGCTGGAAAGCGCCGTCCCAGACATGCGCTTCTGGAACAGGGGCCGTGGCAAGGGAAGGGCTTATTTAAATTATTAATTAGCTTTGTTTTTAAACACGGGCTCCGAGCAGCCTCCGCAGCAGAAGGAATTGTTATTAAACGCCAGCCCTCCGGCAGGCAGGCCATGTGTGCGCAGCAGAGCCCGCAGCGCTTGGCTGCCAGATAAAGACGTTATTGTTGTCATCGTGCCTCCGTCCCAGCCCTCCGCCTCCCGCGCTCCCACCCACCCTCGGCCAGCGGCTCCCAGGAACAAAACCCCCGCGCTCGGCCGAGGCTCACTCGTGGCGGTGCCGAGAGGAGGAGGAGGAGGAGGAGGAGGAGGAGGGAGACAGCCAGAGAGAAACTTGTCTTGGGGATTAATAAGAGGCAGGAGGAGGGAGAGGTGCACACAGGTAAGCTGTGGGCAGGTGCTTTCCCCCAGGCTCTTCTCGCCTTGCCTGACCCTCCGACCCAGGACACTGCACTGGTCCACGATGCTCCTGCCCTCTCCAGCCCCCCTTACATGCAAAGCAGCATCTGCTCTTCCTTTTTTTTCTCTTCTCTTGTTGGTTTTTCTGTTCTTCGGCAGCTGGAGTCTTTGTTCCTTCCTTTTTCTCTTTTTGCAAGAGTTTTTCTCAGCATGGGGCAGGCTGGGGTGGAAGGGGGGTACTTGGGGCTGCAAAGTCAGAGGGAAGTCCCGTGTGTGATAGCGTTGCAGCTGCTGCCAGTCGCTTTCTGCAGGGGTGAGCGAGGACCCCCTTGTGTCCCCCCCGGCACCGACCTGTGCTCTCACACCCTCACAAGCCCACACATGCTTGGCTCTGGCTCTGCAGCCGGGGAGGCAGAGCTGGGGGTGCCGGGGGGGCTGCACAGCCCGAGCCATGCCCAGGGCAGTCCCCTGCCTTGGGAAGCAGCAGGGGAAGCGTGCAAGGATAGGGAGAGGCTGAGAGGGGAACGGACACCTCCGGAGCCGGGACTGCTACCAGGGAGCCTCCGGTAGCATCACATCACCGTGCCTTCCCTGCGCAGAGCACAGGCTCCTGGTTTCCAGCTGGATCTGCAGAAGGGCTGGGGAAACAGCCGGGGCTGGAAGGGGGGGCTGCTCCCCTGGGAAGTGGGGGCTGTGCGCAGCCCCTCGCTCCGGCACGGAGCGGGGAGCGAGGAGTTTCCCTGCGCTGCGGAGGGGACCAGCATCGCGCTGCTTTGAGAGCGAGATGGGAGAGCGCAGCGGAACAGCAGCTCAGCGGCAATTTTCAGCAAGCTGGTTTTCTGCCTGAAATTTAGGTGGTAAAGCCCGGCTCTCCTACCCGGCAGGCAGAGCCGTGCCTGGATCACGTAGCCCATTCCCAGGGCACTTAACACCACTTTTGCTGCCTCGATCAGCGAGGTTTGAGCCAGCCCTGCTCCAGGCAGGCAGAGAGGTGCAGCCCCCTCCCTGCACCCCACCGTGGGGCGAACTGCCGTGTGGGTCCGGTTTGGAGCCGGCTTTTTGTCTCTGCTCCGGCAGAGGCAGGAGATGATGGGAGGAAGCAACAGGGCAGCGATGTTCGCTGTAGTCCTGGGAAAAGCATTTTGTTGCATGGAAGAGTCTCATCCCAAACCTGCCCTTCCCTGTCTGTTTGGGAGTTTTAGGAAAAGCATTTACAGGGCAGAAAGTGGAAATTCATCTCCTTGGCAGCTGAACGCAAAGCACGTTGCACATGAGGGCTTGGAAACTTTCCTGGGAGCCTGCGATCGTGGGCCTTCCTTATGTGGTGCTCGGCCGACGGCATCCCGCAAACTGCCGGAGCTGCCTCCCGGGAAGCACCCTTTCCTCAGCCAGCCCGGGACAGGCAGCGCGGAGCAGAAATGCAGGGTACTGGGTGTCCCTGCTCCCCTGGGGAAGGGGCGGGGGGTGGCGAGGGGCTGAGTGTTTTCCCCTGGGAAGAGATAAAAGTGCAGCTGTGGGAGGTTTCCTCTGCCCTGGGGAAGAGACTGGAGGGGAGGGATGGGGCAGCAGCAGCTGATAAGGCACCAGAGCAGTTTCCCACTCTTAGAGAAAGCAGAGCCGGGGGGACCAAGGCGAGGTATCTGCTTGGAGGGGAGCAGGGTGTGCGTGGGGGGCAGGCTCGGGGGCCGGGCTGCGGTCGCTTTGGCAACATTTTCTCCCACGATTTGCTTTTGTCTGTGTCCAGCCAGTTCCACTGTGTGTGGCAGAGAGATCTGCAGGCGGGCTGAGCCGGGAGCAGCCCTGGGAAGGGTCGGGACATGCAGAGAGGGAGAAGGAGGAGGGAGGAATTGCTGACACGGAGAAGGCAGCAGAAAGGTGTTTTCTGCCAGGGCTGCCTTCCCACGGACCCTGCCGCGGGAGGAGGTTGCTGTGAACACGATGAGCCTTTCGCAATGAGTCTGGTGACTGTGGTACAGTGAGGAAATGCTCCTGGCATGCAGAGGGATGCAGAAGCCATGCATTGCCGTCCCTGTGTCTTGCAGTCCTAGGGCTGAGCCCAAAACTGTTGCTCAAGAGTCCGGGAGCGTGTCCGAGCTGCTGTCCTGCAGGGTCTCCTGGGATGCCCATGCCCTACGTGGACACAGCACTATCCCCTCAAGAAGAAATGCAGCGGGAGCCCAGCCCCTGCGGGTGCCTCGGCCAAGCAGGCTGCCTGCGGCTCTGCTTCTCGCTGGGAAAATGCTGGGAAAGGGCGAGAAGAGCGGGTTGTTGCATCAGGGCTCTGCTCCCCGGGGGACCCTGGGGACGTCTGGGTGACAGCGTGTCTGCCCTCCCCTCAGAGGACAGGCTTGCGCTGTATTTAGCCCTTTTCCACCATTCCCAGCTCTCCAGCGCCGCTGGATAAAGAGTTCCCTGTTTCGGTTACAGCTGATCAGACCCAGACTCTTGCAGAGACACAAATGGGCTGTTGCGGTGCTTGGACACGAGGGAAGCCGACGAGGGAGCTTTGCTGGCTCCTTTTGGTTGTTTTTAGTTTGCTCTCCTTGTTCTGCTCCAACGTGCAGGTTTCCCAGGCTGGGTGGGGGCATTTTTCCAGCCTGGGTGCTGCAGGGATGGTGGGAATTGGGGGTCCCAGTGGAAAAGCTGTGAAGGGAGCTAGCAGGGTTATGGGCAACAGGCTGGAAAGAATCCCTGGTCCAGCCATCTAGTCTTTCCCCTCTCCTCCCAAAGTTAAAAGCTCCCTTTATCCCTCCCAGCCCCTCCACAGGAGCAGAGGTTCCCGATGCATCGGTGATAAGTATCCAGAGCCAGCTCTCTGCATGTCTAACTGCTGCAAGAGGAGGCAGGGAGGGCAGGAGGCACCCAAGGGAGAGCGTCGGGACTTCTGCCCGTGACAAATCCCCCCGTGACCTTTACATAGCTCATAGAGGTTGCGATATTTGCCTGCCCTTGGCACCGGTCACGGGGCTGGCAGTGAGCACTGCTTGGGAGCTGTGGGTCAGTGAGATGCAGTGAAGATAAACTATTTGGAAAGCAAATGCCAGTGGCATTTGGGGCTGGAATTTCCAGCTGTTGTGCCGAATTTTTGTCAATTGTAATGGGATGACTGAGGGAGCAGCTGCCTCTTTCTGGGAAAGACATTGGCTAGCATCTGTTGGGTGCCTTGGGCTTGCACCCAGGCCAAGCTGCTCAGCCCAATCTGCTGCTCAGGAGGTGTCAGAACGGTTTTTGTCCATGAATCGAGCCTTTTCTTCACACCAGGTGGTCGGTTTCCTGAGTGCATTCATTACTTCATGACTTAACTTTATTCCAGTTGCATGGGTTCCTTGTGGATACCCGGGATCCGAGCTGTCCTGTCCATCGGGAAGTGGTGAGAAAGGTCGAGTGGAGGCATTTGCAGAGCAGGCGCTGTGCCGTGGCTCTGGCCGCGGATTCGGCAGCCAGTGCTCGTGCAGAATCAGGGTGTGGGATTTTGAAATCTGGCTTCTTGCATTCACGCCAGTAAATTCAACTGCATGAAACTGGATGGAGAACAGACTGCCGACTGTGTTGGGTCCAGGGAGAGCTGGCTTTGAACTTTCCAGCGTGTTGGAGGCAATTGTAAAGCTTGTGGTGGCCTCGGGCTTGTTGCAAAAAGCCCGGCTGTGACCCCGTTGGGGACGTTATTCTGGATGCAGGGCTGTTGTGGGGTCTGCTGGCTGTGAGCTGGCTTCCTGCAGATCGCTTGGAAGTGGGTCCTGCTTTCCCTGAGCAGGCTGGGGAGCGGGGGGCAGAGCCTCCGTGGGGAGTTGCAGCTTTGCAGGGAGAGGCTGGTGGGGACCGGCAGCGGAGAAGGGTCGTGGCAGGGCTGGCTCTGCCTGGCTGCGATGGGCAGAGGGGCTGTGGCAGTCCCCATGGGGACGTGGCAGTGGGTTGCAGGCAGTACAGCGGATAAAGGGGGCCGCGTCTGCCTCCTGACACTTTCCTTCTGTGCTGACAAATGCCACATGATGCTGCCGCTCTCCAGCCTGAATTTCTGGCTCGCTGACTATTTCTGCTATATGCCGAGTCCTTAAACATCTGCAGCATTAAAGCCTCGTGCAGAGGGGATGGCGCAAGCTGTGCGGGGCCAGGTTGTTCCTGGAAGAGCTGAGAGCTCCGCCACTGCCCGACACCGAGGTGACAGCTCTGCCCTGTCCCCCACCCTCCCTGTGACATTGCCTGGGGTGGCCCGAGCTGAGCATCGCTCTGTGAGAGGAGGGAGCCCAACGCCCGGATCACAGCGTGTACTGGCTGGAATATCGTGTCTCAGCTGCCTCCTCCCCTCTGCCACAGGCCAAACGCAGACCTCGGCCCCCGCCGCTCCCCCGAGTGTTGTGGGTGTTAAAATCCAGGTCTGAGTTTTGGAGCTGAGGCAAAATCCGATGGAAAGGTCCGGGACAAGGTGGGGGGAGAGCCAAGTGCAAGGAGGGATGTGGCTGGGAAAGGAGCAGGGTGCTGCAGGGCCAGGGAGGGGACAGCACGTAGAGCAGCTCCCTGTCACGAATTTGTCTGTTCTCTGCAGCCCGCCGTTGAATCTGAACTCTTACAACACAGAAGCACGCACGTACATCCCCAAAGGGGACTTACTGCAGCACTGCTGAGCTGAATATCTGGCAGCATTCGGGCCCCGTTGCTCTTCCCCTGTTCCTCCCTTCCCCCAGCAAGATGCCAGAGCTCTGATTGAAAACAGCAGGCGTGTGAGGCTTGTAGGGTTAAACAGAGCCAGATGGGAGCGGAGCGAGACAAAAAGGAAAGTAACAGGCTGGGCCTGGAGGGGGGGGCGAGGACAGGATCTTTTCTTGGAGAAAGTCAATTACTTGGAGCCCCAGGAATTCGTGGGATCGCTTCAAAGGGAGCCGGGCTGGCGCAGTCCTGGGAGCAGTGGTCCACCGAGGGGCCCTAAGGGCATCCCTGGGTGGGATGCGGCCCCGGTGGGAAGCTGTAAGCAAAAGGGGGTTGGTGTGGCAGGGGGCTACCCCAGCAGTGTTGGTCTGTGCTGCTTGCTGGTGGGATGAGGGCTGGGGACATTTCCCTGCTGCTGCCCAAAGGCAAATGCGATGTGCCCGGCTCAGCCCTGCCTGTTTGCAGCTCCCACCGGCCATGCCGAGCTGAGCGGGGCTGGCTGCGCCCGCGCTGCCCGTGACCCCCCAGGCATGACAGCAGCTGCAAGCTCAACTCCGTCATGTCGCATGGGAGAGAGCAACGAGCCGGGAGAGCCTGATTTCCCTCCAGCATCACCAAAGATTTCTGCCCCACGCTCCCATCCCAGCAGCACTGGCTCCCGCGGCAGACGCTCCGTTTCCCCAGGAGATCCATCTTCCTCTGAGTCTCCTCATCTTCCTCCCCGTCTCATCTCATTTGATTCTCTTTCCCACCCTGCCTCTGCCGAGCTCCTCCATCTGCCTCGCTGTGCATCCAGCTCAGCTCTGTTCCTGCTGGGGTGACAAATGCTGCCGGGAAAAGCCTGGCGAGCACCCCGAGGTATCTGCTGCCCGCCCAGGAAGCCCACAGCCTGGCCTGCTCCAGCTGGCCCTGGGGAGTGTCGGAGCATCCAAAGCACCTTCTACACGGGGCTTTCTGGGGAGCTCGTCTGCAACAAGCTGGATCTCTCCATCCTCCAAGGCATCAGCTGGAGAGCTACCAGCAACAGTCTTGCAGGGACGATTGCTGCTGTTCCAGGCAGCAGCAGGGAGGGCAGAGATGGGACAGGCAGCCTTCATGGGCTTGATAATGACCCAGAGAAGAGGGAGAGGTGGTTTGTGTAAGGTGTTGGGCTGGTGTCCAGGAGAGGTCCTCTGGCTAGGGGCAAGCGTAGTCCTCGCCTGATCCCTCCAGATCTCCCACTTTTACTGGGACTCTCCCCAAATAACGATCCCAGCCCAGCACCCTGCGGTGGGACTGGAGGTGATGGATCGGTTGTTTGGGCAGCACAGGGAGCTGTATAGCCAAACGCCTTTAGTCTCGCCCATGCGTAATTTTGCAAATGTCCTTTTTATCGCCCGGCCTTGAAAATGGGCTGTCCTGCATTAAATCCTTGTCCCTGAAGCACAGGACCATCCGTCTTTGCCGCCCCACTAACTGCCGCTGGCCTTCCGATACTGTTGCTCAGCCAATTTGCTACTGAATTATTGATTTTTTGGCTCAAGTGCAAAATTAAGCCTAATCCATCAAGGGCTCTGAAGGGGCAATCCATCCTTTGGGGAGAGGGCACAGTGGTGGTGGGACTCCTGGGAGGGTCCAGGCTCGGCGAGGCAGTGCTGGTGGTGATGTGCGGGGAAAAAAAAAACCCAAACCAAATTAAAAAAACCCAACTCCCCCCGCAATGGCGTAAAGCTGAGCCAGAGAGAGGGGGGATCTCAGTGACTCATGCTCTGGAGAAGGGTTGGATTTAAAGATAACTTCCAAGGGGAAGGAGAGAAAATAGCAGGTTACTGGCAGGGATGTGGGGTAAATTCCTGCCTGTCAGAGACTGCAGTGATGGGGGAGATGGGAGATGATGCGGTACCTAAATCGGGTGCTTCCTAACCCACCTCTTCTTGTTGCCTCCCTCAGGGAAACATCTGGACCATGAAGGTGGCCTTCAGATTGCTTCTCCCACTTGTTCTTGTGCTGATCTCGGAGGTGAGTGGGCAGCGGAGGAAACCTCCCCGGAAACCCACTCGCCCGCCTCCCGAATTTGTTGAGCCCGTCGAGCCCACAGAGCTGCCCCCGCCCCTGCCGCCGGGTCCCCCCTCCATCTTCCCCGACTGCCCCCGAGAATGCTACTGCCCCCCAGACTTCCCCTCCGCCCTCTACTGTGACAGCCGCAACCTGCGGAAGGTCCCCATCATCCCGTCCCGCATCCACTACCTCTACCTCCAGAACAACTTCATCGACGACCTCCCAGAGGAGTCCTTCAGGAACGCCACAGGGCTGAAATGGGTCAACCTAGACAACAATCGCATCCGGAAGGTGGACAGGCGAGTCCTGGAGAAGCTGGAAAACCTCATCTTCCTCTACATGGAGAAGAACCAGCTCAAGGAGGTGCCTTCCTTCTTGCCGCCCAACCTGGAGCAGCTGCGTCTGAGCAGAAACCAGATCTCCAAGATCCCTGCTGGGGTCTTCAACAAGCTGGAGAACCTGGTGCTCTTGGACCTGCACCACAACAAGCTAAGCGATGGGGTCTTCAACAAAAACACCTTCAAGGGACTCAAGAACCTCATGCAACTCAACCTCGCCCACAACATCCTGAGGAAAATGCCCCCCGGGGTGCCCAGTGCCATCCACCAGCTCTTCCTGGACAGGAACAACATTGAAGACATCCCCAGTGACTACTTCAAGGAGTTCCCCAACCTGGCGTTCATCCGGCTCAACTACAACCAGATCTCTGACAAGGGGCTGCCCAAGAACTCCTTCAACCTCACCAACTTGCTGGTGTTGCACCTGGCCCACAACAAGCTCACCAACGTCCCGTTCATCAGCCCCAAGCTGGAGCACCTCTACCTGAATAACAACTCCATTGAAAGTGAGTTGCACTGGCTGGTTGGGAGGCTGCGACGAGTCTGTGGGGGAGCGGATGGGCTTGGGGATGGCAAATGTTTCATTGAAAAAGGGCATTTTTCACCCAGTGGGATGTGAACTCTTCTTCAAAGGGAGGTGCAGGGGTGAGATGAGCTGGGGACTCTTTGTAGGTGAAAAAGGCCCTAAGGGGGATGGATTTGCACGTGGGGAAGGATGGCCTGAGGATTAGGGTGGCAGCTGAGGAGCAGGGCTAAATTCCCCCTGGTGCTGCAGGGCTTTTCTTGTTCGTTGTCATGGGCAGCTCTTCTTTGGGGCCACCTGCCATCTAAATAGTTACTTCCCCAGCAGGGCTCAGAAATAGGGATATTTAAAAAAGAGAGTCTGTGCACATATTTTAAGAACAGATGCCAAATACGCAGTCAAGATGGTTAGAAATAACCCAGCTTAGCTCTCGAGCTGAGCCTCGCAGAGGAAGGAACAGGGAGAACAAGGCTGCGATGGAGGTTGCCTTGGCAAACCAACCGGGGCAGTTTCACACCGTTCCAGGCAAAGCACTGCAACTTCATGGGAGAAGTGCTGGCCTGTGAAATGTGTAAGCATCGCTAGCACATTCGAGAAGACGACAGAGACCCATTCCTGGTCACCCCAGATGTTTCTGCTATTAGAGGTCCAGCAACCTGCTGTCCTGGCTATCCGCGGGGAAGCAAGAATGCGGCACTTCTGCCAGAAACCCTCCATGTGCACCGGGAAAAGCGTGCTGGGCCCTTCTATTTCTGGCCGCGATGGAGTGCATGGGGGCTGCAGGACCCACCCAGGACATTACTCGGCTGTGAAGCAACCCCCAGGCAGGACGTTGGTCCCCACAAGTGATGTGACACAAGCACTTCCATGCTGCGGTGTTTATTGTGCAGTGATGGTGTGTGGCTTTACATGTAAGAGTGGTCCGCTGCCAAAGAGGAGTTGTAAAATCTCAGAGCAGCTTTAGCGGGCCGGCTCCTGCCCAAGCAGGGCACTGAGCATGAGCCAGGAAGGGACGAGCAAGAAAGCCGCTCTCTGCAGGCGAGCACTAATAGCGTTATGGCATGTGATGCCAGGGGGAGGGACAAAACCCCCACAAAGCCACATCCCTTCTCCCAGGGGGTCACCGGAGAGGGTTCCCAGGCAATAATGACGCAGTGATGAATGTCTGGTTCAAAGGCCGGTTAATCTGCATTTTATTTAAGCAACGCCAAACTGGAGCCAAAGGGGACCTTGGGGCAAAGGTGGTGACTGCTGCTGGCTTCACACACACCGGTCCCCAGGTCCTGCTAGGGCTTTCCATGGAGAGATGCCCGCGTGGCCATGCACATCATGTCCCAGCTCTTTTTTTTGCCTATTTTACCCACCTTTTATAAGGTTTCAGTCCCTGGAGTTGGGTATCAACATAAGAATCCCCGGGTTTATTTTCCGTAATGCAGGCCCTGGGGTGGAGAGAAACGTGAAAATCCAGAAGCAAGCAATGAGCCGGTTATTGACGTTATCTTCAGCGAAACGGTGCTGGAGCATGTTTCCTTGATGTTTTTTTGAAGGCTTAGGGCTGGCTCGGCAGGTTTCATGTTTGAAATAATCCCTTTTCTCTCTCAAATGACACTGCATCGCTCACCGTGCTTTGGCTGAAGGTGACCTACTTCATTTCAGAACAAAAGCAAGATTTTCCTTTCACTGGGGCTGCGCCGTCTTCTGGGAGAGGCTGGGGATTCTACCCCTTGGTAGCAAAGCAACCCCATTTGGGGGTTCAACAGGCAGGCAGGCAGGGAGGGGAGTCTCTAGCATCCCTCTCTGTCTTCCCTTTCCTCTAACCTGCATCCCGCTTTTCCTCTTCTCCCTGCAGAAATCAACGGGACGCAGATCTGCCCCACCTCGCTGATGTCCATCCAGGATTTCTCCCCCTCCGACCTGGACAGCGTGCCCCGGCTCCGGTACCTGCGGCTGGATGGGAACCTCCTGAAACCCCCCATCCCCTTGGACCTGATGATGTGTTTCCGTCTCCTGCAGTCCGTGGTTTTCTAGCCCTGCCCGGCAGCACGCCTCTCCCAGGACTTGGCTTTGCACAGAGACTCGACCCCCGTCGGCGTTTGACACGTGGGACCCTCTTTGCCTCCCTCTCCCCCCGCTCACACTCCGCCTCCATCCCTCTCGCCTTTCCCCCTTTCCTCTCCTTCAGCGGCCGTGGACACGCGTGCAAGTGCATCCTTGGGTACCACTGTCTGCAGGACAGCACCGCCTCGCAGCAGCCATCCCAGGTCGCAGCATCAGCCCGGGGTGGCTGCCACGCTCGCCCCAGCTCCCTGCCTATGGCTCCTGCCTTCTCTGCCCTCACCCCAGCCCCGGAGCTGGCTCTGTCCCTGCCCTTCCACCCGGCAGAGTTTCAGGAGGTTGGATTCGGTTTTAGCCAAAAGCATCTCCGGATGGAGCTGAGGAGGGAGCCCAGGGGCCACCTTGCTGCAGGACTCGGGTCATATCATTGCTCCGGGTGGCTGCACCTGGAGAGCCCGCGGTGTCCCTGGGGAAAAATCCCCAGTGACGGAGGTGGAGCAGGGATGCCCTGGGCTGGTGTGCCGAGGGTGCAGACGGCCACCCTGCAGCCTTGGGGTGCGGGGTGATGCCAGCCTGGCGTATGGGTGGCGGGTGGCCGGGGGAGCAGGATCGGTGCAGGCGGAGGGTGGCTGGGGCTGGCGCCGGCCGGCAGGACCGGCAACGACACCTCGTGGCCAGAGCCACGTCCCAGGGCCCCGGACGAGGGACACGCTCCTCTTGCCTGGGCCCTCCTGGGGGGCTTCAGCCTTCGCTCCGCATTGCTCTCCAGGCCAAGGGGCTTATTCCCTCATGGTGGTGTGAATTTGGCAGGGGGGAGTAGGAGGGTGTCCGGCCCCTGCGGCCGGAGCTGGGCTCCCCTGCTCCCTGTGTGGGTTGTACCTTCCCCGCAGCAACACACCACGCACCCTCCTTTGCAACACCAGCCCCCCTCCCCGCCTTTCATCCCTCCCAGGCTCCCCCCCGGCAGCACCAGTCCACGGTGCCGCAGCCCCCTCCCAGCATCCTGCATCCTCCCCCCGCCCCGCGCTGCGGAGATGCAGGGCTCAGCGCATCGGCCGCACTCTGCTCCTTCCAGCCAAACCCTGCCCTCCCCGGCGCGGGCAGGACCCAAAGCCTGCGGGACCCCGATGCCAACAGCCTGCCCTGGGCACGGGACCCCCCCCGGGGCAGAGCAGAGCCAGCTGCTTTACAGCGATGCCAGCAGGACACTTGCCTTCCTATTTAGGTACCTGGGGCCAGATGCTGACATGGGTGTAAACCCGGGCTCTACCGGGGCTGGATTGACCCACGAGATCTCCGCTCTGCTCTCATGGTCCTTCTGCCTTGACTCCCACCTCCTGGAAGTTTTACTCTCAGTCACTTTCTTGAACCAAACACACATGACTGGTTTTGCTTTTTTTTTTTTTAGAAAAAAGGAAAGAAAAAGAAAAGGGAAGAGTTACTCTTTTGGATAAAGCTATTTTTTATTCGCCCTTCTCCCTGTTTTCACATGTATTGCTTCCCTCTTTGATAGCTGTACCTGCATATATAGGGTGTCCGGGTTTAGGGGGTGTTATTCTCTTTTCTCTTCCTGATTCTCAGGATTTAGATTTAAGGCCAAGCATTAGAGGAAAAGAAAAATCCAATTGAAATAAGCATTAAAGCAATAAACCAAAGAAACCAGCTGTTACCTGCTTTATGTTCAGCCACCAAAACTGACCCTTCTCCGAGACGGGCACGGACGGGCACCGTGTCCCGCTCCCCGGGAATGGGACAGGGACGCTCCCTGCAGCCTGGGGACACACCAGTGACCCTGCGAGCTGGGTGCTCCCCCCTTCCCAGTGCTGGAAGGTTCATTAAACCTCCGTGCTAATTCAGGCTTGGTTTTTTCATGATAAAAGTCTCTTCTCCAAGTCTTCCTCCAGTGGGCTTCATTGGGTTCAACAGGTTTCAACCTTAAACCCGGAGACCCTATGTATATATTTATATATAATGTGTATATATACTGGTAGACTGTACAGATATATCTAGAGACATATGTAGTTCTCGACTGATTTCAACTCAATGGTATTTTCACTCCTACTCTCCGCAGCAGTGAAAATAAAATGATTCACAAGGGACCCAGAGCCGCAGTCGGACCTGCCTCTCTCTGATCCACCCTCATCTTCCTCGCTGCACGGGAGCTGCTGCTTCATTCAGGACAAGATTTCCTCTGTTGGGGCCAACTTTCCCAACAGTCGGAGCTCAGGAGACTCCAGGGGTCCCCACAGCGGGAGGCTGGCGGGCACGGGGGTTGTTTGTGGTGTGCCTTCGCTTGAACCGATGCTGGGTTGGACTCACAAGCAGCACCAGGCAGGGCTGCAAAGCCTCCCTGCAAAGCCATGGTGGGCAGGCTTATGGAGCATGTGCCTGTCTTAACGAGCACCTCTGCTAATTAAAAGAGCCTGACCTCGGCTACAGGGCTGTGGCTGCAGCTGATGGGTGTTATTATCCCTGCAAGCCGGCTGGAAGAAGCCGATGGCTGCATGCACCGTGTGTCAGGGCAGGTTGCATGAACTCGGGTTGAGCTGCCCCTGCGTCATCTTTGTGCTCCCAGAGAAGCTGGACAAATGTCCCCAGGGTGAGTTTGCCCCAGAGGAGCAGCGCAGAGGAGCTTCAGGAGGTGTGTGGGGGCAGCTGGGGGGGTGGCATCTCTCCCACCCACAGCAATGAGCCCGGATCCGTCCCCAGAGCTGTGGTCGTGCGGGGTGCGCGCATGTTTTCACACGAGCAGAACGGGTGTAGGCAGCGACTTATCCTTCTGCCCATCGCTGCAGCTTCAAAAATCTCCTCTTGCTGCTGCTCTCCCCACGTGAATCATGAGCGGAGAGGGAGGACGGCTGTGGGCGTGGGTGCAAACGCATGGGCTGCGGCGTGGGGCTGCTCACGGGAGCGTGCACGCTGGCAGGAGGGGGATGCGTGTGTGTGTGTGCGGAGCAGGCACAGGCACCGAGCTCCCCTTATGTTTTTGAGCTGGAGAATAAAATCTCCGTATTTTGTGATGGGGATGTGAATCATGCACTCGCTGCCTCCCCGGGCAAGTCAGCTCTGTCTCCCGGGGGAGCTGAGCACCGCAAAACCAGAGGGGCTCGTTTCTTCTCTCTGCAAACAGCCGCCGTGCTGCCCTGGGAGCGGGACCTGGGTCAGTGGCATGGGAAGCTTTCCCCTTGCCGTGCGTGTTGTGGGGTCACGGGGAAGGCTGGAAACCCCTCGGTAGTGGGGGCTGAGTGGGGCTGCTGGGGTGGGCATGAAAGGGCTTCCCAGCACGATACGTGCTGATCTTCCCAGCGCTGGGGAGGGAGCCCTGGGCCCACTGGGGAGCAGCTGGGTATGGCGAGAGGCAGTTTGGAGCAGGATGAGTTACTGCTCAAATCAAGCCCCCTTGCAGCTGGTGACTCCCCACCCCACTTGTGGGTGCCTGAGCAGGGACCTCTCCTGCTGTGAGGGTCTGCACCGACCCTTCGGGCAATGCCATCCGTGCAGGCGTTGGCTGCGGCTGCTGAGGTGCTGCTGCCTCTGGGGACAAGGGAAGAAGTGGCCATGGAAAGGGACCTGGCTCCTTCTCTAGGGCAGCAAAACAGCTGCCCCGGGGACCCCACTGCCCTGGGGACCCCCGCCAGCCCCAGCCCAGCCCAGGCTGGTTTTGCAGCGGTTTCCACTGTGCTGGGCTGCCGGGCAGGAGCTGCTCCGCCATCTCCCCCAGCGCTGGAGCAGAAGGTGCCATCCAAAGGCCAGGTCCCTTCCAGCCGCGCTGGACCAAAGCCGCTGGTCCCTGGGGCAGGGGGGGACTTAGCCGCCGACCCTGGACAAGCACCTGCAGCCCCTCCAAGGAGCTGTGATGCCCCCCCCCCCAGCTGCCACATCGCCTCCATCACGGTGGCTGCCGAGCTGCCTAATGAGGGGCTTAACGAAGATTAGCAGCAGCTCTTTGCTCCGCTGTGTGCAGAGCAGGGCTGGGGCTGCCCTGGCAGGGGGGACGTCGTGGGCTGGGGGTGAGGGGGCTGCGGGTGGGTGGACAAGGCCCATGCCCACTGGTGGGGGGCTGCCACGGTGTCCCCGCTTGCCCAGCAAGCACCGGCAGATGGGTGCGACGTTTTGGGTGGGTGAGCGCGTGGGCTGCGATCTGCCTGCGAGAGAGAAGAACATTTTTACGGCAGTGGGTGGCTGTGTGTGCACAAGGCTGCCCAGTGCTGCGAGGAGCCCATGGGGCTGTCGTGCACACCCTGCCCGTCCTGGGATGTCCCAACCTCACGGGACACGTCCCTGGCAATGACATCCCCCCCCCCCAGAGGATGAAGCAGGGCCATGGCCCCCCGAGCTGAGCCCTACATGGGGCGCATCAAGCAGCCCCCCTGCCCCAGGGCACATGGGTGCACACTGGGGGAGATGGGGGACGTCTCCCATCCTACCCTGGTGGGGGGAGCAGCTCTGCCCCCCTCCCCATCCACGTCAGCTCCCCCTCCCCAAACCGCCCCCATGTTTCCAAAGCAACAGTGCGCAGAGGGGCGAGCGGCGCTGAGCCCCGCGGGAGGCGAGGGGGGCGGACGAGCCGAGTATCACCAGCCATCTGGCTGCTGGGGTGGGCCTGTGCAGACCCCCAAACCCTGGGGAGCAGCGGGTCCCCCCACACCCTCCCCAGGGCTGGGATGCTCACCGGGCACTGGGGTCCCACCCAACTAAAACCCAGATCAGCAAAGGGGGCTGCGCCTGGTGCTTTGCCATTCCTGCACCCGTGGGGACGGCCACAGCTGGAAATCGCTCTGTGGCTTGGCAGGACCTGGGCTTGTTGGGACAGGGATGGAGCTGGCTCCGTCCCCTCTGCCCAGGGCTGTGTGTCCCCATCATCCATGGGGACACCAGGGCAGGGAGCACAGCATGCTCCCCATCCCGTCCCCTGCAGCCCCAGACACAAGTCTGGGCTGTTGGAGGACAGCCACCATTGGGGCTGGCTCACCCCTGGGGACAATATAATGTCCCAGTGGGGGGCTGCCAGCTTGATTGGCTGCATCCTGCCTCTCCCCTCGGTAGCAGCCGTGCCAGGCCCCTCTCTGCAGCCCCCCCCTCCTCTCCATGCATTAAAAGCCCAGCAGCCCTTCCCCGGCCAGTGCACCAGCCCACGGGAGCAGAACGGGGCTCTCCCACGCCGAGGAGGAGGGGAAAGGGGGTACGTCCATGCTGTCTTCTTTCTGCTCCTCCAGCGCTGAGCAGAGCCCCGCTGGGCTGGGGTGAGCTGCAGGGCTGGGAGGGCCGGGGGCCGGCAATGCGTGCGGGGGGCTCACTGCACTCGTAAAGGTTTCATCTGTGGGAAACAGGCAGAAAGTAGGGAGCAGCATCCTCAGTCTGGGGTGCAAAAACTCTGGGCTGGGTCATTGTTTTTGCATTTGGTTTGGGAGAGACACGTGGGAGGCTGCCGGGTGCTGGGCCCCTCCACCTGCTCTGCCGTGGGTGCACACGTGGGCGTGCAGCCCGCTGGGTGGGTGATGCTGCAGCACAGGCTGCACGGTGGGCGCTGGGGACCCACGCGCAGGGGCCAGCTTCAGGTGGGAGCGAGCTCCCTTTAGGAATGGAACTGGGTGGGTTTGAGTGGGGGGCTGCCAGGCGCACCCTGCCGCGGCTGCAGAGCTGGGGTGTCCCCATGCAGGCAGCCTCTGTGCTTAGGGTCCCTGTGGCCTCCAGTCCCCCCGGCGCTGGCTTGCCCAGGACGCTGGAGGCTGAGAAACAGCATCTCAGGGCTCTGGACCTGGGTGTTAGGAGCAAGGGGGACCGACGGGGAGAGCAGCAGAGTGCCTGGGCTTGTTTCTGCTTGGCTGCTGGGTTTATTCGGCCAGCGACCAGCTTCACTCAGCGCCTTGAGGGGCTGGAGCAGGATCCCGATGCTCTCATCACCTCCCGCCGCCCTCACCGCCTCCTCGGGGCTGGGAAATGCGGGAAGTGAGGGCAGCCCGGCACGGCTGCGGGGCCTCTCCTGCGCAGCCGCCCAGCCGAGCGTGAAATGGGCTGAAAAGAAAAGGGTCGGCATAATGTTCCCGGGGCCGGGGGCCGTTCGTCCCCCACAGTGGCTGCAGTCCCCATCACGGCTGCAGAGCGGGTCCTGCCATCCCATCCCTCTTTGCTTTCACCGCTTTGCAACCATTTCAGGGCACCTGGCCCCATCCTGCCCTGCATTGCTGGCCCTGTCGGAGCCCTGTGCCCCCTAGGACTGTGGTCCCCAGTGCTGCCCTCGGAGCGGTGACCCCGGCCGGGTGCAGGATGCGGACCCTGGCCTGGCTGGGCATTGCCAGCCTGTGTCTGGGGGCAGCTTGGGCTGTCCCAGCCAAGGAGAGGAGGAAGGCAGAGAAGCCAAAAGCTGATCTTGCACTCTATGAAAACCCGGACCTGGACAACTACGACCTGACGTTGGACAGCTATGGTGAGATCCTTGACCTGAGCAACTATGAGGAGCTCTACGACTACGGTGACCTTTCTCCGAAGGTGAGGGGGATGCAGGAGAGCACCCGGCGCGGGGCAGGTCTATCCTGGGTGCATGCCGAGAAAGAGACTTGGTCCAAGGGATGGATGGGGCACAGCTGGAGAACCAGCCTCTTGCACAAGCCTACGAGTCCTGGTGGCTCTTCTACCACTCTTGCTGGTGGCAGGAAAGGCTTTACCCAACCCTGACCTCCACCAGCTTCCTTGTCCCCTGCCAGTGCCTGGCCAGAGCATCACTGCAAGAAGCCAGGACATGAGGGCAAATACGGAGGGGGTTTCTGAAACCCTGAGCTAGGAGAGCTCTCCAAGGAGGAGCTGGCTTCTCAATAAGACCTACCCAGTGCCCTTGACCCCTTGACCAGTGCCTCCTGCACTGGAGGGGAACGGGAGGATCCGCTTGGCCACCCCAGCGCTCACGCCCCGGCTGTGTTTGCAGATCGAGGTTGGCACCCTGGCTCCTCGCCCCAAGGACCCCACGACTCTCCCAAATCTGGGCACCACAGCTGAAACCCCAAAGTTGCAGCGTCTGACCACCGCCAGCCCCGTCCGCCCAGCGCCCGTTCCGCCACAGGGTGAGTGCAGACCCCTGGGTGCAGCACAAAGGTGCAGCCAGCGGGGTTTGGTTCCCATGGGATGCAGCCACACGTCCCAGGGGTGGCAGGGCTGGTGCTCTGGAGAAAAGGGAGCAAATCTTTTTGCCACCAGCAGACAGCAGCAGTTATTTGTTCTGCCCCGGGGTGCTGGGGGTGCGTCTTATCACACAGTAGGCAGGAGGGCTGCAGCGAGACATTTCTCGGAAACAAGAGCTCCAGCAAAGCAGCAACACTTTAATGAGCAGAGGCATTGCGACAGTCGGACAGAGTAGCAATTAGATTAGTGACAATTAAAATCCTGTAGCGAGGGATAAATATCTTTATTCATTTTCTGTCACTCTGGACTGGGACAAATTAAGTAGGAGGCAAAGGGAAATTGTTGCCTTGCTGCTTTGAACTCCCCCACTAATGGATGCTGAGTCTCGCGGGCGCTGGGGGAGAGGAGAGGGAGCATGCACATGGGGGGGACACGGCTTTACCCCTCCTGCCGCCCCTGCCCAGCTTGCTGGGACCCTCACGCAGCCGAGACAGATGTTTTGCTCGATGCAAAACTGTTTTCTTTTGTTCTGTTTCCTTCTGTGGAAAATCTAAGGGGGTCAAGTGAGCCTGGGTGTAACGCTGCTGTGTTTGGCAACCTTACATCTCCCCCTCTCCCGCAGGAGGTACTTGGCCCTGAGCAGCTTCATTTATTAGCAACTTTTTTGGCTGGGAATTTCTGGCCCTTCCCTTGACGAGGTGCCCTGGGCTGTTTTGCTGACGAAGGTGCTGGGGCTGTGACAGGTCTGAGGGCTAAAGACTTTGTGTACCCACAGCATGGGCAGGGGTGGGCACGTCCTCCCATCTCCTGCATGCTGGGTTACTCTGGGGGGTCGGGGGAGCCGTGCCGTGCTGTGCCACGCCATGCCGTGCCAAGGGTTGCCTCTGCACCCCCAGGCCTGCCCAGCTGCTTGCTCTGCCTGTGCATCGGCACCTCCGTCTACTGCGACGACGCCGACCTGGAGCACATCCCGCCGCTGCCGCCAGAGACCACCTACCTCTACGCCCGCTTCAACCGCATCGGCGCGATCCAGGCCAGCGATTTCA